>NC_143527.1:14476384-15089509 GCF_031878675.1 Megascapheus bottae | reverse complement strand
AAGTGCTTACTTGATATATACTTGATATGTAATACAGTATGTTTAAAATTTTTCTTTAATTTTTCTCAGCAATATTTCATAGATTACAACATAAAGTGCTTTGATGCTTTAATTAGATTTAGTCCTTTGAAATGTTTCTTGGGATGATTTTAAGGGAAATTATTTTCTCATTTATTTTTCAGTTGTTTAATTTAGAAACATTCAACAGTTCTTTAAATAATATCCCTATATCCTAACACCTGTTAAATTCATATGTTCTGTTAATTTTATACATGTCATGTAGTTTCCTGTTTGAATAAGCCAATAAATACATCTAAGATCAGTTTTCCACTTAATTTCTGAGCTGTATGAAATGCATTTCTTTTTCTTGACCTAATGAAGTGGTCACAAAATGGTGAACAAACCACTGTAAGCAGTTTTGCTTTGTTTCTGATCTCAAGGAGGGAGTTCCAGACTTTACTGTGAGTCAGTTGCAAGATACAGGTTTTCTTCCATGTTCTTTATCAACTTGAGGCAATACACTCTTTCTAGCTTTACTAGAATCATGAGCACACTGTGTAGATATTTTGTGAAATCATTTTATATTTCTCGACATGACTCAATGCAAGTGACTTTTTTTCTTCAAAGATGGAGAAAAGGGAAGGTTTTGTGAAAAGAAACGAGGCTCAAATTTCTCATGGCAAAATTTGGAAATCCTACATTGACATTGTGCATTAAGCTTTTCTTATATAATTGGACTGATCTAATGATAGTTATTAAAGCCCTATGTACTCATGTTCCTATGGTTATATTTGTGTATTTAGTTTTCTGGTGTCTATATTCAGTTTTCCTTTCTCTACTTTTTTTTTAACGTTCTAATATTTGGAGTCAGCCCAAAGACTTTATGCATGATAAGTATATATAACTGTTTATGTGTATATATAAATGTATATACATACATATACATATAGAGAGAAAATACTACATATAAAATGCTATATGTAATTATATATATGTAAAACTATATTGTTTTTTCAACTTGAGAAAAACTCTGTTTTAATTTTATTGTCAGGGTGATATACAGAGGAGTTAGTTATATTCATAAGGTAATGAGTACCTTACTTCTTGAACCCTTTCCCATGTTTTTCTTCAATTTCCCTTCCCCCTCCCCTTCCGAGTTGTAGAATTCATTTCTAATGTATTGTCTTATTACTGTAATATTGGTTTGCTCTTCGTCCTTTGTCTCCAGCTTTTTAAATTTGCCCACACGCTGACCTCAGGAGCACTCCAAGTCAGATCATTAGTAGCTTTGTTTGCAATTTCATGCCTCCTCCTCTTTCATCGACTTTCATGTTTTATTAACATTATAATATTATAAAATTAGCCAGTGTTTCTTCCTTTTCTGTTATGAAAATATTTGTTGAGAATTAGCATTATTTATATCTTAAATATTTCACAAAATTTACTGGTGAAATCAGTTGTCTATGAAGTTTTCCTTATAAAAATCTTAATGACAATAGATTAAATATCTTGAACAGATATATATCTTCTCTACTTTTGTGCAAACTCTTGCATTAACTTTGAAAATATTTAATGAATGTATTCCACTCTTTTTTACATTTGATTTATATGAATTATTATCTGTCATATTATCTGTGTCTTATTCTCATATCTATGTCATATTATCTGTATCTAATTACTTGTGTCTTATTATTAATAAGATGACATTACCTGTGGTGAAGCCACATATTATAATTTTTGGAATTGATCATTTGTATTCCTTTTTTGGTGATATGTTGGTAGAGGGTTATCAATTTTATAAATCTTCTCAACAAAATTTTTTATCTTATCAGCTACCAACAAAATTAATCTTGATCTTTTAAGAAATAAGAATATTAAATTTTATATTGTGATCAATGCAATACATGGAGGACTTTTCTAAATAATAATACTCAGGCATGTCTGGGTAAATCTGTTACCTTTTTAAAGGCATTTCTGTTGATGCTAGGGTTTAAACTCAAAGCCTCATAGTTGCCCCGCATTTGCCTGCATTTGAACCAGACCTTTAGTTCGGAATATATTATGTTTCCAAATACTACCAAAACATTTTTATTTTCTGATTAGAGATATTTTGCTTTGAAGAGTTTAGTGAAAGAAAAGCAAGAAAAGAGCAGTTCCCTTAGTGATTAGATTGATTTATAACGCAGTGATATCACCATGTTCTGGCTCTCACAGTGACATATTAGTCTTATATAGTATTATCTGCTGCTCATTTTCATGCTGTGGGGTTCTCAGTGCCTCTGTTTTCTCATCTGTGAGACAGAATCATATTCTACCTTTACAAAGTATTTAAGAAAAGTAATTAAGACTATAATGACAAAAGCATTAATGAGTCTTTAAGCATTGAAAGCAAGCATATGTAATTAAGGAATTATCACATTGTATATCTTATTGTGTATCACACTGTATTTTATGACCTATCCTATATATTATACTTCCCATATACATTGTCTATAAAATTATGTGCATTACATATAAAAAGTTTTATACATTCAAAGACTAGACAGATAGATATATACACACAAACATACATACAAATATAGATATTTGGTCTGTAGTTTTTGAATTGACATGTTTCAGTTTTTAATAAACCTTGAGCTATGTTGGGTTGGAGCTTGTTTTTCTACATAAAAGTAGATGGCATATCTGGACACCAGTGGATTATATCTATACTCCTGGCAACTCAGGGGCCTGAGATCTGAGGTTTATGGTTTCAAGCCAGCCTGGGCAAAAATATCTAAGGCTCTCTTATTTTTTAGGGGGGTTGGGTCATGAGACTTGAGGTCTGGACCTGGGCACTATCCCTGAGCTCTTCAGCTGAAGGCTATTGCCCTACCCTTTGAGCCACAGCACTACTTCCCATTTTCTAGTGATTAATGGAAGATAAAAGTCTCACAGCTTTGTAGTGCCCAGGCTTTGAACTAATCCTCAGATCTCACCCTCCTGAGTAGATAGGATTGCAGGCATGAGCCGCGTCACCTAGCTAAATCTAAGACGCTTCTCTCCAATTAGCCAGCAAGATTCCAGAAATGAATCTACGGCTCAAGTCATAGAGAACTACTAGCCTTGGGCCAAAAACTTAGGGACATGCACACACAAACACACACATGCACATACACACATATGCACTTAAAATTGATGACATGAAATATAACTTTAAGTATAGTAGAGGATTTCAGGTTTTGAGACTGTGGAAACTCATCAGATCCATATTTTATATGTAACACATTCATTTACTGAAATGAATTATTAAGTATATGAATTCTAAGCCACAGAGTGGTACTCCATTCAGTGTGGGGGAAAATGTGAATTCCTACTTTTACATACAATGAAATCCTGAGTGGAGGACTTCAATTCCTTCCACATGAGCACAGGTTGACCAGAGAGGAGGGAGAAGGGATGAGAAAAGGTCACTTCATGAGATCATTTCTCAGAATATATGAGGAAGAATGCATTTTATTTTTTATTATTTTTTCAGGTTAGTGTCTTTAAACCTATAGGCATTTCTTCAGTCTTTAAAGACAACTGCAGGGTGATGCATTAATAATGCATGCATCCTATTTGTAACTTTTCTCACTCACTACTCTCTGAGGTCTGCAGCACATTCATTGTCTTATACCTGGTGAATTTTTTAAAGCTATTTGGAAAAAATCCATTAGAAAAAAATGAACACCATTATTGAACAAAAGAAAGAAAGATGTTATTGTAGTGTAAATTCTCTCTATATATTTCATTAGAAATGTACGAATCTGCTCTTTTCTTTGTTTATAAAATCAACATTTCACGATTTATATTTTAAAAACAAAATCATAAAAACAAAGCAGTAATTGAGTCATTATTATTCCAGTATTGAATTGAATATTTCAATTGATAGCATAATTCTAAATAATGTTTTAATTTAGGGTTTTGATATGGCTGCAAAATGAGCCAGTGAATTCTTCCTAAGAACTGTACAATTACAGTCTATTTCTTCATTTTCTTCATTATGACAGGTACCCAAATTTACTTATGAAGAAAGAATCAAGTAGTAAATGAAGTAAATGTCAAATGTAACTTAGAATCTCCCAAATAAATACTGCAGGAATTTGGAAAGTCCTGAGCTCTTTATTTTTTTATTTTTATTTTTTATTTTTTTGTATGTAGAGAAAGGTATGCTGCCATGTTCCCACAATCGGGACCTACAAGCAGAACACACAATTGCAGGAAAGTCACACTTCCAACATGCAAAACTGAGGTGCTCCAGCAAAATCACATCAGCTCAATTGAACAATGAAATGACATTACTAGCAACAGAGCACTGTCCTAAACATTCCAATTAATCAGAATGCTGTATGAGCATCAGATCTTTAACACTTTCCACCCTCTGACTTACTAGATGTGAATGCTTTGATTATTTAATGTTGCCTGAAAATTCAGAGTATGTATCTTGAACCTACTACTGATGACTATAATGGAGCAATGTCCCATTTCACAATGCTTTCCTAAAGTTTCATCCTTACATTGCTAACATCTGTGCAAAGTTATAAACAATAATACATTTTAGTCCTCATCAGGCAGCTTCCCATTTTAACTCTTGTCTTCATTCTTCATGGATCAAATAGATTCACAGCTCATTCTTTCCGTGATCTTCATTGGACCTAGATTCAAAGTGGTACATTTTTGTTTTAATACTTTAAATGCTATAAACCCAACAGTTTTTATATTGCCTTGGTCTCTACAAAGCTAAGACATGTATACTTATTTTTGTAACTCTCTACCTGTGAATCTCTCCACTTCTACTTTGAAAATTATTTTCTTTGCTCTTGATATTGAATGGTGGTGAGTTGATGTCTTGTAGCTTTCTTTGTTTCCTCTGCTTAAAATTTACTGGGAGTCTTGAATATTTGGCTATGGGCTTCATCAAATTTGGGGATAACTGGTCACCATATCTTCTAATCATTTTGTCTTTTTTGTCTGTACTCAAACTTCTCAACTTAGAACACAGCTGAGAGAGATTGTCAAGCATTCCGGATTCTACCACAGCTCATACTTTATGCACAGATTTAAAGTCTTTTTTGTTCTCTGTGTGTTTCATTGGGTACAGGTTTTAATTGGCTTGTGTGATATCAATCCAATCAATTTTATTTCTGTATTTCGCATTGCCTTTTGCATCTAGAAAAGCTAGTTCATTTTGGCTCTTTATTTGTCTGGTCATATCCTACTTATGCTCCCAGTCTTGTATCCACCATCTTGGATGTGTGCAGTGTCCTGTCTAGGAATTTATTAATATTAATATCTATCTCTATCTGAGACATTTGGCTGCATGTATGTGTTATCTTTTGGAATGCTTTTTTGTGCTTCAAAAAGTCTTCTTGAGTTATGCTCTAAGATGCAGTTGATTGGAAAAATAACCTCTCCAAGGCTTCCCTTGACTTTGATCAATTCAGGTGACGGTGTCTGAAAGCATGGGTAATCTAATCCCCCCCTACTAAAAAATAATTTCCCAAGATCGTTACCTAAATCCTCATGAGTTACTTGATTTTACATTGTTTCCTGGAAAGCCCCTTAGTCCAAGTCCTGCAAGGGCATCAAAGAGTGTTAACTGAGTGGTTCTTGACCTTTCTTGTGAAGTTATCCCAAACACAGCTGCCAATAAACACTAAAGAGCATTGGGGTCTCTGTAGACCTCCATAGTGCTCATATGCATTTCTCTTCTTTCTGGTTACCTTTTCCACAATTTTAACTGTTTACATCACCTCAGATTTCCACTCGTGTCTTTAATTGAGGGATTTTGTAGGTTGCTTTCTCTATTTTTCCTGAAAACTGAACATACTTGATGCCACAAGTTGGGAACTCAAAAGATTCACTTCTTTCAGAGAGCCCTTGTTTATCCAGTATCTTAAAAATATGTTGTATTAGATATTTTTTCTTCTTTAGAAAGTTTCTTCAAGCAATAGGAATAAAGCAAGTCCCTATAAATCCATTCTGAATATGACCAGAATTGAGAGTCCTTTTACAACATTTGAACATTTCCTTTCCTCTTTAAGTACGCCAAACTTTTCAACCATTTAGGGATACCAGAAATACCAAAGTACATTAGACTCATTTCCTTATCTCTGACACAAAACTCATCAAGAATAAAGCCTGTCATTTGGCATTTTTCAGGGGTAAATTTAACTTGAGTGCTCTTAGAAATAGGTCCTCTAACCTGTGGAGAAATGAACCTTTATAACTCCCAGAGTGCATTCTAAATTCAGTGAATTCAATGTAAATTACAATGCTAAGCTCAGCATCTCCTCTCATCAAGGAAAAAAAAAATCCCTTCATGCATGGAATATAAAAGTTTTGAGTTTATGACATGCAAACATTTTAAATCAGAAAAATCAATGTACTTTAGCAGCCTCAAGAATAGTTGACATACATGAATAAAAAATGAATCAGAACCATGGAGAGGGCATTTTCCTATTGTGAAATAAAGTACATTATAGGTTTTGGTTAACAAAATTCTGTTCTATGTTTTTTGAAGCAGAGTGCAAGAGGAATTATGGAGAGTGATTTTTGACCTGAAGTCTAAAAAGCCTAATCCAAAACACACAACAGAAATAAGTCATTTTATGGTAAAGAAAATAAAAAGGGAGGCAGGACTGCCTCCCCCCCCCATTCTTCCATATCTTATTTGGAACATTTATGAATAGCTACAGCACTGAGCACACACTCCAGCTGTGCTTCAGACTGAGGATCAGAATAGATCATTGAAAATTAATCCATTGTAGGCTATAGAAACAATTTTAAAAGAAAGGCAATTTTCTTTCATTTCATGAATTGTGGTGTTTACACAGGAGTCCCAAATTAACGTTAGCAGAATCTGCTTTTCCCGCTTTTTAATCTGTTCACTCTAAAATAGGGTTTTACTTTGGCTTGATTGTTTGTATTTGTTATCTTATATTACATATAACCTTTCCTCATCAATAACGCTTGTCCAACACCTACACTGGAAATGTGAATGGAATATAGATAGTCATGAATCCATAGCAAAGCTCATCTTATTTTCTTACTATTTCATATGGCCTTTGAGGTTCTGCCTCGTATGATTGAATGTTTTGATACTACAGAGGTAAACAATTCAGTGTATAATGTATTATTTGACTTGCACATTCATTTTGCAGTGGTCTCGCCATGTGGTTAGTGTGAGTCAAAATACTAAATTAGTAAGATTTCTGATTGGAAGAAGTTAATAGAAAAACATTTGTGATAGAGTTATGCTAGAAGACAAACTTTGTGTCAACTTTTACTGAAACGATGGCACAAGAATGACTTATTTAATGACGTTTGAGCACAAAGCACGTTCCTGAAGAAAAAAGGGGTTATGAAGAAAAATAAGACCTACAGTTGGACATATTCTAGGCTCCTCATGTCTTATATAGTAAATAAACTTCACTCCTGAAAAAAGGAAAGGTCATGTGATTTCCACAAGAACAATTACACATTCGTTTGAAAGGTTCCCTTGATGTCAGTGTGTTAGAGAAGTTTTCCTAGAAATGCTAACTGGAAAATTTTGACTCAGAGCTTGAGGCGATTAATTCTCACAGGTAGACATTTGAAGCACAAGGTACAAGACAGAGAAGATGAGAGACAAGCAGAGACCAAGGTCTGGACAGATCAGTCAAGCCATGATTTTAAGTTCTTATAAAGCAGATGCAGGATTAATGAATAGAAAGATAACTTGAGAGCAAGGTACGAATAGGTTTAAAATGGTAACATTTCTCAGAACCCTTGGATGTTTTACATGAAGAACCTGATCTGAAACCAAGGATTGTTCAGTGGCAAAGCAATTCTTGAAACATAATTTCTAGGCTTTTGAGCCTCTGGAATGGAAAAGGAAAGTTAGAAAGACAATATAATACTCAGTGGACTTTCTTTTTCTCTGGAATACCCCATTTTCCAAGGAAATCACTGTAAATACAAGAGAAACTTCTGTTACTATTGTGTTCTGAAGCTGAGTTTTCTTCAAAGCAAGCCATTGCTCTAGACTTCTAACTCCTCTTATCCCTTTTCCACTTGCTCCTTCCAATCTCTCTTCAACACATTGGTAACAATGACACTTAAAACAAAACTTAGATAATATCTTTCCTCTGCTCCAAAGGCTATAACAGATTCTTGTTTTATAAAAGCCAAAATCCTCCCCCTCATGACATGAAATATATCAGCTCTCATTTTATCTACTGTTCTCTTAGTCATTATGATTATATTAGGCCTCAAACATTCCAATCAGACTCCAAGGGATCTGAGAAGCCAGAAGGAAGATGGACATTCTTCCTCCAGCTGCAGCTACAACAGCAGATCACACACCTTGGGGGTAGTTTTGTCACAGCCAAAGAGCATATAAGCATGACTGCACAGAGCTAGTCACCACTCTGTATAGTTACTATTCTCTGAGTTTCTTCCTTCTCTTTCTGTTCCTTTATCTTCCTTGAAATTCTGGGAATAAAGATTTAACACCAGAAAGAAGGAATAATGAAAACAGAAAAACATGAGAAGGAAAAGGAAGATATAGTAGTGTTCAATGAAAATACAAAGAGCAAAAGTGTTATCAGACTTATTCATCTCTCTATTCAATATTCCCATACACATTTCTAGATATACAAAAGAAATCCTAAAAATCTCACCATTCTTCAACATTGACCTCATGATATTAACAGAAGTCATAAAAAATTGCCTGATACTTGTTTGTTAAACACGTCATTTGAAATATGATGTAAAGATCAATGTTAATAAATTCTTTAATTAAAAAATGGTAACATTTGATAATATAAAATGTGCCTGTTTCCAGGGATCATGTTGTATATCATTTCTTTTTAGGTACTAACAGAATCAGAAATTATGGGAGCTTTGTGTAAGTCATTTGACTATTCACTAAGAGTTTCTCAATACCTAGACATTTTATATGATGTAACTTTTGAAGCTGGACACAAAGGAGGAGATAGTCCCATGGAGGTAGAGATTGGAGTGACACAATAACAAATAACACTGAGAACCAAGTAAAGCGAGCTGTCTTCTCAAGGGGCTGAAGTTGTGGCCCCGCCCTAATTGCGTACATTTCTTCTGTGAGTGAACAATTTCTGCTGTTTAGGCCTCAATTTTTAAAAAAGTTACAAAGAGCTCATAAAGAATGTTTATTGTAGAAAGACAGCATTAGAATGATATAGGGTGGATCATGTGATCCTTTGTGGTAAAATTTGAGGATTAAGACAATTAGTACTTGGTAGTTAAAGGGAAATTACTTTCTTTATCCAAATGAATCTTGGTCTTTTGATAATCTTCTTCTTCTTTCACAAAAGCTCCGATGATGCACATTAGAAACCAAACACAAATCCATTTGCACATCCACATCTATATCCACATCTATCCACATCTTTCTATAGCGAAGTCTTTACCAACAAAAAGAAGAGAAATGTGAAGGCTATGCAATGAATACTGCACAAGCCTACTCTGTTCTTATTCAGGACAACACACTCATAGAGCAACATAATCATTTTTTCATTTAAATTGTAGAGCCAGAAATCATAGGCACATGAGTAAAGTAAGTAGTTTATGTTTATACAAAACTAATTCACAAGACTTGCATACAAGTTTTTTTCTGAGTAAATAATAATAATAAAACCACTATGAAAGAACTGGACAAAATGGTACTTGTGTAAAAGTTACAGATTTGGAGCAAAAAGGTGTCTATTTTATTTTTACATATTATTATTATTATTATTGCAATTATAGTTATTACATTCTTCCAGTAGGACTGTATTCCTGTCAGATTGCTTTTGCATCATATGACCACATATTATTGAGTAATAATTTAGTCTCCAAACATTACTTATTCTCAATTTATTTTACTCCTTTAACAACCTCTTTTACTACTTGAACCTGTAATAGAAGTTGAGGGGCAGTGTTTTCTCACCACCATAATGTGAGGCATTTCTCTATTGGATCACATAAAACATGAGTTAACATGAAGTCAAGTAAAAACCTGGAAAGAGCTTTTTGGGAATGAGGGAAAATAATATGCATCTCCCAGTAACACAATGAGGGCCCATTTTTTGGCTCTTGATATTTCTTTGCTACTTGTCAGCCTTCTAAATTTTCAGTGTGCAGTGCAGTAATTTCTCTGTTGTTGGCCAAGAGTTACTGAGATATGGTGTCCTGGTTTCCTCAATCTGTCAAAATGAGCATAAAAAGCAGTCCTGGTCTTCTAAAGAGTGTGGGAGGAGAAAGCAGGTCTTTTCAGTAGGTGCCCAATGAAGTTATTTTTGAAGCAAGTATCAGCAAGTAAAATCTGAGATTTGTTGTTATTGTTCTTTGGTGGCAGTACTGGGGCTTGAACTTGGGGCCGGTGTGGTGTTCCTTAGATTTTTGTGCTGAAAGTTTGTCATTTGAGCCACAACTCCACTTCTGGTAAATTGGAGCTAAGAGTCTCATTGACTTTCCTGCCTGAGCAGGCTTTGAACTTCTATCTTCAGATCTCAGCATTGTAAGTAGTCAGTATTACAGGTATGAGCTACCAGAACCCAGCCAGAATCTAGATTTTTTTTTAGTGGGTCCCCCCACCTCATTTTTAGAATAGGCATTCAATGGAAATATAATAGAATTTATAAATTGTGACAAGACTGTGATTTTTCTATGACTTATATTGTACTTTTAGGCAAGCACTTTACCACTAGGCCAAACTCCCGGCCCTTTATATTGTACTTTTAGAAAGTAAGGAAAAATCATGCCACACTGTTCAATAAGGCAAGGGAAAGAGGTTGCTTTTGCTGCCCTTACACACTTATCCTCTGGTAATTCTGACAGGTAACATTTACTGAACACTTACTATGTGCTAAGACTACACATTTTATGTGCACAACCTTCTTTCATCCTACAAAGATGAGCTCTGACTGATGTCATTTTAAGTTAACATTACAGAAGACTACACTGATGGCACATTTTTATTGACTAGTATCAGATCTCTTAGAAAGTGATAATGTGATAGACCCAGAATCCAAACTGCCTGATTCCAAAACTCATCTCATTCACTAGACTCTACTATGCCAGGTGACATACCTTGTGTCCGTTATCCTGTGCAAGGCAAGTACAAGTACAGCCTTAAAAATAATCTAGCTAATGGAGCCAATAGTCAGTCTCTCTGAAATTCTGAAGGTTGAATTCTTAAGCATTCTGAAGCCCTATGCCATTTCTCTTGTAGTATTTACTAATGGAGGCATTCTCCAGAGATTATGTTTTTTTTACTCACACTATAAAAGGGTAAACTTAAGGCAAGCGCTGTATTAACCAGTGTGAATAAAAGTTGATCTAATTTTAATATATTTTTATTCTAATTAAGATAATTAATTGTAATTAATTACAATTAATATCTGGCATTATATTTGCCAGATAAAAGGTGCATTACTTCACAAAAATGTTGATGTATTTTATAATCAAAACTTAAAGAAAAAGAGCAAAGGGACAGATTACTATCCCTTATCTCTCTCTCATCATCCTATAACTCTCTCTCTTTCTTTCTCTCCCTCTCTCTTTCTTTCTCTCCTTCTCTCTTTCTTTCTTTCCCTCCCCCCTTTTTCTCTCCCCCCCTCTCTTGCACTTCCATACCACAGGTACTCATATACATTACATCTCTGAATTTCACCTTCATACTGCTTCACCCCCAATCCTTCATTTTTCTTTTTCTTCACCTTCAAATCATGTGCTAGAGTTAGTATATAGGGAGATAGATACACAATGTGTATCTCTAATAAATTGTTCAAGTATAATTCACCAAGCAGTAAATAGTTTCACCCTTCGGGTACTCTATGAACACTTTTCAATAGAATTGTTTATATTTTTTCTATGAATGAGTTATTTTGAGCTTAGGTGCAGTGGTTAATGCCTGTAACCTCTATGATTTTAGAGACAGATGCAAAAGGATTGTCGTTCAGAGGCCCACTCCATGCAAATCACTTTTTTAAAAAAATTAAAATAAAAAATGGGGGGGAAAGGACTGGAGGACATGGCTCAGGTGGTAAAAATGAACTCTGCATTAAAACTCCATTCCTGCTGCAAAGAAAAAGAAATACAAGTTTCCTCATTTGTAAGTATGGCCTTCCAATCTGCTCTGATTGCTGGTGAGTAGAGAGTAGTTATTACTACCAATTAGATACATGTTGGAGGTTCAAACAATCATAATAAATAAATTGTTTGAGATAATTAATATTATAATAACTACAACATAGAATTACCTTGATGAATATATCAAGCTAATTATGTAAGTTATCGGAGCATTAGTGTGTTTGGAATTTAATGCTGTGAATCAGCAATTCGATCACCCCATATCAACTACTATAAAGGGAAGCTCTCGTGAGAAATGCTAAGTAGAAAGAGTTGACTTAAGATCCAAGACTTGACATAGAAACCTGGTGTGCTTTTAAGTAAGTGAGGACTTCCTGTCACTTAATGGAGCCTCTGCAGTCTTCTACACTCATAATTCCATATTAGAAACCACAGGAAAATAGTCATGAAAAGGTTGCAAAGATTAAAGGAGCTACAGCACGCCAGACAACAGTGTATCTTAATAAAGCTGTTCTACTTCCCTTTCATAATTAACAAGAAATCATCAAAGAAATGTACCAGCAAAGTCATCTAGAAACAAAAGACTTCATTCTGTCATTGATATTCCTGAATAAGATTGAGGAGACTTCCTAAATTTGTTTCTTATCTTCAAATCGTTGCACAAAGAGGTTGAAATTCAGCATGTCAATTTATTTGTCCAAATACAGCATGTCAGTGCTAGTCCTTCCATCGTCCCTCCTGATTTCTCTCAAGCCCATCAAGTGTCTTAGTTCCCTTCAAGTTTCTTGTTTCAATTTTCACATATGTACATTATTAGGGCCGGTTGACCTATCAAGGAAGAAGTACAGAATGGTCAGAGAAATAATACAACAGGTGTCTGCCACCTAACCTGCCAAGCTATGAAATGCTAAGGGATTTGGAGATTTAAAAAATCACAACCGTCTTTTTGCTTCATTAAAAATAGAGGAGGTGACTGGGATGCAGTACTATTTTTTTAAGTAATTATCTCCTACGTTCTCTCTTTCACACATAGGTAAGTAAACATCTTGATGTTTTTAGACTTCTCACTTAACAACTTGGTTTCACACATACATAACATCCTTACTTTAAGATTTAGAAATGTTAGAGATGGACTCTGAACTCTTCAGTTTATCCACATAGGTTCAGATAAGCACCTACACTTACACACATCCATGAACAAAACAGCTAAAATTTCAATTTATATATGCACACAATGCTACCTGTTACATTCAAAATAACTTGGCTATGAGATATTCAGCGACCTCACTCTCAAGTCTTTTGTTCAAGGATAAAGAAAAAGAGGATAACTTTTCATTTCCTAAGCGAGCATTCATCCTGAAACCGTGCACAGCAGCCCAGTTAGTCTATTACCACATTTAATGGTTCGGGAAGGGAACAGTTCACAAATGGTTATGTCTGATGGATAAAAGATGAGACTAAGGATGTGTGAGTGTTCGAGTAGCAAGCATTGTGAAAACACCCATTAATCACCAGTTAACCTTCCTAGTTCTAATCACAAGCAAAAGTGCAGGGTACTGGAAATGAGAGTTATTCAAGAAGCGGTCAAGCACAGATGTGTTTCATATCAAAAAGGCTGAGAGAACAGTGCATAATTATTACTCAGGAAATTTATAAGATTAACATGAGTATTTTTCACATCCCACAGCAGAAGGACAACAAATTCTTTGCGGACAAAGGCACTGCAGATTTTACATTTGGTTTACAGAGGGAGGGCTGCTCTCAAGGCAGACAGCTTGTTTTCTTTTTTAAAAAAATATTGTAATTAATCGAGGGATTACAATTATATTTGCCAGACATAAGGAGCATTACTTCACACACATTGATACCCCTTCTCATGTTCTTGTCCCCATACTATAGTACATTAAGAACAGCACTCATTACATAGTTCTTGTTTCCATATCCTGGAGGTCCTTTCATTTAGCCTCATTCTATATGGCCTTATGTATCTAGGTTTTGAGCTATTGTAATCCTCTGCTAGGAGAGATCAAGTTTTGTACTAATTATTATAAATGAGAGAAACCATTGAGCCTATGTTCCCTTGGGTCTGGCTTGAGACCGCTTGTTTTCATCATCAGACCTTTCTTCTAGGAAATTCACTTTGGAGAAAGATTTCAGAGCCATCTGGGTTAGATCTTGACGATAGTCCATAAGCTGAAAGTCAAAGATCTTGGCAAAGATATTTTACATTTTTAAGCATTCAAATATTTTTACCTTCTCTCCTCCCCCTTTTTATTTAAAAGAGTCCTGTTTTTATTCTGTGAATAGATTCTAAGTATTTGCTGCCAGGAATTATGATAAGATTTGAAGGAATTTTAAAAAGATGGAAGGGAAGGAAGAAAGGACCAATGGGAGAGAGGGAGGGAAGAAAGAATGGTTGCATGAACCATCCAATACTTTATTCTCTTTTGCAAAGAACTTTCTGTAAAATTTACTCTTTTGACTTCTTCCAAAAGCAGTGACTTTTAAAAATAAACCTTTACTAAAACCTGAGCTTTATCACAATACAGGAGCCCTTTCATAGTCTTCCTTGTAGTTGTCAAAGTCTGGTATCTATGTCCTGGCCAGTAAAGATCAGTCAGCCTGATAAAGTATCCATAGTCTCGCCACTCCACAGAATGCCAGGAAACATAGCAGCTGGGGCTCGGTACCCTTCTCTTACCTGCAGCGAGTTGTCTAGAAGTTAAACCCAGAAACAGAAAAGACTGAGACAACAAAACTATGCCACTAGCACTGGAAGGTGGTCTGAAAGAGTTATTTCTATGGCTTCACATGTATAAAAATATAATACTTATGGATTTATTGTCCTTATTTCTGGATGATTGGGTAAATGCCAAGTAGTGGAATTGCTGGGTCATAGGGGAGCTCTATGTTTAGTCTTTCAAGGAACTGCCATACTGCTTTCCATAGTGGATGAACGAGTTTGCACTCCCACCAACAGTGTAGTAGTGATCCCTCCTGGCCACATCCCTTTCAGCATCTGTTGTTATTAGATTTCTTGATCCTGGCCATTCTAAGCAGAGTGAGATAGAATCATAGAGTTGTTTTGATTTGTATTTCTATGATGGCCAGAGATGTCAAGCATTTCTTCATGTGTCTATAGGCCATTCTTATTTCTTCTTCAGAGAAGACTCTCTTTAAGTCTTTGGCCCATGTTTTAATGGGATGGTTGTTTCTTTGGAGGTAAGTTTTGGAGTGATTCAATTTTTTGAGCTTTTGATATATTTTAGATATGAGGCCTTTGTCCATTGTATGGTTAGTAAAGATCTTCTCCTACTCTGTAGGCTTTCTAGTTAATTTGTTAGCTATGTCCTTTGCCATACAGAAGCTCTGAAGTTTAATGCAGTCCCACTTATCCAGACTTTCTCTGATTTGTTGTGATTCTTGGTACTTATTTAAAAAGTTTCGACCTGTGCCAGGAGACCTAGTGTATCTTTTTTTCTTTCTTGTAAAGTTTTCAGTGCATCGGCTTTTACCTCGAGGTCTTTGATCCATTTGGAGTTAATTCTAGTGCAGGGTGATAAAGAAGGAACCAACTTTAATTGTCTGCAGGTGCTTAACTAGTTCTGCCAGCATCACTTGTTGAAGAGGCTTTCTTGCAATTTTTTTTGGCTCCCTTATCAAAGAATAGGTGGCCTTAGTTCTATTCTATTGGTCTTCAGGCCTGCTCTTGTGCAATTACCAAGCTGTTTTGGTCACTATAGCTCTGTAATAGAGTCTAAAGTTTGGTATTGAAATTCCTCCAGTGCTATTCTTTCTGCTAAGAAGTGTTTTTGCTATACGGGGTCTTTTATTATTCCATATGAAATTTTGGATTGCCTCTTCTATTTCTTTAAAGAATGACATTGGGATATTGATGGGTATTGCGTTGAATTTGTAGATAGCCCTTGGCAAGATTGCTATTTTCACAATGTTAATTCTTCCAATCCAGGAGCATGGGAGGTTTTTTCCTCAGTCCTGCTTTAATTTCCTTTTTCAGGTTTTTAAAATTTTCATCCAAAAGTTCCTTTACATTCTTAGTTAATTCCTAGGCACTTTATTTTCTTTGAGGCAATTGCAGAAGGAGTTGTTTCCCTGATTGTTGCCTCGTCCCTCTCATTGTTGTCATATAGGAAGGCGGTTGATTTTTGAGGGTTAATTTTATACCCTGCTACCTTGCCAAAGTTTTGAATCAGCTCAAGCAGCTTGGGAGTGGAGTCTGTAGGATTCTTTAAATACAGAATCATGTCATCTGCAAGAGGGAAAGTTTCACTTCCTCTTTCCCTATTTGGATCCCATTTATGCTTGCTTCTTGCCTTCTTGCTCTGGCTAGGAGTTCATTGCAGCACTGTTTACCATAGCAAAGATATGGAACCAACCCAGATGCCCCTCAGTTGATAAGTGGATCAACAAGATGTGGTATTTATACACAATGGAATTCTATGCTGCTGGCAGAAAAAACAACATCGCCCCATTTGTAAGGAAATGGAAAGACTTAGAAAAAAATCATATTAAGTGAAGTAAGCCAGAACATAGGCTCAATTGTTTCCCTCATTTGCCATAATCAGTAGAAGCCTTGGGCTCTCCTAGCAGAGATTTACAATAGAATAAAACCTAGATATTTAAGGCCATATAGAATGACGCTAAAACAAAGGACCTCCAGGATATAGAAACAAAAGCCATATAATGAGTGATCGTTGTCTTTAATGTACTATGCTATCTCTCATCTCTTTTGCTGTCCCTTGGTTATCTCATATTGTTACAGTATTTCACCTGGTTATCTGATATATTGTATATATGCTTATTTAGTTATTTGAAATCAGATAGAGAAGGGGGAAAGCAACACTAGGGGTGAGGATGGAGACAGGAAATGAGGACCAAAACATGAGAAAGGGTATCAATATTTGTGAAGCAATGCACCTTCTATCTGGTGAATATAATGTAACCCTTCTATTAATTACAATAAAACTATATGAAAAAATATATTACTCGTGCCATATTTCTCACCTTGAATCTCTGTATGGACAAGTGAGTTAATCTTAAGACATCATTGAAAATAATGTTTTGTTTCACCTTGTTTCTAATATATTACTTAAATATATCTCTTTAGTTCTAATTACTCACTTTTTTATTTCCCAAATTATCTTATAATTGCAGTGCAGAATTAACTGTGCATGCACTTAAAGGAAAAACGAAAGTTTGCCTTGGTTTATAGTCCTCTTATTTCAAATAATTTCCAGTGAAATAAAATTATTGAATAACCACAAAACAATTAGGACACACTTGTTAGGATTTGAGCACCATTTTAATGTTAATAATACTAATTTTAGAAACACATAAGCGATTTTGGTATTTATAAAGTCTAAACTTGTTTAGATAAATCATTTATAATTTTGTTTCAAAATTATATGGCAAAGGAAACACTAACAATTCACCTTCTTTACCATTTTAAATATCACTTTGGTACTGAAAGACACACTTCTAATACAACGATTATTCTCTCAACAACTCATTTTTTTTTCTTGTAAAAATGAAACTCTAGAATTTGCCTTCCTACTTCCTCATCCTGTCAACCACTATATTAGTTTCCATTTCTATTACTGCTTTGAAATCCCACTGGAAAATCATTTTCTTTTGTGATTTTGGAGTTAAATGGTACATACTAATTGGAATTATGAGTTATCATATTTTAATCTGATAGATACACACACACATATTTAGGGAAACTAGCATTTCTATCTCCCAATATACTGTTGTTTTCATGTACTCAAAACCTTCTAAACATATCATTGTTTCCTATAAGATGATTGTTACCCTACTGTGCTATAGATTAAAACAAGAATTTTATTCCTCTTTTGAAGACTTTTCACAGCTTTTCTAGATCCCAGTGAATCTGTAGATAGCACTGACAACTTTGTGCATGAAAGTGCAATGAATTTCTGTTTACTCATATCCAATTGATTTCTGCAGTAGTTTCCAACAAATCTTGTATCTCCTTAATTAATCCCTATTTTTCTCTTTTTGATACTATATTAAATGGAAGAATCTTCATAGTTCTTTTCTCGGATGGTTCATTGTTAGGGCATTGAATTGCAACTGAATTTTCTGTGTTGATTTAGTAGCTATTTATTTTTATGAATTTATTAATGCTGTGTGTCTCTGTGAAATCTTTAGGCAATATATACTATCTGAGAATAAATAAAAATGTATTTCTTCCTTTCCACATTCATTGCTTTTATTTATTTTTATATGTGATTTCTCTGTTTAAAACTTTTGTGTTATATTGAGTAAAATTAATAAAAGTGGATATTATCCTTACGTTTTTCATACCTTAGAGGAAAAGATTTCAGTCCTTTCCCATCAAGAAAGATAATTTCTGTGGATGTTTCAGGTATAGCTTTCATTTTGTCTAGATAGTTTTTTTCTACTCCTACTTATGGAATATTGTCATCATGGATGGGTACTGAATGTCACAAAATACTTTCTGAATCAATTAAGATGATTTTGTGGGGGGTTGCTTTGTTCTATTAGTGTCATGCATTACATTGATCAGTTTTCATATTTTGCGTTATCTTCAATTTTCAGGAATAAATCCCACTTGACCCTGTGGCATAATATTTTTAATATGCTCTCAGCTTTTATTTGCTTCTTTTCTACATCAGTGTATATAAGAGTTATTGATGTACCATTTCAATAAGGCTTCATTGATATATAATGGTTCCCAGTATTCTCTTACAATCGGTTTTGTTTTGTAAAATCAGTAATCACGACCCCATTTTGACTTTCTAATTGTACTCATTTGAGCTCTTAAACCCATTTTCTTTTCAAACAACTAGCTTTTTTTAATATTTTTATTGTAATTAATAGAAGGGTTACATGATATTTGCCAGATAGAAGGTGCATTAATTCACATACATTGATACCCTTTCACATGTCTTGGTACCCATTACCCTCCCCCCCCACCCACCCCCCATCTTGGTTTTCCCTCCTTCCCTGTCAAATTTCAAATAACCAAATACAAATAAATTCAATATATCAGATAACAAAGTGAGATACTGTAACAATATGAGATACCCAAGGGACAGCAAAGGAGATGAGCGATAACATAGTACATTAAGGACAACAATCATTCGTTATATGGCTTTTGTTTCAATATCCTGGAGGTCCTTTCAATGAGCTTCATACTATATGGCCTTATGTATCAAGGTTTTGCTCTATTGCAGATCTGTGCTAGTAGAGCCCAAGGTTTCTACTGATTATGACAAATGAGGGAAACCACTGAGCCTAAGTTCCTTTGAGTCTGGCTTACTTCACTTAATATGATTTTTTCTAAGTCTTTCCATTTCCTAACAAATGGGTTGATGTCATTTTTTCTGACAGCAGCATAGACTCATTTTCACTTCTGCTTTCTGTTCTCTGTTTCACTTATTTATTGTCTAAGTTCTACTGGTTATTGCCTACTATTACCTCCGTTTACTTTCCTCTAAGTTGTTTTGTTGTTTGAGATCTTTCTTATATTTTAATGGAAGCCTCACAGATATAATAAATTTCTCATTAGCCCTGTTTTTTCTACATCTGATAAGGTTTACTCTACTGTGCTTTCTAGTCATTTCAATTTCCCCTTGAGGCCTGTTGTTTGATCTCCTGGTTAAGAGTTTTTAGTTTAGTTTTCACAAACTTGAGAATTTTCTAGTTGAACTTCTGGTATTTATTTCTAATTGTAACACATTGTGACTCTAAAGTACATATGATCTCTATTTTTGAGAAATTTATTGGTGCTTATTTGTGGCCTACCATATGGTCTATTCTGAGAAATGCCTTGTATTCTCTGGGAAGAATGTACATGCTAGTTTTGTGAATAAGGTATGTTAGGTCTTCTTTGTTATTGTATCTTCTGTTTCCTTACTTACAATTTCTGCTTACTTATGATACATGCTTTAACTGAACAAAATCTGTAGTATATTAACAAGTCAGTGCGGCCTAATCTGAATGGTCTTCTTGGGATATGAACGTTTATTCCAAAGACATTACTGCTGAAAATTCTTGTTAGGAAAGAGTCTCTTCAGGAATAACACATGCTTTGAAATTACCTATCACTGGGATTATTTTTATTCAAGTGTTTGACTAAAATGTATACTAATTCAAGACAAAATTTTATAAATAAGTGGAGCAAAAAGCTCTAAAATGACATTTCTTCTCAAAAAGACTTTAGAAATGGTAAGATCATCTCTTTCCTTGAAACTTATTTTTTTCCAGTTGTGGATCTTGAACTCAGGGCCTGAGCACTGTCTTTTGACTTTTTCTCAAGGCTAGAGCTCTACCACTTTAGCCACAGCACCTCTTCTAGCTGTTTTTTTCTATGTATGTGGTATCAAGGAATCAAACCCAGGTCTTCATGCATGCTAGGCAAGCACTCTACCACTATGCCAAACTGCTGACCCCCTTGAAGCTTATTTTTAAGCTTTCTTCTTCCTTTAAGTATTATATCCAAAATACCAGGTGCAAATATCAGTGACATAGTTAATTTATTCTAAGGCCAAGACTTTTGGTCAGAAATACAATACCAGCTCACAGTCTTCAAAGTACTAAGACTGGTATCAGGAAGAAATCGTGACTAGATGGAAACATGATTGTATTTCCTTTGTAATGAATAGTGGTTTGCCCTGTCATTGCACAGACCCAAAAGTGTGAAACAACAAAATTTTGGACATAACTACCCATCAGGATCATGCTTTTAATATGCTTTTTTGTAACTCATGGACTGGGTATGCAGCTCAGTGCTAAAGAATTGGCTTATCAGGGCATAGTGGTTCACACCTCTAATCCTAGATACTCAGGTGGCTGCAATCTGAGGATGAAGGTTCAAAGCCAGCTCAGGCACTAAAAAATGGGAAGTGGGGCTGTGGCTCCAGGGTAGGGCAGTTAGCCTTGAGCTGAAGAGCTCAGGAAGAATGCCCAGGCCTAGAGGTAGGGTGGTAGCCTAGAGCTGAAGAGCTCAGGAACAGAGTTCAAGCCCCTTGACAGACAAAAAAAAAAATCACCTGATTACCCAAGGCCCTGGCTTCCTTCCTCACCACTGCTAAAATAAAATGAAAAATGAAAGGATTATGGATCTTAAAATGTGAAAAAACTATATGATTATCTTATATAGTTACATAACTAATCATATAATAATTATTGGAAAGATGGTATTTAATATAGATCATTATAATGAAACAAATATTATTTATAAAATATCAGCCCAATATCTAGATACCTTAAAAGGTTATACCAATAGAAGATGAGTTAAATGAATAGAATACTATTCACATTTGCAGATTAAAGGAGACAAATAGGAATTTCAAAGGGTTAAGGAAACTGCTCACAAGGTGTGGGCTTTAAAAAGCAGAAGCATCATTTTCAGTGCAAGTGTGTCTGAGCCCAGTGCTATGACCTTTCTGCCCTCTCATACTTGTCCAGGGACAAACCTGGAAGAATTCTGTGCTTCTGTGGCATGACCTTGAAAGATTTGTGCTTCTCACTGTTAGAAAATGGTCTTGGGAATTTAGTAAAGTCATTTCCCTTTCTAGGTCTGCAGCTCCTTTTTAAAGTTTGCATGCCCAAATATGCTCCCCTGCCTATATTTCTTGTTTTAACTCCCACTAAACACAAAGCTAAAGAAATAGCTGCCTAGCCAAATGTTTGTCTCTCCACAATAGGGTAACTTATCCTTGCCCTCAATTTTCCACTCATTCATTTAGATTAAAATTTAGACAATTTAATACAATCAGGTATAGAAATTCTCTATTAAAATCCAAATACATTCCAGCAATGTTGTGATTTCAAAATGTTCTTATGTATTTAATTTCACAAGTTTCCTTATACTGACTGACATTAATTTTTACCCTGATTCTTTTTTTGGTCATTCATGGTGCTTGGGCATTGTCCCTGAGCTCTTCAGCTCAAGGCTATTGCTCTACCATTTGAGCCACCGTTCTGGTTTTCTGGGGGCTAATTGGAGATGAGTGTCATAGACGTTAGTGCTGGGGCTAGCTTTGAACCATGATCCTCAGAACTCAGCCTCCTGAAAAACTAGTATTATAGATGTGAGCCACTGCTAAAATAAAATGAAAAATGAAAGGATTATGGATCTTAAAATGTGAAAAAACTATATGATTATCTTATATAGTTACATAACTAATCATATAATAATTATTGGAAAGGTGGTATTTAATATAGATCATTATAATGAAACAAATATTATCTAGGGTAAGATATATATTATTTCTAATGTCTATCCTTGGTTGTTTCATGGCTCAACTGCTTGTTAAGGCTCCCTTATTTTGCCTACTTTTTAATCTCTTTCCATCTACTCTTTCTCAATATTTGAAGAAGCTAAGTAAAATGCTACTTTATGTTCTTAAGAATGTACACTGAAAGTTTTATTGTTATGGTCACATGGCCTAATGATATATTTTTCTCTGTCACTTTTCATCAATAGTTACTATTTTTACCAGATTTTTTTCTTTCTTACATAATTATTCCAACTTCATTTGGATATGTTTTATTAAATCATGAGCTTAAAAATGATTTCAGTTTTATATCCCCCTTAGAATTATCATTAATTTAATGCTCTTTTCTATTATTAACAACATTTTCCTGAATTTATGCAAATTTTCTTGTGCTGAATGTGCATTGAAATGAAAAGTGATTCTATATTATGGAGCACACAATGGTAAAACACCAGTACTTGAAAAACTCAGTTGGGCCAATCATATTGGCATGAAAAGTAATTATCATGTGTGAATGAAATCTAGTCAGATATAAAGCAAACGTCTTCATTTTATTATTTGCAAGTACAAAGTAAATAAGCATCCCACTGTTAAACTTTTACGCATACTACATGTAAGATCATAGTATATACGTATGGTGAATTATGTTCTATTTGAAGAGAAAAATAGTAGTGAGAAGAATACTTTGAAGTTAATTTGCATTATCTTTCCTCAGTGTTATGCACAAGCCATCACTTGTATGGCATATGTGAGGCTAAACAGAACTTCTACATGGCTATTCTGGTTATCATGAGAGCCACTATTTATAGGTGGCTCTTTATGTCCATTAAAATAAACTGGAACCTGTCATGTGGCTTGGTGAGAGAGTTGCCTAGTATACATAATGCCCTGGGTTCTATCTTCACACACACACACACACACACACACACACACACACACACACACACACACACTTGAATGCAAAGACAAGATCAGAAAACAAAACCTTAGTCATCACAAAGAATGCTAAAATACCATGATTGTGGGGAAACATTTAACGGTATGTATATGATATGCTACTAAAAGGTAACCTGTTCCATCTGTAGTCATCTTAAATGAGGTACAGTACCCACCCACCCCCAAGTTCCTCTTGTGTAGAAGTAATACTTCTCAAAGTAAGTGAAAACCATTTGGGAACTCATAACCCTGATGCCGGAGTTTTTAATCCAGTGGCAACCCATGAACAGACTGAAAAGGAGCATGGCCCGGCTTGCTCTGTAACTTCCTCATCCCCATAATGAGGACAGTCACTATATCCTCTTGAGCTCCTAGGAAGACAAATGCAATGAAACACTTCAGAGCTGACCACTGGCATAGCAAGTGCCCCGACAAAGAACACGGGTCATCACGTCACACAGCCCCAGCCTCTTTTCACCCAGCCTCTTCATGTACAAGTGCTTATCACCTCTTTCCATATCATCTGTTTCCTGTGCTCTGCCACTTTTTCCTTCACTTCTGCTTTTCCAGATTCTTCCTAGAAAGAAAGAAAATGAGACCCCAAAACAAAGAGAAGGGACAAAAGAAATGGGGAGAAAAATAAGGAAGGCCTTAATACTCACACAATCATATGCTTCCTCTTGCACATTTGATTGTATTTTGTTTATATTCCTTTGATTATATTCCATTTATACTCAAGAGTCCCTCTCACTGATTTTTTTTAAGCCACAGTAACTATATGATCACTCAAATTCACCAAATGAACAGTGCTTGTATTTCTTATTAATTGAGTCCTTAGGTGGCTGTATGAACTTCTCAACTCATTCTATATTTGATTCGATTTGGAGTTATGTGAAGGAAAGAAGGAAAGCCTGTGTGTGTGGGTATGTTGTCTCTAATTTCCTCCTGCAAAGCTTTGCTGAGAAATGGCTTCATTAAGCACTCCACTTATAAGTGGTTTGTAAGGCTTTGTTGTTGAAGCACTTACGTGGTCATTTCTTTGATGCTGGGGACTCCCTGCCAGAATACACTGTAACAACCCCGAAGCAGGAGAAGAATGTTTGTTCTCTTCTAATTTGTGAACAAGTGCTGCCCTGTAGAATGGTGGGGGAAAGATCCCAAGAAGACTCTTTTTTTTTATTTGTTTATTTTTATTATAAATTTTTTATTGTAATTAATAAAAGGGTTACATGATATTTGCCAGATAGAAGGTGCATTAATTCACATACATTGATACCCTTTCACATGTCTTGGTACCCATCACCCTCCCCCCCACCCACCACCCACCCCCCGTCTTGGTTTTCCCCCCTTCCCTATCAAATTTCAAATAACCAAATACAAATAAATTCAATACGGTGAGCAAAACAAAGGTGCTTACATCCTAGCTGTGTTTCCTCTGGTAGAGATGAGTAGAACCAAACCTCATCCTCTCTATTTCTAAAATGGAAATGGCCACCCCTGTCCTTTCTACTTTGTGGCAGTATTGAGATAACAGATGACAACTTGTTAACAGCACTGTGCACCTGAGGGCTTATATGAAAGGTAGGACATCAGTTTGGTCTCACTCAGTAATCTGTAGCCAGTACCCCTAAGCAGATTTTTCCAGTTTTAGCCTAATTATCCCCAAGACCAATTTCCAGGGAAAATGTGTGTGTGTGTGTGTGTGTGTGTGTGTGTGTGTGTGTGTGTGTGTGTGTGTGTGTGTGTATAGAGGGGGGAGTTTGGCCTAGTGGTAGAGTGCTTGCCTAGCATGCAAGACCCAGGTTCAATTCTTCAGTACCACATGCATAGAAAAAAGCCTGAAGTGGTGCTGAGTGAGGCACAAGTGGTGGAGCTCTGGCCTTGAGAAAGTCCAAGGACAGTGCTCAGGCCATGAGCTCAAGCCAGCACTGGAGAGAGACGGGGGGGGGGGGGGGGGGGGGAGGGGAAGAGGGAGGGGGGAGGGCAGGAGGGGGAGGGAGGGAGGGAGAGAGAGAGATGAAATCATTTGGAAAAGTAACTTCAGTGGATGGATATTTCCTCCTGGCTCAAATAACCCTCTAAGCATATCTAAGCACATGGCCATAAGTTAAATGACAATTAGATCTTCCACCATCTTCCTGGCTTCACGCTGTCTGTCATTTTTATCTAGGGTACATTTTCATCTTTATAACAAACACACATGATAGGGCAGAAATTTCTTCTCTCATCACTGATGTCCTGGTTCTAAGAGAGAGTTCATCTAGCCATAATTCCCTCATTTTCCCTTTCTCCACTGTCTCTTCAAATACATGCTCAGATCGTGTCATAAGCATGTAATGATTTTCATCCTCTCCTTTCTGGATTCATGGCCCTAGGACCACTAGATAATTATAGTAGAGTCTTAAATTTACCTGCTTCTGACACCTTTTCCATTTTTTTTGCTGAGTTATATAGTTCTAGGAAATCAATTTCCCTAGGAACACCATTTGACACTTGATCACAATGTTCTGCAACTTATCATCGTTTATCCAATAAATAACAAGTAGTTCAGGATGATGTGAATGGTGTAAACTGACAGTAGCTTTGAGAGGAAAGAACAATGATACCGATGAAGATGCAATGTCAGTGGGCACCCGAGGCTCAGGCTTGTACTCCTAGTTGTCCAGGAGGCTGAGATCTGACGGCTGAGGTTCAAACCCAGCCCGGGCTTATCTCAAGTTAACCACCAAAAATCTGAAAGTAAAGCTGTTGCTCCAGTGGTAGAGTGCTAGCCTTGAATATAGAAAAAAGAAATCAGGAATAGCCCTAGGCCATGAGTTCAAACTCCAGGATCAGCATAAACACACGCAAATGCAATTACTCATAACCTGACTTATGGAAGTGAAATCCTATTTTATCACTATTTTTAAAAACTAATAATATTAAAAAAGAGGATCTGAGGCTGAGCTTTGGACTTAGACAATTTACTTATAAAAACGAGGAAAACTATCCATCTAAGACGTATTTATTAATCATTGATGAGTTTCCCCTTCCTTCCATATATTAAAGGCAGATAAGAAAAATAAATGTGTGTTCTGCTGGGCAACATGTTCACTATAGAAATGAAAATGTATTATGCAATTCAAAGAACCTAGAAGAAAAGATGTTGGATATTCCTACCATAAGGGTATGATTAATGTTTCAAGGAATAAAAACATTTATTCTCATTTGAACATTACCTGATATATATATATATAAATATCAAAATACCATATTGACCATAAAAATATGCAATGGGTCAAATAAAGATCTCAACTATTTGCCACACACTAGATTAAATTAAGAGTTAAGTAAATGAAGGAATACAAGTAGTTATTAAAGGAGCCTAACTAGGCATTCAACACATTAGTATTCATGAGAAGAAGGATAAGGAAAGAAGAAGTAGGAAGAAAAGGAGTTATTACCATTGTTTATCTGTTAGTCTAATGTGCACAATGCTTCAACTCCCACAAAGTCTCCCTGATATTAGTTCATCTTACTTTTCCCTCTCCGCCTTTGTCTCTCGAAGAACTCGGCAAGATCACCACCATTTTCACAAAGCCTTGGTGATCCCCAGACACTTAACTCTGGTTTGGTTTCAGCCTCCAGCACAATTTCTTCATGAAAAGATTCACCAGTGGAAGGGAGAAGTCCCATGGTTTCCTACTTTTTTTCATATGTGTACACCTCTACACAAATACCTTACGGTCGAAGCTCAGTAGCCATGTGTGCATGAATGGAGACATGGCATAACAGAGGCTTCAACAGGAGCCTGTACATGGGGAAAGGAAACTTTACAGGACCTCCTTGCAGCCATTTTCTATAAAGACATGAGCCATGGGCATATGACACTAGGATCAGAAAGGCTGACTTCCATCGTCCAACTTGCTATTTATTTTTCTCATTAGAAATTTGGTGTTACTGTCTACCAAACACTGAGACATTTCTTTCTATGATTTTTAGGTGATGGCCACCTTGGTAATAGCATCCTGAATAGAAAAGTTGCTGGCATCTGCAAAATTGGTCAATGAGCAAATCATATAATCATCTGGCCATTATTTGGACAGTGTTTCTGGAAAAGGAAAAGGAAAAGATAATCTTTATGAGTGTGCTAGTTGGATTAGCAATTAATTCAATTTACAAAGGATTATGTGTAATGAAGTAAAAGTGAATGCATTATATTAATTGCCTCCTCTTTAAATATGAATTGCTCATCCTTTTAAGAGATCAATGCTATCAGCTATATTTGCTTTCCACCCATTACATTTAATTAAGCAGTTCAGGTCCAGTAGGGTCATAGGTGTCCAGGAGTAGTTAGCATCTGAGAGCCATCCAGTGCCCCTCCCTGGTCCTGTGGTTGTGGTAGCCGTGGTTTACTGCAGTGAGCAGGAGTTTGTGTTAGGCAACAGCTAGCCCTCTAATTTCCTCTAATTGACTTGTTGGCAGTGTTGACAGAGATGGGAAAGAAAGCAAGAACATGGAGCCTGGGCCCTGACAAGCTTTTGGCATGGATGGGGCCACAGCGCGAAGTACATAATCTGCAATGAATAAAAGGCTCTGGGCTGTCAATCTGGCTCGTGCCACTGGCATTTAATTCACACAGAGTATTAATTAAAAAAAATGATGCTGTTCCCACTAGCTTTCCTTACCAAGTACAGCATCTTGGTCTAACCCTGAAGAGCTGCTTGCAAATCTTTTGATCCAATCCTGCAGCCCCAGAGAGCAAATTTTATTTAGCAAATTCAAAATAACACTCTTAGAATAATGGGTCTTTTCCCCACCAAATCTCTGGAGAAGAAGAGCCAGAGCTTCTCCTACTGACCCATCCCCTTGGCATTTATAGCCCCTATAATCAATAATTGTTCACTTATGCCTCCTCTTTCCTGGCCATACATGCCACAACTGGCCAAGAGCCATCTATTTGTGAATATGCAGAGTTATTTCTTTAGCCTCCTTCATCCCACATTGATGTGTTCTATAAGAAAGACTGGCCTATCAAAGATAAAAATTCGATCAATAATTTCTAATCCATGAAATCACTCAGAATATCCATAACTAAAACCATTCTCGTGGTCACACACTCTCAATCAGACAAATCACAGGAATGAAAGTCACAAAATAAGACTGCATTTTATGTACAGACAATCGATACATCTTTTCAGCCTCCATATCCGCTACATTTCAGCAAATAAAGAAAACTAAATTTACTGTCATAATTGTCACTAAGTGTATTCCTGAACAAAGGAGTCTGACCATAATTAATGATTAATTCATTTGGAATTCATTATTATAGTGTTAAATGTGTTTAACTCATTTGATGCTTCTTTAGAGGGAGCAATTCTAGGCAATTCTATTTGTGATTTACTGGTTTTAAAGTTTGAGCTCTGAGCATGTGCGAGAGAATAGTTCCACATTGCCCTCTAGTGGCTGATTCACAAATCACATTGTTTTGTGACCAGGGTAGAGGACCAGGACCTTTAAAGGTACTCTCAAAACATCTTCCTCCTCAAAATACTGTCAAAGAAATTGCCACCATCTCTGGGCCTAAATAAAAGTGACCAAATAAAGGCAGCCCTCTTTCCATTATCCAGTAAATGGTTGCTACTTTAATTCTATTGTTTAGATAGATTTTTATATAGGATTAAGCACAATAAGAGAAGCCTTTGGGTTCCTGTAGATAGTCCAGAAAGAATAACAGAAAAAGGCCAGAAGGAATTCAAAAATTGTCAGGGAGCAAGTGGATTTCAAAGAACAGATGAGCAAGTTTCTTGGTGAGAGCTGTCTCATTACCTGTTTTGCTTTCATTATTCTGTGTTACTTTAGAAACGTCAGTGAACTCCCTAGGGTCTCAAATTACTAAACAACAAGACAATAGCAAAGCAAGCCATGTGCAGAACTCTCTTTAGCTCTACGGACTATCCTTACACCAGTTACAAGTGCAGCACACATCTGTGTGTTTTCCCAGGGCCACTTTACCACAGCCTATTATTATTTAAGATGGAACATCTCTGAGTTGTGCATAATATAGTTGGATTAGTGAGATTTTGGTGGTTCTATTCATTCATTCATTCATTCATTCACTCAACACCTAGCAAATGGTAAGACTCCAGGACCTTTGAGAGATGGAAGACACTCCATTATTGGTAAGGTATTTTTTCCTACCACAGACCATTTGCATATTTATAACATCATTCCAGGCTATACAAAAAATTCAGTAAGTCCAGCCTGACTCACCATGTATCAAATGATGTATTGGGCTTTACTTGCTCATCCCTGTAACTGCACATGTTACCATAGACTTTTTTTTCCTCCAATATTCAGGGCTTGAATTCAGGGTGCTTGGACACTTTTCTTTGGCTTTTTTTTTTTCTGGTCAAAGCTGATGCTCTAGCGTTTAAGCTATATCCAATTCCTGTGGTTTGCTGGCCAATTGGAACAGGAGTCTCACTGACTTTTCTACCTGGGTTGGCTATGAATCAGGGTCACCAGATCCACACTCATGGTTATCCATGGACAGATAGCCCTCATCCCTCACCAAAGGTGCACTCCTTAAACAGACCCCCTAAAGTCCCTTGACTGGATCCTGTCTTTGGTTGTTTCCTCTCCTTCTAGTATGTCAGGTGACTCAGCTCAATTGGCACGTTCCTGCTTCAGTCTATGAGTTTTGTAAGAAACCTACGCCTCTCCCAGTTGGAAATTTCCGGAGACCTGAAGTCTGCAGGCCAGCAATGCTTTCTACTGTTGATTCCTCCACTTCCAGAGAACTATGACAGAGCTAGCATACCATTGCAGGTGGAATGGTTTCCAAATCACTTTCAGGACTCTGACTTTTCTAATACATTTTTATGCCCTTACACCATGAGATTGTCTCAAGGATACAGGGGCTGGCGGAATTAGAATTTCTCAGGTTGATTTTTATCATATTAGTCCCAGTGTGGAAATGATTGAGGTATTGTCATATAACCTTTTGGAGCATTTGTTTCCCATTAACTGTCCCTTTTCTTCCTTAATTCCATTTTACCATTGCAGTTTGTCTCTGTCTCACATGGCCACCTGTAGCCATTGAGAAGTCAAATCTCTTCTAATCCTCACTTAATTCATCCAGCTAATAATTCACCAGGTAGACATGACATCAGTGGATCCTCAAGTGATCTTGGATGTCAGAAGTATTTGTTTTCAGAGTTCTGGGTGTAAGGGGAAACACTATTGTATCCTCACTTGCAAGTAAATTGCATTTTGATTACTCTATGTGAATGTATGTGTACTATTTACTTTTCTTGACCCTGAAATCCTTGAATTATATTTTCTTATATAGAAAATCTGAAATGAATTATCATAAATCCTTCTGGCATAAAATGCTACTGTCAAAATGTCTGATAATGATCTAATTCCTCATTATTTTTATCCACAAGTCTAAACATTTATATCAGAAAAAGAAATATTTTAATACTTATTTCCTATTCTCTTTCTTACTGATATTTGTCTCCAAGGATTCTGACTGCCTGTATGTTAGGTCTTTTTTTAAATTTTATTTTGTTGTTGGGGTAATGTATAGAGGGGTTACAGTTACATTCTTCAGGTGCATTACTTGTTGAACATTGATACCTCTTCTCATATTCTTTATTTCTCTCTCTCTCTCTCTTTTTCTCTCTCTCACACACATGTGTGTATATATATATAAAACATATATATATATATATATATGCTTCTCTCAAATCTTTATTCTTTCTTGTTTCTTTGTTTTTACTAACTGGGTTTATTTTGACAGTTACTCTTATTTTTATTACCTACTAACTCTTCCATGAGTTGTATTGTTTCCATTTTGGTTATTCAAGAAGCTGTTTCATAGCTAGTAGTTTATTTTGGAAGGGCAAATTAGAACTTTAATCTATTTTTCTCATGTATTTTATCTACTTTTATCCTTTTTGTGCACTTGTTTTATTTTATCTTATTCTCAGTTTAGTTTGATAAGGAATTTTTCCTTAGCAAATCTTTATGGCTCAAAATTATTTACCCTGCACTTCCTGATGCTTACACCTTTTCTGAACCCATCAAGTTTCTTTTCTTTTCACTTGTTCAAGACCAGGATTCAACTAACAATAGATTAAAAGGATCTCCATAATACCCTGGTTTTGTACCCAGGGTACATGCCATCCTGCCAAGGAGAGTTCACAAGTCAGTTTCAAGCTTGTATTTCTATTGGTTTTTCCATCTGACCAGCTGTGTTTTCCAGCAAGAAACAGTTACTTTAGGATTATTCTTTTTTCAGACTTAATGCTTGCCCTTAACGAGAGGGAGAGGGAGGGAGGGAGAGACAGAGAGAGAGAGAGAGAGAGAGAGAGAGAGAGAGAGAGAGAGAGAGAGAGAGAGAGAGAGAGAGAGAGGGAGAAAGAGAGAGAGAGCAGAAAAAAGAGAAGAGAAAAGACGAGAAGAGAAGAGAAGAGAAGAGAAGAGAAGAGAAGAGAAGAGAAGAGAAGAACGCAGATGTAGATAACACAGACATCCTAAGGCTGTTCAGTGCTTGTACACACCTCTATTTGTATTTTAGGGTTTCAAGACCTATCTCCTCTCATGGCTTTTTTATTACTCGAAATGATTTTCATTTCAACACTGTGGTATGTCCTTCATGTCTAGTTGTTCAAGTTTAATATCTAGTTCTTTAATTAATTTTTCATATGGAGACTCAAGAATGTTAAAAAAAATAATGAAATCTAATCACTACATATTCTTCTCAGAATCCACTCATTTCCAAACATCTGTTTTCTTAATAGGGTATTCTGAATTTGTTTTCAAGAAAATGTTTACCCTGACTATTTTAGAACACTAAATAAATCAACATTTTCAAATTGTTTCTGTTCTTCTCTAGAGTCAAGCTCCCATTATGTAATCTCCCTAAAAGCTTTTAACAATGCAGGGGAAGGCATTCCTCTCTACGAAAGCGCCACCACCCGATCCATAACAGGTAAGAGAAACTATTTCACAAGTTACGGTTTGAATTTTTGGCTAATAGTGAAGCAACATAAAACCAAACAGGAACAAAGAAATCAAATCTTAAAAATGAATATGTAAAATCATTTTCTCAATGTTCTGAACATTATATGCAAACACTTGTGTATATAATACTTTTCTTCTTTTTTTCCCCTCAGAATTAAATAGAATGAATGTTTAGACAATGTATCTATTCTTCCACTGTCATCTCAGTAGTGCTGAAGTACCACTGAGGCAGGGAAGTCCCTTATTAGAAACAATCGGATGTCCCCATGGACATTCTTCTCTGTACTAAGTCCCTAAGCTTGGCTGATTCAAAGATTCTATCACGTCTAATAAAGGTTTCATGAGCTGGGCAGTAAAAGCAGCAAACAAGAGCACAAGGGCTCAGAAAATAAGTAAAAATGAGATGAGTATAAAGGAGATCACAGGGGCCGGGAGTTTGGCCTAGTGGTAGAGTGCTTCCCTAGCATGCACGAAGACCCGGGTTCGATTCCTCAGTACCACATACTTGGAAAAAGCCGGAAGTGGTGCTAAGGCTCAAGTGGTAGAGCTCTAGCCTTGAGAAAAATCCAAGGACAGTGCTCAGGCTCTGAGCTTAAGCCCAGGACTGGCAAAAAAAAAAAAAAAGGAGATCACAGACATTTATGGAGGCCATTTGTTAATAAGTCTGAGCTTACTCAAAAGTAGCCTAAGTAACAAAACTATGGGGATACTCAGAGCTCCTAAAAAAACACCTGTCTGACTCCCTGCCCCCCAAGAGAACTAAGTATTAAACATGGGAGTAAAACTCAGAAATTTTATGTCTTCTGTTAATACTTTGAGCCAGCTCTTCCTAAACTCACATCTTCAGATCTCATTAAATTGTCATCTGTTTTTGCTTAATGAGGAATGAAAGATGAGATAGTAAGCTGTAGTTTCTACAGCAAGCTGATCAGAAAGTATGAAAAATAACTGAAATATGATGTCCAGATGAGTAGTAATAAATGGTTAGGAAATGGATAGTGAGATTCTGAAATACATGGAAACTAAGCAATTTGTTTTCCAAACCCACAAGCTCCATATTTATACATGGCAGAAGAAAAATGCTTATACATCATTTTATTATACCATCATTTTATTAATTTCAACCAGATTTTCTTTAAAGGCAAAGTTGTTATTTGGACTCTTAGAATCTTGTACCCTTGATTTCAAGGGTTGATACCTGCCAGATGCGAAATAAAAAGCACAAGAGGATGCACTTATTTTCATCTGCATATAATATATTGAATTAGGTCAACAACATGGCTCCTAACTCCTTAAAATGTATAAATAGATAACCTGAGGGAATATTTTCAAACAAATGTTTAATCTTCAGAATTAGGAAGACAATGCAAACACAGGTCTCAGGTTGAAAGTAACATATAGTATGGTGGGTGGGTACCTGGAATTATTTTCCCCAACCCCCCCACACACATTCTCTTGCTCTGCGTGAAATAAGGATCTCAGAGATGGCTGATCCTATAACTGGTATATGGAAAGTATCTGTCCCTTGCTTCAGGTAAAGAGCCCAAGAAGATGTTCATTCACCTAGTGAATTGAATCATTTATCAGATCACAATAAATCGTACTGAGACCAGGTCTTTCAACCCATTGTTTCTTGATTTTTAGTTTGTTTGACTTTTGCCATTCCTGGGGCTTATGCTCAGGGCTTGTACTCTGTTCTTGGGCTTTCTCAAGGCTATCAACACCACTTACAGCTTTTTCTATGTATGTGGTATTGAAGAATTGAACCCGGGTCTTCATACATGCTAGGCAAGTATTTTACCACTAGGCCAAACTCCTGGCCAACCTATTGTTCTTCTATCAAACTAAAAGGCCATATAGACTAGTTTGCTGAAAAATAGAAAGTTATTTTTTCAGCCAGGCACTAGAGGCTCATGCTTATAACTCTAGCTACTCAGAAAGCTGCAATCTGAGAAGTGTGGTTTGGAGCTAGTCAGAGCAGAGAAATTCTCAAGACTCTTCCCCCCCCCCCCAATAAACATCAAAATAACAGAAGTAAAGAGATGTGACTTAAGTGGTAGAGCAACAGCCATAAGCTCAAAAGTGAAAGTTCCTGAGTCTTAGTGCCAGAAATGTATATGTGTATATGCACACGCACGCACACACACACACACACACACACACACACGCACGCACACACACACACACACACACACCAGTCTTCTAGCACAAACCAATAAAAATAAATGATGTAGAGTTCAGATGAATTGAAGATAAGCCACTCAAGAAGAACCATTCTAGTGTTAGCTTCTTTCACTGTGACATTTGTTGTCACTCTTTAATTCTCTGCATCTGGCATTCTCGGAATGGTTTCTAAAGACTAGTGATCCATAAAAGCTTGGTTTTATTTTCCTAATATGAATCTCCTCCTCATGGATGAGAGAAATCAAATGATATTGAAGTTGGAAATTGTATAAGATGCTCTCTTATTAAAGAAAAGCCAGTAATAGGTCAGGAAGGAATTCTAGCTAGCCAGCCCATTCTCAAAAGAAAGAATACACTTTTCTTGGATATTAATGATAGTGTAGGCCCAGGGGCCTCTCTTGCATAGCTTACCATGCAGCTTAGCATATCCCTGTGCCAGGCAGGACTAGGCCGTTTTGGTCAAAACAGGCCCAAAGCCCTTTCCCCATTCCTTCCTGTGAGCTTGCTGTGTTCTCTCTCTGCACAAGATTACCAGACACATTGAGGAGGGCAGTAAATAGCTATCTCCCACCCAGCCATAAATCTTCTACCATGAAGAAGTCATTAATTCTCATGTTCCCCCACACACTCCTTTTTACCTCCTCTCCACCCCTTAAATCCTGAAGGTTATGGAGGTCACCTCAGCCAATACCTGGTACTTCTTTTCACATGGGTGTGAGAAGGGGGTCTTGCTGACTCCTTTAGCTGGCAATAAAATTTCCTTTCTTCTATGTGACTTGTGTCTAGTGTGGTTTTGGGATGGTGCTTACAATTAAAGAATTATTTTTATTATGTTTCTATGCATTGTGGAGAACAAAAGGACAAATAAATGAGAACAAAGGTTAAGGTTTTGGAAGAAACTCTTATCGATGAATGTGCTGTAGGAACACATAAAAGACAATCTCTGTTTTTGAGCTCCTGCAAAATATTCCCATGAGCAGTCTTGGAAAACCGCCAGTGTAAAGTAAACACCAAATAGATCAGAGGCAATAAAAACATCGAGCTAAAGTAAGCACTGGACTCTGGAGCTTTCCTAAATGAACGTGCTGATAGATTTTGGAGTCTTTATCCAGACTCGTCATCTCAGTAGTCTAGCTGTTAGAAGTTTCACTTGGCCATATGCCTGAAGAGTTTACATGGTTTTCTGTAAACCTTTCTGTTTCTTGTTATGGTAACAATATGCTTTAAATTTGTAGACGGTCAGAAGGCATATAAATATAAGACATAATGAAGTAGGTTGTGTGAATTCGTTTATGTGCCATCATTCTTTTTTCTATCATTGTTTAAGTGAAGGACAATTCGGTTGCAAAACTGTGTTATGAAATTTCTTTTGATAATTCATGAGCTCTTAATAAAGCATGCCCTGAGAATAAGTTTCTTGCTTAGTAAAAGGTTTGACGATATATATGGGCAGATATAACATCTATATTTATCATCTATCTGTCTGTCTTTCTGGCTACCTATCTATCCATTAATGTAATATAAAGCACCCAGTAGAGAAAAGTAAAAGAATCTAGAAACAAATACCTCTTAAAATTAATTGTTTAAGCAACTTCTGCACAAAGAGAAGAAAAAGATATTTGCAATATATATAGCATCATGCTTGCTAGCTGCTGGAATGTCTCATGTTGGAAATGCCACATATCTGCTGTATTTAACATTGTAGGCTGCAGATTCTTGTGACCATTCAGTACTTAAAATTGCCCATGGCAATGCAAGAAGTAAATTTTAAAATCATTTTTAGGGGCTGGGATGTAGTTCAGTGGAAAAGTGCTTGCGTAGCAAGTGCAATGTCCTGGGTTCAATACCCAGTACCAAAAAAAAGAAAAGAAAAAATAATTTTTATTTATTGAATTAAAATGCTCATGGCTATTGCATTAGACAAAGCAACCACAGAAGAAGAAATAGTGAGAAAAATGGCAAGTGAAGTGTGACAATCTTACCTTTTACAAAAGAGAAAGAAAAGTGTTACCTGTATTATGAAAGCCCATAGAGAGATATCATCAGGGCAGATGGCTGGGAATTTGGAAAACCATTCTTCAAGTGACCCCAAGGAGTTCAATAACATTGATCCCCCAAACCTGCTATTGTAAAATCAAAAGTAGAATGATCTCAGTTCATGATGTTCAGGGTAAGTGCCTAGGAGTGGTCTGAGTGGGTCTATGAGGAAGGTCTATGTTTAGTGTTTTGTTATTTACCATTAGCAGTGCATAGGGTTTCTTTTCCTTCACATCCCTGCCAGCATTTGTTGTCAGAATTCAAAATGTTGACCTGTCTAACTGAGGGAGGAAGGGAATGTGAGAGAATGAGGGAGCAGATGGTACTATGAGAGAGGAAATGTACTTATTATCTGATGCATATAAAGGTAGCCCCACTGTCTATCATCTCTAAAACAAAATAAAGTAAATTAGAAAAAAAAGGTAGAAAGGTCCCTACATGTCAAGGAAAGATCATAAAGTTAATATGTTTGATAACTCAATTCTGATAAAGAGTGAAGAGATTGTAGCCCTGAGCAGAAGAAACTTAAAACCCATTCCATGAGATTTAAATTTGTACAGTCAGCTGAGAATAGAAACAAATGAGTCAATACTTGACTTGGTTTGGCAAAAAGAAAAACAAAAATCTTGCACTGCTGCACAAGCCTGATTAATGACTCAGAACCTCATGGAGGCTTCAAGGGAATGGGATGAGTCTTCCTCTCTTGTTCCTTTCATAAATCCATTTGGGTCTAAAGCAACCCTTAATAAAAAGAGACATAAAAAGAGACATCAAAGGAAATGGAAATACAGAAAGCCAGGGCGCTACCACTAAAATTTTAAGCATTTCCTCTTCCTCTCTCTCTTCCTCTCTCTCTTCTCTCTCTCTCTCTCTCTCTCTCTCTCTCTCTCTCTCTCTCTCTCTCTCTCTCTCTCTCTCTCCCTCCCTCCCTCCCTCCTTGACCCCCCCTCTCTCCCCCCCTCCCTCCCCCTCTCCTTCCTTTTGTTCTGTTTTGGTTTTCAGTTTTATACATGGCTCCAAAGACCACATAGAAGTAATGCACTAAATAATTCACCAGAAGGCAAAATGGCAAATAGGGGATAGGATAAGAATTTGAAAGGCAGGGAACCAAGTGAAGTAATCACAACCTGACTTAAGCCACTTAGCTCTCAACTAGGCTGTTTAAAAGTAAACAAATAGCTATGTGTGCACTGCTGAAGACACCCCATAAGAGCAGGTTCTGTCTCTTATTCCCAGCCTGGGAGTTCTGCTCTCCCATCTCCATTGTTATGAGGGAGAATACACATGATATAGTATGAAGCTTAGTTTTTAACATGAACACATTAAGTAAAAGTAACTCAACAGTGGACTATTGCCATTGTCACAAAGTAAGCTTCTTAGATTATGATCTCCAGGTATGAAAAGGAAGTACAAGGCATTAGGGAGAATTTTATTTTTAAAACATATTACTATTATTATTCTCAACTATATATTATTCTCAAAATTTTCCTTATGTTATAGATCCAAGCGTGTTTGTACATCAGAGAAAATCTCCTCGGTTCAGACTGATACTGTCATTCTAGCTGTGCAGGAAGCTGACATCCAAGGATGTATGTTGGAAGCCAAATTTGGCAGGAAAAGTCTTCTATGAGATTTTTATATCCAATTAACCGTCCAAACCAAGCCAGAATTGGATTTGTGACAGAAGTGGAAGAAATTAGCCTTGAGCAAAAACAAAGCTCAAGGACAGTGCACAGACCTTGAATTCAAGCCACAGGATAGAAAGAAAGAGAAAAAAGAGAGAGAGACAGAGAAAGAGAGACAGAGACAGAGACAGAGAGAAACAGAGAGAGAGACAGAGAGAGAAAGAGGAAAGAAAAAGAGAGAAAGAAGAGAGGGTGGGCAGGAGAGAGGGAGGGAGAGAGAGAAGGAGAGAGAGGGAAGGAGGGAAAGAAAGAAATGATCTTGTCAGTGTGTAGGTTGTTCATTTTGTGTTCTTATCCGTACTTTAGCCTTTGCACTGAACTTGAAACTTCAGAACAAGGACTGTGACTATAGGAATGCCAGCAAAGACTAAGATGTGGAGCTATGCATTGGTCAAAGATAGGGGTGGCATGTCTATTTCTATGTATTCTTTAAGGGTTATAGGCTAAGGTAACTCTGTTCTTTCAGTTGCTCTTTCAAAAACTAATGATCAAATATGAACTGACCTGTGTGACCAAGTGTATTTCCTCATTCTGTTTTTCTTAAATCACAACCCAAATCTAGGTTGCTGGGTCTTTTGCTCTTTATTATTTGTTTGTTTCTTGCCTGAACAATATTTATGTAGATATGTTCTAGGCAATAATGAGAGAACTAGAGTAGCGCAATCAAGTTAAAGAAGAGAAAGAAACTGAAGCACCAGCATTTCAATCAACATTTATTTTCTTGGCAGGAAGAAATAAATCAGAGACACCATTTTATGGTGTTATTTGAAACCATAAAAAGCAATGAAACTGATCAATATTATACAAAAGCCTTTTAAGAGGCAATGTGCAACATTCCAACAGGGGAAAACAAAACAAAACAAAAAAACCACAGGGCTTTGAAAATATACAACCTGATGTGACAGGAAAATTGATTTAAACAAAATAAGAAAATGACTATCGGCAAATACTCTTGATTTTGTAGCGTTAACAATACTGTTTCTAACGTGCTTTCTGATGGAATTAATTGCACTTTTTCTGTTCCTTCTCGTGTTCCTTTTTCATCATTATTGCCATGCATTTAACCCATCGTGATGTGTGACCACTGATACTTCTTTTTTATTTTTTGCCTTCTTTGTTTGCACATGTATTCGTTTGTTTCATTTGGCGGGTTTGGAACCCAGACCCCACTGACCCTGTTGATTATTATCCTCTGCTTGATGATTTCCCTACCTCCGTCCCAGATGTGTCCACCCCCATGCTCCCACCAGTAGGTGTCCAGGCTGTGGCTCTGTCGCACGAGGCTGTGAGGGTGAGCTGGGCAGACAACTCTGTCCCCAAGAACCAGAAAACGTCCGACGTGCGACTCTACACTGTCCGATGGAGGATCAGCTTTTCTGCAAGCGCCAAATACAAGGTGAAGATTTCACTGTAGGAAGTGGAAAGTGGACTGCCATGTGTTGGATGTGCTGTTTTTCAAGAGCATCCTGAACGGTCGCGAATTACTGTGGCTTGGCAAGGGAAAAGGGAGCATTTTAATAACCCACGATCTAAAATTTGTTCCAAACAATGAGATCTAAGGAAACAAGTATCAGGCAGCATTGAAAAAAAACATCGAGAGCTACAAAGTATTATTTGAATCCAATCAGAGGCTGGGTTTGTATCTATCCTTTGATCCTGCACAGGAGAATGTTATTTTCCCTTGTACATAACAGGACTGATGACATTTTCTAGCTTATCTTTAGTATGTTTCTGTCCATTTGGAATCTAGATTGACATCATTAATAGCACAAAGACAGTGGAAAATATAACTGGGAATAGATAGATACTATAGAGCTATTTTTTGTAGTATCTTTATAAATCTCCCTGTACCATTAACTTTTACCTCTCTCTATTCTTTCCCCCTGCCTCCCTTCCCTCTCTCTCTCTCTGTCTCTGTTTATCTTTCTTTCTTTTTCCTTTTTTGTTTCCTTCCTTCCTTCCCTTTGTTCTTTTCTCCCCTCAGCCCTCCCCCCTTTCTTTCTTGCTGTCTTTCTTTCTTTCTTTGTTTCTTTTTTTCCAGTTCTACTTTAAGCTATTTTGCTGCAGGCTAGTGCTCTACCACTTCAACCAAAAGTCCACTTCCAGTTTTGTCTGTTTGTTTGGTGATTATTAGAGATAAGGGTCTCTAGGATTTTCCCTCCCAGGCTGGCTTGGAACCTTCATCTTCAACTCTCAGCCTCCTGCATAGCTAGGATTACTAGCCACCAGCCCCTGTACCACTAACTTTCCTTTCTATTATTTTTTAAAAATTTTTGCTAACCTTGGGCTTGAACTCAGGGCCTAGGCACCAGCTTTCTCAAGGTTAGCACTCTACCATGTGGGCCATAGCATCACTCCCAGCTTTTTCTGTGTATGTTGTACTCAGGCCTCGTACTCAGGATTTTGTTCATGCTAGGTGAGCACTCTAGCACTAAGCCACATTCCCCGCCCCCACGAACTTTCTTTAACATTGACTTTCTTGTTTGCCTTTGAAAACACTTTCCTGTGGTAAAGAAAGTTCGAACTAATGATACAAATTATAACTGCCCATGTCCCTGCCCTCAAACACCCTTAGGCACTCTTGGGGGCACATTTGTGACCCTAACATTGCCAGTTTCAAGTCTCTAGTGACCAGCCTCTGCACCTCTACCAAAGGGTTATTAATTGAATAATTATGTAGCATTCCAAACACAATTTTAGCATGCACAGACACTATGCAAGTGTAAATAACAACAAAGAGATTAACAAGTGGTCATTGATCAGTCATTCTATATCCATTGTAAGATACAGAGAAGCCAGACATCTAGAAATAAAACGTGTTCTTGATATCTTAAGCTATTATGTATAATTTGGGGAATTAGTCATCTACTTACTTGTATTCTTAAGCTATCAACTAGCTTAATGTATGAACCCACATTTCAAAGTTAATGCTTTGCCAAAGGATACCTGGGAATGAAACTGGAAGCTTTGGAAATAAGAAAGAATGTAAACAGCACCCAACACCAGGGGATCCCATCACTCAACCCTGGCCCTTGAGTTTCAGAGCATTTACTTTCCACTCTACTCTTTGTCACTACCTTAGAGTGTCTCTCAGGGAGAATTGGGTCATCTCTTCGCTGTTAATTCCAGTGAACTACTATCTCTGTTAATCTGATCTCAAGCCAGGGGTGATTGGAAGGGGAGGGGGTGTTAAAATGTCCTTGGGGAATTTCTGACTCCAACCCAAGGGATATATAGCAAAACCGCATGGATAATTTTGTTAAGTCTTCTTTCTTTCTGTAACCATGATGGAGCTGCTTCTTATGTCTTTCAAATTTTAAATCACGCAAAACTCACATTTCACTCTAAATCAAATTTTAGTTGAAAGCATTCAAAGACAGTTTTCTTTAGTATGGCTGAACTGTGAGGATGAGGAAAAAAAAGTGCTGGCAAGTCCAAATAGTATCACTGATATAAGATATGAAGTAAGTATGCCATATGTCTCCTTACAGTGCTAGATGTAAGACTCAGCGCAATCGTAAGTAAAGCTAACATCAGAAAGGACAATCAAAAAACATATGAGAGTATTAAAAACATCTCTTTATAGACTGACCAATTAAGTTTACTTTTCACAGATGACTTTTCCTACTTGCAAATTTTTATATTTATAATTGCTCTGGTTTGTAGATTCATTCATTTCACAGAATAGCTATGGACACTTTGCAAGAATCTGAAATGTTCTAACAACAATGATTGCTTTCTGAAGAATTGTTTTAACTCCAAGATTTCTTGAGGCAAATGATTTCAATTGACTAGTTTGTACAGCAGACATGGAATATTGAGCCTCATAAAGAATGACTGTAAAGTGAGCCTCAAACCTAAAGGCATTTGAGTTCAACTCTGCTTTTTCCTCTTATCTTCCCTAAGGCTTTCAATTACACACACACACACACACACACACACACACACACACACACACACACACACACACACACACACCATGCTACACCTATATCCTGAGATAAAGAGCTTTAGAGTTAAGAATGGAATATGTAGCACAGAAAAAGAAAGGATCTATCTGGTCTGCCAGAAAGATACATAATCAATTTTTTAAAAAATCTGCTTTGTAATTCTCAAATTACTGTCTTAGCAAATTCTTGTCACTTATCACTATCGCTTCATACCATAAACAAGGCAAGAGAGACAAAAAATATATAAGGAGTCAAAGAGCTGGGCTTAAATATTAGCATTGCTAGTTTATTTCATGTTAGTTTTCTGAGTCCTTAGTTTTCTTACCAACATGACTGGAATACTCTCATAAACCGTAAAAACCCTAAGTAAATACCCACAGTTTATTATGAGTATAAGTGTGTGTGTATTTGTTGCTCAGGGGAGACATAGGTAGAGGGTATAACTTGTCTAATTTCTATGTTAAAGCTAAGGTCTATGTTTTAATATTTCTCCCCTGAGGAGTAGCCTTATAAATTTTAGCCCAAGCTGAGCTACACTTCTGATACTCAAGTTTAGTTGTCCAAAGCTATTATGACCCTCCCAATTAAAAGGAGGAATTTTCTATCATTCTTACTGAAATATTTACATGAATGTCCCCATTCATGAACAGTTTTCTAGAACTCTCTAGCTATAATAGGATTGTACATATTGTCCCCAGTGGTTCAAGTGTCAGTCTCCTTGCTTGAAATGAAACTATAGGAAATTTGATTCGCGACTCAGATCGTATCTAACACTGAATGATCCGTGAGTCATTGCAACTGACATTTATTTAATGCTCACACTGAACCTAACACTATTTTACACAACTTGTTTCACACTCAAAATAATGCTTATCCCCTTATTGCAAAAAAGAAAACTGAGCCCCAGAACATCACTGCCTAGGTATTCTGTGTTTCCAAAAATAACTGTCCATATTTTCCCAAAGTTTAGGATAAGTATATTACTATTATATCAGTTTCTAGAGCAAACTGAATAAGTTCATGGTAATCATAAAGTATGAATCTGTCATTCTAGAATGTAAGCAAAGATTACGTGGCTTAGTGACCCCTCTAACTGCCACTGGTGTCCAAGTAGAAGACTGGGGTTTAGAAATGATCACACACAGCCCCTGGTGGGTTTGATGTTCTGTATCATTCTTTCTCTTCCTCGTCTGCTACTCTTTGTTTTATTTGGTGGGATTCCATCTCCTTGATGATGCATAGTACTTTTATGTTTATAGAAGACATATTTCATAGATTTTTTTAAAGAAGATCTTCTGATAAGTTTTTTTTGAGTCATCCATTTAACAGGATGATCAGGAATATCATGGAAATTTTATTAGTGCTGTTAAATATTTACTTGGTGTTGTAACAAAATATAGGAATTTTCATGATTATAAGCTAACCTAAGAAAGATTCACACTAGAATAAAAAAGATTTACCATATTACAGTACTAAGGAGAGATAGATTAAATTATCTGTCTGTGGGGGTGAGGATATACAATGAATGTAATAAATAGAGAAGCAAAAGTCAATATTTAAGTTTGGAAGAAAATTGAGTTCTAAATACAGCCATAAGTAGGCATTTAAAAGAGATGTAGTAGTTGCAAATCTGCCAAGTCATGTGGGAAATAATGCTTTAACCTAGGAGACTAATATGTTTTCATATCATTACCATATTGACATTTGCATAATCAATAAAATATAATATACATCACTTAACTTTCTACTAAAATAGCTTTAATTTTTGAGAATGGCAAGGATGGGTTCAGAAGGATTAAAAAATAACACTAGTTTCATACCAATAACATTCTTTAATTTTTATCCAGATCAACTGTATCCATTTTCATCCTTAAATGGTGCTTTAATGCTAAATAGATACAAAGGAAGAAAGTCATACTGAACAGAAATCCTATTTTTTAGTCCTTATTCTAAAAGCAAAGTAGACTATGGAAAAACTAAAGTCTGTATATTTTAGAAATATGATAAGCAGTAGAGCATTCATAAATTCCCTTTACTACTAGTGGAAAATGATAGTGAAAATCTACATAAAATATATTACATTAAACTCCCAATCCCTTCTCCACAGATTTCAGTTACAAATAAATATGTTTCGATCAGAGCAGACAACTTGCAGAAATGGAGTTAGCACATCGAAATGCAGTTTGTCCTATTGTTCAGCTACTACTTCACTTAGGAAAATATGATCACTTCATTGCTTCTTTGAACAATAGAATGCTTGATTTTATTGATCATATAATCACCATATAGAAACTTGAAGACAGAGAAGTAGAGTCCACATGGCTACTATGTTGAAATTCATTTTCCACTGGCTTATCTGTTAGTCTGTCTACACGATGTGATTATTTACTGAGTTGATCAAGTTCATTTGTTTCATCTGTGCTTATTTCCTACTTGTATAGTCAGAAGACACAACATCGCTCAGCTACACAGCAACAGGCCTGAAGCCAAACACGATGTATGAGTTTTCAGTCATGGTGACAAAGAACAGAAGGTCAAGCACGTGGAGCATGACAGCACACGCCACCACCTACGAGGCAGGTATGTGAAGAAAGACTGATTCTGTAGAAGTTCACACATGCACAGTGCAGCTTCCTCTCCTACCTCTCCTCCTAAACAAAATTGTGTATCCTTTATAGTTCATAGTCCATGTGTAACCAGTAGAATTCTTCAAAATCAAAGTGAATCCCTAATGGATAAAATGGCATATATATATATATATGATGTATGCAATATATATTATATAATTATATGTCTTATATATTATATTACATATAATAGCATGTATAATATGCAACATGCAATTATATATAGTATATTACTAGTGTAAATTATAATATATAATATATTACTTTATGCTATATATTATATATTATATATACATACCTACTTCATAGGTAGTGGCATGTGCTATCATTTCATATATAATATATCATTATATAATATGTATGTATTATATAATATGCATTACATAATACAAATTTGCATATCTTACATGACAGATTATAATAAAATAATATGCATTATATAGTACAAATTCATATAATATGTGTAAGAATTTAAATACATAATATGTGATAGTACATTTAAATAGCATATATAATATACATAATACATATACTGTGCATATAACATATGTACATATGTATGTGTATAACTATACATATAAATGTGTATTATATACACAAAAGTAATGTGTATATAATATGCATATAACATAACATCATATGTATTATATAATATTAAATACATTATGCATATTGTATATAAATTATTATATATATCCTATAATTTTAAATATAGACCATTCATACATATATTGCATTTAATCCATTATAGAGTTATTCATGTAACATATAAAATCTTTGGAATGTTCCCTCATGTGACCTGAATATGCACCTTCTCTTTAATACATTTAACAAAAGTGTAGGAATCCATCTGTTGATCTCTATTCAAAATAGTTTTGTGTTTGAACAGCAATCATCCTGAGAGATATTTCTACTGTGGAGAGGTATGAGTTACAGAAGAAATCATTGCTTTACTGTGTTGTTTCATAGATACTTACCCTAAATAAGGACAGCTGGATGTGGGAAGACATTTCCAGCTAGTCTTGTGCTTTCTTTGGATGGGGAAATATAGTAGAAAACCATTATGCAGATTGAAATAATTTAGTTCACTGATGATACAATTCACTGTAAATTTGCTTGGCCCATTTATTATGAACCTAAATATAGAGCTTATAACATTAGCTAAGATGAAATGTATTTAATTTATAGGTCATAGAACTCCACTTCTGAAAACTGCATATTTTTACATTGATTCTATATATCATATAATGGTTAAGTGTATAAGTTTAAAAAAAATCCAATGAAACTCTTCTCTGACTAGGCTGAATTTCTATTTACCTTAGAACTTGCCTCATAGCATTAAAATATTATTTTTCTATTCTGGGCAACTTCCTTAGTTGATAAGGTTCTACTCCCAACCTATTTATATTTTTCTACCTTTCCCCAATAAATATTTTCCCTTTTACATATCATATATGTATTATTCTGTCTCAGAACTCTAGTGCCAATTTACAGAGATTCATAGGAAGTTTAAGACTAGCTAAATGAATTATATGAAATGGGAGATATAATAGATCTTTTCTCCCTTTTTTTACTTGAAAAGAAATGAATGAAATTAAATGAAAATTAGTAAAAGCAAAACTAAACTAAACCTAAATTAAAACCTCACCTTCGGACCTTAATGACTAGTGATTTTTATCTTAAAACAAATCCATTCTTTTTGTCCTGTTTCATAAGCATAAAATGCCCACCAACATCTGACTTGATAAATGGGCCTTATTGATCTATCATCATATGCCTGGCCTTGTAAAGACATCAGTGGTGAGACTCATTGCAGAGATAAAGATATTAACGCTCAGAAATGTGGTTAGTAGAGATGATGATTGCCAAATCAGGTTATGATCCGGATCTAGGCATGAGGATGAGATCCTAAGGTGAGGATGGGAAGCAGGAAGTAATTCACAAAGGTCTGCGGGCTTTATAACTGTGAGAAGGAAATGAGGTGAATGAGGGAACATTATGAGTTGTTTCTAATTCTACAATAACATAAAATCTCTCTGGGATTTCATAGGCTGGATAGTTTATGATCAAGAAAAGAGTAGCTGGCAAATATATGAAGGGAAATATTTTATGCTGTGCAGCTGGTGAATCCTTTATTCTATTTTGATTCACTTAGGCAACACAAAACTAACTGGAAGGAGATCTGAAAAGTTAGGTTTTGGAAAGGGCCAGAAGCCTGCTTTGGAAATAAAGATATATGGTTGCACCCTTTTAGGGTGTTGTGATTTTGTTGTAAGGTGAATCCAATCTCCCAGACAGAGAGACTCCACATTTTGAGAAATCAAATTGGGAGTCTTTATTAGGATGGCATCTGAAAGAGGACTATTGTCACAAAGACCTGAGAATACCCTTAACACTGTTAGAAAACTGAGTTTTGAGAGCTGGAGAGAAAAGAAAGCACCGGAAAAAAGAACAATACCAACAATCCAGGTCAACCCTAAGGAAGACCTGAAGTTGAATTTCATGATGACTGGAGCAGAGCCAAGAGTGAGGACACAGCCCTGGAGACCTGATGTAATGGTGTCTGAGCTGCTAGATCTTACAGCAGGGTCAGGTCACGGTCTAGGGTCACAGGAAACCTGAGAGTCTCCCAAGGCACAGGACTGACAGGTCCAATTACCTGTCATGCAAGTCCCTTCCCTAACCTCTAGGAATTCGGGTGTGCCCAGCGACATGATACGTTTACATATCTTCCCAGGGTCTAAACCACAAGGTGTATCTGCAGCTCAAAAGATGGCTTGCCTCACCTCTGGGCCTCTGAAGTCAGGCAAAGAACCCTGATGGTCTAGTTAGGTACCAGGATGCCCGTGAGAACAAGACCAAGGTGACTTACTTAGACTCAGTCTTTCCCTTACTTCAATCACAGTGTTTTGCTTCTGTGCTTGCCATCTTGAATCCAGCATCCCAACTTTCCATGAGATCTCTTAAATTAAGAGATTATATAGCTAAGGAGACGGTGGGACAGAGACTCTCAATGAATGTTGCTATCCAACTTGTATCACTCAGAATGTTTGATCTTTAAAGGAAAGGGCCCAGTGCCTCTCTCTAAAGATGTGATGGTAGCAATCTAAACACCAAATGACTGCCATGATTCCCATGGCAGCAATATTCTAAATCTTGAATGTTCACCTCCATTCATGCACTCACTATAGAAATTCAAGGCTAGAAACATACTTTGGGAGGTAGAAATATCAGAGAGCAGGGTTTAATGGAGTTGAACAAGTTACAGTCCTAATATGGTTCTAATAATATTCATCAGGCCCTGAGGCCAGCACTTTGTATCAAAGGTAAAGACAATACAGGTTATATCTTTGAGAGGATAATAATTCAAACAGAAGAAGAAGAATTGGAGAAAATCCAGCAGCAATGTAAGAAATAACAGTCAAAAAGGATTGAGATAGGTTAGAAATCACAACAAATGGATGGAGGGACAAATTCTCTGGGGAATAAAGAGAGATTGTTTGAGGGAAAGGGTACTTAGCTATAGCCTATATGGCTCATCAGGGATTATCACAGGAAGAGAGTGGCACGAGTAGTAGATGTCGCAAAGATTTATTTGAGACATGAATGACTCCAAGTGACTTGATCACAGTATTTGAGGGACAATAGAAAATCATGCTTGAAGAGAAAGTGCCAATCGTAGAAAAGGTGGTGTTTATTATCATTGGTTTCTGTAGAATCCGGGAGGGGTCAGTCCTGGACTTGTGTCCATCTGGGGTATTGTGTGTGTGGATTTTGTCTATGTGCACATTTTAGAAGGACTCAGCCATGCTGATGACCAAGCCACTTCATGGAGTTTTTAATGTCAAAAGTGATCATTCACATTACGTTATATAAGTAATATGTCTTCGTGCAAATTGTAACTCATTGGTTTGTTTTGCATCTAAAGAAATGCAGAAGCTTTTTTTTGGTAAAATTATAAACTACAGTTGTAGCATAATTTTTTTTCTTACAGAGAAATGCCCATCAATGTCATTATGTACTCATTGTCCCATCATGACTTTTTTTTTTTTTTTTTTTTTTTTTGCCAGTCCTGGCCTTTAAGCTCAGGGCCTGAGCACTGTCCTTGGACTTTCTCAAAGCTAGAGCTCTACCACTTGAGCCTCGGCACCACTTCCAGCTTTTTTCTATGCATGTGGTACCAAGGAATTGAACCCGGGTCTTTGTGCATGCTAGGCAAGCACTCTACCACTAGGCCAAACTCCCGGCCCCCCCACCATGATTTTTGAACTCTCAGGGTGTGCTCACTTGAAATCACCTGTGTGTGTACATTCCAGATTTGGAGATATTTTATTTACACCTTTGAAGTTACGTATCTTGCATGGAAATGCTCCAGGTTTTACACTTTTTTTTGTTTGCTTATGTAATGCAAATCCTTGTAATAGTCTATCAATGTCAGTGTCAAAACCAACAGAATGCAACAGGCTTCATGATAGATTCTAAGTGTCAACATCACTAATAAAAGTTCTGCCAGTGACTGTTTCCTTTCACAACCATTGACAAGGCCTTGTCTGTGTGCCCTCTCACAGCCCCGACCTCTGCTCCCAAGGACCTGACAGTGATTACCCGTGAAGGGAAGCCTCGTGCTGTCATTGTGAGCTGGCAGCCTCCCTTGGAAGCCAATGGGAAAATAACTGGTAAGAGCCCCCACATTTGCTCTTTACCTTAGTGTTTAGAGTCTGTCTCAGCATCTCAGTTCATTCCCTGGCCTTCTCTGTTTATCCTTTCATGATCCCCTACTGGCTAAGAATTCTCTATGGTGCATCCAAACACAGGCACGCATGCACTTCTTCTGAGCTACTTTTTGGGAATGTGTGTTTCAGCTGGGATAGACCTTTGTTTTTCATCTTCTAAGGCATTAAGCTAACCTTTCATGAAGTGCCTCTGAGAATAACTGACTACAAAGAAGCTGGCTGTTTGGCAATTATAAAATACAAAACATGCCTAATGCCCATTTATTTTTGTATAGCACATGTGAAGGAAGTTAACCAGAGGTTTTTTTTTTTCACTTAGGTTTTAAATTTCTCTCAGGTTTTAGCTTCTTTCTTAAATCATGAGGTTCAGAAAATACTTGCTATTGACTGACAGAAATTGAACATAATGAATATTTTACAGTGACAGATTTTATTTTGTCAAATATTGCTGATAACATCAATGCCTAATTAAAGAATCCATTAGAAGCCTGTAATGTTAATTCAGTATGAAAAATATAATGGGATTCTATCAGGGATTTTGCATTTAAATGATCACTTTAAGCTTTTAATAGGTGTCTCCATAGCATATAATTATTATGAAAAATATTGTATGACTCCAAATATCCCCAGTATAGTCCAATTAACTGGAACCATCCAGTTAGAAGCATGTAAGAATCACTCTGCTTCTTCTTTTCTGCACACATGAAGTGGCTAGCTGTATTGCAAATTAACGAAGTGATTCAGTCTCTAAGTGATCAGAGAGAAGCACAGAAATTGTAGTCACCAAAGGCACGCTTACCTTAGGATGAGTTACATTCTCAAATCTACAGAGCAAAAGAATGGTATAAAAGTTCCAGATGTGATTGAAATTTAAGAGTTTTCGTCTGTAGGAAATTGCTTTTCTGACAATAGCAAGCCAAATTTTCATTTGAGCCAACAAATATGAAAAAAAGAAGGCATAAAATCCCCTACACATATTTTATGTTTAATCGTCAGTGTGTCAGGCCTTTTCAAACTGAGGTTGACTCATTCCAATTTACTCTTTTTCTCCTCAGTATCATGATTTCTTCATATCAATTCTGTTTCAGTGTTTTGGTAGCTTTTGAATTTTTTTGGCTTTTTTACTCAATGCCAACTTCGAGTAAAAAAAAGCAAAGCAAAAGCACCAGATACTAAAGTTAAAGCCCCAGCATTGCCACTCAAAGAAGAAAATATTGATTCACCTGATTGAAAAAAAGGGGTTTTTGATGAAAGGATAGCAAATAGTATTCTCCATAACTTAATTTTTATACTTACTTCTTTCTAAATAATCAGTAGACTACCTTTCAAAGACAGCATAATATTTTCTAAAGAAATAAAGACAGAATTCTAGCTTGTATTAAGAAAATTTATATGCAATAACGTACTCAGTGTCAAAATTTCAGTACTTGTATACGAAACATTCTCATATGTTGGAGATATCTGTTCAGTAATTCTCACTCATTAGAACCCATCTTTCACAGTGGAAAATAAAAGTACAAGCAAGAGGCAATATTTTTTGCCTTTAGAAACCTGCCTCAATCCTTATAACAAAGTTAGGATCGTCAAGTCGTGATATTTTGATTGAAATTCAGCAGGGAGCAAGCACGAAGAACTCTTCACAGAATGTCTATTCCATGTAGACTTTGGTTTTTATAGTCAGTTATTTCCAAAAATTATGATATTAAAATATTGAAAAGATTGTTTTAGGCCACCAGGCAAAGGGCATCGTGTGCTCTTCTGAGCCTGTAAGGAAATACAAAGGAAGCACGCGCCTGTGTCCAGTGCAGTGCAGTGCAGTCTTCCACGATGCTGATGTCTCTTTTCCAACATGGACAGCAGTATGACATGCTGAGAACTCAGGCTGTGATGCTCACACAAGTTGTTCCTCCTCTCTGATTTGTGTTACTTCCTCTCCTGAAAAATAAGGACAGAAACAGTCCCTCCTTTATAAGATAACTTGTGTTTTTTATGAAATCCATAAGCCATTTTCTTCTGATTTCCAGATAGTCCTCTCACATTTCCTAATGCTGTTCTGGATCCAGACTGCAAGTCTTTTGTTCCCTGGAAAATAATGAAGATAAAAGATATCTTGCTATATATTAGACAAATATGATTCTAATAGGGAATGTCTAGTTCTCAACTTTTTTAAAGTACAGCCTTCCCTTTAAAAGTTAGGAAACTGGCTGTGTACCAGTGCTCATACCTGTAATCGTAGGTACTATGAAGGCTAATGATTTAGGATTGTGCTTTAAACCCAACCTAGGCAAGAAAGACACCAGTTACCTACCAAAAAGCCCAAGTAGAGCTGTGGCTCAATTAGTAAAGAGATACCCTTGAGCACAAAAGTTCAAGGACAGAAGGACAGTGCTCAGGCCCTGAATTCAAGCCTCAGGACTAGCACACACAGACACACACCACACAAACACACGTGCACATGTGCTCATGCGCACATATATGCACACATATTAGGAAACTGCTAAAATAATCAGAATTGAGAAAGATTTACATGTCCAACTTTAATTATTTTATTCCATTTTTAAATACTTAAATGTGTAATATAAACTTACACTGAAGGTAAATGTTTCATTCTTATTTGAAAAATGTAGAGAGTTGAGAGCAAGGGTGGCTGACCTCAACATGGGAACACAGTTCTGCAAATATTCATCCCCACTATACATGAAAACTTGAGCGATTTCATTACGTGTCATGAATGTGAAACTTACATACTTACAAACTACCAAACTTCATTTAATAAGTGAATTTCAATACCTATTATGTGAAGACCATTTTATTAAGTTTTCTGAGGAATAAAAACCCAATAAACGATATGGCTCCTGAACTAAAATAATGTTTCTCTCCTTTTGAAGAGATAAGGCATGCACATAATAAAACCTGATTTTTTTACCCCTATTAGAGCCTTCTTTTCAATAGATAGGGTTCTTTACGGATAAGAATGGAGAATATTTGGGCCAAAAATATGGAGATATTTTATTGATACTGAAGATGGAGGCTGGGTTAGAAATGAATGGAAATCCCTGAAAATGACTTTTTCTTATACCAAGCTATTTCTCAATCCCTGATCCAATGATATCTCACAATATCTTTTGAAATATAACCTTCCAACTTTAATATTATTCAGAGGCAAAAGTCATAGAGAATTTTCACATTTTGTAGCATTGTTTACATTATACATTAGCAATTGTCATTCCTATGCTTGAGCTGCAAGCAACTTAAGACACTCGTATTTACATCATTGACATTGCAACAAATAGCATATATATACATATATATATACATACATGTATGTATACATATGAATAGATCACATATCAGCTAAGGTAATGAAGCTTTAACTCAAGATCAAAGACATAACCTGGGGCAGATTAATAGGGTTGGCCTTAATTTAGTGAACTAGGTATGTGCTGTATCACAAGATAACTGTGTATTTTTTCTCACTTTCTGTGGGTCTGAATTTGAGGATAATTAGTTAATATTGTACTTTAGAGCCTCTTGCAAGGCTGCAAGTGAAGGTGTTAGTCTGTTTTCTGTTCTTTGGGAAAATACCTGCTTCTAAGCATATTGGGTCGTCAACAGCAGTCCATTTCTTTTAAATTTTTCTACAAAAAATCATCACCATTCCCTGCCATGTGATCTTCTTCCATTTACTTTATCAAAATTAGAATCTACAGAGTGTGATAGCAAAATAAAAGTGTAATTTTCCCCATTTCCCCCCCACACCTCCACCCCTCCAGATCAAGACATGAGAAGGGCATCAATGTATGTGGTGAATATAATGTAACCCTTCTATTAATTACAATAAAAATATATGGAAAAAAGCTTAATTTTCTATGACTTAGTGAGGGATGAGCTATCCTGTCACACTCACTGTATTCTACTTGTTAGAAATAAGGCTTAGTCACCTGAACTTAGATGGAGGGACTTACCAGATGTAATATCAGGGAGTAGGGGAAATTGGAGTGTTCATATTTGGTCTCCACAAAAATTCCTGCCTGGGATATCATTTTTATAAATACTTTATTTTTGCCAGTCCTGAACCTTGAACTCAGGGCGTAAGCACTATCACCGGGCTTTCTCAAGGCTAGTGCTCTATCACTTGACCCGCAGCACCACTTCCGGCTTTTTCTATATATGTGATACCGAGGACTCGAACCCAGGTCTTTGTGTATGCTAGGCAAGCACACTACCATTAGGCCAAACTCCCAGCCTGATTATCTTATTTTTATAATTCTGTAAATTATACCAATGCTTTAGGTAATCATTAGAAGCAGTCAGATCCTGGAAATATCAAATAGGGAGAAAAGTGAAAGCTAATATATACAAGTTTTCAACTCTGATCCATTCCAGAAAAATGAGTTTCTGAATATTGAAGTTTGTCACATGCTTAATCCTATGAAACCACAAGACAGAAATATCCAGTTCAGAATCCAGATTGATCCCCCTGGCCCATCTATAATTCTGCAAGAGACTATTGCTGAAAGGCACAGAATCATGGAGTGCTTTTATCCTGTACAATCGTATGAAGCTTATAGAAAGAAAAGCTCGTGATGAAGAAGGTCTTCTAGGCAAGTCATAGCTAAAGTTGGACAATATAGACGAGTACAATTTAGGCAAGGAAAACAATGGAAGTTACGATTAACGGTGTGTGAACAGGAGGGAAGGAAGGATAAGGATGCTGGGGACATTAGTGTTATCGTGAAGTTTTGTGGTGAGATGCAGTGTGCTGCACGATCCCTTTGAGGGACTTCTTACGTCCCCCACACAGGCAAAGAGGACTCAAAAGAAATGAATAGGAAATGTATTTTAAACACTTGTTTTGAAGAGAACAATTTATGATGCACAAAAGACAAAGGGACATCTGTAGCCATGGGATAGGTCACTGCAATGTTTTGGTAGAAATGGAGTATTCACGTGGCAAGGACAGATACGTCCTTCTGGGAGAACCTTGTAAGGTCTATCTGATGGCTCAGTATAAAGATGAGTAGTGTTTCTCAATAAGAGCTGCCGTACAAATTGGCCATTTCTAGTGGTAAAATAAATGAGTATTTTATTGAAATACCTGGGTTCATTTCATGGCATTTTAGAATATCATGAACAAGGATGCTATTTAGCATTCAAGTTACACATCCCCTATCACAAAGAATGAACATCCTCCACTGACAAGTCAATAATGGTTTAGATGCTAACTAGGTCACTTATAACGAGCCAATTATATTTATTTGCTTTGCCAGACTGGAAAAGAAGTAGTGTTGTTAGGTACTTATATGTGATGATAGAGGCAATCATGCCAGTTGTTTATCTAACTATCTTGGGCCACTTTCAACTTCATCATCTGTGAAAAGAGAGCATCCGTGTTGTATTGACTTCACAGATTTATTACATCAGTAAAATATGATTCTTTGTTTTTATGATACTTTAAACATGCACAATGCTTTATCCTTTCCAATATATTTTTATTATTTCAGTGCAAGCCAAAATAAACACTATTTATTTTCATTATTGTACGACAGTAAAAATTCAACTGACTTATTATCTCTGTTTCACATGCTTTAACATACTTATATATTAAAGCAAACCAATTATCAGGCTTCATCAGTAGAAGACAGTGTATTTTAAATGACTGCCAATGTTTTTATTTTCAATGGCTCATTCCATTCTTATTGTATATGTTGACTCAATTATTCATCTAATCTTTGCAGTGTTTAAAAGAAAAGTTTACAAATTGAATTCTGTAGTTTACAGGTAATGGACCCATAATAATTATTAGAGAGTGTGTTAAATGTGAGTGTGTGCAGGAAGAACAACAGTATGCAGTCTATCCACTAAACAAACTTGCACTTGCCTATTTACACAGCTTACATCTTATTTTACACCTTGGACAAGAACATTCCCATCGATGACTGGATTATGGAAACAATTAGTGGAGACCGACTCACTCATCAAATCATGGATCTCAACCTTGACACCATGTATTACTTTCGAATTCAAGCACGGAATGCAAAAGGAGTGGGGCCTCTCTCGGATCCCATCCTCTTCAGGACTCTAAAAGGTTCGAGTCATTCCCCTTCTGCTTTCCTGTGGTGGTAGGATTCTTAGGAAATAACAAGATGTGTTGAAAGCTGCTCTATACCATTTTTTAAAATTTTTTGGCCACATGGCATTTGTGGCTATCCAAACTAAATTAAAATGTGTCATAGTTTATATGCTTAAAGAAAAGAATTCTGTTATGTTTTCTGCTATCAGCAAAGGCAAACGTATTTAAAAAGTCTTAGACTTTTTAACTGATCCTGCATATATTGGTTTCACTCAAAATACAATGAAATCCTTCAGTTTTTCTTGAAAACAATATTATTTATTTGCACTGAATTATGTAAATAAGCTACTTTAAATATTTTATTCTGAAAACTAATATCTTTTATATATTAAAGAAAAGTGTGATGCAAGACAGAGTTTCAAACAATATTCATATTTTAATAACCCAGAGTAGCAAAAATGAAAAAACAATATCTTTCTATGTGATAATTTGGAGGAAAGTTCATATGCTTATAAAATTATCAATTTTATAAATAAATGTTCAATTTTTGTAGGTACATATTCAGAGAAAAATATCAACTCCAAGCATATTGGTTACATCAAAAATAATTTTCTTATTAACCTTACTGTTTTAGAGCACAGTATTATTTTTCTGAATGACAAATGGTTCTATGAACCTAACTCTTTAACAATGGAAAGACATTTTAATGGTCCATAGCTGATATTTAAAGATGCATTTATGGCATTGTATGCATAATGTTAGAGGACAGCATGACTCTAACATCAGTGTCTATCCAATGCCCATATAACATAGGAAAAACATGATACATGATAGATGACATACTGGGATATTAGAAACACAGGATTGACATATATTTGTAGATTTTGACATACAAAAAGAATAATCTTAAAATAATTGTATAGTCAATTTCTCCTAAGCAATTACTCCAACTCAGTCATGAGGAAGCTATTCCAGAATAGGATTTTGATAACCAGTGATCTGAAGGTTTTTGTCAAGCATGCACAATCATTCATCCCAAGCCTGCATGACGAGTCTTAATAAAAGAGAAGTTATAGAAGGAAGCAGAGAATGAAAGCTCTCATCACTGTCCATCTTTTGAGGATACCAAGTCTTAACCAAATTTCCATCCAAATGACAAAGTGAAAATCAGCCAGTTACTCATTTCGTAGGAGAATGGAACATAAAACTAAGTAATGTCTCACAAATGTTTCAACTTTATCTGTACATAGAAACCAAATTAATTCCATGCTCCCAGCATATGTCAACTAGGGATTTAAGATAACTTAAGACATCCAAAGTTGTAAATTTCTCAATGATGATTTTTCATTCAACATAGAGCACACACTAGCTTGGCATGCATTCTAGTCATTTTACCCACAGTTCCTTAAAAAAATCAAGTGATAAAATGATTATCAAAATTGAATTTGATAATCAAGCTGGAGGAATTTGATTGTGAAATTCAGGAATTTATTCTTTTATAGTTGCCTGGAAGAGTTATTTCTAACATCCCAACTTATTATGGGATGCTCAAAATTTTAGACAGATACATGTAATAAATAACGATCTGAGGTTTTAAATGTATTTTAATTTATTCAAAAGATGGATATTGTCTACCCTTGCACCAAAAGCATTGAGCATGGGTGTACCTTCATGTGGTTTTCAAGGAGAGATATTCTAAAACCAATGAATTCCTCATCGTAATAGAATTCAATCCACAATGCCTATGAGGTAAAATCAGGCTACTGCTTCCTGATAGAAGATTTCCTGTTCCCAAAGTGACTTCAAAACATAAGGCCTAACATAAATAAATAAAAAGCAAGGCCTCTGATAATCACAATGTAACCTTTTTTTTGGCAGAAAGGTAGAGATATTTTCCTGTAACTAGAGAAACCCCCAGTAGTCTACCAGGTAGTGGGCCAGTGTTTCATTGTAAAGTATGCCCAAGAGGGCTTCCATCGCCTCTATCTTCTCAAAATAGCAGCACTTTATCCTTGAGGCTGGAATTTCATAGATTTAGTATGCAAAACCAGCTAGAGAAGCTCAAACAAACTTAAACAGTAATCACTGATTAGTTTAAAAGATATTTGTAATGAGCAAGAGACGTCATTGCTATGTTTTATGTACATAGATACATGTGATCTATCTAATCCTTTCCTTAAGATGTAATTAGAATGTTGAATTTGATTCATTGACAACATAGGATTTTGCAGATACAACTCCCATTCTCTTTCACCCATCCTTTCCAGACTTCTATGAATATACTTGCTCAAAGCACTGAAAAATGTATCCATCCCTGACTGTGAGTTCCCTCCCCAAAATGCTCATGACTGTCGGCTTATGAAGGATATTCACAATGAGAAGACTAGAGAGAATTTCTGTCTAGGGAGGAATTATATCCCACACACAAAGAAGCAATGTGTTCATCAATATATGGTCAATAGAGAATCGTCTATTCTCTGGGCATCTTAATTGTTATTCTGAAATATGAATCTTCCTCATATTCACAAATAAAGCACACAGAAAGCTGTTTAGCAGGTCAGGAAAGAAATATGTTCAAATAATTTTGAATACAAAAATGTATCATTTTTATGTATAAGATTAGCATATACAAAGGTGCGCATTTAAAAATTCAAAGTCACAAATCACAAGAATTATAATCTATATTTCTCTTTTCATTAAAGATAATTATATAAAATAAACAATTTGGTCTCTGGCACAAAATATTCTTCAATCGATAACATATTGAAGAAAATAAGATATTTCAAATTTCATCCACAGCAGTTTTGCTAATAAACAAATCCATCCAGAGTATCTTTATTTTTTTATTTGTTCAAGCTATCTTAATCTTCAGATAATGCATATGACATGAATGAATGGTAAAGGAAGAGGCAAAGCGGGGAAATGAAATACAGCCGATTTTTTTCCTGTTTGTGTTTTTCTACTTATTAAGTTGATATCATTCCAAACAATTTGCTAAGTATGAAATGCTGATTGGGATAGCTTCAAAAGTATTCCCACTCTGGCTGCCAACGTATATGTTTCACAGATTATGTGAATACATAGGTTTTTGAACTGTTCTAATTCCTTCTTTGTGGAGACCCAGTAAGGTGAATCTGACTCTCCAAGTTCCTCAAAGGACACATTTTCCTAGACAACATACAACGTAAGTGTCTGTCAAAGCCTAGTCATTAGTAAGCCATAGTACAAAAGTATTTGAGAAGTTATAAGTCTTCAGTGAGAGATAAAATCAAATAAAAATCTAAATTATAATGGCTAGAATAGAGTCCTATGAATTGAAAATGCTGAATTTTGAGAATATATAACAGCCATTGATTTAAGCTCACAGTTTAAGTTTGAAGCTCACAGAGAAGACACAATCCTAAATGATAAACTATGATGAAGTTTTAAAATAAATACACTCCATTCATCCTCTCTAGAGCATTAGTCGTCTACACAAAAATGTGATACTGCAACTGAGCACTGGTGGCTCATGCCTGTATTCCCAGCTACACAGGAGGCTGAGATTTGAGGATCAAACTTCAAACTCAACCAGGCAGGAATGACTCCTATCACTGATAAACTACTCAAAAAAAAAGCTGGAAATGGAACTGTGACTCAAGTGGTAGAGTACTAGCTTTGAACAAAAAAGCTCAGGGACAGCACTCACACCCTTGTTCAAGTCCAAGGCCAACATACAAGCACACAAAGCACACGTAAAATCTACGAAAATGTCAAATCTTACGTTTTATTATGATAACTAAAATAATAACAAAGAAAGTAGGTGGGAGAAGAGGCATATGTCTGCCAAATTGAAGATGGTGATTTTCATAGATATGTACCCCAAATTCATAAATATAAATATTAAGCATATAAAGTTTTGCTTATCATTATATATCAGTGACATGTTTTCTTTTTTATATATTTTATTGTAATTAATAGAAGGGTTACATTATATTCACCAGATAGAAGGTGCATACTTCACAAACACTGATTCCCTTTCTCATGTTTTGGCTCCCATTTCCCTCCCCCCACCCCGCCCCCCATTTTGTTTTCTCCCCCTGCCCTATCCGATTTCAAATAACCAAATACGCATATATACAATATATCAGATAACCAGGTAAAATACTGTAACAATATGAGATAGCCAAGGGACAGCAAAAGAGATGAGAGATAGCATAGTACATTAAAGACAACAATCATTCATTATATGGTTTTTGTTTCTATATCCTGGAGGTCCTTTCATTTAGCATCATATTAAATGACCTTATGTATCCAGCTTTTGTTCCATTGTAAATCTCTTCTAGGAGATCCCAAGGTTTCTACTGATTATGACAAATGAGGGAAACCATTGAGCCTATGTTCCTTTGAGTCTGGCTTACTTCACTTAATATGATTTTTTTCTAAGTCTTTCCATTTCCTTACAAATGGGGCGATGTTTTTTCTGACAGCAGCATAGAACTCCATTGTATATAAATACATGTTGCTGATCCACTCATCAACTGAGGGATATCTGGGTTGGTTCCATATCTTTGCTATGGTAAATAGTGCTGCAATGAACATCGTTTTGCTAGTGGATTTAGTATGTCCTTGTTTCTGGGCAATTGGGTAAATGCCAAGTAGTGGAATTGCTGGGTCATAGGGGAGCTCCATGTTTAGTCTTTTGAGGAACAAGTTTGCATTCCCACCAGCAGTGTAGTAGTGATCCCTCCTGGCTACATCCCCTCTAGCATCTGTTGTTAGATTTCTTGATCCTGGCCATTCTAACTAGAGTGAGGTAGAACCTTAGAGTTGTTTTGATTTGCATTCTTTTATTTCCAGAGATGCACTGACATGTTTTCTTAAAACATAAATAGCCAATCAATTTATGAGGCATCCTGACATTTCTGTTGGCGATCAGGATTTATATTTCAATTAGATTACCATTTATTTTGCCAGACCTGGACCTTGAACTTAGGGACTGGGCACTGTCCCTGAGCTTTTTTGGTCTGAAGTTAACACACTACCACTTGAGTCACAGCACCATTTTTGGCTTTTTCCATTTATGTGATACTGGGACTCAAATCCAGGGCTTCATGCATGCTAGACAACCATTCTACCACTAAGCCACAGTCCCAGTCCTAGATTACGATTTTATATCAAATTTTATAGGCTCCTAAGTATTAAAGAATTAGTATTAATTTATTCATTTGCAAAGAAGACCTATCTAAGAGTGGAATTTAGGATTAAATTCAGTTTTGATAAACTCAATTTTAAGATCAGTTCTTTTTTTCTTTTTCTTTTGTCAGTCATGGTGCTTGACTCTAGGTCTGGGCGTTATCTCTGAGCTATTCTGCTCAAGGCTACTGCCTTACCCCTGGAGCCACACTACCACTTCCGGTTTTCTACTGGTTAATTGGAGATAAGAGTTTCAGGGACTGTAGTGCTGGGCTGGCTTTGAACCTCAGCCTCCTGAGTGGCTAGGATTACAGGCCTGAGAAACCATGTCCAGGTACAGGTTTTTTTTTTTCAAGCGTCAGTTTTTACACACCTGAAACTGAACAATTAAGTGTTAAAAGATTTAAATATTTATTAATTTATTGAGGTTATTCTATATTGATGATACCCCAGTATTTTTCTCTATAAACTTAATTTTTTTTTTGCCAGTCCTGGGCTTGAGCTCAGGGCACTGTCCTTGGACTTTCTCAAGGCTAGAGCTCTACCACTTGAGCCTCAGCACCACTTCTGGCTTTTTTCTATGTATGTGGTACCGAGGAATCGAACCCAGGTCTTCATGCATGCTAGGCAAGCACTTTAACCACTAGGCCAAACTCCCGGCCCCTCTCTATAAATTTAAAAATCAACTAATTTCACTTATAAAAACCCTACATATATAAAGTAACTCCCTGAATTTATTATATTATATATATATGGGTCTATAATAACTTGTTTACTGCATCCATTTTATTATAGTTAATCCTAGCTTCTTTTTTTGTGGGTCATGGGGCTTGGACTTGGCCTGGGCACTGTCCCTGAGCTCTTTATCTCAAGGCTACCACCCTACCCTTGAGCCAAACCCCACTTTCATTTTCTAGAGGTTAATTGGAGATAAGAGTCTCAGGTCCTATGGCCACGTAATCTTTGACAAGGGAGCAAAAAAAATAGAATGGAAGAAAGACAGCCTCTTCAACAAGTTGTGCTGGCAGAACTGGTTAAGCACCTGCAGAAAACTAAAGTTGGATCCTTCTTTGTCACCTTGCACTAGAATTAACTCCAAATGGATCAAAGACCTGGAGGTAAAAGCTGACACACAGAAAACTTTACAGGAAGGAATAAGAGATACACTAGGCCTCCTTGGCACAGGTCGAAACTTTCTTAATAAGGACCAAGAATCACAATAAATCAGAGAAAGGCTGGATAAGTGGGACTTCATTAAACTGTGGAGCTTTTGTATGGTAAAGGACATAGCAAATAAATTAATTAGGAAGCCTACAGAGTGGGAGAAGATCTTCACCAACCAAACAACGGACAAAGGCCTCATATCTAAAATATATCAACAACTCAAAAAATTGAATCACTCCAAAACTAATCTCCAAAGTAACAACCATCCCATTAAAAAATGGGCCAAAGACTTAAAGAGAGTCTTCTCTGAAGAAGAAATAAAAATGGCCTATAGACACATGAAGAAATGCTCAATATCTCTGGTCATAAAAGAAATGCAAATCAAAACAACTCTAAGATTCCACCTCACTCCAGTTAGAATGGCCAGGATCAGGAAAACGAATAGTAACAGATGCTGGAGGGGATGTGGCCAGGAGGGATCACTACTACACTGCTGGTGGGAGTGCAAACTCATTCAGCCACTATGGAAAGCAGTATGGCAGTTCCTCAAAAGACTAAACATAGAGCTCCCCTATGAGCCAGCAATTCCACTACTTGGCATTTACCCAACCATCCAGAAACAAGGACATACTAAATCCACTAGCACAACAATGTTCATTGCAGCACTATTCACCATAGCAAAGATATGGAACCAACCTAGATGTCCCTCAGTAGATGAGTGGATCAACAAGTTGTGGTTTTTGTACACAATGGAATTCTATGCTGCTGTCAGAAAGAATGACATTGCCCCATTTGTTAGGAAATGGAAAGACTTAGAAAAAATTATATTAAGTGAAGTAAGCCAGACTCAAAGGAACTTACACTCAATGGTTTCCCTCATTCGTCATAATCAGTAGAAACCTTGGGCTCTACTAGCAGAGATCTGCAATAGAGCAAAATCTTGATACATAAGGCCATATAGTATGAAGCTAATTGAAAGGACCTCCAGGATATTGAAACAAAAGCCATATAATGAATGATTATTGTCCTTAATGTACTATGTTGTCTCTCATCTCCTTTTCTGTCCCTTGGTTATCTCATATTGTTACAGTATCTCACTTTGTTATCTGATATATTGAATTTATTTGTATTTGGTTATTTGAAATTTGATAGGGAAGGGAGGAAAACCAAGAAGGGTGTGGGGTGTGGGGGAGAGGGTAATGGGTATCAAGACATGTGAAAGGGTATCAATGTATGTGAATTAATGCACCTTCTATCTGACAAATATCATGTAACCCTTTTACTAATTACAATTAAAAAAAAGAGTCTCAGGTCCTTTTGTGCTGGGTCTGGCTTTGAACCTTGATCCTCAGATCTCGGCCTCCTGATTAGCTAGGGTTACAGGCGTGAGCAACCACACTTGACTTAATCCTAGCTTTGATTAAATTTATGTGTTATTTATTCTGAGTAGATAGAAGGAATGTCAAATAATATATTAAAACTCATTTATATAAAAATTTTTAGTTTCCCATCTGTTCATGGATGGGCATAATCACATATAAGTTTGGATATTTGTCAATTTTATTTCAATAAAATTCAGCATTAGAGTTGGTATGAAAACCTGCTAACCAAACTATTGATTTGATATGTCAGCTTTCTGGTTTGGTATTGTCAATGTCTAATAATATTATTTCTTTTTTCCCCACAGTGGAACACCCTGACAAAATGGCTAATGACCAAGGTATGGTGGCTCAATCTGTCATACTTTTTCCTTCTTGGATAAGTTCTGTTGGTTGGAATTGTCAGTCATTGCTTTGTATTCCTCTTTTCACCTGGCCTATCTACCTGATGGAATAGACACTGGTATGATGATTAATCTTGTTAATGAAGTTCTGCTTGGCTGAGAATGTGGGTCTGATAGAGAAGATGTAAATTTTCTTGAGAGGAAATTGTTTTGTCTCTATTCTGAAGGACCAATTAAAATGTCAAGCTTCTTTGTACGAAATAAATTTTTAGTCTCTGTCTGCACTTCTGAATAATTCACATTAAGTATAATTAAGCTCAGCATAATTTTCAAGCTGCTCTTGCACCCTTCTATGAGCTATGGATTAAAGTTCTGTAGCACTATATAAATCATGGGTATTTTGCCTCTGCAGTGAGATCCTTTTAATAAATAAAAACAAAGGTTGGTCAACTCTTTGAGCATATTCTCATCGTTCATTTGAAGCCAATTTTTTTAAGAAGTTGTCAGTTCATGACTCAGATGCTGGTCATAGTTGATTATTTTCTTTAAAAAAAACTATTCTTTTACTAAAATCTGATTTGTGTTGAAAAACAGGAATGATTTTACAAAAGAGAAATGGAGATAAATAGGAATTTTCTCTCAATTCAGAAGTATATAGAAAATTGCTACAAGCATAATTTACAAGTGGATGAATCAATAGTGCCCATTATCTTTCCAGTTAAGTTGGGCGGGAGAACAAGAAGTTGATGAGCTTCAATGTTTAAAGATGCTATATTATTTTAGAAAGGACTTTAGAAATAGTATTCCCCCTTGTCCACACTGCAGATTTGTTGAAGGTTCTCTTTCTTTGAATAAGTATGTATCATTAGCAAAACTGACCATAAGTGCCATGTCTCATAAGACAACATATTGTGCGAATAGAGGAAACTGCTCTTTTTTTATATGAATACTTTGGAACTTTGGAAAAACTTGAAACATCTGGATGTTGTCTCTCTCTTACCACAGAGAGCTGACTACATGGACAGTTTTTTCATTAATTATCTCATGTTTAGATCCCCCCTCCCACTCCAATCTCTTTTGCTGGACTTTAATTTAATATAAAGTGATTAGGAGTTTACATATCGAATACTGGAAATTTTGCTCAGCATAGAAGTATTGACTCAAGATTAAAATAGTCTAGCTTGTGTGCTTGCTTTCAAATAAATTTGAAAAAAACTGAGATGTAAGAGATTGATCACAGATTAATATTTTAAGGAAATGGCTTAGGTCACATGATGTAGACGTACAACATAAAGAACAGCTGTGCCTGAAATTCTTTTCTCTTTTATTTCCTTTCCATTTGCTTTTGTTTAAATTCTTTCAGTTTGAGTCAGTGTCTGGTTCGTGTGGATGTTTATAAAGACGAGATGAATCCCTTAGGAAGCTTTCTTCACCACAGGTTGCTGTTCTACAAGCTGATGATTGATTCATGGGATCCTTGTAATAGTCCTGAGACAGATATCATTATTACAACCCTTTGAACAAAAAGAAGCAGAAACACAGCAAGATTAGATTACTTGCCTGGAGAAAAGCAATTAAAATGTAGCAATGTCATGATTCAATATACTAAGGAACAAAGCAAACAATCTTCTACCTGGAGCCAAGGGTTAGTGGGACGACATAGTGTGGGAAACACCAGCACAAAACTCCAAATGCTGGCTATTCCAATGCTTTTTCACATGGAAGACATGAAGATCGATGCTGTTTACATCAGGGCCTTACACTCATGACTTTGTTAACCTTAGCTACATCCATTTAGGTCCCATATCTAAATAGAGTCATACTGTTAGAGAATCAATATATGGATTTGAAGAATGGAGAACAACTTAGTCTATATTGTCCACATTCATATAGAACACTGTTCATTTGCTCCTTGGCTAATTTTCTTCTGAGTTTTGCAGACAAATAAGCAGAAAATACATGGGTTTTGTTGTTATTGTTGTTTGTTTGCTTGTTTGTTTTTGTCAAGTCTTTGGGCTTGAACTCTGGGCCTGGCTGCTTCTCTGAGCTCTTCAGCTGAAGGCTACTGCCCTACCCCTTGAGCCTCAGCCCCACTTCTACTTTTTTTAATGGTTACTTAAAGATAAGAGTCTCTTGGATTTAGTGCTTGGGCTGGCTTTGATCCAGGATCCTCAGATCTCAGCCTCCTGAGTAGCTAGTATTACAGGCGTGAGACACCACACCTGGCAGTAAATATTTTTCACAACAATAAAGATTTTCAGCAGAATTGGAAACCAAAATATTTCTTTCTACTATGAAGTGCTGATACAATGGTGAATCTAGATATTTATTATTGTCAAATCCAATTTCACCTTCTCCAAACCCCTACATTTCAGATATCATGAAGATCTAACTAAGGACTGATGGGATCATCAGATTTTTAATCTGAAGGGAATTTTTCCTTATATTTCATGTAATCCCAAATATTCTCCTTTACTTTGAGATGTTTATGTGAAAATGTTAGTCTACATCGCATATTAATGATTTCATATGGATTTCCAGGCTTGCAACTTCGTGGCAATAAAGCAGATACGAAGGCAGTAAAAGCTGGCCTCACAGACTGAGGGCCAATCCCTTAGTGAAATGATGTATGTCATTACTGACAAGAAGGATGAAGTAGATTCTTACATCCACATCTTTTAAGCTCCTTTTGTTCCCAATGGCCTGGCAGAAATTTTACCTGAAACACTGGGCCGGAGAAGAGGCAAGTTTAACAATTCAGAAAAAGAAGGCCTTTGTGAACTACTCTTTCAGCAGAGAAGGAAATTTTTTCTTCCAAATCTTAGTAATGGCTTATAATGCCCTGGCTTTGTCTGCCAGTCACTGCTGTGTGCTGTAAGAGCCCTGGAATGGAGTCCAATTCGTTCAGTTCCAGCACAGCCCTGAGGTGATAACCTGTGAGCATGAGAAAGCACTTCTCTCTGAATCACACCTGTGAAACCGAGAATTTGGCCCGAGATTATCTTATGCTTTCTTTATAGATTTAATATTCTCAAGCTTTAGGATTGGTGTTACAACTGAGAAAGAATCCAGGCATTCCCTCTTTGCACAATATAGCATCGATCAGTCATTTTCCCACTACTCTCCTATTTAGCTCTCTTGTCAATCTTATAGATGGAGGAAATGAGACAGAGGTTTGAAAAAACTGAGGACTTTTACCCTTCACCACATTAAAATTTCTGGAAATGCATTGAGTTCATTGGATTGCACTTTATTCAAGAACTTTAAATTTACTAGGCACCACATAAGTAGCTCACATCTGTAATCCTAACTACACAGGAGGATGAGGTCTGAGGATTCTGGTTTGAAGCCATCCCAGACTTGACTCAGAGACTCTTATCTCTAAATACTTAGCACAAGGTTAGAATTGGTGGTATGGTTTGAGTGGTGGAGCGCCAGCCCTGAGATTTGAGAAAACTAAGCAGGAAGTGAAACTGAGTCCAAGTCACAATATGTTCTCTCTGTCTCTCTGTGTCCCTGTCTCTCTCTCTGTCACACACACACACACACACACACACACACACACACACACATACACTTAAACCTAATGGCATCCCTATACATTTACAAATGTACCTTTTTGAAGGACTTTGTTCTCAATAGGGTCTTCAGAAAAAGACTTAATGCTATACCTGCCATTTCATACCTCAGCAGTTTTAATTTCATGAGTAAACAGAATTTTAATTGTTTTCAATTTGTGGAATACAAGGTTTTCAAAGGTAATGTAGTCAGTTTTGGAATTTGGTTAATTTAATCCAGACTTTGTGGTGTTTGAATGAAAGCAATCAGGCTTCTGTCTTGGGGGGGAGGATAAAATTTTTAGCAACATTTGGTACAGATTAGTTAATTAAAAATGAAATCTCTCTACCCTTTTGTATATACTTCCAATTGATATTTAATACAACTGCTTGATACATCCACTTCAGAAAGTTATTCTCACCAATGATTTTCTTAGGTCCAAAATTTTGACAATTCTGGAAGCGAGGACTGCTGACAAAGTAGAAGCAGGAAATGAGTAATGTTCATTTAATAGAGTGTTAAGTGCGTATCGTGTGCCCAGCAATCAGTCAAGTAGCTGCTTAACTCAGCCGCTCTGGAGTTTTCCTGTTTTCTGTAACTTTGAAAAAAGGAAATGTATATTCCTAAGAATTCCTGTGAATCATGTAAAATTTTAACCTTCTCAGCACTTTGAAGAAGACAGCATAGTTTCCAGGCCCACAAACCATAGTCATGTTACGACCCAGTGCTTTTCTAGGCGTCACTGTCTTGCTGTAGACATTAGCAGGGACAGACGGATCTTCCTGGTAATGTCTTTTTGCCTTCTCCTCCTATCAGTTCTGGACTCTGCATGCTGAGTTTTCTTCTTAAAACATAGGTGGATCACGGTTGGTTGCTGAATAAACTAAATTTTTGGTAACAAAGCTACGAACTACAAGTGCTCGCTCCTAGACTCATGACTACTGTAACTCAATATGTATGCCAAAATCGATTCACAAAAAACTATCAATCACTCTGGAAAAATTACCCTTTTATGACTTAATCTTTTAACTGGAACTATCCTCTTGACTTAACAGTTCTTTCTTCTTTTCTCAAGTGAGCAACATTAGGCCATTTTAAGACTCCTTTCCCAATCTATTGTTTTCCAAGAGCCTTTCTTACCTTTCTGATCTTTGTTTATTCTATATGTCCGTAACACTCAATTCCTCTATCACTGTGTTGTCCAGTTCTGATAATTGCTGTTAATGTTCAAGCTTAACGCTCAGTTTTTTTTGTTTTTTTGGTTTTTTTTGTTTTTGGTTTTTGGTTTTTTTTGCCAGTCCTGGGCTTGGGCTCAGGGCCTGAGCACTGTCCTTAGGCTTTCTCAAGGCCGGAGCTCTACCACTTAGCTTCAGCACCACTTCTCGCTTTATTCCTATGTATGTAGTACTGAGGAATTGAACTTGGGTCTTGTGCATGCTAGGCAAGCACTCTACCACTAGGCTAAACTCCCAGCCTTTAATGCTCGGTTTTAAGTCCTCTAAGATTAAGGACTGACAAAATTGCCTTTTGTACCTCTCTGAGCCATAGTCTCTAACTTACATCCCATCGTTTTATTGCTAGGCAATAAATGCTTGTTCATTGAACATGGCATAAGCATTTGAGAGGCAATCTTAAAACCATCCAGAAAGATATGCTTTCCTGTCTGATTAAAAAGTGTAGTTAGTGGACCCAACTCCTCATACTAAGGGCTATGAATGGTACATGTTACTAGGAAATGAATAAGGCATAAGAATATGTTTTCAGGGCCTAGTGGTAGAGTGCTTGCCTAGCATGCACGAAGACCTGGGTTCAATTCATCAGTACCAAATACATAGAAAAAAGCCAAAAGTGGTGCTGAGGCTCAAGTGGTAGAGCGCTAGCCTTGAGAAAGTCCAAGGACAGTGCTCAGGTCCTGAGCTCAAACCCAGGACTGGCAAAAAGTAAAAGAGCAACCAGAAAAAAAAGTTATTTGTAATTTAAGAAATGGTGGTCTCCATTATGGATGATTCTAACCTCCAGTACCCTAATCTTGGCCTCTACCCTTTTGGTTGTTAACAGGATTACAGGCCTCAAACTCATATATTGCTAAGATGGAGAGTTCTCAATAACTTCTGTCCCAGGCTGGCTTTGAACCACTATCTTCCCCATCTCCATCACCCAAATACCTAGAATTATAACATGGGCACTCTGTAGAACCCTGTGGGTCCATTGTCAATAATTGGTAATAAACCTAATAAGAATATATTTTATTCTCAATGTGAATAATACAAAATAGAAAATCAAATGATATCACTTGCTATACGATTCTAGGGGGCAATTCACGATGGACTATAGAAGTAGAAAAAAGAAGAAGAAAGACAAAAGAGGAAGAGGAAGGAAGGAAGGAAGGAAGGAAGGAAGGAATGAAGGAAGGAAGGAAGGCAGGCAGGCAAGAAGGGGGAAAAGAAAGAGAGAAGAGAAGAGAACAGAAGAGAAGAGAAGAGAAGAGAAGAGAAGAGAAGAGAAGAGAAGAGAAGAGAAGAGAAGAGAAAAGGAAAAGCACTTTTTAAACCTGAGAGTGGACTTTAGCTACATAAGGAAACTGGAATCAATTTAGATTATTTCACAGGAAAAGACTAGTTGACTTCTTATTTAGAGAAATCCTAGGATGAAAAATATCAGAAAGCCAAAAAGCTGGATCAATAGAACTGCACAACCAGCTCAAGGGACTACAGGGTTGCCATTTTGTAGAAGAGTCCTGCCTAGGGAAGGTATTAATTTGTGACAAGGATTTTCTAATTGCCTTGTGCTTGAACCTGGTAGTTCTATGGCTGTTCTATTTTCAGCACATGAATGACCTACCATCTATATTATCATCTAAAGACCTACATCTTCACCTGAATCTGAACTCGTTGGGGGAAAGAGGAGGAAATAATGATCTGGAATAGGAGTAGGGAATAGAAATTGGAATAGGAGTAAGGATCAGTCAATTTCCAAACGTTTTCTTACCCTATTTTGTCTGTGAGCAGACTATTTCCTTTGTCTTTCAAGTGCTGCTTTGTTAGATATGATCTCTTTAGAACAGAATTAGTACCTCAAATCATTCATCCTAAGATCTCTTACCTATACTTCAGGTTCTACTCTTAGAAGTGCTCTAATTTCTCGTTTCTTTCTTCGTTACAGTCATCTTACCATTCATGTACAGTAAAGTCATCAGATGATTTAGAGTCAGATATTTCAAACATAGTCCTGAGTATATAAATCTTTCTGAGTTATAGTTTACTCATCTATGAAATGAAATGAATGCAGTCTGCTCCTTAGATTCATAATTAATATTCCAACATATTATTTATTTTGAATTTCTTCCACCTAAGTGATTTTTTTTCACACCAATTCAAAATAATCTTTCTAAAATATATTATTCTGCTTAAAATGTGTACATGTATCCTGCCTGATAAATTCCATATTCTGGTTGCATATCTGAAGAGCATCATTATTTTCTCTCTCTTTCTAAGCTCATCTAACTCACACTTTTCTGCCTGATGAATTTCTACTGATCCTCCTCAGATACTAACTTTTAAAAAACCTTTATTCATTTTTATAAGCCTAAAGAGCTAACCAATCTGTTTTCAGTATGAAACTTTCTTAGAGCTGTATTTTTCATTTTCTGAAATTACTGTGTATTTGTAATTATCTGCTTATCATTTTTATTTCCCTTTGGGTTCATCTCCAAGCCACTATAATAGCAATTCCATGCTGTTAATGGTTAGAGCAGTAGATCCACCAAACAGTTGTTGTATCACTGAATGGGCCGTAGAAAGATCCATGGATGAACCAATTCTGTGTTCCAATGGGGTCAAGTATTCTGTCACACAACCAGTACGTCAAGTGAGATGCTTATGTCATTCTGTAACTGCAGCTGCAGACACATAGGCACTTATGGAGGAAAGATGCCTCAAGCTGTTATTTCCCCCTGTGTTCTCTGGAGCTTCACCCTGACATGAACACATTTTGTATCTACCTTTCAGTTAGCTGTGGAATTTTGTCCAGAAATGTCCTAATTAATACATCAAAGAGAATACTTTTTGCAAAAACATTTATATTTTATTTGCCAACTTTATGCATATGAATATAGACACATGTATTCCATCAAAATCCATTTCCCTATTTTTTAGAATTAGTTCAAAATTCTGTGAAATAAGCTTTCATAGGTTAATATAAATTTTCTTGTTTTTTAATTTAATTTTTTTTGCCAGTCCCGGGGCTTGAAATCAGGGCCTGAGCACTGTCCTTGGACACATTTTGCTCAAGGCTAGCACTCTGTCATCTGAGTCACAGCACCACTTCCAGCTTTTTCTGTGTAAGTGGAAGCAAACCCAGGGTTTCCTGCATGCTAGGTGAGCATTCTGCAGGCTAGACTCCTGGCCCTTGTAATTTAATTTTATTGTCAATGTACAGAGGGGTTACAGTTGCCTAAGTAAGGTAATGGGCATATTTCTTGTCAAGCATTGTTAACCCCCTTCTTTTTTCTCCCACTTTCACCCCAACTCCTCTCTTCCTCCATGTTGTAAAGTTTATTTCCAACATATTGTCATGTGAGTATCACTGTTGAATTGGTTCACTCCTTGTGTTTCTAAGGATAATTGAAAAGTAGGTTTTATTCTTGTCAAAAGTCTGCTCTGTTAATATTTAATGGAATACAGACAAGAATTGGAATTATAAAATGTACCCTTTATGGTTGAGGTAAAAATGTTCAAAATGGCATTGTTTTTCTCTTACACTGTACTGTGTGTGATTTAAAGTAGTTTAAAAAATACATTCCTGTTCTGAACATTCTTGCACTTAGAACTTCTGCACGTGTCAGATATAACCAAAGATTGTTAAAAGAGGAAAACTGGATGGATTATTATTGAGTAGCAACACTTAATATGTACTAAGACATATTAACTGCATTAGATATAGAGTAGTAATTGTTTTCATTATGTGTAATAATAATGGAAATCCCACTGATTTTGTGTTTCTATAGCAGTGGATAAAAAATATCCATTCATAGTATAGGAACCCAGTTTTATTGTAGAACACACAGGTCCCATCAAAATACAATTAAAACAGATAATTTGTCACATTTTGGCTTAGCATTCCTTATCTGACTATAAATGCATGGCTCTTTTCAGTTATCTTACAAATCAGTTGTCATATCTCACTGGTTTCCCCATTTGTTCATGAGCCAAATAAATCACACTTACTCATTCAAAAATTTTTCATTCTATAGTTGTCATCTCAGCCTAGTGACCATGTCCTTTGCTGGTCAGAAGCTTTTCAGCTTGATGCTATTCCGTTTTCTGATCCTTACTTCTATTTGCTGAGCTCCTGGAGTGCTATTCAAGAAGTTATTTCCTAGACCAATAAATTCTACTGCTTTCATTGTCCTGTCCAGTAGAAGTTTCAGAGACTCAGGTCTCACATTAAGGTTTCTGAAATTGATATTGGGACAATGTGAGAGATAGGGGTCCATTTCCAGTCTCCTGCATGGGGATATCTTGTTCTCCCAGCAGCATTTGTTGAAGAGAATTCTTCTCCAATGTATATTTCAGGGTTTTTTGTCCAAAAAATTGTTTGTCTCTGAGATTGTGGATTATATCTGAGTCTTCTGTCTACTCCATTGGTCTGTTTCTGTGCCAGTTACAGTAGCTCTTTTAACAATGCCAGATAAATCAAAAGCATTTAAAATCAAATACAATGGTGCTTTAATCATAATAGGCAGATGGTTATATTTACATCTTTAAAGACAGAATAAATTAAAAAGCATCTCTAGTTGACTACTGTTAACTTATTTTGAATATGCTTGTTTAAGTTCTAGACACAGAAAACCAATTCTGTCATGGCAGAATTCATAGCTAACATACATCCTTCCATACTCCTCATTCCCTGCAGATCTAGGATTATGCTTTTCATATAGTAGGCATTTAATAAATTATGAATGAATTATTGCCAATTTAAAGCCCCTTTAATGGAATGAAGACCTCTGGGAGTGTGGCAGGAGTTTATATCTTTGCACTCCAACCATCTTCCTAATGACTTCTCTCTGGGACAGTGCCTATGAAATTAACCAACTGAACACATCAACTATCATTGCGTAGCAAAAAGCCCTTATAGCTGGGCACCAGTGGCTCATGCCTATAATTCTAGCTACTCAGGAGGGTGATTCTGAAGACTATGGTTCAGAGCCCAGCCTGGGCAGGAAAGTCTGTGAAACTCTTACCGTCAAAAACCTACTCAGAAGAAGCCAAAAATGTTGCTGCAGTTCACATGGTAGAGTATAAGCCTTGAACACAGATAGGTTCATGGATAGCACCCAGGCCTTGTGTCAAGCCAGGACCCACAAAAAAGAAAGAAAGAAAGAGAATGGAAGGAAGGAAGAAAGGAAGGGAGGAAGAAGGGAGGAAGAAAGGGAGGGAGAGAGGGATGGGAAGAGAGGAAAGAAAGAGAAAGGAAGAAAGAAAGAAAGAAAGAAAGAAAGAAAGAAAGAAAGAAAGAAAGAAAGAAAGAAAGAAAGGAAGGAAGGAAGAAAGGAAGGAAGGAAGAAAGGAAGGAAAGAAGAAAAAAGAAAGGAAGGAAGGAGGAAAGAAAGAAAGAAAGAAAGAAAGAAAGAAAGAAAGAAAAGGAAGAAGGAAAGAAAGAAAGAAAGAAAGGAATGAAGAAAGAAAGAAAGGAATGAAGAAAGAAAGAAAGAAAGAAAAAAGAAAAAGGAAAAAAGAAAGAAAGAAAAAAAGGAAGGGAGAAAAATAAAGCAGCCCTTAAAGACATTTTGGCCTGCCAAGCAGTATCACCAAAAATCTTTTGTCTTTATTTTCCAGCTGTTTTATATTTAGTACCTTTGTGGTTCTTGATTTAAAACAGAGGGAGAATTTTTGCCATCATTGTTCTTAATATTTTTTCTTATTAATGTTCTATTGAGAAAGCCATCTTAATATTTAAAAGATATATATCATAAAAATGGAAATGTAATACATAGGAATCTACTTTATTCCTTGTATTTAGATCAAGAGATGCCAGGTCATCAGTCGTCTAGAAATGGAGTTACGTGATTTCTTGCTTGAAGTGGTACAAGAATTCTAAATTACCATAAATCCAATCTTGGCTGGTTGATGATATCACACTTCATTAAAGCAGCTTCTCTTGAGCTTGTTAAGAATTACTTAATTTTCTTTTGTAACATCCTTCTAATTATAACACACACACAAAGTTAACCCATGTCAACACATCAGATTCTGTGTAAAATGCCGATGGTTCAGGTTGCACATTTATTTAGCAGATATTTCCCAGACTTACTTTATCTTTTCCAACACTCTAACCTCCATAAAATTGGGACTCTTCTTCTAGCTATTAGAATTCACATTGTAATCAATAGCCTGATTCAATCTAGGGGGTGCAATACCCAGAGAGCATTGAATTTGAGTTATATATGTATGTGCTTGTGGCTTGTTTTTATATCCTCCCACAAACTAGCAGAGAGTTGGAAACTTCATTAAAAAGACATTTGTCAGGATACTAGAGGAAAAGGAAAACCTTCCACCGGCTATCTACCTAATTTCCAACTCATGCAGGATTACTCCCAACAGGAATCATTTATTGCTTTTACTGGCCTAAGTGATGAGGTTATTAGCATCTCGTTAAGATGACTGCTTTGCAATCTAACTGCTTTCAGTGGCTTAAAGAAAAGTCATCTTAATATTCACACAGAACTTCTGTCTCACTTCACCACTGATGTCACGCTGTTGTGTGGCAAAGCTCATCCTCTGAGTGCTGAAACTTTCTAGTGTCAGTTACATAAACAAGGTGCTTGGAAAGGGGTTAGACCTCTCTGCTTTTTAGTGAGTGCACAAAGATGTTCACAGCCTCTGCTCATTTACATTTTTTAAAATTTTATTGTAAGGGTGATGTCACACGGGTTACCGTTACATATGTAAGGTAATGAGTACATTTCTTGTTGAACATTTTTATTCCCCTCCCTTGATTTTCCCACTTTCTCCCCCTACACTCCCCTCCTCCCCAGGTGTATAGTTCATTTCCAATACAGTATCTTGTGAACATAGCTGTTGTACTGGCTCACCCTTTGTCCTTTGTCTCAGCATTAAAAATAAATGAATTTTCCTTTTTTACCCATTCCCACTGTTATTCCTACACTTTAATTTCAGTTTCTTACAGACATCTAGTCATTGGCCTCACACACATTGAATGTGAATGTGCCATTTTATGTAAAAGACAATACAATGAGACTGGATTACATTTTAACTCTTTCTCTAAATTTCTATCCTAACTTCAGTTCTGACTTGATGTCAGAAGAATATTTTTAATTATGAATATATAGTCAGTGAACAAACTCCAAGTTGTTCTTTTCCATCTCTTTTGAAAATAAAATGAGATTTTGGAAAGTTTAAGTAAGAGGAATGTTTAGTATGAAAAAAAAACAAGTCTTACGATCAGGACTCTGTAATCAGAAAGATGAAGTAAACTGAAATCCATAGGTGTAAGAAAATAACCACTGTTATTGTGGCTTATTGTCTCCAGGATCATCTATTGATTAGAACTGATTCAGAAACAATCTTTTGAAGCAAATTCCATTGTGAAATCACTGTATTGTTATAGGTGTTTGCACGTAGATTCAATTATTCAAGTGGCCTACTTAGATATGCTTAAAGCTCAAAAGCTAATCAAATAATTACAGTTCCATATATGCATCAATGGAGAAAGGGATTACTTGTGGTAATACACACCATTAATTAAATTTTGTGTAATAGTATAATTAATTCTGGTTAATTTCAGACTGAATTAAATGCCATTAAATGCCATTTTCATGAGTGTTGAACACCTTACCAGAAGGAAATATTTCCAATCAGATTTGCTGAAGGAGTCTCCTTCCTTTTGCACCTTATTTGTAATAAATACTCAGACAATGTGGGGTGAAACCTGTCTCCTCTTATTATTTGAATCTACAATTTATTGAACACATAACAAAAAAAAAAGATGGGGAGTACTTCAAGACCCAGTTACAAGATGAAATATTTAACTCTGATAAGTTTGCCACAAGCTCATGCCAGAAGGGTGAGAAGAAATGAGAGAGCTAAAGCTCTGCCCTGTATTATTTCTGCATCCCACAGTCCACCTTTTAGGCTGATTCTACTGCTATATCATTCTTGGGTATTGTGGTTTAAAAAAAAAACTCTGAGGAATGAACAGAAAGGGGGAAGGGAATTGCTTCTCAGAAAAGATTCGCTTTTAGCTTAGCTGGGCTAAGGGAGTTGATTCTTGTGAGGACTTTTTTCCCTCACATGGCAGAGAACACTCTCTCCCAGGTACAGTGGTCTTAATATTATGAAAGTGTGTTGGCAGGTTAATTTAGTCACTCTGTATTTTTTATTTATTCAACTTAAGCTTTCCTCAAGCGTGTCAGCTGACATTCTGATATGATTTCAATACACAGGTCGTCATGGAGATGGAGGTTACTGGCCAGTTGACACTAACTTGATTGATCGAAGCACACTCAATGGTATGTATGCAAATTGGATTATCCTGGATTAATTGCATTTATTAAGTGGTTTAATTCTGAAGTGTTTGAAGCAAACTTTCTCTTGCCCAATGCCAAGAGCCCTGGATTATGGGGAGGAAGGATGCAGAACAGCACAAGCATGAAATTATTAGCAAACTTGTGGCACATTCTAGCAAGAAATGATACCAGTGAGAAGTGACAGGTGCATTAACAAAATAGAAAAGTATGCACAGTACACTTTATTTATTTTATTGTAATGTATAGAAGGGTTACGGTTATAGTCATCAGATAATAGGTGCATTACTTCTCACACATTGATACCCTTTCTCATGTTTTTGTCCCCCCACCCCTCCCAATCATCTTGTTTCCTCCCTTCCCTTTCCTATTTCAAATAATCAAATATACGTACATACAATATGCCAGGTGACTCAAAGTAAGATTCAGTACCAATATGAGTGCACAGTACATTTTAAATGCCATCAGCTATAAAATTAGGTAAAGTTTAAGGTGTTGTATTTTACATATTTGGAAAAATAATTTTATTGGGAGGAGGGATAACCAGGGTTGACTGAGCTGAAATCAACTAGGCTTCATTAAAGTGATGAAGCTCTTCATCTGTAGAGTACACTTCACTCTTCAAATCCTCTAGCATTTTATTACTAATTTGCTAGAAGTTATTTTGTTCTTCCTACTGAAGCTTACCCACACAGGGGTAGCTATTAAGACAGCCAGATAAGACTAGTTCATATCTAGAACTTGAGGACAAACCAGAATAATAAAGGTTCTATAAGAATTTGTCTAAGTTGAAATAGGATCTTTGGAATCATGATTATGTAGCCAAATTTCCAATAGTCTAGTGTGTCTGTCTATCTACTTACCTGTCTATCTAGCTAGCTAGCTAAGTAGCTAATCTATCGAAAAGACTCTTTCTTTCCTTAAAAAAAAAAAAAAAAAAAACTACTGATAGACAGGCCTGGTGGCTCACGCCTGTAATCCTAGCTACTCAGGAGGCTGAGATCTGAGGATCAAGGTTCAAAGCCAGCCCCGGCATAAAAAGGACCTGAGACTCTTATCTCAAGTAACCTCTAGAAAACAGGAAGTGGGGCTTGGCTCAAGGGTAAGGCGGTATCCTGGAGTAGAAGAGCTCAAGGACAGTGCCCAGCCCCAGGGGTAGGGTTGTAGCCTTGAGCTGAAGAGCTCAAGGACAGGGCCCAGGCTGAGTTGAAGCCCCATGACCCACACAAAACAAAACAAACTATTGCTATTGTTTTGTTGGTTTACTGAAATATTTATTACATATTTAAAATGTAAGGATTAATACTTGACTAGTCACTACCAAGGTTAGGGTATTAAATATTCATCCTTCCCATATAATCTCATGATTTTCTCTACATTTGCTTGTGTTATAAAACAATTCTCAGTCCTTTATCTTTGCTGTTACATAGTGTATTCCATTTGACAAATTAAATTTACTTACCCAACATTTTTAGTAGATATTTATGAGATTTTCTTTTAGCACTGAGATGATAAACCTCTATGTGGATTGCTGCTTCAATTAAAAATCCACTTGGGAAGCCATAATTGGGATGGAAAAGTTGTTGCCTATGTAAATGTATCAATTTTCCCTAAAACAGTGCATGTGTGGAGTGTTTGGACTAAAGGCTTAATGCCTATTTGCTCTGACCAAGGAAAAGCCTCAGAAACATATTTTCATTTTATGACTTTGCTTCAAAATGAGTCTGCCATGCCTTTTGCTGACATTAATGCAAGAACTTTTCTTACATTTAACTTTGATCTGATTTGACTCATTTTGCTAGAGCAAAATACCGTAGTTTGGAAATTTATAAACAACAGTAATTTAACGCTCACAGTGCTGGAGGCTGAGAAGTTCAAGGTGCAGATGTCAGCAGGCTGGGTAACAGGCAAGGGCTCATTTTCTGCTTCACACTCTGTGTCCTTTCATAGGAGAAGGAATCATCAGGCGCATATCCTCTTTAATAAGAACATCAATCCCATTGGTGAAGTTCGTGCCCCTGACTTTATCACCTATGAAAGGATTTGCCTATACAGGGCACTAGTGGCTCATATCTATAATCCTACCTGAGGCTGAGGTCTGAGGATCACAGTTGGAAATGAGGTCGCTCAGGCAGCAAAGTCTCTGAGACTCTTACCTCCAATTAACTACCAAAAAGCTACAGTGGAGCTGTGGCTCAAGCAGTAGAGTACTAATTTTGAGCAAAAATAGCTCAGGGATAGCAGCATCCAGGCCCTGAGTTCAAGCCCCTAGGACAAACACACACACGCACACACACACACACACACACACACACACACACACATATCAAATGATTCACCTGTTAAAATCACTATTATAGGATTCATTTCTAAACTATAAACTACAGTAGGAGGTCACAGACATTCCATCAATGGAAACTTTCTGAATAAACATTCTACTCCAGTCTGTTTTCTTCGAGAATGTTCACTTTAGGCTTTTCACAATTCTACATTTATTTCCTTCCTTGTAAAGTGAAACTTGTATAACTAACTTCAAGTTGTGGTGGTCTAGTTGCAGCCAATGTGGGAGGCATGTGTTGAAACTGAAGACTGACCATGGCATGATTCAGAAAATGGATTTAGACCATGATTGTTCTTTCCCCGCAAGCTTTGCAAGTTTCATTAACTCCAGTACACCAGATATAATGCTTGCATTTGAGCAATCACTCAAGAAATGTTAGCAATCCCTCACTGAATGTAAGGAATTTACAAATGAACTAGAGGCCAAGTGAAAAGACAGGTTACTCCAAGGGCACTAAAGCAAGGACATGAGTTACCCAGGTGGACATGACACAGGTAACAGTCTAGGGAGATGAAGACTAACATGGAGAATCCCACAGAAGGACAGGAATGGAGTGGAGGAGAGTTGTAGAAATTGTATGCACAATTAAAATTATTTTTAATTTTTAATTATCTTAAGAGAAGATTTCAGTTCATTTGGAGTTCATATGGAACAATTAAAATCCCTTTTAGAACCAATATCTAATTTTAAGATGATTATTTCTCCAGAGAATGTCAAATTGAAATTTTTTCTTAATTGTGTGCATGATCAGAGCATGGAACTTTTCTTTTTGCCAGTCCTGGGGCTTGAACTCAGGACCTGAGCACTGTCCTTGGGCTTTCCTCAAGGCTAGCTCTCTACCACTTAAGCCACAGCACCATTTCCAGCTTTTTTCTATGTATGTGGTACCAAGGAATTGAACCTGGGTCTTCATGCATGCTAGGCAAGCACTCTACCACTAGGCCAAAACTGCTGGCCCAGAACATGGAACTTTTTGAAAGGACAGAGCACCACAAGGTGAAGGAAGGAATCAGTACAGATAACAGAGAAAGGACAATTATTCTCCTCATAGATTTCAAACACCACTGAGCAACTAAGCTGAAGGTTATTAGTGGAGCAAATGTAAACCACAGAAATAGGACTGTGATCTCTCCTAAACTTCATGCTCTAAAGGATTCAATTCATAGATGGAGTTGACAAATTTTGCAACTGAAAACAGAGATGCCCAGTAAAACTGTAAATCAGACAGAGAAAAGCTTTGCGTTTCAAAGTAAACAAACATAGCAATAAGAAATTATCCCACTCTACCTGTGCTTACCTGTATTTTTAAACGCTAACTCTTACTATCTCGATTCTGAGACATGCTTATATGTTTGGTGTTAGCTACTTTAATTTTCCCTAAAAATTAAAATGTACTCTAAGAGTTGAAAGAAAATCCATTTGGCATGAATCTAAAAGTCAATAGAACTTTCCTTTTCTAAGGCGTCAGACCTCAGAGGAGAATTATCCTAACTGAGAGAATTGCATGTTACTGTACTTTGTTTCATCATTTAATATTAGATTCCTAGTGAGAAAATGAGTCATAATTAAATTTGACCTGCTGACATTATCTCACCAGACAAACTCATGAAGATAAAAAGTAGACTAATGGAATTCACTGGTTTAGGAGAGTTTATGTAATTCATCAGCATAGCCCTCCCTAAATATTCTGCATCATTTCATGATGGTCTGGAAATTTCTTGTTAAATAGAAAGGTTGAACAAAGCATTTGAAACACTGCTAGATCCCCTACTAGTAAAGTAAATGGTTACACAGGTGGATCACAGTGAGTCAGTAACCTCAAGAGACACGGAGGTGAAAGCAAACTTAATCAAGTTCCTCTTTTCTTTGCTAACAATAAACGGTGGAGAATATGTAACTTACCTTTCACTGAGCTAGAACAAGCAAATCTGTAAAGACCTCAGAAAACTGAGCTTCCTAATTAACATTCTGTTCATGTCCTGAGCTTTCAAGAGGAGTTGTATTTCCCAGTTAGATATATAACTGAGGCGCCCAAGTGACCAAACCCCAACTGAACGTCACCCATACAAATGTAAGATGCATCAACACAAATATCTTAAATGTTGAGTTCTTAAATTTGTATATAATGAAACTTCACATATCTCTCTTAGAGTGACAGAATTATAGGCGTTTCCTGCCTCTTCCTACGCTCACTAGGTTCATCCTTCAAAGCATTTTAATGGAATAATAGCTTATTGTCAGGGTACTCAGACCAGCTGCAAATAAATTTAGATGCTTCTACTCATGTATGCTCTCCTCCAATAAGCCATGATTTTAAAAACACACTTTTAGAACTCAATGGAAGAAAGACAAAGCTATAGTTCATATTTACTCTTATAAACAAAGCCTTTAATTAAATTGTAGAGAATGAAAGGGCTTCCTAAATATTTCTTGATGACAACTGGAATCAATGCTAATATGAGATGATACGGTAGTTTTTTTACTTTTATGGTACATTCCATTTTAAATTATGGTACACTTTCTTAATATTGAAAATTCATACAATTCTCAAAATATTTCACAGTTTACACTTGCGTGAATGACAACTATGATAACACCTTCACCTTAATCCTGCTTTTCTCCCGGGGAAGCTCCATTTTCCTTTATTGATAGTTCTACTTAATGATTTTCAAAATAACTTTATAAATTTGTATAAAAGACCTATAAACCTGAAAATATAGTATTTGATTGATTTCATCCTTTGAATACAAAGTTAAACTTAGGTTTTTTTTTTCCTGAAAGTCCTAGGATTTGAACTCGTGTCCTGAGTACTGTCCCCAAGCTTATTATTATTATTATTATTATTATTATTATTATTATTATTATTACTACTACTACTTGTCAGGCCTGGGCTTGAGCTCAGGGCCTTAGCACTGTCCTTGGATTTTCTCAAGGATAGAGCTCTACCACTTGAGCCTCAGCACCACTTCCTGCTTTTTTGTATGTATGGGGTACTGAGGAATCAAACCGGGTTTTCATGAATGATAGGCAAGCACACTACCACTGGGCCAAACTCCCGGCCCCACTTTCAGCTTTTTAGTTACAAGTTAGAGATAGCAACAAAAGCCATATAATGAGTGATTGTTGTTTTTAATGTACTATGTTAAGTCTCATGTCTTGCTGTCCCTTGGTTATCTCATATTTCTATAATACTTCATCTGGTTATCTGGTATATTATATGCATATTTGGTTATTTGAAGTTGGATAGGGAAGGAAGGAAAACAAGATGAGGAATGGGGATTGGGGGAGGGAAATGGGGGCCAAGACATAAGAAAGGGTATCAATGTTTGTGAAGTAATGCACCTTCTATCTGGTGAATATAATGTAACCCTTCTATTAATTACAATAAAAATATATGTGAAAAAAAGAATTCCATGGACTTAGTCAGGCATGGTGGCTCACGCCTGTAATCCTAGCTACTCAGGAGGCTGAGATCTGAGCATCAAGGTTCAAAGCCAGCCAGGGCACAAAAGGACCTGAGACTCTTATCTCCAATTAATCTCTAGAACACGGGAAGTAGCTCAAGGGTAGAGCAGTAGGCTTGAGCTGAAGAGCTCAGGGACAAGGCCAAGGCAGAGTTCAGGCTCCATGACCCACAAAAAAATAAAGAAAGAAAGAATTCCATGGACTTTCCTGTGCAGGCTGGCTTTGAACCACAGTCTTAACCTTCTGAGTAGCTAGGGTACAGGGGTGAGTCACCAGCACCTAGCTTGAAATTTACCTATTGTGATGCTTTGATTCCTTATTATTAATCAGAATTAGTCATTGACTAATCAATTACCTGCTCAGAATTGCATATTTTGACATGCCTGGTATACATCAGATAATATGCTCATGAAGTTACAAAGAATTTATTTCTCACCGGTTTTCATGGTGCATACATGTTGATCTTGAGTATTCAAACCATAAGTAAGTGAACATTTGGGATAGAACCAGGAACAAATACTGTATTGGTACACTACGTGCCTTCTTTTAAGCATGTAGATGAAATACTTTAAGCATCATCAGGATGTCTGTTAAAGGCCAACCAGGTGCCAATGCTGTGGTCAGTTTGTTGCCCTAGGAAATTTCCCAGTGCCATACTTACAAGTGTGGCAGTATCTCCTTGGAACTTTGCTACAGAAGCCTAGATGTTTATAAAGCTCACAAGAGCAGTATTCTAGGATTGTTAGCTCTACATTGTTTTTTAATTTGGAGTAGTCTCTTGAAGTAAGGGGTACCTTCTCATGTTTTTGTCCCCATTTCCCTCCTACCACCCCCTAACAATCATCTTGTTTTGCTCTTCCCCATGTATACAATAATCCAGATATCAAAGTCAGATGCAGTAACATGAGATTAACCATAATAGGAATAAAAGAGAAAAGAAATAACTTCGTGCGATGTGCCTGTAATCATGCCTGCAATCCTAGCTATGCAGGAAGCTGAGAACTGAGTACTGGGGTTCAAAGCCAGCCTGGGAATAAAGTCGGTGAGACTCTTATCTCCAATTAATCACCAGAAAACCAGAAGTAATTCTGTGGCTCAAGTGGTAGGGCAGTAGCCTTGAGCAGAAGAGGTCAGGAACAATGCCCAGGCCCAGAGTTCAAGCCCCGCTACTGACTAAAAAAAAATTAAAAAAGAAAGAACTTCACATACTACATTAAGAACAACAATTACAAAGATAAACCTTTTATTTGCATATCCTGAAGTTCATTTCATTTAGTCTCATTCTTTAAGACCATAACTACATAGCTTCTGAGCTATTGTGATCTAGGAGAATTCTAGATGTGTATTAATCATTACAAATGAAGAAAACCATGGAGCCTATGTTTCTTGAGTCTGGCTTACTTCACTTTCCTAATGGAAAGACTTGGAAAAAATGGGATGATGTCATTCTTTCTGATGGCAGCATAGAATTCCATTGTGTATATATACTACAACTTCTTGATCCATGTATCCACTGAGGATGCCAATGGTTCTTATTTTTTTTAATTTTTATTGTTGGGGTAATGTATAGAGGGGTTACAGTTACCTTCACCAGATAGTAGGTGCATTACTTCTTATACATTGATACCCCTTCTCATGTTTTTGTCACCATGTCCCTCCCCACCATCTCGTTTCCCTCATACCCTTTCCTATTTCAAATAAACAAAATGTATACACAATATACCAAGTAACTAAGTCAGATACAGTAACAACATGAGATTAAATAAAGGGCAAGAAAAGAGAACAACACAAGATAAAGGTCTTGTTTCCATATCCTAGAGATCCTTTCATTTAGTCTCATCTCATATGTCCTTATATACCTAGGTTTTGAGCTATTGTAATCCTCTGGTAGGAGATTCCTACATGTGTTCTAATTACTACAAATGAGGGAAACCATTGAGCCTGGCTTACTTCATTTAATAGGATTTTTTTTCCAAGTCTTTCTATTGCCTTACAAATGGGGCAATATCATTCATTCTGATGGCAGCATATAATTCCATGTGTATAAATACCACATCTTCTTGATCTAATCATCTATTGAGGGGCATCTGGGTTGCTTTTATATTTTTGCTATAGAAAATAATGCTGTAATGAATATTGTTGTGATAATGGCCTTTATGTCTTTGTTTCTGGACACTTGGATAAATTCCAAGGAGTGGAATTGCTGGGTCATAGGGCAGCTCTGTGTCCAATCTTTCGAGGAACCGCCATACTGCTTTCCATAGTGGTTGAATGAGTTTCCATTACCACCAAGAGTGTCGTAGCGATCCCTCCTGGATGCTGATAGTTTTTATGACTTGTAAGCCACTTTGTGCATTCCATGGTCATTCACAGAAATTTTGAATCACTCAAGGTACACGTTCTCAAAGCTGGGGCTTCTAGAAGCTTTCTAGCTTCAGAAATTAAGTGAGCCATCACCCTTTTTGTGATGCACTTAGTACCAGGCTTGTTTAGTTCTTTAAAAATCTTTGTGCTTTGTGTATATAAAATAGCTCCTACGTGACGCTGAGGAAGTTCATCTTCCTAAGCATAAGCGGACTGTGATATGCCTTACGGAGAAAACATCTGTTAGCCTTTGTTCCAGCATGACATATTGCACAGTTTACTGGGAATTAAATACTAGGGAATCAATATTTCATGTGAAATAGGGTGCCTTTAAATAAAATGCATTTGAGGTTATATTGATTGGTTTATTTTTAAAAAATGTTGTTTGCCAGCGGCTCACAAGGACCTAACACATTCCTTTGAAGTAAATGTAAAATAATTACTTCTAGGAAATCATACATATTTTCTTTGTAATTAGAATGTTTTAACAGAGATGATAAGTTAGTTACTCCCTCTAGGACTTAGATTATATCAGGCATGTTTATTATTTTTGCAGGAATAATGGATCACTAATGATGCACAAATTTAGGTAACTATTTTTGTCCCTTTTTGACAATATTGAGGTTTGAACTCAGGGTTTTGCACTTGCTAGATAGGAGTTCTCTCGGGTAAGCCATGCCCCTAGCCCTTTTGTATTTTAGTTATTTTTCAGGTTAGTCCCTCAGACTTTTGCGTGGATTCTTCTTTTTTTTGCCAGTCCTGGGCTTAGCTCAAGCCTGAGCACTGTCCTTGGACTTTCTCAAGGCTAGCACTCTACCACTTGAGCCTCAGCACCACCTCCAGCTTTTTGCTATGTATGTGGGGTACCGAGGAATCGAACCCGGGTCTTCGTGCATGCTAGGCAAGCACTCTACCACTAGGCCAAACTCCCGGCCCTACATGGATTCTTCTTAAATTGTGATCTCATCTTAACTCCTACGTAACTGGGTCAACATACACGATCCACTCTATTTCACTTGGTAACTACTTTTCAAACAAGCAGTAATAGCTAGATATCTTGTCAAAAGACATCATTTCTGCTCTTTAGTACTCAACTAGAAGCATTTGTTCAACATTCACTGATTTAGAAAATATGGGCACTTTATAAAACAATTACAGCAAATAAGATAAACTGACACGCACTTGACTTCTCAACATCCCATTTGATATCTATCAGTATGATCATTCACACTCTGATTGGAGATTCAGAAATTGATGAAAGACCTGGTATACCAAGTTTAAATGGACAGATGCTTTTCTGAGAATTCACAAAAACTCAGCATCCAAACTTTATAGAAGTTCTTTTTTTTTTCTTTTCTACAATCACACTTTTGCTGGATAGCATCACCAAGGGGCTTAGTTTGGAAGCCTGTGTGCCATCCTTGATATGTTACCTCTTATTTATTCCCCTTAGCCTCGTCCTTTCCTTACCTCTTATGTAAAACTCCAAAATGTGTTTCAAATTTTATCTACTTTCTCTTTCTCGCTATTCTTTCTTTATATTTTTATTGTTGGGATAATGTAAAGAGGGTAGTAGGTGCATTACTTCTCGCACAATGATACCCCTTCTCATGTTTTTGTCCCTGTTTCCCTCCCCCCAGCCACTCCAAATAATCTTGTTTCTCCCATTCCCTTCCCTATTTCAACTAAACAAATAAAAGTATATACAGCATACCAGGTAACAAAGTCAGATACAGTAACAACATGAGATTAAGCAAAGGGCAAAAAAAGAGAAGAGAAATAACATAGTACATTAAGAACAACAATCACACAAGACAAAGCCCTTATATCCATATACTAGAGATCCTTTCATTTAGTCTCATCCTATATGACCTTACATACATAGGTTTTGAGCTATTGTAATCCTCTGCTAGGAGAGGCCTAGATGTGCACTAATTATTACAAATGAGGGAAACCAATGAGCCCATGTTCCTTTGGGTCTGGCTTACTTCACTTAATGAGATTTTTTCCAAGTCTTTCCTATGAATGGGGTGATGTCATTCCTTCTGAGAAAGGGAAATGACATGGGTATAATCTCACTGTTGCTTAGCAGGATCCTAAACAATTTTATTCTGAGGGAAAACACAATGACTTTCCTGGGTGGAAAGACATTAACCAGGTATCCTAATGTGTTCACAAGGCATGCTACTATATATGATTCAAGCTAAAATTTACAAGCTCTTAAATTTAAGCTGATCATAAAAACCATGGGATCTGAAACTCTTCTCTATAATCTCTCATATGAAAGGTTAATTTATTCCAATTAATTAATTTAGTAAGCCCTGAAAGGACATATTAAGACATAACTATACAATCACTATTCATAGATTAAGCAAATCTATGGTACAGAGAGTTCTGACCTTCCATTACCTGTCCCCTTTCTTTGTAATAAATCTGAAAAAAAAAGACTTCAAAGGAATCTTGTTTCTTTCGTTCATAATCAGAATCTTTGGACAAAAGGTGCTATTTAAAGACTTTTTGATGAGTTCATCCCTGTGAGATTCAGGTTATTTCAGGCAAGACTATTATTTTTCCAGTACTAATAAATCAGTAATAAATTATCTAAATTTAGGTAAACTATCCCTTTAAATAAGTGATATTATGCGATAACTTGTCAAAAGACATAATTTCAGTTCTATGAGTATTCAGTTACTATGTTCATTTGTGAAGGAAAAGACTCATTTGTCTTTTGTATTGAAGTTAATTCCTAAACCTTTGCAGTTTTGAAGTCCTTAATGCATGCATGACAAGTGCTATGGTAAATGGCTAATTGAGGCCAAGTTTTATGACATTATTTGGGCATGACATATTACTTGGGCATGGAGATGAAAACTCTGCTTTCATTTTCTCTGCTTCCATTATTAACACCACACAATAGGTGTTACTATTCACATTTGACAAGTAAAGGCATAGGTTCAGCATGCCTGAGTATATTGTCAAAGAGATACTGAAAACTATTATATGGCTAAAGAAAATGAATCAAGCTTAAGTGCAGGAAAATAATCAAAGCTGTTGTCTCAAATTATATGCTAATATTATCTTTGTGTGTGTATGTATGTGTATATAAGAGAGAGAGAAGAGAGAGAGAGAGAGAGAGAGAGAGAGAGAGAGAGAGAGAGAGAGAGAGAGAGAGAGAGAGAGAATATGTTCTTACACAGCAGACCTGAGGCTTGAACTCATGACCAGAGTACTATCCCTAAGCTTTTATGCTCAAGGAGAGCACTCTGCTTGTTGAGCCACAGCTCCACTTCTGGATTTTTGGTGACTGATTGGAGGTAAGAGTCCCACAGATGTTTCTTCCTGGCTGGCTTCAGACCACAGTCCTCAGGAGACTTCCTGAGTAGCTAGGATTACAGCTGTGATCTACCAGCACCCAGAAACAAGCCTGCTTTATTCAATGATACACTACACAAGGTTTGGTCGCAAGTGCAGTCACATATACAATAAATTCTTGGAGTTTTTTGGCTTAGCTGAAAACTTAATTTTTTTTGCCAGTCCTGAGCTTGAGTTCAGGGCCTGAGCACTATCCTTGGACTTTCTCAAGGCTAGATCTCTATCACTTGAGCCTCAGCACCACTTCCGGCTTTTTTTCTATGTATGTGGTACCGAGGAATCGAACCCTGGTTTTCATGCATGCCAGGCAAGCACTCTACCACTAGGCCAAACTCCAGGCCCGAAACTTAATTTTTAAGTTTAATTATATTTTGTTGTAAAGGTGATATACAGAGGGGTTATGGACACATAAGTCAAGTAATGAGTACATTTCTTGTCAAACATTGTTACTCATTCATTCGTTTTTCTCCCACTTTCTACGCTTCCCCCTACTCGCTCCCCAAATTATAAAGTTCATTTCCAACCTAGTGTCTTGTGAGTATTGCATTAGCTCACCCTTTTACCTTGTTTCTTCATTTTATGATTCATTTTCCCTTCCCCCAAAGCAGATAAATGTACATATAGGAGGCAGGGTACCAGAATCAAAAAGAGTGACTACCTGGGACAAACTGAAGGGAGAAAAAAATGAAATAACTTGATACAGTATGTTAAAAAAATAGTAACAACAACAACAACAATAACTCTTGTCCCCATATCTCAGAGTTCATTTAGATTAGCATCATTTTATATGGTCATACATGCATATCTGTTGAGCTAGTGTGATCCTCTGGTAGGAGTATCATATATATATATATATTAATTATTACAAATGAGGGAATCCATGTAGCCCATATTTCTTTGGGTCTGGTTTATTTCACTTAATATGATTTTTTCCAAGTCTTTCCATTTCCTTATGAATGGGGTGATACCATTATTCCTGATAGAAGCGTAAAATTCTTTTTTCTCACATATTTTTATTGTAATTAATAGAAGGGTTACATAATATTTGCCAGATAGAAGGTGCATTAATTCCCATATATTGATACCCTTTCACATGTCTTGGTCCCCATTTCCCTCCCCCCTCCCTCCACCCCTCATCTTGTTTTCCCCTGTTCCAAAGAATAATTGCAAAAGCAAAAGTTTCAATCTCCTATGTGCATATCATGCAGCTGAATTGATGTGGTCTTTGTGTTGCTTGCTGACTGTTTATTTGCCCTTTAATTTTGTGAAACTATGCTTCCCCAAAACCAAATGATGCAGAAAAAAGACAGAAAAGGAAATGGGCTTAAGTGGCACAATGAAAATTAAGGATATGTTGAGTGGTATTAAGAAGTCTTAAAAAATAATCTAAGCTAGGCACTGGTGGCTCATGCCTGTAATCCTGTCTACTCAGGAGGCTGAGATCTAAAGATCACACTTCAATGCTAGCCTGGATAGAAAAGTCCATGAGACTTTTATCTCCTATAAACTACACAGAAAAGCCAAAAATGGTGCTGTGGCTCAAGTGGTAAAATGCTAGCCTTGAGCACAGAGAGCCTCAGGCTAGCAGCCAGCCCCTGAGTTCAAGCCCCAGGACCAGCCAAAAAGAAAAGGAAAGAAAGAGAGAAAGAGAGAGAGAGAGAGAGAGAGAGAGAGAGAGAGAGAGAGAGAGAGAGAGACAGACAGACAGACAGACAGACAGACAGACAGAGACAGACAGACAGACAGAGACAGAGGAAGGAAGAAAGGAAGGAAGGAAGGAAGGAAGGAAGGAAGGAAGGAAGGAAGGAAGGAAGGAAGGAAGGAAGGAATCTGAGGAATGTAATGAGAAAAAAAATGAATCAAACATCCATAAAACAGGACTGAATTCCAGGCATCATGGGAATCAGAGTTTCCTTAGTGGTCATCTCAGATATGAGTGATCTACCATATTTAATAACTAATTAATCACTGACTGAAAGCTTATGGAAAATGATTGAAAAGATCATTATTCTTGTCTAAACAGGCATTATTATCATTTTTCTAATATTTTTATATTCTGATCATTTTTGCCTATTACCTACCATGGAAACACTCATAGAGCTAAAGAATACATTCGTATCAGGACTTTCTAATACATTTTATTTTCTTTTCGTTTTTATTGTAATTAATAGAGGGGTTACAGTTATATATGCAAGATAGAACGTGCATTACTTCTCACACATTGCTAGCCCTTCTCATGTTTTTGTCCCCATTTCCCTCCCCCTCCCCCCTCCCCTCAGCTTGTTTTCCACCCTTTCCTTTCCTATTTCAAATAAACTAATAAACATAAATACAATATACAAGATAAGGTAAGATACTGTAACAATATGAGAATAACCAAGGGACAACAAAAGAGATAAGAAATAACATAGTACATTAAGAACAACAATCTCATGATATAGCTCTTGTTTCCATATCCTGGAGGTCTTTCATTTAGCCTCATCCTATATGGCCTTATGTAATCCTCTGCTAGGAAAGTCCAAGGTTTGTACTAATTATTACGAATGAAGGAAACCATTGAGCCTATGTTCCTTTGGCTTACTTCACTTTCTAACCCATTTTTAACATCATGGTCGCATTTATGTGGGATTCAGACAATTTTGACAGGTTGAAAATTAAATGTACCTTCATGATAGTATCTTGGAGGAGAAGAAGTGACTCATGAGTGATGGGTGTCAAAAAGTTTGCCTTGCACGATACCTTGGTCTTAATACATTCTTGCAAACCAGAGCTGCTCTTATCCTTATCACCTTAAGAATTCTTTTAATACCAAGTAGCATCTTTCTCCTACTCTTCCAGTTCACGTAATAGCTTAGATTATTTTTATGAAGATACAATTTGCACACTATAAATTTATCCTTACAAAGTGTACAAATCAGTTACTTTTGGATTCCTCTGCCATCACCATTGCCTGTTTCTGGAACAATTTTATTACTGCAGTGGATGAAGTGAGGGACTCTATTTATTAACTTTCCTTCCCCATTGATAGCTCTCCAGGTTACTGGCAAACACCAATCTAGTTTCTGTCTCTAGAGATTTACCTATTCCTCACATTTTATAGAGGTAGAAACAAATATGTTTATAGTTCATTTGCAATGTCCATCAGATATCGTCCATTTTGGTGGCTGGGGAATGACCTCTTCAAAGGATGTACTAAATCAATCCGTGCAGGAGAATTAAGTTGTTTCCTCTTTGAGCTGATCCAATGAATGCTCTGTACAAGTTTTCACATGGACCTAGGTTGCCATTTGTCGTGGATGAAGAGGTGTTTCCTTCCCATTTTCCTGGCTCAGCTTCAGGAAATACTACTCACCATGAGAATGCTACAGTATCTACAGACACTTGTGTGCTTGTTTCCTCAGAGCCACCTATCGGACAGATGCACCCCCCACACGGCAGCGTCACCCCGCAGAAGAACAGCAGCCTGCTGGTGATTGTTGTAGTGACTATTGGCATTATCACAGTTCTGGTGGTGGTCGTTGTAGCTGTGATTTGCACCAGGCGCTCTTCAGCCCAACAGAGGAAGTAAGTAATATCTGATTCTCAGGAATGAAAGCTGTCACCATCTTCTTGGGTTGTATTCTGTGGAATTTTGTTTCTGGGCTCTTTTATAATTCAACAAAGGTTCCTTATCTCCTGACAGTGGGCAGTCTTTTGTTTTGTTGTGTTTTGTTTTTAACTATTCCTCATCTAGATAGAAGTAAGAAATGGTTAGACTGTAGGTCCCATAACAGAACTTCTTGGGGACAGAGTCTTCTTAACTAAGCCAGATAGTCTGTGAATAACTTTCAAAAAGCACACCTCATCATTTTTTCTGCCATAGACTGAGAGAGTGTTCCTTTATACATACTTGGATAGTACTTTTGATTGGGATGCCTATAGGTAGGTAGTCAAAGCTTATTGAATGGATTACCAGGTATAGAATGCCAAACTAAATGTCATTACAGAATTGTGGGGTGCTTAGCTCAGAGGCAGAAAGCAGGAAGAGTTTCTAGAATTTTCAAAAGGGTACCTTTTTCTCACTTAGGGTGAATCAACAGAAATTAGAATTGTTGAAGAGTTAAAAAAAATGTCCATATTATACAGTTCAAGGTACTAACAGAGAATGCTACATCAAAGCTCAGAATTTAAAATGGAACTGCGATTTTAATGGAGCTAACCAAAGTACTCATCTTGTGTACTCCAGTTGTGGGAGACACATAAATCTAACGACTCTCCACCTCTTTCTTTCTCTAGCCCTCTGAAACCAAGCCTAACATGTTTTCCTCAACTCTACTCCCTCTTTGGGTTGAGTGGTTTGTTTAGTTTGGTTTTTGGCCTTAGGCATAGTGCTGGCACTGAAAGCCTGAGGCATAAGGCCCAGAGGTGGCTGGTTTGACAATATATTACATTCATTGTTGCAAAAGGATTTTTCAGCAAGTATTTTTCCCTCTTCCCTTGCAATGAGAGACTTTTTCTCCTGTACAAATTTTCTGTCTGCATTTGTTGACCTCTAGGACGTCCCTTGCAATGAGAGACTTCCTCTCTTTTACAAATTTTCTCTCTGAATTTGTTGACCTCTAGGGCACTGCCCAGTATTTAGAGGGAAGGACTTTACAAATAAGAGATAGGTGAAAGAAGTGGGCATGATGGCTCACACCTGTAATCCTAACTACTCAGGAGGCTGAGATCTGAGCATCAAGGTTCAAAGCCAGCCCGGACACAAAAGGACCTGAGACTCTTATCTCCAATTAACCTCTAGAAAACTAGAAGAACGGGAACTGGGGCTTGGCTCAAGGGTAGGGCAGTAGCCTTGACCTGAAGAGCTCAGGGACAACACCCAGACCCAAGGGTAGGGTGGTACAACTCCAGGACAGTGCCCAGGCCAACTTCAAGCCAAAAAATGAGAAAGAGAAAGAGAGAGAGAGAGAGAGAGAGAGAGAGAGAGAGAGAGAGAGAGAGAGAGAGAGAGAGAGAAAGAGATACAGACAAAAGAAAGTGACAGAGAAATATAAAGTATCTTTAAGTGTTTATTTCTATGGCAGGATATATCAAATATCTAGCTGCCTTGATGGAATTAGACAATTTTGAAACTCGTAATTATTAGAGTACTGGTCCATGGTGCCCAAATGAGTACCTGATATGATGTGGTGAATAAGGACCATCTTTGGTGAAAGATTCCTGAGATGACACTGGTAGAACTTCCAGAGTGCTCAGCCCTCCCTTTAGGGATTAAAAAAAAAAACAAACTAATTGAGTAAGTGTGCTCATCTATTTCTTATTGCTGTTATAAAATATCTGCTACTAATCATTTGGAAAGAATTAGAAGTCAACAGTATATTACATTCATTGTTGAAAAAAATTCTCCAGCATGTACTTTTCCTTCTTCTCTTGCTAATACAGACTTTCTCTCTTTTACCAATTCTCTAACTGCATTTGTTGATCTGTAGGCCATGCTCCCTACAGATCATTGACTAGAAGGGTCTTTTGAAATAGAAGAGGTCAAATGTACAACTGTTCAGGGCTTTCAGTTCCAGAAGTTCAAGAACAGGTGAGGAGCATGTGCTGAGCTTCAGGTGAGAGCTACCTGTTCCACAATAATAGGTAGACATGTAGAGAAGAATGATCACATGGCCAAAAGGCAGCAAATGATGAAACTTGACCTCACTTTAAAATAATCCACTTTTGGGGATAAATGAAGACAGTCTGACAAAGACAGGAACCCATTCCTGCTGTAAAACACTCGTGTCTTTTAAGCGCTCTGAAACTGTCAACACTGTACATTGAGGCCAAAACTTAAAATGTGAGTTTTGCCAGGCACGGTGGCTCACACCTGTAATCCTATCTACTCAGGAGACTGAGATCTGAGGATCACTGTTCAGAACCAGCTGGGGGCACTAAAGACCCTAAAGACCGTGAAACTCTTAACTCCAGTTACCCACTAGAAAAGCGGAAGTGGTGCTGTGTCTCAGTGGGCAGAGCAATAGCCTTGAGCTGAAGAGGTCAAGAACAATGCCCAGGCACAGGGGTAGGGTGGTAGCCTTGAACTGAAGGACTCAGGGACAGTGCCCAGGCCCAAAGTCTGAGTCCCACAACTGACAAAAAAAAAAATGTTTTGATGCAGACATACTGTACGATTTGTAGCAAGGAGACATGGACATGGTCTATCCAGTTATGTAATTGGTTTCTGAAACATGTATGCATTCTCTAGGGTAAATAATCAAATGAAACCATTTGTAGCAGATTTTCCCTGCTCCTTTATTACTGTGAGGAGAATACTTACAGTCTTTTTTTCTGATGGACTGAATTTGTGGATGTGTTTTGCTTCTTTAAAGAGAACAAGTCAGTTTGTTCAGCTTGCATAAGTGAACACTGATACTATGTTGAGCAAGGCTCGAATTATCTTATGTAACACACTTGGGTAAAATCCTGCATGTTTTATTCAGAATGAGTAGATTCTTCACCCTACGTGTAGCATGCTTTTGAAATCAGGGAGTCAATTTAAAAAATGATTTCCTAAATACCTGAAAGAAAGAAATTCTCAGCTCACTTTGGCTTTTTGTCACCTGACCCCTCTCTCAGGTGTATCTTCACATTTTATTTCTCAGATTTCTTCACTAGACAGACAAACTGACCTTCATCATGCTTTCTTTGTTTGTTATCAGAGTTAGACAGAAAATGATAAATTTTCTTTAAGATTTTTTTTTCTGTTTTAATTTAGATTTTCTTGATTTCCTTTGAGACTCCCTCCCTCCCTCACACACACACACACACACACACACACACACACACACACACACACACAGAGGAAACACCATTGCTATTGAGGCCGTTAGGGCAAATTGAGTAATGCGGATGAAAGCAAAATCAATTCCAATCTGAAACAGCAATAAGTTCCTTCACAGAAATGGGAGCTTAGTGTAATTAATAAGGCGATGGAGGAAACACATTCAGAACTTCTTTATTATCTCTTTGTCTGAAACTGCTGGAACTTAAATTTTTCCTTCTGTTTTATTGGATGACTTGAATTATTGCATCCAAGTTATTGAAACATTTCTATGAACTGTGGGATACATTATCCAAGTGAATGAATAATCATTTTATTCTTGTTCATCATGTTTTATTTTGATTTCTCTACACATTTACTAATGATGGAGGCTATCTCACTGAGTCATCCTAGTATCTAAATTTCCTTTTTGCCATATGAAATGGCTTACCAAATTTAGAAGCCAAGTTCTAATTCAGATTCTTCCATATCTTTAAGCTAAGTGTGACCCCATCAATTCCTGAGTGTCAATTTCTTTAAAAATAGTATAAATTAGGATCAAGTACTTGCCTCTAGCATACAGAATTTCCCTTGTGGAAGATTAGTAAGCTATACTAACACATGGTATCATAGCAATAATAACAATTCATTTATTTTTAGGTTTTTTTTTTTTTTGCCAGTCCTGGGCTTGAGCTCAGGGCCTGAGCACTGTCCTTGGACTTTCTCAAGGCTAAAGCTCTACCACTTGAGCCTCAGCACCACTTCCAGCTTTTTTCTATATGTGGTACCGAGGAATCGAACCCGGGTCTTCATGCATGCTAGGGAAGCACTTTAACCACTAGGCCAAACTCCCGGCCCTATTTTTAGTTATTTTTGAATTAAAAATATTACTCCATTGAAGAAAATCCTCATACATTTTCAGTTAGTGAGAACCTGGTAGAATAGTATGATATAGAATAATTATGTTTTATGATAGCTTACATTAATATGTGATTTTGTGCTCTTTTGTAAAGTAATAACATATTCCTGGCAAACAATGCATGGAATGATAAGTTTGAAGCTATGTTTAGATCCTAGAGACAAAATATTTGAGAATGAACATGAACATATCCTGAAAGTCTAAAACACATGACTATGTTGTTACTCTCAGGCAGATATCTGAGTAGACTATTAACAACCTTCTCTGAATATATATTCAATTCAATGTGTAAATAAAGTATCTCACTCATTGGCTGAGGGTTTTGGTTAATATTTCAAGTTTTAAAAATGAGCATGGATTCAAATCTTAACAAAAGATTTTACACATTTTTTAATCTAGAATATTGTGTTTAAAATCTCAAGTGAAATCTAAATCTAAGTATATATATATATATATATACATATATTATTTTTGCCAGTTCTGGGGCTTGAACTCAGGGAGTGAGCACTGTCCTTGAGCTTTCTCAAGGCTGGTGCTCTACCACTTGTGCCACAGCACCACTTCTGGATATTTCTGTGTATGTGGTACCAAGCAATCGAATCCCGTGATTCATGCATACTAGGCAAGCACTCTACCACTACGTCACACTCACAACCCTCAAGTGAAATCTGTCTTTTAACTTCTATAGGTGATTATTTTTCAACTTTTTGAGATAACTGTTTTTCAATATTCAGCTTATAGGACTAGCAGGTTTTTAGGACTTTAATAGATATTACACATCCCAGATAGAAATTTCAGATAGACTTTGAGTGTCAAGATTCTAATACAAGATGTTCATGTTGTTTTCAGTAGCCATTATAAGAAGAAGAAAATACCAATATGGAGGATAGAGAAAGAGGAAGTAGGCATGCTTTCAACTTTGTTATCTTTCCTTCAAATGCAGCCAGGGTCTACCTCTTCACAGCCTTCCCAGATTGCCAAATTAACATTTGTAAGATGTTAAGCATGTCTTTGACTTCTGGAATTAGTATAAACCTATTCCTTTGCCTCCCTTTTGTGGAAATCTTGAGGAGAGAATGCACACTATGCTATTGAAAAGTGAATGATGCAAATGCATCTAAGAGATGATAAGTAGTAGTTCAGGACTTCACTGGACACCACCTTAGATACAAGGCACAGCCATCCAAGACTGCTTGTAACCTAGTCACACCTGTCACATACTGAAGGAAAGTGAAAAGGAATTGCACCTCAGATTAATGGGTTATCTGCAAAGTAAGAGGAGGTAGGACCATAAAAAACCAGTAAAGAAGCTTTAAAAAATTAACAATGGGAATATTGAACTTTTTTTTTCTAATATTAGATCTTGAACCAAGGGGCCTCCGGGGTCTTCATTTGGTTTATCTCTGCTTGTCTACCACTTGATTTATAATTCGACTTCAAACATTTGACAGACTGTTATTGGAGATAATAATCTTGAGGATTTGTGTGTGGAGACAGGCTGTGAACGATGATACTTGGATTTCAGCCTCCTGATTAGCAAAGATTATAGGCCTGAGCCACAGACTCAACCCTGCAAGTTTGTTATTCAAATTACAAACTCATTTTGTGATCAACATGGTACAAAGCAGGAAGCCTGATTGGGGTTGATTCTTGGGTTAAACATATTTCTACAATTTTCCACTGACTGCTTGACAGGGTCTCCCATGATTTCTGTACTTTATTATTTCTGTCAGACTCTTGTGCATGTTTCTTGCACTAATGAGTCAGAAGTTCTCTGAAATTGTGCTATCTTTCATCCATCTGTGAAGCTCCCAACCATTTCAGGCATTTTTGCATGTGCAATAGGTAACATATTGCTTAGCCAGTAGTCAGTATTCTACAAATGTTCACTGAATAAACAACTAAAGTCATGTTGTACGACAAGAAAAGAAATGTAGAAAATGACTTGTCTTAGAATCTCTGTATGCTCACAAAGAAAGCGGTTGAGCAGCTCAATAACACACCTGGCATTCAAGGCACAGTAAGTAGTATAGAGAGAGAACAAAGTGATTTACATAGTCTTAGATGTCATTGATCTAATGTGGTTAGGAAGGCCTCCTGGAGAAGAGAAGCTTGAAGGAGGTCTAGGAGATGGAGTAAGGAATAGGAATACAAAAGCATTCTGGAAGAAGTTAACCAATCACAAAAAGTACAAATAGAATGTCACCATGCCTGAGAGTTCTGTAAAATCGCTGTCATGGACAGAGTTAGATGGAGAAAGCAGAGGGCTTTAGAAGAATCTTTCTTTGCTTTTTTTCAATAATAGATGCTCTAAGAAGAGCATCTAATTTTATTATTGTTTGAGAGAAATAGAAAAATTACTAGCCCCCGGGCATAAGATATTCTTGGTATTATGAAAAGGGGTTAAACACATTATTTCTTTAATGGAGATGCTATTTTTAAGACTAAAGAAAAAAAAACAAATGAGTTACTAGATGGTGTTTTTCATACTTTAGATGTATCTGTATCCTTCTGCAACTCCAAGGGCTGTTAAATAGCAGACTACTACCCTCTAACTCCAAACTCCTGGTCCCATCCTTCTGAGCAGGGACCTGGGAATGTGTATTCCTTACAAGCTCCTAGGTGGTGCAAGTGTCTCTGGTACAGAGACTTCCACTTTCTAAATCAGTGCACTACAAGCATGGGCATAGAAAATTTGAAGATTCTTGGGAGTGAAACACAGAAACTGAGTGCTGTGATGATAAACAGGGAACTGACAGATGGGCAGAAGGTCAGGGTGGCAGCTGTTTCTGTAGGCTTTTACAAAGACAAATTTCAGAGAATTTAGTTGTGAGCACTTGTTAGTTTTATTACACACCTGCTGTTATTGGGGCAGGAGGCCCAGAAGGAAAGCCTTTCGAAGCCACAGATAGCTCTCATGAAAAGAAAAACTAGAGGGAACAAAAGTTGCTTATGGTCATTGAGAAAAATATATACAAATAAAGTCTATTTAGAATTCTTCAAGTATTTGCTGACAATCAGGAGGCTGAGGAAAACTACTTCTTAGGAGCGGTTTGGAACCTATTATTCAACACAAAACTTTTTCTGCCTATTAGCAGGAATGATATCATTTTTCCGTGAGTTCATGAACCATGTGACATTCATAAAGCTTCTGCCAGAGTCCAAGCTTGGAATTCCTTGTAAAATGGAAGACATATGAAGTGTTTGGCCTTAAAGGATAGGACTGCCAAATGCATGAACAGGCCTGTATACAAGCAGATGGAATCAACAATTCATAATCAAATAGTTCCTAAATACTTTCCACTCATTTTGTGGGTCTGTAGCCTATTTAAATATCAAGTTATCATGAGGAGACATGATTATATTTTCCCAGATACAAGAACTCTTGATACTTCTCTCTATAAAGCAAAGGAAAGAAAAGAAAGTGAAGACTCCAGTTTTCAGGCAGACCATGTGTGTATTATGGACCAGTGAAAGAGGGCAAGTCAAATGCATGGAATTGGACTCAGAGAACAGTGGTTAGTAGTGAGTTAAACATGGACGCACAATCTACAAGTTATTTGAATCCATTTTCTGGAACGGTGTAGAGCTATGAGCTGGATATCAGCAAAATGCAGGCCATTGTTGGGAAAATATTAGAGCAGCAAACACACATTATTTCTTTACTAAATTCCAAAGTCCATATTAAAACTGGAGGGTTTTATCCCCTGTCCTCATCAGTATGCTTCAAGAAAAACAGAAAAGAATGTTGGGAAAATGTAGCAAATCATCCCACCAAATAGTCATTCATGGCCAAATATTTGCAAAGCTTCTGATTCAGTAATTGTGAAGGCAAAGCCCATGGCTTTGTGCAAGTAATGAAAGTTTTATATCATAACAAGAATAGTTTGCTTGAGACACATAGCAATAAAGAGAAGTTGTTATCTTAGTGAACTCTAATGCAAATGAAGAAAGTTAAGAGAAACAGGTAAGATGTTAACTTTGCCTTCTGTCTTCTAAGAGGCATTCTTTCTTTTAAAAATAGAAATACAAGAAATAATTTTTTTGCTAGTCCTGGAGCTTGAACTTGGGTCCTGAGCACTTGGACATTCCTGAAGGCTAGTTAGTGTTCTACCACTTGAACCACAGAACCACTTCTGGCTTTTTCTATGTAAGTGGTTCTGAGAACTTGAACTTGGGGTTCTTCATGCATGCTAGGCAAGCACTCTACCCCTAGACCATACTCCTGCCCCCAAATGATACATTTTTAAAAATTGAAAATGATCAATTCATTTACAAATGATTGTTGTGACCAGGGATCAAAAATGATTTCTGAGCCAGGCACAGTAGCTCATGCTGTAATCCTAGCTACTCAGGAGGCTGAGATCTGAGGATCAAGGTTCATAGCTAGCCCTGGCACTACAAGACCATGATACTCTTATCTCCAAGTAACAACTAGAAAATGGGAAGTGGTGCTGTGGCTCAAGGGGTAGGGTGGTAGCCTTGAGCTCAAGAGCTCAGGGACAGCACCCAGACTCAGAGTACAAGCCCCATGACTGACAAATAATGATAATAATAATTTCCTGTAAAGGTGCAAATGAAAAATACAGTGTGGGATTTGCAAGCCATAGAGCCTCCTTCACAACTATTCAGTACTGCCATTGCAGTGCCAAAAAAAAAAAAAGACAGAGAAAGAGTTTGACTATATTCCAATAAAACTTCATTTTTAAAGACAAGACAGTGGGCAGATTTTGTCTATTTGACCCCTGGCTGCAGACAAGAGCTAAGAAAAGCATTATCACCATCGGGCTCCTCTATTTCACATGCAGAAAACCTTCCACTCTCACCAGTCCTAACCTCAAGATGAGATATCCCTGGGGGAAAAAATCCATCATAAATTCATAGTGGCTAAATTCTGACTGTAGCAAATAAGAGACATTAGAAACTCATTTCCCAAAGATAGTCCCTTTTCTTTTTTCAGAGAATGGCTGTCATTGTGTTTGAATCCAGACATTGGGCAACTCCAAGGCAAAAGTGTTTTATTTGTGGAAGAATGTCCTCATGTGGCCTTTTGTTTTCAAATAACAAGCTTCCCAGTTGCACATTAAATTATACAGCTGAGATACCGACTTTCTTCTAAGCCTTGATCCTAGCTGTTGGCACAGATTCTGGCCTTTTCATTTTGATCTGCCTTTTGAAAGCACCTCCATTTATCTGCTAAACAGATGTTTCAGCCAGGTACCTTATGCCTTGCTGCAAAGATTGGCATATGGCTCCATTGTCACCTTGTGCATGAATCTCCAGTGGGTGAAGCTGGAGTAAAGGAGCTTTCTGGCAGACAGCTGAAGCCCTGGGGATTCAGCACCACATCTCCTAGAATATGGGGGAAGAGCCAGGGGAGAAGAGAAAAGACAGCCAAGACAAGTATGCCAATTTTCAAGGTTTCATAAAGTTCCTTCTGGGAGTCTTTTTTGTTGTTGTTGTTTCTGTCCCTGTTTGCAACTGGAATTGACTGAGCAGAAGCAGAACTACTATTGAAGAGAAGGACTCACCTTTCCTTTCTAACTTTGTTTCATAGGAAAAGGGCCACTCACAGTGGTGGCAAAAGGAAGGGCAGCCAGAAGGATCTTCGCCCGCCTGATCTTTGGATCCATCATGAAGAAATGGAAATGAAAAATATTGAAAAGCCATCAGGCACTGACCCTGCTGGAAGGGATTCCCCCATCCAGAGTTGCCAAGATCTCACTCCAGTCAGCCACAGCCAATCAGAAGCCCAGCTCGGGAGCAAAAGTACCTCCCATTCAGGTAATGATAATCTTCTGGCTGAGTCACAGAAGCCATTCTGGATCTCACAGGGAATTTTCTTCCTTTGTTTGGAGAAAGTATTTTGCGACATCAACTTTCATGTCAAGGGAGGAGGGGTCATCTATTAATAATTAAAATATTCTGATATAAATTTGACTGATGAACAAGTGATATATGTGTGTGTGTAATTTCCACCATCCTATGCCTTATATAACTTTAATAACTCATGACATTCTCAAAAGCTGGAAAGTAAAAGAGAGTAAGTTGATGGGAGAAGCCTAGACCTACAGGATTATTTTTTTTCTTTAAATCTTTTAGTTCCTAGTCTGTGTAGAGTCTAAATTTGTTGTTAGTACCTCATGTAAAAATTGATAATAATAATGTAATCAGGCTACTGGAATTATAAAGAATAATACTGTGTTTTGGCCTTTGTTACTATGGAGATCAACTCTCATCTCCAGACAATCACATTATTTGACCATTAGTTTGATAAAATCTGAAGGGAATGTGATGGTGGGGGAAAAAAAAGCCTATTTTTTTTTAATGAACTGGTGCATAACAACTCTTAGTATCCAGGAATCACTAAAAAATCTGCAAAGTCTTCAGGAGATACTTTATTTTCTCTGGCTTATTGTATTACCTGAGTGCTTATGGGATGAAGAATGTTGTTTACCAAAAATGTGTATGAAAAAAATTCCTCAGTCTTCTCACATACTGATGACAGAAGGAACAGCTGCTGTTTTTAGAAGTAAAGATGTCAGCTATTTGAATGTAGAACTTGTTTACTGAACTTTACCATCTCAGAGTTGAAGAAACAAGGGTTTCAAGTATGGGTATTCAATCATAGACTCACAATCCTTTTCTAGCCATTTAGTGTGAGCTCAAGCAGATTGTTTAACTTTTGCTTTGTCACCTGAAATTTGTAATGGGAATTCGAGTTCTGTTGAAAACTAAAATCTGAAATTTTAAGTTAAAGATTCTCCTTGACCGTGGCTGGCTAAACCTTTGGATCTGGAAACTGGATTTTACCAGTTGTTCTTTAAACCTTTCTTTAACTTCAAATAGAGTGAAGTGCTATGGTTTTAGAAATATCCACACCATATTTCCTTCATAAACGAATCAGCTTTCCAGCACCATGACATATTACCTGAGGTAATGGGCCTAAGAGAAGAAAAAGGCTTCTTTTTCTCAGTTTGGCTTACAGTTTCAGTCAATAGTAACCTGATTCCATTGCTTTGGACCTGAGGCACCCTCGTCCATGATTATAGGAGCCCATAGGTGAGGAGACATGTTAACTTCAGAGTAATCTGGAATCAGAGAGAGAGAAAGGCAGACAGACAGAGGGAGGGAGAGGGAGGCAGAGAGACACAAACACAGACAGGGTCTGAGTACCAAAGTCCCAGTGAAGGGTACACCCACAATGAACCAGCTTTTTCTTTTTTTATCTTTTTATAGTCTTATTTTTTATTGTCAGGGTAATGTGTCAAGTGGTTACAGTTACAATTACATTTGCCAGGTACATTGATACCCCTTCTCATTGACCCAGCTTTTTCTGATTAAGGCCACACCTTTTAAAGGTTCTACCAGAGGCAGGAGCCCTTGCCTTTGAGCAATAAATAAGATTTAAACTTGCATACTCCATTTCTCTACTCTTCCTATACTTACGAAAAAAGAGGGAGTTTATGAAGAGGGGAAGAGGGAGGGAGAAAGGAATCTAGAAATTCTTCAATATGTTTCTGGATACATGAGCTGATTCCAGAATAGAATTTAAATTTGAGGCCTCTTATAAAGTACAAGTATAAATTCTCTTTTTGTTCCATCTTTTTATTGGCCCATTTAAATAAGTTTTATGACATTGTACAGATGTATAACATACTTTCATCATGTTCATGTACTCATTAGATTTTCTCATCTCCCACAGTCCCCTCCTCTTCCACGAAGGTTCCTGTTTCACCTTCATGGCCATTTTTCCCCTTTTCCTGCATGTAAGAGCAAATGGGAAATATTTGTCTTTCTGAATCTTCCTCATTCTACTTTACATGGTGATCTCCAGATCCAATCACCTTCGTAAAATTAACAATTTTCTTCTTTATAAACTAGATTAAAAAAAAACCCTGTTGTGTGTATTGTAAATGTTCGCTGTGTGCATTATTTAGCTTTTGGGCACCTAGACTGATTCCACAGCTTGGCCATGTGAATAGAATAGTGATGCACTGTACAAGCACGGGTGGCTATCTCTATTACATGATGACTTCCACTCTTTTGGATTATTTATTCACCCAGTAATGCCATAAATCATACGAGAATTCTAGTTTGAGTTTTTGAGGAATCTCCATAATTATTTTCAGAGGGGCTGTGCTAATTTACAACTCCAGATATGGTGCATAATTGCCAGAAATTCTAACTGGGATATGATGGAATGTCAATGTAGTTTTGATATATTTGATATATTACAGAGCTACAGTAAGAAAAACTGTGGTACTGGTACAAAAACAGAAACACTGGCCAATAGGACAGTTTTGGAGGACCCAAAAGTTAATCCACTCCATGATAGTCACATGCTTTTCCAAAGCTTATTTTAAAGAGAGGACAATCTCTCCCACAACATATACACTGGAAAACTGTATATGCACACGCAGAAGCTGAAACTAGACCTCCATCTCCTACCTTGTCCTAAAGTCAATTCCAATGAATCCAAGACTTTAAGTCCTACAAATGTGAAGCTGCTAGAAGAAATCATGGGGAAAACACTGTAAGATTTAGGCATGGACAATAACTTTGAAAACAGCTTAGGAAATCCTAGCAAGAATTAACAAATGGGATCTGTGGAAGCAGGAAGCTTCTACATAGCAAAGGAAATAATGATGAAAGAGGAGAAACAGCCTCCAGAATGGGGGGGGCAAGTATGAATTTTTGATATGACCTGGGTGGTTTGTTGCTCAGTTCCTCTGTGAGAGAAGTGGGGTGAGAGGATGGCTTCACCCGGCTCACCCCTTCCTGTCAAGTGTGGAGGTCACTGAGGGATTTCAGCACTCGAGAAAATCCCAACCAGAGAATCTAGCTTTACCAACTTTCCACATGCCTACTTGACATGCCGCAAGAAATGGTCTTGTCGGGCACCCGTAGTAGATCTTACAGGCAGCAGCCTTCTTGACCTTGTTCATCTTGTCATCTGTTTCAACATATACGGAGTAGACCAACCAGCTGATTGCCTGGAAAGGCTTCCATTCATGTAAGAAGAGGAAAGGAAAACCTCTTTTGCAGGAACTTCCCTGCCCTTGAGTGGTTCTTCTGATGGCTGTATGCTTGATTCTGGGGGCAGGAGAGAACCCTGCCTCCCTCTGCAAAGAGGGTGCATGTCAGCCCTCAGATGGCCTGCATGCATTTTATCCCCTTGATGTTCTAAGAGATGATCTGTCAGGCAGTCAAACTAGTTTGAATATCTTTCAATAAGTATGGACAGGCTTAACGCTGCGGGATGGCTATTTTCTCTACAATCAGGGTATTCTTGCAGCTGTTTCTTTTCTGTTTAGGATCTATGTTACATATTTTGTAACACAAAAGGAAGTGATCCATAAAATCCTTATCACTTGCAATATGTTTAGTCTTCTCTAGGTTGTTTAAAAGAACAAAACTTAACACTGATGAATAGTTTTTATCATGATGGGATTTTCAAGCAGGGAAAAAATTACAAAACAAAAGAATACCCTGTTAAGCTCTGTGTTTGGTATTTTCATTTATTATCTTTATTAATCCCTATAAAATTTTTTGAAATATATCTTGATATCCTCATAAAATAAATGAAGCAACCAAAGATAATATAAGTGACCTCCCTTAAAATCAGAATTAGTTTTATGTTATGTAACAATAATTTATCCATGGAATAGTTGAGTTGACAAAAACTATTTTAAAGTAGAATTATTGTTTGATTTTTTTGCACTTCTTCCTTCTTACCTGAAGAATGTTAGCCACTTAAATTAAACCTGTTCAATTTCCTAACTACTATAAAATAGCATCCTACTATACTAACAAAGACCTAATATGATAAAAATAATTTCTTTCACACACAAAGTGAGTTTCAATATTGTGTCCTTCTTTTAAAAATACATAACAGAGAAAGGCAAGAGTTCAGGTCTGTTTGATCTCTATGACTTATAAATAGAATTTTCTTTCTTTCTAGTGTAATTTTACTAAAAATAAACCATTGGGTCAGTTGAAGTGGCTCACACCTGTAGCCCTAGCTATGAGGAAGGCAGAGGTAGGAAGATCTGACACTAGCCCTGAACAAAAAGAAGCACAAGAATCAATCTTAAAAAGAAATAAAGCAAAAGAGGCTTGATACATGTTTGCACTTTATAAAACAGCACATGGGCCAAAAATGCTATTCAAAAAGAAATATTCAATACTTGATTGATGTAACTGTATCCCTCTGTACATCACTTTTATAAGAAAAAGAAAAAGGAAATAAAGAAAAGACACACATGCAGTAAGAAAGCATAAGAACATACACCACACACACACACACACATGCGCATACACACACACACACACACACACGCACGTGTGTGCAGAAACAAAATTATCATCTCAAAACTGGCTCTATACTTGCATTTAGAAGCATGAACAAGTGCATTAAACTGCAACATTTATGGCATGTGGTAGTCAGAGTTTTAAAAATGCTCAGTTTTAATGAATACTATCTTTAAATGTCTGCACAACACATGGTAGGAAAGTGGAATCCTGAGTTATTTTGAATTCTCTCTCTCTACTCACTAGCTTTCCAAGCCCAATTTTACCAATAGTAAATAATATCAGACTCTTGCTAAAAGGCAAGTTAGAAAGCTTTCCCCTTGTTGTGGTTTGAATAAATGCTGTCTGTATATAAAGACTTATCCCTCCGAATATTATGCTGCTGGGAAGAGGGAGATGGGGCTGAGAGAGAGGTTTTTAAATCATTGGAGGTGTGGTCTTGAAAGACATTTTTGGACTCCAGCCCCTTCCTTGCTCTCATTTACTTCTCATCTATGAATTAAGTGGTTTTCTTCATATGGTTCCATTGTAGTGTTTAGCCTCTCACAGGCCCAAAGCAATACAGCCAATCAACTATGAACCAAAACCTCTAAAACAGAGCCCAAATAAGCCTTTCTCCAACAAGTTGATTTTTAATTGTTATAGTAACAGGAGGTGAACATAGAAAAAATATTTATGCTTCAAGATAATAACAATTAAAAATTCAGTTCACATTTTTCAGTGGATACATATAATTCCAAACAGTCCATTTCCAAAACAAATCATAATGGCACCATCAAACGGAAATAGAAAAAGAAGTATGTATGCACAAGTGCCTGATATGAAATATTGCATCAGAAAACTATTTCACCAGAGTTGGATCTAGAATTACATTTTTTCCTTCTCTCCTCCCTTTCTTCTTGGATTCCTTGTTTCCTTCCTTCTGTTTCCCCTCTCCCTTCTTCCTTTCCCTCTTTTCCTACCTTTCCCCCTCACACTTTCCCTCTCACTCCCTCTTTTACTCTTTTTTATTTTGAAGAATTACATCAGATAGTGTTCTAGCTTCTATTTGTACTGTCAAATATAATTTTAAATATTGAACAAAAGGAAAGACTTGCAATGAATCGATTTTTTTCTTTTCCTCATTGTTTCTAGTCTCCCAAGTTTATTTTTTTAATATAATTTCCTTCTGTTTAGAAAAAAATAGACATTCTAGTAGTCATTTTCTGAGGACTGATCTAATGACAAAAATATTTTCATTACTTTTATCAGAAAATCACTTGATTACCTCTTTTGAAGTTTATTTTTCTGGATATTGCTAATTGAAAGAAGAGTAACATTAAATTGTGTTGCCTTTCCATGTATATTATATACACATAGGCAAATGCCTGTATGTGTAATACAACTCTGTATGTGTACTATCAAAATGAGTACATAAGGAGAATTTTAACTTTTCTCTTAACTCATTTCATCAAATTAGCTTTCAAATCCTATTGCAAAAATCTCATTTTTTTGATCAAGGCTGTAGTGTCATATATTTAATTTATGTAAATATTTGCATTTGTATTTATTAATAATGTGGTTCATTTCTTATAGCCTATTTTTATTGTTGGGGTAATGTATAGAAGGGCCAGGTAGTAGGTGCATTGCTTCTCATGTTTTTGTCCCCATTTCTCTCCCCGACATCCACGCAATCATCTTATTTTCCTCCTTTCCCTTCCCTATTTCAAATAAATAAACGTGTTTACAATATACCAGTAACAACATGAGATTAACCAAAGGGCAAAAAAAGAGAAGAGAAATAACAGAGTACATTAAGAACAGCAATCACACTAGACAAGGCTCTTGTTTCCATATCCTAGTGATCCTTTCATTTAGTCTCATCCTTATATGACATTTGTACCTAGGTTTTGAGCTATTGTGATCCTCTGCTGGGAGAGTCCTAGATGTGTACTAATTATGACAAATGAGGGAAACCATTGAGTCTATGTTCCTATGAGTCTGGCTTACTTCACTTTATATGATTTTTTCCAAGTCTTTCCATTTCCTTACAAATGGGGTGATGTCATTCCTTCTGATAGCAGTAGTATAGCTCTTTTTGTAATTCCTTTTTTATTATCTTTAAGTAGTTGTGCACAGTGTTTATATTTTTTATTTTTTTTGCCAGTCCTGAGACTTGAATTCAGGGCCTTTCTCAAGGCTAGAGTTCTACCACTTGAGCCTCAGCACCACTTCCAGCTTTTTCTACGTATGGGGCACCAAGAAATCAAACCCGAGTCTTCATGCATGCCAGGCAAGCAGTCTACCACTAGGCCAAACTCCCAGCCCCGCACAGTGGTTTTATTTCAACTTGTCTGTTGATGTGTATAGTATATCTTCACAATATCACCCCCTTCATGATTCTATCTTATTTTCTATCAGATTGAACGTCTTTGAGTTTAATATATTAGCTGTAGAAATTTTAGTAAATTAACACCATTGAATATTATCTTGCTGTTAATAATCTCATTGATTTATTGAGATGGTATTTTTCAGAAGATTATAAATAATACATATGCTCTTCTTGAAAATTAGTATAAAATATAAAGACATGCACACAATATAAACATGAAAATAATAAATCAATACCAGTTCTTTCTTTTTTTCATATATTTTTATTGTAATTAATACAAGGGTTACATTATATTCACCAGATAGAAGATGCATTACTTCACATACATTGATGCCCTTTCATGTCTTGGTCTCCATTTCCCTACCTCCACTCCGCCCCTCATCATGCTTTCCTCCCTTACCTATCTGACTTCAAATAAACAAATGTGAATATATACAATATATCAGATAGCCAGGTGAAATACTGTAACAATATGAGATAACCAAGGGACAGCAAAAGAGAAGAGAGGTAACATAGTACATTAAGCACAACAATCATTCATTATATGGCTTTTGTTTCACTATCCTGGAGTTTCTTTCATTTAGAGTTATACTATATGGACTTATGTATCTAGGCATTGTTCTATGGTAAATCTCTGCTAGGAGAGCCCAAGGTTTCTACTAATTATGACAAATGAGGGAAACCATTGAGCCTATGTTCCTTTGAGTCTGGCTTCCTTCACTTAATATGATTTTTTTCTAAGATTTTCCATTTCCTTACAAATGGGGTGATGTCGTTCTTTCTGACAGCAGCATAGAATTCCATTGTGTATAAATACCACATCTTGTTGATCCACTCATCAACTGAGGGACATCTGGGTTGGTTCCGTATCTTTGCTATGGTGAATAATGCTGCAATGAACATTGTTGTGCTAGTGGATTTAGTATGCCCTAGATTCTGGATGGTTGGGTAAATGCCAAGTAGTGGAATTGCTGGTCATAGGGGAGTTCAATGTTTAGTCTTTTGAGGAACTGCCATACTGCTTTCCATAGTGGTTGAATGAGTTTGCACTCCCACCAACAGTGTTGTAGTGATCCCTCCTGGCCACATCCCCTCCAGCATCTGGATAAATGAAATAATTATCTTTTGTTAATTGTTGTTGTGATGAAGGTTTGTTGGCTGGAAGAAAATACGCGTTATCTACTTTTCAAACTTCTGTGCTAGCTTGAAGGCGCTGGGATGCTTCTCCGGAAGTCTTTCAAGATGCTGTATTTTTAAGGGTTTTTTTGGTTTTCAGGTCAAGACACAGAGGAAGCAGGTAGTTCCACGTCCACCCTGGAGAGGGCGCTGGCTGCACGCAGGGCCACCAGGGCCAAGCTCATGACTCCATTGGAAGCCCAGTCCAACAGCCCAGGTAAGTACAGCCTCTGCAAAGATGCCAAATGTTTCCCACTTGTTTTTCTAGAAAGGAATTGAATTACCACAAATAATTAGCATCTTTGTCTCCACTTTCCACGTAATGAAAAATAACTAGAGCCGTATCATCTATAATTGGAAGTCATAATACTTACTCCATAATTATACTCTTAAACAATTACATAATCTGTTCGCAAACAGATGGCTACATACTTAAGGAATCTGTTGGTTGTATTTAGGGAGAGAGAGTCAAAGGAGTACTCATATTATTGATCTTTGCATAACTTATGCATGATTCGAATGACTTGTTAGCATGTACGAGTGATCGTTTTATTAAAACTATAATTTGAAAATATAAATTTATAAAAATTACATCAAAATGTATAAATTATTCTAGTAATAGATATAATACTAATTATTTTTACTTTTCCTAATGGTTCCAATTTTAATACTTAAGTAGTCTAACTCTATGGGAGCAAAGATTGGACAGGCATTCCCTTCCAAGTTCCTCTTTATTGAAGGCTTCTGTCTCCCTCCCACATTCATAAGAGATATTACTATCTGGGGATCACTTCCTTCCCAATTACCTCCACCATCAATCGCGGTAATTATACCATTCCCGAGGATAATCCATCTGATACTGTGAACTGTTAGTTTCTTAATTTTACCTGCACTGATATTGGTCCCTTCCCGCTTCAGTTTGTCAATTCCATGTCAAACCAAACTAGTATCAAATGTCCATCTTTATTAGCTTTCTGTCACCTTATTATTAGCTTCCTGGTCATGTGTTTTATTACCCCCTTGCCAACAGTTCTTCAGACTCTCTAGGCCTGGACTACCAATTCATTAATGGCCACCTCCCCTCTATGGGCCCAGGTCCTTCCTGTCCTCATGTCAGACTGCACCTCTATCATCCTCCATTTTCTTCCATCTATCTCCCTTGGTCATCCTTCCCCATATTCCTCATCTAAGAAAAAAAAAGTCAACCATGGTGAAATTAGTCAGTCCATGAATTCCTACAAAGTAGCTAGAAAGTTAAATGTGTCTAGATAAAAAAGAAAACCCCTGACCTTCCTTAAGAGTATGAATTGCTACAAGTCCGAGATTGGCACCCATCTGAATGGGAATAGATATCTTTCAACAGTGTTTCATTTTATACTGTAAATATTTTATATTTTTTCTGAGTTTTCAGATTTCATGACTTCTCCTATTTGCTCCTCTTGATTAATGGTATTTTTTCTTGCCATACCAGGAAAAAAGAATTATTCAGAAAATAGCACCGAAAATCTAGTTAACTGGTCAAACTCCCACCTGAGCCTGTTACAGTCATAATCCTTTCACTGTCTGTCCTCAGTTTCTTTCTTGATCACTGAAGTACTAAAGCAAGCACTCACACTGTGTCTTAACCCTTGTTTTAAAACACACTTCAGTGCTTCAAAAGTTATATTTCTATCCATGTTCTATATAAGTAATATCACAAGTGATCATAATTTCACTCACCTGTAAGTATTCATCATACTCAGTCTAAGGCCAGTATCATTTTTCATATGTACATGTTTCTGTAACAATACATTTGTTCATTCACTAAGTAATCTTAACCTTAGAACTGGTGTTATTCAGCACTAACAAATGTACCCATCACTCTTGGGAGGATTATTTTTTCTAAAACTTGGTATTACAGGTAGAACAAAATTATTTTTAAAAATCATAATTAATGGGAGAGTAAATGACTGGTATGGGTAGCATTGTATATAAGACTGTGGAAGCCAGGCATGATGGCTCACACCTGTAATCCAGCTACTCTGAGATCGGAGGCTGAGCTCTGAGGATTGCGGTACAAAGCCAGCCTGGGCAACTAAAGTCCATGAGACTCTTCTTTGTTTTTTAAATATTTTTTTATTGTAATTAATAAAAGGGTTACATGATATTTGCCAGATAGAAGGTGCATTACTTCACATACATTGATACCCTTTCACATGTCTTGGTCCCCATTACCCACCCCCCCAACCCCATCCCTCATCTTGTTTTCCCCCCTACCCTATCCAATTTCAAATAACCAAACACAAATATTATATCCAATCAACCACCAGAAAACCACAAGTGGTGCTGTGGCTTTATGGGTTGGGTGTAGCCTTGAGTTGAAGAGCTCAGGGACAACACCCAGGCCCAGAGTTCAAGTCCTACAACTGACAAAAAAATTAAATGTGCATTTTGTCATTTGATTCAGTATTTTTTAATTCAAGAATAACCCTGTAATACAGCACATAAGCCTTAAGAGAGATCTCAGTAAAGTTTAAAATAACAGATGTTTTATGCTATTTATTTCCCCAGCCAGAAATAAAAACCATGTAGAATTAAGCCATTTAAAAATAAAAACCTCTTGGAATTTAAAAATTTGAAAAAAATAAAAAACATATACAATTGAGACTACAGCTCTCCCCAATTAAAACTTCATTTCCTCATTTTACTGTAAAATACAATTGTCCATATTTCCCACTTTCTATTCTTTCCAGTCTTTTGATTCCTTTTGATAGAATTTTCATAGTCACTCTCATCTGAAAACTTGATTGTGAAGTCTCATGGCATAGATTTTCTCTTTCTCCTGAAGCACTTACATTGATGCATAATTGATGCATAATATATAAAGTTCAACTAATCTTCCTCTTTCTTCTTCTTCTTCTTCTTCTTCTTCTTCTTCTTCTTCTTCTTCTTCTTCTTCTTCTTCTTCTTCTTCTTCTCCTTCTCCTCCTCCTCCTCCTCCTCCTCCTCCTCCTCCTCTTCTTCTTCTTCTTCTTCTTCTTCTTCTTCTTCTTCTTCTTCTTCTTCTTCTTCTTCTTCTTCTCCTCTACATTCCCCTTCTCTTTGTGATTTCTAATAATCAGAATGTCCCAGGGCTAAAATATTAGGCTTCTGTTTTTTAGTACCAATGGACTTCCTACCATGTACATTCTGATGATTTGCCAACATCTCCAGTCTCATCCATTCCCAGAATCCACTCAGCTTCCATAGCAACTGTAACCTCAGCTTCTAAAAGGGGCAGTCAGCTATTCTCACTACAGTAATACCCTCTCCCTCCCTCTAAAATTGATATTATCTACTTTCTCCTTTACTCTCACAATCCTGCTTCAGTCTCCCAAGTGCTGGGATTACAGATGTAAGCAAGTAACTCTGGTTTTACCCTTCTGGTTCTGCTTCATTTATCTTTGTGAAAATCTATCATCATCCTACTTTTATTCTTGTGTTTATATTTTTCTTCTGCATATTTCAATTTAATCTCTATGAGGACAGGAATTTCCCTAGTTTTAATCACTTTGTATCCCCAATTCCCCAAACAGTACCCAATACATAATAGGCACCCAGTCAAATGAATGAATGGTTTTGTTTCAAATTACTACCTGTCACATCTGCACTGTATTTCAATACATTCTCTCTGAATCTTACCATACTAAATACAGTGGCATACATGTCTTGATCAATGAATGCCAAGTGTTTTTAACTCATGGGGTAAATACGATGATTATACCTGCTTTACTAAAGCAAGAACTGGATCATGGGAAGACTGTGTAACCTACAGCTGGTAAGTGGGACAGCCACACTGCAGGTTTAGAAATCTGGTTTCAGAATTTAGTGTTCTTAGACATGGCAACTCAGTCCTTGATTCTTAGCTACTTGGGAGGACTCAGATTGGATGGACTGTAGGTATAGGCCAGTCTAAGCCAAAAAAAAGTTTATAACACTTTATCTCAACAGAGGTGAGGTGTAAAGGTAAAATAGGAAGAATGTTATCCTGGTTTGGGGAAGGACAAAATAACCATGACAGAAAAGAACTAGAGTCTGACTCAATGATAAATGACTCTGACTCAGTGTGGACAACTGTATGCCCTGAGTTCAAGCTTCAGTACCACCAGAATAAATGAATAATTCTGTACTCTTTATCATTATTCTCCCAGCAGTAATTCTCCTTCATTTTCATGTGATTGGCTATATAGAATGATATTCTTCACGTCACTGCCTCTTCTATTTACTTCTACTTGTTTTCTTGTGGTACCTGAGGGTCATTCTAATACTGTTTTCTTCTTCAAAAAAAGCTACCTTTGTGGAGACTTTCTATCTGACAGATAACTAATTCATTCACACATTCTCATATCTCACTGAGTTTTTTGTCCTAGTATCTTACGCGTCTCTGGCTACCCTCTCATCACAGTAGTCGACTATACTCTTCTTTATGACCTCTATCAGGAACTCTCACATTATCCCCACTACTGCTCAGTACATCTCAACTCTGACAAACTTTGCTTCTCTAATTTCTTCCTAAAAGTTAAACCTGATATTTTGCCCCATAAACTTCTCAACTGACTCTTACTGTTTGCCTAGACAAAAATAATTCCGCCTCTGTAGCCCATCAAATAGGTTTCTTATTGCTATACAATTTTAAGTACCCTCAACCTTTGACAAGCCACACTAACTGATATTCCACAAATACATGTTGTTTTATTTGCTTTCACTTTGTCAACTTCTGTCCTTTTGAACAAGTCAATAGAGAGCTCAGCTGTACAGTTTTGTGCATTTTTCAAACACTGTGGCTGATTCTGATGTTCTGACAAGTTAGAATCTAATTACTTTATCCAGAAAGTATGACTCTCTTTTTCATATCTGAATGACAGTGTTTATACCATTTTGTGGCCTTTATTACATCCACAACTGCCTTCTACACTTAGGTATTCAAGTCCAAACCTACCCTTCACTAACAAATTATAAATTATTGCATGATAGGAAGGTAATGTAGCTAATTCATCTTCATATTCACCCACTGTATAGCTCAGGACCTAGCACAAAATTGTTGCTTGTCAAATATTCATCAAATTCTTGAAAGGATAAGTAAATATATTATGAGAATGTATTCCTTGGATTTCAAATGAATTAGTATTTGAGGGTTCTTTATTTTCTCTGCTCATGTTTTGGTATTGAATCCATGGCCTTGTGACTGTTAAGCAAGCACTCTGTCACTTGAAATACAACCCACCACATCTTTACTAACATTTCACAAACCCTGTTGTGTGTTCATGTAATAAGTAACATAAACACAAACAAGCTAATATGGCACAAAGCGGCATGGAGAACCTCACAGATACAATATTGTGTGACGAAGACCTGATGATAGTCTATCTGTCCAGCTGGGGGTTGGATACCAGGCATTCTACACTGGAAATAATTGAGCACTACCTTCTGCAGAGTCTCAAATTTCTGTATGCATTCTGTGCTTCAATAAGTAATGAAGAAACAATAGAACGTATTGTTTAAATTACTTTTTACATTCTTCCTTATTTCCCCTGCAATTTCTTCAATGGTGAAACTGTATCTAGCAAAGGAAAATTATTTCAACATATAATCACAGCCAATTTTTAAAATAAACCCATAAACAGCCTTACAAGTAAAATACTCCTTCTTCCTGTTATGCAACTGACAGGGTCTCAAATACCCTTATAGATCTACATTTTGCCAGAGTATGATTTCATTATGAACAGTAGATGAATTTAACAGTCATCCCATTTTGAATTGTTTAGATTTAATAGAAATATATCTGAAAAATATTAGATTTCTAGCCATACGTGTGTGTGCGTATATATGTATATCTTCTCTTTCATATACTTTATGATTATGGGAGGAAATATCTTATCTGTCAATGATCATGCACACACAAAGATCATATACACACAGTGATCACATACATGCATCCCAGATAAGTTAACTCATTCTTCTGAAAATTTCACCAGGTACTAGCATAAGCTTGAGAAAAATCCCATACAGCTTAACTCCCTATTTTAGTACTGCTGCATGTTAAACGGTGGTGCAGACTCACTTCTTTTTTAACATAAATTTATTAATTAGATTTCTTTTTTTGTTTTTCAAAATTTTATTGTAAAGGTGATGTACAGAGGGGTTTCAATATATGTCAGTGTTTCCTCTTCCCTCATTTTCTCCCCATTTTTCCCTTCTGACCCTGTTCTCTCACAAGTTATCTAGTTCATTGTCAACATAATGTCTAGAATAACTGCTATACTTGTTTACTCTTTGTTACACCATTTTTGTGCTTCCCCATACCCTCCCCCAAACAGAAAAATTTATAGACAAGACGAGAAGAACAGAAGTCAAAAACAGTGCCAAAAGGGGTAAAAGAAACCACAAAAAGGAAAATAACAAAAATATCTTGTTTCTTGTTCTTGACATTCCTCTTGATAAACATCATTTTATATGATTGTATGCACATAGTTATTTAGCCTTTGTGATCCTTTCCTAAGAAAAACCTCCTTTGGTTTCACTGTGTGAATGTTTAGATCCTGTTTATCATGTCCAAGTGCAGACTCACTTTTTATATCGTGGACATAGGAGCATTTTAAATACTATTTTACTATAATAAAATTAATTCCTAAATATATGAAAGCATCAGGTGCAATTTTCCTGACATTCTAAAGGGTTTATAAAGGTATATACTAACTTGCCCAGTGATCAGACTCTCCGACAGAGATTTAAAAACAAGAGTGGTATCAAGGAATGTGTTCTGACATAACAAATAAGACCTGTGAAGATGAGGAATATCAGGCGGGGAGTTGTTGGCTGGATTGATCTGGGTTGATCCATAGAGTGGTCCCAAATGGTGGCTGGCCTTTTGAGCTCTCACTTAGATCATCTCTGATACAGTCCATTCTTGGGAAGTAAAGGGGTGAATATGCAGCTTCTTTTCCACAATGCACCTTTTCCTCTCCTCCTTGCCCTCCTGCTACAAGGGACTGAGCCCCTGGGCCTTCTAGACAAGCAAATTCTCTACCACTTGAGCTTTATCTTTCATCAGCCTTTTTTTTTCCCAAGGCAAGATCTGGCACTGAACATTCATGATTCTCCTTTCTTTACGCTTGAGTAGCTGAGATTACAGGCAGTTCCCCCCATTTCCCGGTTATCACTTCTTCGAAAATTTTTTGTACATTGCATCTCAAGAATTTTTTGACACAACGGAACATCACTATCTGTAAGGCTTATCAGAACTAAGAAACAAATCATCTATAAAATCACCTCAGCCATAAAGATCCAATAATTTGAGTATTAAAAAAGCCCATGGAACAGAATTCTCTCACATTTCATTCCTTTTACTTTGTTCCCTTTCCCTGTAAATATTAGAGGGGGGAAATGGTGTTAAATCAGCTTTTAAAAGAAAGAAGCTTGAAAACAGAGCTTGAAAAGTCTAGTAAAAAATATCCAGTCAAAAGAAATCCTGCAATTTTATGTTCTGATAGATTTGGAACTGCTTTCTGGTTGTGGGGTCACTCCTGCATTCACAGTAAGTATAGTCTCTCCATTTGCACCATCTACTTTATTCACTTGGCTATAAAATACAAAGGGTAAGTTGAAGAAACTGTAGAGAGGTAAAATAAAATTTTAAAACTGAGTTCAGTTGGCTTGTTGGCACCATTCTATTAGAAGGACTGGGTAGACACAGATGGACATGAAGAGCTATTAGACAATGAGAAGATCAGCCAACCTGCTTAGGAAAGTAATCTCAAATCGAAATCCTTGTTTGACCCTTGAATGCATGGTATGAGAAGCCAGCATCTACAAACAGGTCCTAGCTCAATGAACTAACATGACTAAGTGCTCACATTATCCCTCACACAACCTTCCTGTCTGCCCATAACAAAACAAGGGTGGTTTCTTTTTATTTTTTTTTAATTTAACTTTTATTGTTGAGGTGATATACAAAAGGTGCTTTCTTAAGAGCAACAATGCAATCAACTGCTCCAGAGCCATAAACTACACCATAGAAATTTTCCCTATCAAACGCAGTGAGAGACAAGGAGTATAGAGTTCAAAGCTGAGTTGAATTCCAACTCCTTCCAACTCGTATCATGTAACAGATGAATCTAAAACTCTGTTGACCATAGCATTACTAAAATAAGGTTAGATTGGATTTTGCTTGACATACTTCTTTCCTCTTTGTATTTCTGTGATTACGCCCAAAAGACAGCACATTTTATGCACCTTTGCAGCCCTACTGTGTCACACAAACACATCAAGCAATGTTTGGTTCAGCGCAAAATTGCCGTTTGTATTGTGACTTTTCAAATAAAATTAACCGGTCGGTAAACTGGATTACACAAATCAGGAGGTTAAAAGGATTCTGTTGAGTCTGCTAGTTATGACTTTCTGAGCTTTCAGACTCTTGGACTAAAGGCTCCAGTCCCTCTCCGTCCAGTATTCCCCCAAGGCAGGGTGGGCCAGGTTTGGGGTCGACAAAACAGCCTGGCTTCTTTGAACAGAAAAATCAAGACTTAATTTTCTTTTGACATCTATCCTTGGAAGTAAACAACTATTCTTTCTTTGACATTCTACAAGTCAGCAGGTCAACCCTGGTAAAAATGTGTGAAGGAATCCCACAGAAACAGAAACTACAATGGATGAGGTATTCGGGGATCTCCGAGAAACTTTCTATGACATGATCTACTAACAGATGAAGAACTAGGCAATAGGGCCAGGCAGTTTTCCTTGAGCACTTGCTTTTCCGCCACATATTAAAGATAACCACAGAGCACCTATTTATGAGTGCTCATACTTTTCTGAAAGGAGTTCTTCACTGAGCATTAGCATAGCACTGTATGCCATCCCGAAGAATACCTGAAAAACATACAAAGAGAGTGGAGTATTTATTAAGGGCCATAGACCCTAAATTTCTAGATGTTATGGATTATATACAGGTCATTGCAGCATAAAATGGAAAAGAGAGGAAGAATGTAAAATCATTTTACATAAACGTTTCACTTCAACACATTATTACTTATAGCATATGCATCCCCTTTATTTGTAGTCTTAACATTTGTAGCATTTAAAAAAATAATCAATGTGCTCCCTTTAGATTTCCTGTAGGTCACATTTAGTGCTACCATTTTAAAGACTGCTGTTAAAGTTTTCAAATACCACTGTGCCCTGCTCAAGTAGCTGAGTAATTTGGTAAGGGAATTTCTATTTGAGAAAGCTTTGTGTATCAGTGTCAGATATAAATTCAGTGGTCAGCAAGCTGTGTCAGAGAGAGTTCTTGTCATATTTGGCCACAGAGTAAAGATTCTTAGAAAATGTTTGAGGATATCACTTTCCAAGTTGTTTTACATAAGCAAAGCAATGCAGTTCATGCTTTAAATTGTGTGTGTGTGTGTGTGTGTGTGTGTGTGTGTGTGTGTGTGTGTGTGTGTGTGTGTACTGGTAACTAGAAAAAATGCAGAAAGGTAATTCAAATAATATTTTATATAACTTATTTTAGAATGACTGTTATAATGTCTATGTTCTAAGTAAATGTCAACTTCCCACTCCTTCAAAAATGAATAATGGATTAAAATACATCAAAAACAAATTTTTGGTATACGATTCTTTGCCAGGAAATAAGACAATGAGCATTGTCAAGATGCAGAAACATATTGGACATATTCTTTTTAAAGAACTCTTACTATTTGCAAACCCTTATACTTATATCAGTAGTGAAAATATTAACCTATTGGAAAGTAAAAGTTGCTCTCTTCAGGAATGAAGGACCTGGAACTGGAATGGACATCCAGGTTCTTGAATTCTCCTAGTCACCCAATTTATAAATTCTGTGGCCTGCCAAGTTCTTTTATGTTTCTTCATCCAAATTTATTTGGCTCTGTACCAAAAAATACTTTCAAAACTTTTTATAAAATGTGATGTGATAATTGTCTCATAATAATATTGTTTTTATTATGATAATATTATAATATTGACAAGGAACCGTGTGTAATTTATACAGGGGGTGGATGTTGCCTTTTAGCCAATCAATGTCACAAACTTAGGAGAAACACTGTCAATAGAGGTGACACATACATTGCCACTTGTCTATCAACACATGGGTACTCTGTGATCTCATTTGATTAACAACATGAATAAAACAATAACTAAATTGACTGTCTGAGAGACTTGGAATTTGATTGGATAAAAAGATTTTATGCATGGTAGCAACCAATTGTTCAAGTCTATTGTCATTATTTTAACTATATAGCTATAAACCCCACGATACTAAATAATACATCAAGTTACTTTAAAATGTCATGTTTCCAAATAGTACTTTTAGAAAATCCTTGTTATTAACTCACTGGATAAAATTAGATATCTCTAGCATAGTACTGTAAAGGCACAAAGACAAAAAAAAAAGTAACTTTTTTCCTTTAAGGAATTTATAATTTACGTAGAAACTGGCATTAATCTCATTCTTTGCTTAAATATCATTGTAATCATTTCTTTTTCCTAAGGCTGCCCATGTGTTTATCCATCATTATTTATTCCTTTTGACATCTACTTTTTGAAGCATTGCAGCATTCATCATTCCCAAGTTTTCATGTGCATCTCCTCTAAAGTAATTAAAAAAATCCATGTTTCCTCATATGTAGTTTACATTTTAAATTTTTTATAAGTGAAATTTCTATGAGAGATACACCATCCTTTTGAATGAATCTCAAAACATACTATTACCACTGAACCTCAGTGTCTTCCAATACCACTTCATCTGTGGATTTGAGACCTTGGGACAAAAAGTCATTGGTATTCCTAGAAAACATTCAGTTACCCTTAAAACAATGTGTTTTGTTTGCATAACTTTGACTAGTCAAAGAATTTTCTATTGAAAGATAATGTCAGGAAAAAAAGAGAATGTCAGGCTGAGTATTGAGATGTACTTGCCTTTGTGCTTTCCGGCTGTCTCTCATCGTAGGTCCATTCATTTACCAAATTTAAAAACAAATCCCCAGAACTCCCTAAGACCACTCTACACAACATACGTACTTTGTGAACAACCTTGTATTTCTAAATCCATCTTTGTCCTTGGAAGAAAGAATGAAGCAAGCATACAAGGCAGAACATAAGATGTATGTTAGAGTACATCATGCAAGGGAAATGTGCAAGAATCAAGAAAGAGTGCTTGTGAGCGTGCACGAAGCCCTTGGTTGGATTCCTCAGTACCACATACATAGAAAAATCCAGAAGTGATGCTATGGCTCAAGTGGTAGAGCTACCCTTGAGAAAATCGAAGGACAGTGCCCAGGCCCTGAGTTCAAGCCTCAGGACTAGATAAGAGAGAGAGACAGAGAGAGAGAGAGAGAGAGAGAGAGAGAGAGAGAGAGAGAGAGAGAGAGAGAGAGAGAGAGAGAGAGAGAGAGAGAGAGAGAAAGAGAGAGAAAGAGAGAGAAAGAGGGAGGGAGGGAGGGAGGGAGGGAGGAAGAGGAATGTTAGTAATTTTAATTTAAGCTGGCTAAGATGTAAACAACAATAATGAGAATAACAATAAATATCTTTGTTTTGCAGCTGTTGTGAGTGCCATCCCTGTGCCAACCCTAGAAAGTGCCCAGTACCCAGGAATTCTCCCATCGCCCACGTGTGGGTATCCCCATCCACAGTTCACCCTCCGGCCTGTACCATTCCCAACGCTGTCAGTGGACCGAGGTTTCGGAGCAGGAAGAAGTCAGTGTAATGCATTTTCCTTCCCTTTTCATAAAAAAATATGAATAAGTGCAAGGTTTTTTTGTGTGATCAAATCTGTAATGTTTCTCTCTACTTTTCCTTTGGATAGAATTGTTAGCACTATGCCCTTGGCTCTAGAATTGTCTTAGGAATTCATCTGCTGGGCTTTCAAGTTTTCCCACAGCATGCTCCTCTGAAAATATGAAGTGTAGGCTATTGTTTCAAAAAATAATGTTATAGTAGATGCTTTGAAATCATAGGTATTGTTAACTAGGAAGTTAACCATCAAGTGAAGTGATATCTGTATCCAGAATCTGTTGGTTCAAGTGTCATATTTTTTATTGATTCCCAATGAGCCAATATTTGGTGAACCCTATGCCCTCATTTAATTACTTGCAATTTTTTTTCACTTAGCTATTGAGGAGAGGGGCAGAAATATTTCCAGAGTACTATTTTGGCGATCAGAAAAAAAGCAGGAATAGAAGGAGACTTTTAAGCTGTTGAACATTCGCTAGTGATTTCTCTTGTGCTCTATCTATTGCTTTTGGTTTTTTTGTTGTTGTTGTTTTGGGTTTTTTTTTTTTCATTTGAGCACAGCATTTTTGAATCGATTTTATGGCTTTCATCTCTTAGTTAAGAATCGGTGACTCAGCAACTCATGTAAGAGAGAATGTTTTGTAATAGATATGATGGTAACAGCAAAAAGATATATTTGTGAGGTAGGCTGTATTTTCCCCAACTCAACAGGGAAGCTCTAAGAGATCATAAATCACCAAGCTGTAGAAAGGATAGAATTAAAAAGTATCAAAAATCTGCTCAGGGAGAATTAGATTCATTTTCCTTTCTTCTCACTGCTCATGGAATCCACAGGATAGAGTTATTTGCAGAAACTCAAGGGGAAATAGACCCCCAAGCCATATTAAAAGCATTAAAAGAGAAATGTGTGGGAAGTCTAACCACCAAAAAGTATCCAAATCTCAAAGCAACTCTTAGTAAGATTTAATAATTTCAGTTAAAAACTTCAGTCAACTGGTCCCTCCTCTTTTGCAAAGAAGTGTTTTTATTTTTGTGTTCTCTTTACTGAGCTATTGTCTACTACATTAGTTTGTTTCATCTATACCAATGACTTTAAATGGACATGGTAGATTAGATGTGGAATAGCCTTTGTCAGGCCCCTCTGGCATGACTGGGGCAAGCTGAAGTTTGCTATAGCTTTTTATTAGTCATTATTTGTGGAGTGTGTGTGTGTGTGTGTGTGTGCATGCACATGAATTCATGCCCAAACTGGTGGTTGAACTGAAGACCTAGGTACTGTCTCTGAGCATTTTTCACTCAAGGCTACTGCTCTACCATTAGTTAGGATTATAGGTGTGAACCAGCAGCACCAGGGTATTATTTGTTCTTATTTATTATATGTTCTTATTTCATTTCTCTCTTCTGAAAATGTATTCATTGTGATCCAGCATCCCATTATACTTTCTGGGTTTGTTCTTGAGTTGGTGCTGTACTACTGAAAGATTAGAGAGCTAATTCCAAAAGTCAAAGCTTGAATGAAAATAGTCTAGTGTCAACCTTATCAATGATTTGTGGATAAAATGTATGTATGCACTCTTACATAATCTTCTAGAGTGGGCCTTTGATAATGGAGAGACCATGCACATAGCAGCTTTGTGGAAAATCTCTATACCTTCCACACAATTTTACTGTGAACCTAAAATGCCCTTAAATGTGAACTAATTAAGCAAAACAGGTAATTTCTTTACTAGATCCTTTGATTATTAAATGAAAGTGATTCTGTAGATGTTTTATACCTTAAGTTATAAAACTTATGATGCTATGTAAAGCACTCATCAAAGTGCTTGTTAGTTTCACTTAAGATCATCTAAAATCAGGTCAGGAGTTTGGCCTAGTGGTAGAGTGCTTGCCTAGCATACACGAAGACCCAGGTTTGATTCCTCAGTACCACATACATAGAAAAAAGCCAGAAGTGGTGCTGAGGCTCAAGTGGTAAAGCTCTAGCCTTGAGAAAGTCCAAGGACAGTGCTCAGGCCCTGAGTTCAAGCCCAGGACTGGCAAACAAACAAAAAAAAAGATCATAAGGCAATAAACATGCTTAGCCAAGGTTATATGGATATATATATATATATATATATATATATATATATACCACTCAACAAATACTTTTGGAACAGAACATGTGCAAAGAGAAAAGAATGGTATCTAATAAGCATTTCAAGTGATTGCTTTGAAAATAAATGGATAAGCACCATCTTTCTTAGGAGAGAAAAATGTCCTCTAATTCACTGTCAGTAGCAGTTAACTTCCAGCCGTTCAGTATCGGTTTCTATATATCTTGGAGAACATTAAACATCACTCTTCTCTCTCAAGCAGAAAACATTTCATGACTCTGGGTGGAGATGTCTAGTTAGTCACCTTGAGAAAAAGAGAAAGGCCCAGTTAGAAAAAGAAAGAATTGGCTTTGCTAAGTGTAGAGACTCTCTTTCCTCCAAAGTTATCTAAAAGATCTTGGAGTTTCTGAAGAGATGAATCACTAAATTTGTTCCCCAAAGATCTGCTGCTTTCTGAAGTCATAAATAAAGCTGAAATGCTCTCTGTCTGTAAGAAAAGAGAAGATCCACTAGGTACATTCTTACTACACCTATTTGCAGACCCACAGTAGAGTCAGGTGTACTAATGGCAGTTCTGAGCGACAGCAAAGAGGACTATGAAAACCTTCAAAATCCATGTTCTTGAGTACTTCATTGCAGAAATCATGACAAAATGGGATCCTTCATGTTCTTATCTTTGAGTCAACTATGTGGTAAAGAAACTGGTGATTTCCACCCTTCCTTTTCAGTTCTGGCATTGTCTTAGGTGATGGGAAGACCTGACAGATCCATTCATGCAATCATTTTAACACAAATTGGAGAAATCAACTAATAAGTAGAACTAGATTAAAGCAACTGTGCAAAGAATTTCATGACATGTTCTCGAGAGTAATTTCAAGAACCCAGGAACATGAAGAACTGGGATTAGCTCAGGAATGTTGCATAGTGTTCTTCATCAGGTATCTAGAATTGCTCATATCCCAGAGTCTTTGGTTAGTGCTACTGCTGTGTAACATAGCTGTCAAATTTACCATTTTTTAGCTAGGAAGAAAAAAAATCCTCATTTCCCTTTTTTTGCAATACTGTTCCTTGTTGTTCTGTAGCTATTATTTATGTGTGTTGACATTAATTATTACAAAGTACCTTGAGATTTCAGTCTGCTGTATAATTGGATGCCATTTGTACAATGCATTCCAACTATTCCATCATTTAAAAATGAGGGCTTTGCCTTTGATTTTCACTCTATACTCTGATTTGCAGGGAGTCTGCAGATCATGGTGAAAGGAGCTTTTCTTTGCTTTCAGAGCTCTTAGAAAAGCTAAATGTCATGTCGTTGAGCCAATTTGTTTCACATAGGTGTCCTAGAGCTGATGAGCAAACCAGCCAAATGGGCTCATCTGAAATGAGAGGATTTCTCTGGTGGAACAGTTTCTATTGTGTTTGCTTAAGGGTTTTCACTGCTCTAAATGTCAACCAACTCTGACAAGCATTTATTTTGCTCCATTTGAAATATGAGAATTATAAATTTTCTATGGAAAGTTCTGTCCATTTTATTCATGATGAACAGAACAAAACCAGTCCCTTATAGACAAGAAATCTTTTCAAAGATAAGCCTTCCTACTTTCACCTAGAGCTTTGGCCATTTTGCTTTCTCACTGAGTTTTGTGATAAAAATGGATTTCACTAAGGAGTTGGTCCCCCAATCTGTGTCCCCAGGAGGTATTGTGAGTACAGGATTGAGCATGTAGAAATAACTTGCAGCTGCTGTTTTAGAGATGCTAGTTGAGAGTAAAAGCATAAGAGAAAAGAGAATTTTGAGTGGACAAAAAATTTAGTACTCTCATCAGAATTCACGTGTTGATATGATATAGGAAGTCTTTGTCAAACTAGGATATGGACTAAAGGCACATGTAAATTTTTTTAAATTCATGATCATGATAATATGCTTACCATAGACCTCATTCATTTCAAAACTATAGGAGAAAAAGAAAAGAAGAAAAGAAGAAGCAAAAGGAAATCAGACACGGAAAATATATTATTGTCTCTAATACAGAGTGTTTTAAAAATATAGTCTGGATAAATTGAAGTCCCTTTTCAATAGAAAGAATTAGCAAAGATAGATTTATAAGGAAAATTATGAAATGGTGTCTCCTGAACATAGTTTTTCATATATTTAATCTGATGATATGAATCCTTTAATAAGCGCCAACTCATTGGAAATAAAAAAGGACCAGAGATAAGCAGCTTTAGGAACCTAATTTCCCTGAGTTCACAGTTCACAGAACAGCAGAGAGAAAGGGGGGGGAGAGGGAAAGAGAGAGAGAGAGAGAGAGAGAGAGAGAGAGAGAGAGAGAGAGAGAGAGAGAGAATCTTCAATCAAGCAAAAGCCAATGTATTTCCTCCAGGAGATTCTAAAGCCCTTGTGGTGAATAATATTCTCCATCTAGAGGATTATCTCTAGAGATCTTCCTGAAAGAGCTTGGCTTTCCCTTCTCAGTTAGTGCTGCAATCTCACAATCCATAAACATCCTCTGGGACCTGCAGTTAAAAGAATTATCAACAAAATGATCCAGATTGAAGTCAACTTTCCCAGGAAAATCTTGTTGAGTACAGAATTGAGCCATCACCCTCAGACCAATGGTAGACACAAAGACATATTAGAAATTGGCTAAGTCATCAAGTCTTTTATTTGGAAAACTAGCCTTTAGTCAATTACCTCTTGATAGGAAATAAAATTAAAACCTACTAATTTTCCTTGTCTGTAAATCTATATTACTATTCACCATCTCACCAGAAAACACTGGACAGAGAAACACAAATACTCTTTAGGAATTGTGTTGCTGTTGTGACATCTCTGCCTATTGTTTGACTCTGATTGCCATATAGCTACATCATGTTTTCAGCCAACGGTACATTTTCCTTCCACCATCTTTCACAAGGTGAGTCTGGAGGCTACACCATGGTCCTCAGGACCAATGACTCCTCAATAAGGAAGAATGAATACAAATACCCTCAGAAAGCACTTGCCATGTCTGCAGGCCTTTAATATCATGTTTGGATCTTTTGTATCTTTCATCTCTAATCCCTTCACCCTTATTACATTTCCTTTCTAGCACCTCTACCTCTTCTTGACCTTATGGGCCTCCTAAAGAGTTGTCTTAAAAATCATCTCCCAGACTCATTAACTGGAAGTATTTCGTGGTTATAAAAATCCTCTTTAGGAAATGAGAGATCTTTATTTTTTAGATGTTATCTTCTATCTTTGCACCTTTTCCTAATCCACTCAACAAAACTTTAAGACATAAATCATCAGATAGCTTCACACTTGCAGTTAATCCTTCTGTCTACTAGGGAGCCCTGTTCGCTTGTCTTTTAATCTGCACCTATAGACGTTGAACATGAATCAAGAGTTCAAACTGGGTCGCAGCATTCTCAGTGAGAGAAATTGCCTGGATAATATTTTAGTCATACTCAACTGTACTCTCCAGACAAAACGATGCATTTCCATATACAAAGCTGTCCAAATGCCTCTGGGGTGTCACAGATGACTATGTGAGGCCTCTTGGACTACAGTAATCTGCCTGAAAATTACAAGGTTTGTTATGAAAGTGGAAAAAAATCAGAATTCAGCATTCAGGCAACTTGCTCCAGCAGAGTCCTCTCTCGTATAACTTTTAGCTAGATGTGCTTCTATTTTGTTATGGGGGATAATGATAGTGGTTATTATTTGTATCATTTTATTAGCAATGCCTCTGAGCACCCTGTAACTCTGATTTGTTTGACAGTTGACATGACATGTTTAAATCACAGGAAAATTGGCATATTGGCTGGTAGATAATAATGCAGCTGTAACCGGGCTTGGTACATTGAATTTTACTGACATTGCTACTTATGAAAGGAGAAATAACTCTTTTTTCTTGCTTCATCACTTATGATTACAGGGCCCAGACAGTTCAGGCAATATAGTCTACGCTGAATACATTTTACTACTCTTCCTGAGAGATAGATCCCTGTCCTGGCAAACCTCTTTCTCCTGTTTAAAGAGGACGTGTTAATCATGTTTCATGAATACAGGATGGTAGAGGAATAAGAATGTCCATCGCCTGTGTAAAACACTGGCTGGAGCCTGTCATTTCTCTGCACTGATTCAGGAGACCTAGGGAAACTAAGCTTTGTCTGGAATCATGACTTGAGTTTCTTGCCTCTGCTGCAGCAGTGAGTGAAGGACCAGCCACACAGCATCCACCTATGCTGCCCCCAGCCCAGCCTGAACATCCCAACAGTGAGGAGGCGCCAAGCAGAACCATCCCCACCGCCTGTGTTCGACCAACGCATCCACTCCGCAGCTTTGCTAACCCTCTGCTACCTCCACCCATGAGTGCAATAGAACCGAAAGTCCCTTACACACCGCTTCTATCTCAGCCAGGTAAAGTACCAGCGGCTCCCATTCAGATCATCCAGAGCCTTGATGACTCTACTTCATGGTACATGGAGGTGTCTGAGGACACTCAGATGCCATATCTGTTTTCAGTGGGAACTACCTTACATTTGTCATCGACATTTGTGGTGCAGCTCTAAATTAATCTACATTAGCAGAAAGAAAAAAAATAGTGGATGGCTGTAGATGCTTGACATTCATTTTGAAAGGTGTCCATGAATCCTTGGTGCCAATTCATCATTTTTAGCTAAACTACAGTTAAGCTCAATAGAGAATGGTGACATTCCTGATTCTCTAGCATTTCTTCTCTAGCCAATAGGAAGTCCTAAGACTAAAGTTGAATGTATAAGGAGCAAAGATAAATAAATCAATAAATGTCTGGTACTTACAAAAATTCTGGTACTAGGAACAGAAAGATGTTTAATTTCCTAAATTTTGAAATAAGCCAACATTTAAATAGATAAAACCAACCTATCTATGATGTCATTCTAGGAAAGTCTGATGATAGGGATGAAAATCAGAACCTTGTGTTACCAATACAGTAATAGTCTAATTCAGTAATTATTACCTCAGTTTATGTCCACTAGGACTGAACCAGAGCTCAGTCTTGTTTTGTTAGGAACTGAAGCAAGGGAAGGGGAGACAGAGAGACAAAGAGTTAAAAAGGATAAAGTGAAGGCTAAGGTACCATGTGAATGAATGTAGGATAATACTTAAGTAGATGCATACTAGTAAAAGAACTATGTAGTACTTAAAATTATTTGAATATTTAAAATAAATCTGAGCCAATAAGCCATTATAGCAGGCATAAGATGAAAAAAATCAGTATTCTAAATAATCAGGCAACTCAAATTGGCCACTCTACATTGCACATCTACATATACTTTATATAAGTGGACAACTTTTCTTTTCTTATTTTGGACCATGTCTACAAGAATGTGGTTGTATTATAAACCAAACATCATGACAAATGTAAAATCCAAAGAAACAATTGAAAATAGACTATAAATGTTAATTATCTTCATGTTAATATTAAGAATCGAAGCTGTTCCTAACACTTAGTTCATCTACTTATATCCTCTCTACTGTTCTCCACCTGGTATATCGAATAGACAGTCGGTTAATTGCCCTAGAAAGTAAAGCAAGTTGGATTCCTTTGCTTGGGATGTAGGCTACGTAACAGTCATGGCTGACACAGGCTCAACACAAATCACGACTTTATGCTACAGGTGATTCCCCTCTATCACCAACACTAGGTCCTCAACCAGATCTACTGTCTGGTACACACTGTCTGTTGCATGGACACACACCTTCTTCCCACGGACCTTAAGGAGAATAGCTGCTACTTCTTCATATCAGCCAGCAACTCTGGGATTCTAGATAATTAAAAGCATTTGAAGCTAGGGAATGCCTTCCAGGAACTGCTGCTCTTTCTCCATTGCAATACTAACCAAAAGAAAAGATTAGAAGGAAGCTGGCTGATAGATAACAGAACAGATGGCGGGTGGATCACACTTCCAAACACTAGCTATTGTTTCATAATCCTTTAGTGAACCTTCTCAGGGCACAGTAACTTCTGTGAGGTAGCTGCTACTCATTGCCATATTTTATGGGTGAGGAAACTGAGACTCAGCTTGTTTACAAAGCTGACAGGCAGTGCTAAGGCAAGCATATTTATTTCTAACGTCAGTGAACAGGAGTCCTCGAAATTTTCTGAACTTAATTCGTGCCATTCAGTTTACATCCAACTTATTAAATGACACCAAAAGCAAAGGCCATCATATTAAAATCATCCCAAAGTTGATACAAAGGAAGCATTTTAATTCATCATGAGCTGAGGCATTAAGCACTATAGTTTTTCATTATGTCCTTCACATTCTACTGCTATTAAAAATACTTGTGATAATCAGTTTAGAAAGAGAAAAGCTTTATATGGGTCATAGTTTTGAAAGTTCTAGTTGGTTTGGTTCTGTGGCAAGGCAGAACACATCATGGTGAGACTGTGTGGTAGAGAAAGCTGCTAATCCCATTACCAGAGAAAGACAGAAGGAAGGGATGGAGTGATCTGATTCCCTTTGAGGACATGACTACAATGACCTAAAACCTCCAGCTAAGCCACACCTCCCAGCCCCTCCCAACAGTACCAGGCAGGGATCATAGGGCTTTGACATACATTCAAAATCCAAACTCATGCAGTCACTATCTATATATTGAAAGAACGAGTTTTTGAATGTTATTTTAAGTAAGTTTTTTTCCCCTCCTAGAGAATAGTGATGTTTAGTTTAGTTTGGAATATAAAATTTAGGAATCAACCCACCATAAAAAAATGACCAAAAGGAACTTTAAGTTTTAGGAAGAAACATCCATGATAAGATGGATCCCAAGATCTTATTTTCTACTGGTAACAATAATACCAAAGCTGTGTTAAACAAAAGCTGATACAGTGTGCTATAGATGAGAAGATTCGGTCCTTCAGGAAGAGAAGCAGTCACTTGTGTTGTCTCTGCACCAATTCAATGAAATCCTAAGCATTTCTGAAAAGCCATTCTCTGATCAAATGTCATGCAGACAGAATCTCATTTTCTTTTATTTCCATTGTACATCTAGGAGCTGCAGCTGCCTTTGTTTGACTCTTTTTCACAAGCCATCGCTTCTTTCATATTTTTCCCATACCTCTGGCTAGAGATCAGGATTTGACTTTTTTTTTTCATCATTCCCCTTTAAATGCCCTCCTCCCCCGCTCAAAGTGAGGCATGCTCTACCATCACTTTGGAATTATTAAATGCCTTCCCCTTTTATGTCTCTCTTTCATTGTCTGCCTGTGATTCCTGTGCATTTCATAATGCCTTACCTCATGATTTTCAAATAAGTCTTTCTGCATTGCTCTTGACACATTGTAAATAGTATGCTTTTAAAGGGGGCTGGTGTTTACTTATTCTAATAGAAAAAGAAAATTAACAGACTGACAAATGTATTAGTGGTGACATTAACTACATGCTTCTTAGCCCCAAAGATGAAATACTTAGAGCTTTCAACAAATTTTAATTCTAAGAAAATCATTACTTTAGTCAAACTGATTGATGAAGTAAAGGCATTCACTTGTCAGTTTAAAAAAGAAAATACCTCAAATAATCTTACTCTGGATTTCACAATAATGCACTGTGTAATTAGTCATAAATTTATCTTTACTTACTGCAAGTAATTACTTGAGAATATGATAATGTGAAGCATTGCTCTAATTTTTAAAGATCATGCTAAACGAGAAGCTGCTTCTACTTTGAAAGCTTTGAAATTTGGATCAATAGAAAAATTCATTTTACCATCAAAATTCCTTTTGTGTGGGTTTTTCTAGTCAGTGCTAAGGGTATATGCCTCAGTTTGCCTCCCACTGACTCATATGGAGCTACGTTTGTAACAACTTTAAACATAAAGCATAGGCCAATAAATATTAGCCAGTAACAATCTCCCAGGGATTAAGGAGCATTTTGCATATTGCTATAGTAGGCAGTAATTAGAAAGTCATTCTGTTGTCATAATGACTGGAATTCTATCTACCTGCAAACACAGATTCATTCCTTCACTTTTTTTTCTTCTACCTGCTGAGTTGAAAATTTGTTTTACTGTGCATCAAAGTATTTATAGTATTTCTTATAAATTTATCATCTCATGCTAAAGTGGTTCTGTTTCTTACTGCTTCATCTTTGAATGTGAATAACTGTGTGGTCTTTACACAATTTTTTTTTTGCCAGTTGTGGGGCTTGAACTCAGAGCCTGAGCACTGTCCTTGGACACTTTTTGCCCAAGGCTAGTGCTCTGCCACTTGAGCCACAGAGCCACTTTCAGCTTATCTCTGTATGTGGTACCGAGAAATCAAGGACTTTGTGCATGCGAGGCAAGCACTCTACCACTAGGCTACGCTCCTGGCTGGTCTTTACATATTTTATGGAATAATTTATTGCACTTTTTAAATCACAAGCATGGACATAGAAGTGATTTGGCTTAGTCCCCTTTCAGGTTAACTAGAAAATGTCTGGTGGCGTGTTGGGCTTATTGCATTATAGGTCTGTCATAAATTACAAAAAAATCTAAGATAAGGTGTGTGTGTGTTTCACTAGTGAAAATTCCTTTTAGCTGCACTTTAAATGAACTTAGACCACAAAGCCCTTTGTCTTCCAGTGCTGTCATTGTACAAGGAAAGAAAATCTGATCTCTTAAATGGTGACTTTATGCTCCCTTAGAACACTGGCCTGTTACACCTCTTGCATAACAAATATATATATATACACATATATACATATATATATACGCATCTATACGTACATATATACGTCAGGGGTCAAGGTCAGTGGACATGACAAGACTGCAATTCATTTCATTGTACTGTGAAGTAGAGTTTGATTTTCCTCCTGAAAATGGTAGCCTGGGTTTTTCCATTGTTGAGTGATTGTGAACAAGACATAGGCATGTGTGGCTGACAGTAGACAGAAAAGGCATATGATTTATATTTTATGGCTGGTTGGGAAATCATGTATTCCTGCTGTAGCCTGATCTTTTCGGCAGGCCTCATTTCAGTAAATATGTTGTCACACAAGACTGCCAATGCGTTACTACAATACATGAATACGATTGCTTTTGCTGAGCTGTGCATAGGTCACCAGCAGGAGCTTGTGTCACAGATCCTACCTGCATGCTGTATTCTGCTAAAATCATCCACAGGCAGAGGTCATGGGAGATCAGACTTCTTCAACAGCTGAAATAGACGGTCATTTTTAAGACAAGTCAGAGCAAATCAATCATTGGTGCAGCTGAGTAGAAGAAATGTGTTATTTGGTGTTATTGGAGCCAGTATTTCCAATCAATTCGAGAGTAGAAAATTACACTGCATCTTATTACAGACATTTCATCTCATGCGGAAGCCCATCTGTTTCTTTTATATAGCTGTCTCCTTGAAATTCTCCTGTCTTCATTTGTAGCAGATTTTTTTTTAATGGATGAAATTTGATTTGATTTTGTCTGGTCATCCTAAATCATCTTTTGGTAAAATGTAATTAAGACCGATTTGCTTAGCTATTACTAATATTGTTGACTCTGGAGCTAATTGGTGTTTAATATATATATGCTAATTTATTCTAGTATGGCATATTAGCATATAATTAGGAAAGCACTCTGTTAACCATCTCAAAGAAGAAAATAATTTCTAGAAGAGTCTTTATGTGTAAATCGCCTGACTGAGGCCTCATAGCTAAGTCTTGAAAGGTTAAGAAATTAACCTACCCATGGCTGACACTTGAGCAAACAGCTTTAAGAAATTCAGAGAATTGCTGGGAGTTTGGCCTAGTGGTAGTGTGCTTGCCTAGCATGCATGAAGACCTGAGGTTGTTTCCACAATCATAGAAAAAAATGAAAGAAATTCAGAGAATTATAACATTTAAGATAAAAGATAAATACAGGTTTTGTTTTGTGTTTTTCAGAGAGAGAGAGAGAGAGAGAGAGAGAGAGAGAGAGAGAGAGAGAGAGAGAGAGAGAGAGAGAGAGAGAGAGGAGGGAGAGAATGTGTATTGAGGCTTGAATTCAGGGCCTCAAGTCTCAGCCAACTGAGTTGCTAAGATTACAGGCTTGAGCCTCCAGTGCCTGACTCAGAGTTTTATTTATTCTGATTTTAGGTTATACCAAGAGTTATTCTTAGATAACTTTTTCCCCTATCAGGGGTTTAATTGATCTTAAACATTAATAATTAAATTAATTTTGCTTTTAAATATTACATATCCACAAGGAATAATTATGAAGGCAGGTGGAGTCATTTAGATTTATGAATCAGTATCTTATTCTTTTATGTTGGTTTTAGATGGGGGAAAAAGTAATAACAAGAGTGCCCAGGAACGAGCAAACTCTGAAATAACTACTGTATATCTTAAACTTACCTGTCTAGTGTATCAGTGACGCTCCTAAAATAAGGCATGAAGCCAAAGCCTGACATCTGTTATTCTCAGCACCACCGATACCCAGGTCTTTGGTTCAACATGGAAAATTGAGATGAGCAGAAGGAGATATAAAATAAAAAGAGATGTTAAGGCACATGGGAATATTCTGCTCACATGAGGGCTACAGAATGGCAGAGCAGAGATCGAAAGGAATGTTAAATGAGTGGCTAGGATATTCAGGATAACACAAGGCCCACTGGGAGAGCAAAAAAGAGAGAGTGAACACAGTTGAGTAAAAACTTGAATCCATTTGATTCAATTTAATTGGGCAGTAGGCTTACCCAATTAAAACGTAAGAGCAAATTATCAAGGATTACTTTTCTTGAAAATGAATCGAGAATTATTACATCGTGACATGGGTATTGTTGGTTCACGTCTGTATTCCTCGCTACTCAGGAAGCAGATCATAGTGGAGAATTCGGATTAGAAATTAGTCCAGAGAAGCAAAGTTTGTGAGACTCATGTCTGATTAATGAGAAAAATGCTGGAAGATTGTCGTCGTTGTCGGATTCCTTCTTGGACTTTTGGGAGGGGGGTGAAGTGGCAACAGAGCCCACAAATAATCTCAGGAACACAGACTCTGGAGACTAGACTCAAGGTGCAGATCTAACTTTTTTAAAAAGTGTGGTCGCTTATATATACTTCATCATCCAAAGGCAGCCACCTCATACCACCAGCAGCAAATAGGTAGGGCCTTCCTGTTGCAACCACCAGCCAATGGTGTCCTGAGACACGCGCCCTTACCAGAAGTTTCCGGGAGTTTCTGCATGCAGCAGAAGTGCCCTCAGGTTCCAGACTGCCCACCTCACTGGGCGATCCCAGAGGTGTACTTGCCCGAAGGTACAGGGTCACCAGGTGTTCCCAGGGGTGTACATGCCTGATGGCACAGGGTCACAGAAGCAGAGAGCAATCTAGGCTTCTAAGCCACCAGCTAAGAGGCCCCACAGAAGATGAGGTATGGCTGCATTAGCACATCAACCTTGCATGAAAAAGCCAAGTGACAGTCTGAGTCAAGCTACAATACCAGTACAACCAACAAATTAAAATAAATAAAATGACTACATCATAAATAAACTTGCAATTCATTATGGACTTAATACAAGTAAGCATTAGTGTTAAAATAGAGAGTTGAGACTTGAGGCTGTCATAAGAAAAAATAAAAATTTCCTCAGAACTTTGTGACTGGATGTAGGGTAAGCTCTGAAGAATACCCTTGTATTTTACTGGAGAGTGAGAGACTGGTGAGTGGCAGAGAATAGTGAAGGAAATGATAATCAGGAACAGCTTTTCAAAGTATGCAGTCTTTTACATTTATTACAAATTTAATAGGTCACAAGGTTAACTACTGCTGTATAGATTTTATCGTTATTTCTAAGACATCTTGGAAATGAAAATGTTTATTTAAAGATCAACTTAGATGAAATGAATAAGGCTAATGATATATATATGTTATCATCCTACAAAGTTCATGAAGCATTATCAAGTAAACTCAAGCCTACCTGAAGAGCTACTCTGTTCACCATTTAGCGATACAGAGATGGAATCTCTGGTCAGTTTTCTAGGATCATGGGGCACTATTCTTGAGATCATCAAACAAATTCTTACATATAATAGACACTCTAATACTTTTCAAGTTTGTTAGGATAAAGTAATGAAGGTTAGATCCAGATAATTTTAAATACAACTATTCGATTGATAACAATCTCACATGAAATAAAATAACATGGGTGTTATTGGAAGGATTAAGTTTTGATGAGAAAGTCAGAGAAGATGAAATAATGTCTAAATTCCTAACCATTAGGTTATAAAATGCTAAATGATCTGAAATACAACAATCTACCTGATATCAAAGTTCAGTTGAATTGCGGAGTGAAAAAGGCACTTTGAAGTCACAGCTGTTGGTAATTCTATTTGCTAGCTTGTCTTCATGAAAATAAATAACTTGCACTGACAAGTCATGAACTTGGGGCCAAGACACTGTTCTCTGGAGCTTCTTTTACACCAAGCCAGCACTCTATCGCTAGAACCACAGCTCTATTTCCTGTTTTTAGTAGTTAATTGTAGATATGAGTCTCATGGACTTTCCTATCCAGGCTGGCTTTGATGCAAGATCCTCAGATCTCAGCCTCCTGAGTAGCTAGGATTACATGAGCCACAGGCACCCAGCAGGGTATGCTATTTTTATAAAAGAATGTGTAAGCCAATGGAAGTCAGTGATTTGGAAGGCTAGTCCCTGTTGTGCCAACTATGGAAATATGTTTTGTTTTTGTTGTTACTTTTCTCCTTTGAGTCCTACTTTACTCATTTATGAAATTAGTTATGGAACCTGTGAACTTGTACAAACTTAATTAGTGTGTTAATAAATGTGATTATTCTTTCTGGGTTCTTTCACTGCTTTGTAATCAAGAAATGCATGTTCCTTGTTTTTATTAATTTTCAAGTTGTTGTAAAGAGGGGACTTCAGTTCAACATGTTAGCTTATGAGTACACTGCAGCTTGATCAAGGTCTTTGCTTCCTGTTTCTCTCTCTCATCTGTCATGTGTTCTGAACCTCATGAATACCTTCTAATTATTGTAAGTAATTGACAGAATTCTTTAGAGATTGTTGTTGTTTATTAATTACTGTCAGGTTTTAGGGCTTTCTTTTGGAGAAGGGAGAGTGTTGAAACAAGCAAAATATTCACACACACCAAAAAAAAAAACCCTATATTGATGATTGAAATTGTGCTCTGGAAAAAGTCTAACAAATTGAAAACAAACAAAAAAATCTCTAGGATTATAAACTGAGCAATTAACAATCAAGTATTATTCCGAAAGGTAGGGAAGTAAGGAGCAGAGCCTAAGGAACCTCTTGTAGCCACCCTGGTGTCTCTAGCTGGATTGGCAGAACAGCCTAGAGGTGAGGGAGGCTATCATTAAATGTAGATGAGGGCTGTGCTTCAGGCAAATGCAAAGGACATAGCCTCAAGAAAGCCTTGCATATGAAGAATAAAGGTCTGGGGGAACCTGAAGCCCTCCTCTCCCAAGTAAGGAGTGTGTCTGAAGCCCTGGACACAGGGTGGGGCACTTGACTGATATACTACTAGACCTGTCAGTCCAGGGTCTCGGTCAGGGAGTTTCCTGTGACCAGCCCCATGCCCTTGAGCCTATTGAGGCCTGGACTAGCTTAGGTACCATTACACCATGGCAGGTGTCATGTGTCCATGTTCAAGTCCTTTGTCCTGTCTCCTGGATATTCTTCAGTCACCATGGTCCCAGTTCAGCTCTCCCTCAAAGTTGAATTAGCTGTTGGTATTGTTTTTCATGTTTCTTTCCTCTCTAGTCTGTTTCCTAACTGCATTAAGTGTATTTACTGGCTTGCTGGTCTTTGAGACAGGATTCTACTATGCAGTCACTGGCCTCCAAGCTCTGAACCCTCAAAATGTGGCTTCCCTGCAGTCTCACCTTACAACAATAGGACCCGTAATATCTTAAAGATTATGAAAAGATGTGGGCAGTTCCTACTTCTTTTGAACATTTGTAACTTTTATCTTACTGGTAGGGACTTTTAGAGAATTGTGTGCCTACATTAAATGTCTTCTGAGATTCCCTACACTTTCATCTTAGACTTGAAGGAGGAATGAAGTTCTTTTTGCCAGAATCTTTTTATTACCAGATTGCCAGACCTCTCAGATGACAATTCCTTGATCTATTTTGTCACAAAAAGATTCTCATTTTGGGGGTGTGAAAAAAAAGTCGTAGGTAAGCCTGATATCAAACTGAAAGTCTTATTATAACATGATTACACATGCAGACTTATAAAAATGATGGTATTGCTATGATTGTTCTTTTCAATTTTTTTTCCCCAAATTGCCACTGTTAAAAATGCCGCCTTCAATTTTCAACTATGTGAGTTGTATGTACCTTCCTCTTTCTGGGGCCACCCGAGTCATACTTTCCTTATCCAACCTATTCTTCACAAACTACAAATACGTGGGAGTGTCATATGTTTTGAAAGTCAAATTGTTAGTTGAACCTTTACTTCCACTCAGTCTTACATTTAAATTATAGTTATTTGTTTGTTTTCGCTTTGACTACTGAGTACAGTATACCTCAGTTAACAAAAACAAGTAGCTTTGTGCACAGAGGTCTGAGCCAGCACTTGTCAAAGTGTAGGGTGAAAGGCTGGGCATTCCAGTAAAGGAAACCCCCAGTACCAATTTATTTATGTTGACTAACTTTAGACTGGATGGACACAATCCTGCTTCTTCTCCTTTTTCCACAGGGCATCTCCCAAGCTGGTTCTGACAAAGGACCAATTTAATGTGACTAAAATTTGTGGAATTTCTTAGTCCTAGCAGCTAATGTCTACCTCCACTGTTCTTTTGCTATAACCTCAAGGAGAAGCGGAAGTAAGCCAGGTGGAAATAGGGGTTGTTTCCCATCAAACTCACATAAACATTGCAGAGATCCTTTTCTTCTCCACTGTTTTATTATGAATATTAGACTAGGAGTCCTTTTCAAGTGGGAATTGAAACATTATGTGAATTCTACACTTCCTCTTAGATAATAGCTACAAAAGGCAGGGAGTTTTACATGTTACATGGCAGGGAATCACATGAAAGTCTTATTAAAATAAAGGTTTCCATTTGTGGATCTCAAATGCCATCTGAGATTCAAAAATTCATAAAATGTTCTAAGTGATTCAAAGGCTTCTCTTCTGTAGGGCTCACTTTGAAATGCTCTTGTTTCGTCACAATCATGTTCTGATACCCTGGTGATCATGGAGGAACTTATCGGTTTGGTAACTTGCATGACGTTAAATTCACGTGTGTGTGTGTGTGTGTGTGTGTGTGTGTGTGTGTGTGTGTGTGTACACCTGAGTTCACATTTGTACATACTTTGATTTTTGTAGCAAGTAGGTTTATAGCTTTCATTTAAATCTCAAAATGCTCATGATTTTTAGTCAGTATAGAAACTTTAACTTGACTTGGGGTGTCATATTCTATTTAGGCTCGGTTGTGAACATCAGCACTAAAGGCTGTTTTTCTTTTGCTTTGTTTTCATTTTACTATTTGCTTTTCTGTTTCTTATTTTCAAGGCAAGATCTTTTCTTTGTCTACAGCCTTATTGACTATACATATATACACACATATTCCTTAGGTATTTAGTGTCTTGTAAATGATTTATGGTAATATCTTTTAGGAGATTATAAAATAATTTAACTTCCTGAGTGCTGAAATTAACATTTTTAATTGCCTCTAATTTACTGAGATTTACATTGGCACTTTTATATTCACTTACCTTATGCACTATCAGGGGAAAAAACATTATATTTTACAGATTGTATATACTATTCATCCTGGCTTGCAGTTGGCTAAATTAAAATGTTCCTTGAATGGCTTAGTAATGTGTATGTAAATCCCTTAGCCTTTGTAGGAGATGCTCACTGCCAAGCCACTGGACTGTGGGGAGCCCACGAGATGTTATCATGAAACCCAGAAGTAAGAGCACATGAGTTCATATTTTGAAGCAAAGTTGCATAAGAGTTGTAGACTTAACCTATCTTCATTTTGGCAACAAAAATAAAAGAACATATTCATAAATTCATAAATAACTATAACGGCTCAATGGTTGTATGAATAATAACCTCACAAATGATGAAAATTCAATTTCCCTTTAAAGGTATGTACTACAGGTAAAGGTATGCACTGCAACCTCCTTTCATTCCCCCAAGAATATACTAATATGATCTCTAGAATTTGTATAATAATACAAAATCCAATACTTAGAGTTCTACATTTCTTAAGTGAAACAAAAAATTCTTTCTTTCTATTTTCATTATTATTTACAATTTCACTGGTTTTCATTTTGTCACTTTTTTTTTGGTTTTCTTTCCAGATATACATCAATTATTTTTTTCTTTGCAGTAGCTCAACACATCCAACTGAAGAAAGTTTACTTCTTATTGGAGGGCTAAAATAAACATCTTACAGATGTTAGAACTTCAAAGATAGGAGGTTTTTTCTAAGCCCAGCATAAGATAGCCAGCAGCCTGTGTTTTCAGAATTAGTTTGCAATCCTTTTTTTTTTTTGCCAGTCCTGAGCTTGAGCTCAGGGTCTGAGCACTGTCCTTGCACTTTCTCAAGGCTAGAGCTCTACCACTTGAGCCTCAGCACCATTTTTGGCTTTTTTTTCTATGTATGTGGTACCAAGGAAATACATAGAAGAATAATACAATTCTCCTGGTTCCTAGAGTGTGAGAAATTGTTTCCTTTGGCAGAATGGGTAAAATATGTAAAGACCCAAAGCCAACCTTCTATCTATTTTAATTTTATCTGTAAAGATGAAACAATGAGGACCGGGAGTATTGCCTAGTGGTATAGTGCTTGCCTAGCATGCACAAAGTCCTGGGTTTGATTCCTCGGTACCACGTATACAGAAAAATGCCAGAAGTGGTGCTGTAGCTCAAGTGGTAGAGTGCTAGCCTTGAGAAAGCCCAAGGACAGTGCTCAGGACCTGCGTTCAAGCCCCAGTACTGGCACACACACAAAAAAGATGAAACAGTGAAAAGTAAAATGAGATATAATGAAAAGTAAGCCTTAGTGTCATTATTGAAAAATCAAAACCCTGTTACACTCTGGGCTCTTATGTGGCTTGTGTGCACTCCTGCTTCAAGCTAAAGTGATGTTTCTCACCAGAACTGCATGGTACTGGGAAGGACCTTTTGCAAGGGGGTGCGTGCCAGCAGAATTCTGCACCTGGAAGTCATTTATTGGGTACCTAATAAGCAAATGAAATGTTTAATAACTGTTCTGTGAAAATGAAGCTTCACACAGTGAATTTCCGCTGAGGTGGCTTCTCTACCCCTGATTCACATGGCTGCCCCATCTCAGAACTTTAACACTTTTGTCTTTCCCGTTTGCTGGGTCCCGCTGAGGAGGCAACATTAAGATCAAAGTGATGTTCATTTAATTAGTTGTAGATCCATGTAAAAGCATTTATTTAGCACATGGCTATCCAGTGTTCCACCAATAGGCCGCACAAAACATTTCTCCAATATGCACCTCAGGCAAGGGGAATTCTGCTGTGGTTTCATCAGAAGGATTTCTACATTTGGATTTTTTTCACACATAGATGATTTAATCACACACAGGTGATTTAAACTCATAGAAATTTAATACTGTTTATATTTTTTAGTTAAACTTAAGTAGTGTTATGGAATTTCATTGATGATTTTGAGGGAAAAAGATAGACCATCTTTTATAGAAAGCACTAATTGAAAATACAACTGTTAGCCCCAAGCAAAGGTGACTTATGCCTCTAATCCTAGCTACTCAGGAGGCTGAGATCTGAAGATCTCAGTTTGAAGTCAACCTGGGCAGAGACTCTTGTCTGTAATTAACCACTGAAAGTGGTTCCACTGGAAGTGGAACTGTGGCTTAAAACAAAAATCTTAGGGACAGCTCCCAGGACCAAACATATCACACAGTCATACACACACACACACACACACACACACACACACACACACACACACACATTTCCTTTTGTTCTCTTACAGTGAGAAGTCTTTCTTGGCTATATGCTTTCAGGTTTGCCTACTATGTTTATCTAGGGAACCTCCAAGTGCATTAACATTATGATTGTCACATCAGAAACTCATTACATCATTGTGTCACCAAGTTTTCACTAGGGTCAGATGACTTATCCTGAAAATAGATTACCTTGGGGCCCGGAGTCTGCCCTAGTGATAGAGTGCTTGTCTAGCATGCACGAAGACCAGGGTTCCATTCCTTGGCACCACATACATAGAAAAAAGCCAGAAGTTGTGCTGAGGCTCAAGTGATAGAGTTCTAGCCTTGAGAAAATCCAAGGACAGTGTTCAGGCCCTGAGCGTAAGCCCAGGACTGGCATAAAGAAAATGAAAAAATAAAATAAAATAGATCACCATTGATCTCGTTTTCCACATTCAGAGTGTCTTTCTCTTGGTTAATACCCGAATGATACAATTGTTTAATATTTTTAGCCAAGGTCACTGTGATAGAATGGATAATGTTTTAAAAGCTTAGTGACCAGTGTATATGACATTATTGGGAGATGGTGAAACCTTGAAGAAATGGGGCCTAATGAGATAAAGTTAAGTTAGGTGGAAGTGTGTCTCTAAATGGGTAGTAGACCATGGCTACTTTCTGTATATCATCTTTGTTTCCTGGCCTCCCTAAGGTAAGCAGTTTCTTACAGCACACCATCTCATTGTTGTATAATGCCTCACCGAGGGCCCAAGGTTGTCAAGTCAGGTGACCTGGGACTAAGGCACTGAAATCCTGTGCCAATATAAAGCTTTCTTTTATTCCCCAGCTCTCAATCCTCTCTCTTCCTCTCTCCTCTTCCCTCTCTTCCAACTCTGCTTTTCTCTCTCTTCTTTTACTTGATCCTAGTCTGAGACTATTGTAAAGATCTCAGAGGATGTTGGCTATGGGTTTAAGAATTATTCACACCTCAGAGTTATAAGGAAGCGATTCTTTTGGTTTCTGTCTTTTCTTTTTCTTTTGTTTGAGATATTACACTGGTAAAGCTCCTATAAATTTCCTTTAAATTGTTCATGCTTATACCAATTATCATTGTCAAGTATGCTTCTTCACAGGAAAAAAACAAGAAGACTTCCCTGTAGACTGTAGCTACATATACCAATATAACATAGGAAAAGTTGTGAAGAATTATGTCAGTACTTGACATTGAAAACAGCAGATTAACAACTTGAAGTAAAAGTTCTTTATTTTTTTTTTGACTGCTTGAGCAGATTAGAATTTCAGTTCTCTTTCAGTGTGTTAAAACTGCCTAGAGGAAAGAAAAAAGTTACCAAGTTGGTGGAGAAACTACTCAGAAAGACTGGGTAAGCCTAGGTGGTTGGTGAATTCCTATAATCTCAGCATCCCTGAGGCAGAGATAGGAGGATTTCACCCTAAGGCTGGCCTCAGGCCAAAGTTCAAGATACTATTTGGAAAATGTTAATACCAAAAGGGCTAGGTCAGAGCTCAAATAGTTACCTAGGTGTTTGCCTAATAAGCACCCGGCACTAAATCAAATCCCAGTACACAGGGACAGGGACAGAGAGATAGAAAGCATGTGCCTAGGGACCTAAGAGAAAAGTCATCTTTTAAACTGGCTTCTGCAACCAGTACAGGAAACCCAGATAGTATCTACTGAAGTACAGTAAGGTCCTATCTGCAATTGAAATCTCAGAATGTCCACTATAGAGAACAGGCTCTGGGTAAATGAGCACCCAACAGCCCTAATCTACCAGCAGGTGAGAGGCAGCAAGGTAGTTCTCAGTGCCTTGGCGAAAGTCGCAGACCACTTATTAATCGAAATGCCAGATGATTATACTATTTTCTCACTTGAATATAGCACATACCAGGAGACTGGTTATTTTACATAATACTACTGGCTTTGAAACATTTGTTTTAAAACACCTTCTTTAATAAAGAGCAATTTTTTGAGACCCATGTTGTCTAATTGGCTGTTAAAAAAAAATCTCTCCTAGGAAATTGTCCTTATGGTCTCTTTTAAGGAAAATAAAACAAAAATCACTTAAGACCATCAGGGACACCAATCAAACCCTGCTGATAATGAACTCTGGGAAACTGCTCACATTCTTCTTGTCTACTCCAATTTTATTGAAATTAATTGTATCTTAGTGGTTGAGTCTCCAAGGATCTCAGCATTCTCCTCTACTGCAGAAGGGAGGGAGAGCCGGCTAGGGGTCCTTGAGGACCCAGCATTATGAGTGTCTGTGACAACTACTTGAGACATGGCAGTCACTTGTGGTTACACACTCTGTATGGCCTTTGAGTCAACACAATGTCTTCAGTACCCTTTGTGCAGCTCTGTGACTTGTGCATTGTTCAACACCCATTCTGTTTGTGAATGAATCATGGTTGCCTAGTCACTAGAGAATACCAATTGTTACAACCATCTTCTTTTCAATGAGCTTAAGTTAAGGCTCACATTAAGCACCCCAGTTTCCTGTTAGAATTGCACTCTAATCCATTGCAGATCTGCCCAAGAGGTAGAGATCCTGGGCAGAAAATAAATCATGCATGTGTTCTACACCAATAACTGAAATTTGTGTCTACCCTTTCAATTCCTTAACCTGTAAACTGTCAGAGTTTTTGTAAGAAAATAAACAGTAGGGATTATATCCATAAGTCTTGTAAATTCTAAAAGGATATTTATTCTTGTAGGTTTCCTAGAATAAAAATGGCACTAGGTCTACTAAAATTTCCTCCGTCATAAACCACACCAATGCCATTTACCTTCTCTTCTAGTGACATTGACTTTTTCTTTGCAAATACCTATGCTAGAGAGCACTGACTTTTAGTATGTATTATTAGTTACAGCCCATGTGTCTGATAAAGTTTTCAAGATGTAGTAAGCTCCTTAAATTTTTTAAACCTAAAGTTTACAATTAACTAATAAATTTAATGTTTAAAAATAGATAAATATGTAGAAATGGTCACATACAGTGAAACGTTATTATACAACTCTCTATTAAAGGGCAGTAGGCCTGGAAGGTATAAGGGACAGCTTGTGAGAAAATTAAGCAAATTTAGGCTTAAACACAACCATATGGACCTTCTTGAAGAATAAACAAACAAAATTCAGGAACTGTCATTCCAAATAGGGGTTCAACAGATACATTCTCAAGATTGTACAGACCTCTGGCTTCAACTTTTAAATACACTGCATTCTTTTGACAACTTTGTACCTTCACTTAAATAATAATCTGAAATAGTAGTGAGAATTACACACACCAGATCACTGGGAGGATAAGCTGGTAACGTAGCTTTGCAGGGTGTGTGTGTGTGTGTGTGTGTGTGTGTGTGTGTGTGTGTGTGTGTGTATGTGTGTGTTTGTGGGGGGGGGGCTGGTAACATAACTAGATCTTGGGCATCTCACTCTCATTTTACTTTTTTGCTTATGACTGGTGCTTTGCTACTTGAGCCATATCTCCAATGGGGTTTCACACTTTTCTGCTAGAAATGATTCTGGACTGCAATTCTCTAGGTCTCAGCCTCGTGAATAGCTAGGATTTCAGGCATGCGTCACTAATGCCTAGCTCTTTCAGGGTTTTTAGGGCCTACCTGTATACTAAAATGGCAGAACAGCATTGTATCCAGACTCAGAGGGTAAAGAAATTAGTGCAGAGGTGCATATGACATGTATGTGGATTGTATATATGGACACATGTGCTTGTGGATGTATATTATACCCAGGGAAGAACAGCTGACATAACCACTTCATATTAATGATGGTTTACGTATTACTCAGTCAGAGCTTAATGGTAGTAAAAATTGATCATATATAGCAAATCTAAAATGACTGATGTATTCATACCAAGCCCACTGGGTGATTTTGTTTTAGCCCCCAAGCCTTCATCATATTAATGATTATAATTCACATTGGGCTATTTTTAAAGGTACCTACTATTTAACTTTGAATATGTTTCAGTTTTAGGCCAGGCATAAAACTACGACTATGTGTCTATAGGCCATTCTTATTTCCTCTTCAAAGAGGGATCACTACTACACTGTTGGTGGGAGTATAAACTCATTTAACCACTATGAGAGCAGTATGGCGATTCCTCAAAAGACTGAACATAGAGCTCCCCTATGACCCAGCAATTTCACTCCTTAGCATTTACCCAAATGTTCAAAAACAAGGATATACTAAAGCCACTAGCACAATGATGTTCACTGCAGCACTATCTACCATAGCAAAGATATGGAACCAACCCAGATGGCCCTCAGTTGATGACTGAATCAAGAAGATTTGGAACTTATTCACAATGAAATTCTATGCTGCCATCAGAAAGAATGATATCACCCCATTTGTAAGGAAATGGAAAGACTTAGAAAAAATCATATTAAGTGAAGTAAACCAGACCCAAAGGAACATAGGCTCAATGGCTTCCCTCATTTGTAAAAATTAGTACACATCTAATTAGTACACAGCAGAGGATTACAATAGCTCAAAAACATAGATATAGGATGAGACTAAATGACAGGATCACTAGGATATGGAAACAAGAACTTTATCTTGTGTGACTGCTGTTCTTAATGTACTCTGTTATTTCTCTTCTCTTTTTTTGCCTTTTGGTTAATCTCATGTTGTTACTGTATCTGACTTTGTTACCTGGTATATTGTATATACATTTATTTGTTTATTTGAAATAATAAAGAGAATAGGGAAAAACAAGATGATTGGAAAGGTGTGGGGGGAGGGAGTGGGGACAAAAGCATGAGAAGGGGTATCAGTGTATGAGTAGTAATGTAACTACTATCTGGAAAATGCAACTGTAACTCCTCTATACATTACACCAACAATAAAAAATAAAATACACTAAAAAAAGAAGAGAAAAGAAGGAGAAAGAGATAGCTGTGAATAAAAATAACGTAGTATATATTACAAAATTATAAGAAGAAATAAATTTTAAAAATTTAACCATTACACATGATAAATATTCAAGATGTAGGTAGGTAGCTTTAATTTGAAATTATATGTTACTAAACAAGTACTGAAGTATATTACCTTAATATGCACAGTTTTTCTTTTTATGTAGCATGTTAAATAAAGACAATTTGAAAATTTTAAAAAGACCATGACTATGGCAAGCTGTAGGTTTATATATTTAAATGACGTTGTGGTAAAAATTATTCAAATCCATGTTTTAAATTTACTGTAATAAAGTTTTGTTTTTCCTTTGAAATGATGACAACTGAGTTACAAGAGTCAATTGATGGAGTTAGTAGTTTCAGTCCTCAAATTAAATAGTCTTCAAACTAGATTTCAAGTTCATTTGCATGTCTGCCCTGCCCTGAAACATTAATTTGTTTTTGCTACATTGACATATTGAAACAAAAACTTTGTTTGCTGAACTGAGCTGAGTTAGATATGGCAATGCAGATTGATACCTTCCAGTCCTGGTAAATTTACTTAGTATTTCTCTATTGTTTGCATCCATATGTGTAAGCTTGAAAAATAATACTTTGGATTGTTTTCATAATGAAATGGAAATAATAGCTGTATTTGTACAAGTGAATAAGTGTTAGTCACTTAAGATATAATCTGTTGTAATCCTCATAAATTACTGTTATCAACCTTTCTTTTTACAAATGGAAAATTATGTCAAGACAGGTGTAGTTAATCAAGGAATTGCAAAACTAATATACAACCAACTTCTAGGATCTGATTATAAACTATACTGGCTAAAATGTCCAGACTTTTTCACTGCATTTGTAGACTTTAGATATTTGAGTATCAAGAGTGAAGAGATGTACAGTTGTGCTTTTGTGAACTAGGAAAAGTTTATTGTTATGATTTTTCTTTATTTACAGTCACTAGTAGATTGTTGATATGTTGGATTATTTTCCTGTTCAGAAAGAACCCCTATTTCTCTGACTGTAGACACATTCACCTTTCAATGTGATTTCCAAAGTTTACCAAAACATTTTAGACATACTCCTTAGTATCATAAGTTCATAATTGATAAGTAGCAGAAGAGAACTGTGAAAACTTTCCATGACTAAATCAGATCCATGTTCTGCCTCAATTCATGGTTACCACACTGTGAATGCCACAGTTCCTTAGTAATATTCAGAGTGCTTGCTTACTCAATAAGGCTTTATAAATGTTATTTTAGATTATTAAGGGAAAATATAGGACTTCTGTAATTTAAGATCTATGATATATTAACCTTTGTTTGTAGTAGACAGGGCCTCCAATAGAAACTATGCATTTATTCACCTGATTATTATCAGTATCAAAATGTCTTCTATTGACTGAAGCTATACCAGTCAGAATAGAATATTGTACTTTTTTTTCCCCACAACAAATAATGAGATTCTTTCAGATTAACTAGGAAGTGCTTTGTTTCTCTATTCTCTATTCTTTGGTAGGCCATGGCAACCTTCTCTAAGTTCACAGATGCCTTTGACTCTATTGGACACTGTAGAGCTTAACTATAGACTAAATACTAGTTCATCTGGCCCACAGTAAGTGGGCCAGTAAGTAATATTCACTGTGAAAGAGCTCACCTGACCCTTTATAGGGGGCTGTAAACATCTACAACTCCAAGACAACTTTTGCAGTCCAGTTTGGAATCCACTCGAAATCTGGGAAGGGTGAATCATCTCTTGTCTATTTCTACTTAGTAGAAATAAAATGAGCTCATTTATTGTGACTGAATTACTCTCTACCTTACAGAATGAACAATAACGAAAAATCAATGCCAACCTACTAGATTGGATTCAAGTGCTTGAGAGATTACTCCCTGAACTTCCTCACGCATTATATTCATCAGTCCGTGTTTTTCTATTCCAGGGCCTACTCTTCCCAAGACTCACGTTAAAACAGCTTCTCTTGGCTTGGTTGGAAAAGCACGATCCCCTTTGCTTCCTGTATCTGTGCCAACAGCCCCTGAAGTGTCTGAGGAGAGCCACAAACCAACAGAAGATCCAGCTAATGTAAGGGAATCTTTCAAATTCATGTTCCAAAAACTATGCAATACATCTAAACCAGTTAGCTTCCATCATGCATGCATACATACACACATGTGTATATCCTTTACATACATAAATCTATGTATACTTATATTTACTAATGAATTTTTACCAATGGAGTGAAATACCTAGGCATCAATGAAAGATGATGTAATCATCATTAACATGAAAAAGTAAACCAGACTCTGAGGACTTTTCTTTTTTTATTTTTTATTTTTTGCTTTTCTTTTTTATATATTTTTATTGTAATTAATAAAAGGGTTACATGATATTTGCCAGATAGAAGGTGCATTAATTCACATACATTGATACCCTTTCACATGTCTTGGCACCCATCACCCTCCCCCCACCCACCACCCACTCCCCATATTGGTTTTCCCCCCTTCCCTATCAAGTTTCAGATAACCAAATACAAATAAATTCAATGTATCAGATAACAAAGTGAGATACTGTAACAATATGAGATACCCAAGGGACAGCAAAGGAGATGAGGGATAACATACTACATTAAGGACAACAATCATTCGTTATATGGCTTTTGTTTCAATATCCTGGAGGTCCTTTTCTGAGGACTTTTCTAAAGGAATGAAGCACAGTACATCTAATATAAAAAAACCCTCAAATATAGAATTGAAATAAAAGATATTTAAGAAGGGAAAAGGAATGGACATGTTTATAAAATAAGATGGATTCTTTCACTGTTTAAGGGGGCCAAAGTTTCTCTATTAAAGGAAGCAGCTAAAAATGTTAAACATGAACACTCAAAGGGAAAAATCATTCAATCTCACTCCATCTTCCCTCATATGAAAGTAACAGCAAAACTGGCAAAACTTTTCAATCCCTGTTAAGTCTTGAATACACATGGCCAAATCATTCCTTGTCATTGATAGATTCCTACAGGTTAATACCATGCACTGTGCACTTTTCCTCAGTATCTGGCATGTTTTTCCACCTGTGAAAATTCTGTCAGCACTCTAATGGATCAATGAGCTTCTTCAGTGAGATGAGATATAATCTCTGCCCAAATCTTGACTACTTATAATAGAAGGCATGGCTCAGGCCCATTAATTCAATGATTTAGGCAACTGGATAGGACAACCAAGAATAATCAAGAAGATCATGTCTGTATTTATCAAAACGAAACTATACATATTGAGAGGAAAATAAGAACAATAAGGTAAAATGTATTGAGTGCTTATCACTGCATAGTTGTGGATTTCCAACTACTCATAGCGACAAGTTTGCTATTCCCATTGGACAAATAGAGTATCTCCAAAAGGTATATAAGGGCCAGGAGTTTGGACTAAACCAACACTACTAACCAATACTATACTAAACCAAAATCTCTGAGATTAGTAATCTGTGAAAACCGTAATGACTAAGAATCCTATTACTCATGGAATAACACATTGCTGACTCACAGTATTGAGAGCTAGAGACAAGGTTCTCACTAAAATTCTGCAGTTCATCTTATCCTTTTATCCACTGTCCCCATCTTGTTGCAGGAGTCTCTTCACCTCTGGTATTTAGTGCTAACTCTGCTCTGTAGTATAAACAGTTTCCATATATAAATGTAAATCACAGTCCCAGGATTCTCCTTAGTCAAGGCAAAGATCATCAATTTCCCACACAATATACACCTATATCCTATTATTGAAAGACAACATATCATGATGCTCAGTCTAGCTAATAGGGAAAAGAGCTAATGGATTGAACATTAATCGCACACTAACCATCATAACAATTAAGAAAGGCATCACAGGACGCCTGTAAAGGATGCCAGTATTTTGCGCTATGCAATAGAGAAGGTTCACACATGTCTTCAACATTACAGAAGCTGGGATTTCTAGACCCTGATTTAAAACAAGATATATTTTAATATGATTTTTTTCCATGCGACAGGTAGGTGGAAAAAGTGCAGGAGACAGTTGATAAGCATTCTTCAAGCCCTTCTTTTATTTTCTTTTTTTCCCAAAATTATCTTTAGGTAGAAGGGAGTTTGATTTTTGTCCTTCTAAGGATTTTTACTATTTGAGTTCTCCCTAGACTCTATCAGATTTCAGCTAATACATTTGTAACCTACAACATGTGTACTTACAGATTTACAGGCTAATTTTAGCTACCACAAATGAGGAAAACTATGCAATATTTGTTTTTCTGGGTCTGACTTAACTCAATATAATTTTTTCCAAGTCTTCCCATTTTCTTATGAATGAGACGCCATCATTCTTTTTTATGGATGAATAGAATTCCACTGTGTATATACACATTTTCTTGATTCATTCATCAGTTGAAGGGTATCTGGGGTGATTCCACATCTTGATTATGGTGAATAGCGCTGCACTGAACGTGATTTTCCTGGGAGGTAATCTTGTTTGTGATATTTTTGGATAAAAGCCCAGGAGTATAATCTCTGTGTCATATGCTAGTTCTATGTTTGTTTGTTAGTTTTTTTTTTTTTAAAGAAATCTTATCTGCTTTCCAGAGTGGCTAAACAAGTTTCCTTTTTTCCTAATGAACATCCATTTTCAGATATCATGATAATAATCTTGAATAACCTGCCACTGTGTCAAATTCAAGAACAATACTCATTGATCTAAGAAGCTAGAGCCCCTGCCTTTACGAAATGAATGTATCAGTGTGTGTGTGTGTGTGTGTGTGTGTGTGTGTGTGTGTGCCAGAATTGACCCTTGAACTCTGGGACTTTTACTCTCACAATTTTACTTGGCTCAAGGCTGATAGACTGCCATTTGAACCACATGTCCACATACAAGTTCATTCGAGATGAGTCTCATGGACTTTTTCTGTCCAAGCTTGCTTTGAACCAATATCTTCAACTCTCAATTTCTGGAGTAGCTATAATTATAGGTATGAGCCACAAAGCACCTAGTTGAATATTCCAATATGTGCTACTAACTTTTCTATCCTTCTCTCTATAGGTATATGAACAGGACGACTTGAGTGAACAAATGGCAAGTTTGGAAGGGTTAATGAAGCAACTTAATGCCATCACAGGCTCAGCCTTTTAACACAGATGCTGAATGAATTGGGTGAATTTTCCAGGAACTCTGAAGCATATCCATTACTCATGAACAGCAAGCCTGGGTCCAAGAACTCTAACCAATGTACAGGTTACCATCTGGACCACTTTATTCAGGAATGTCTGTCTGAAGCAGTTCAGGAAGAATAAGTATCCTTTCCTTCATAGGCCTCAGGAATCGCAAGATGATGCCTATTTTGGCTTAAAAAACAAAAGCAAAGATGCATCTTCACAGCAGAGTCAAAGTTGAAGCTGCTAGAATAGTCCTGGGTCTTCACCCCTCAATGACCACACTGTCCAAACTAAATACCTATGTTTGCTTTCATTGAGACCTGTTGTTGTATGTGTAGGTCTAGTCTTACTAAATGCAAGTGCATTATTTAAGCCTGTATCATGCCATGGCAAATCAGTACAAGCTCACTATTTTGTTCTCAACTTTAAAATTCAAAGCTCCCATAGAAATTTGCATACTCCATAGCATCAAGAGATTGGATGTTTTCTTGACAGCACAAAGAGTAAATAAGCAAACAAGAGGCACCACAAGCTTATGTTTGTAACTTAGTCATTCATCTTTCACAAGTGGCAGATCTTAGCAAGTGGCTGTAAAAACCCCCATTTTAGCAAGTATTTGCAAATCCATCCTTGGTAAACATTTATCTCTGAAGTACAGGAACAAAGAAATCTGGTGGTATTCTGCCAGCATCAGTGCATTTCTAAAAGAAGGTACAGTAGACTCAATCTTGTCAGATGCATGGTAAAGTGTCTTATAATAGGACACTTTTCTATTTGAGTGGCTTTTTGTTTCATAACACACTGTGATGACATGTAAAAATGTTTCACTGAGGCGTCTTCTTCAGGAATTTGGCTGGGAGAGTTCACACACACACACACACACATACACACACACACACACACACACACACACACACATACACACACACACACAGCAGTAGCCTATCCTCCTCTGACTTCTTGGAAATCATCTTTGGGCAAAATGGGTAGTTCCATGTCTGCTATAGTACCCTGTGGAAAGCAGGCTCTGGAGAAGGAAAGGAGCATAAATGATCCTTTTCAAGATTACCTTCTCTGGTGTGTTCATGTAGCATCATTCCTGAGTTATGTCTGGCAGTACTGAAACAAGTTGACTGCCAGAATCTTTAACCAAGGGGGAAATTCCACACCAAGCCTCTGACCGAATGAAGAAGAGGCAGAGGGGTCAATGCCACTTGACATTAACATATCATAATTTCAGTGGATACCCTTCCAAAACAGCATCTTAAACTATGGGCAAAGATTTTTTTCGGTTTTTATTACCGTGTTATCTACAGCTTGGAACTAGCTGAAATTAAGAATATTTTGTGTGCGGTTTCTGAATTTTCAGCCTGCATTTGGAGTTAATCCCTGTTTATGCAGCTGAGTTGCCAAAAGGGAACCAGTTTGCATATTTATCAGTTAGGTGACTTGAAAACCCAATGAGAGAGTTTCAGCTGAATTATTCTTTTCAGCTCTGCCTTTGATTTCAAGCTTCAGTAGGTCATAATTTTAAAAGAGCGTGGAAAGGATAGGATCTTTACAACCTAATAGCTCCTTTTATTAGGTGGGTAATTATATATGAATCCCTGAATGAAATATTTTGAGCAAAATGGCACTGTAACAGAAGTAATAATTCAGATTATTTTTTTACAGTTTTATGTCAGGAAGGAAATCTGATGTCAAAGAGAGAGGTTGTTCACATGGTTCATTAGGAAGTCTGGTCCATTTGCAAAATTGTTCCTTCAACAAGAGTGCTTGTTCAGTTTCCCAAGATTTGCTGGAAGTCCTCTCAAAACCCTGTGTCATGTTATTCAATGGGACAGAATTTTCTTGTTCAATATCTGGGCACGTAGGAAGACAAATCTACTCTTACCAGAAAAAAAGGGCATCTCCTAAGACCATATTGATTTTTGTTTCAGATACAATCCATTGTCTTAAAAATAAATGTTTATTAAGCTAGTCCATGCTCGAAGCCCTAGAATACTATCCTCCTTTAAACTTCAAGCAAGTAATATTCTTATACAATATATGATCTGTGAGGACTTTCTCAGTTTGGAATGGGCTAGATTCCATTGACTGAGTTGCAACGTGTAAAAATGTCCAAGTCAGACCTGATGAAGGCGGCTCGCATGTGTAATCTGAGTACAGGAGGCTGACATCTGAGGTTCTCAGAAATGCCCATAAGACACTTAACTCCAGCAAAGAGCCAGAAATGGAGCAGTGGCTCAAGTGGTAGTGCTCCAGACTTGAGCTAAAAAGCCAACGCCAAAGGCAAAGCTATGAATTGAATGAAGCCTTCATACTGGTACAAAAAATATCCAAGTCAGCAATTTTAGGAAAAAAATTCCATTGCAGTCCTGTTATCTATATTTAACATGTTTAGCTGGAGTTACATTTCTGCTACACACTTTGAAAGTTTCTTCATCAAACAAATCCTCCAATGGTTTGTTTTAGCAATGGGCAAGCCTTCTTGCCATTACTCAAGTATAGAATAGATTGCATTTTATTATCCTCAGGAGACCCTATTGTCTACTTACCTGACACTTTTATTATTCAATTAGATCACCTTCGTTTCTCTATCTTTTGCACCGTAGGCCCTCAAATGATTCACATATACATGGTCACTTTTTAATTTCCTGATCTCTTGATTTCTTGACAAGAAAGAATCCATGAATACAAGGTGGTAGCCTCTGTTTTTGCTCCTTCTTTGAGTTTAGTTCAGGGCATGCTGGGCTCTTTAAGCTCATAAATCTCTCTGACTCCCACAGGGCAAAATCTTGACAACCAACCACCAGCCTCTGCCTCCAGCAGTCATTTCTCTCTAAGAAAGAAGAAAATCAAACTTGGCAGTGCCTGCTCAGGCCTCCCTTATCCTGTGCTGAACTGTCAGGCAAGAGCTCCCTCTTGCAAAACTTTGGTATTTTTCTTTGTATTTCATTCTGATAGCAATGCTATTTTCATTCCAGTAGAAATCTCTGCATTTGTTAAACTCATAAAAATGCAGATAGCACAAATGTGTACAGAATGTTTGAATGCTCCTCTAGCCAGAAAGTTAAACATTTCTCAGCAATTCACATTCAATAAGAAATTGGTCATAGTGGCCTCTTTCTATAGTCAATCTATAAATAATATAGCTTTATATTTTAGATATTGCAAAATGCATACTCAACTGAACAATTTGAAAAAAGAAAACAACCAAACCAGAGGTGGTATGAGAGGATATATTAAGCCTTTTAGACATTTTACACAATACTACTTTCTTTAAAATAAGAATTAAAAAATAATAAGGTGTATGGCTCATTTCTCTGCCTTGGTCATAGCCACCAATGGAGAGCCAGGACTAGATAGTTGTCCAGATAGCATTCAAGAGCTAAACTTTATCAATCATTGGCTTTTCCAATAAAGGATCTTTTAACCTCTGGTTTTTCTGGAAGCTAGCAATGCCTGAAAGCATCATGGAAACCTATTCACCATTTGTATCCTTCTGTTGATAATATTTAAAGAAACAGTTTAAGGTTACCTCTCAGTGGAATAGAGTCTCTCAGACAAGGTTAATGGACTTTCATCCCCAATTCAGAAGGCTATCTCTAAGAAGAGTTTATCTTGCAATTTTAGATAAGTTCCCTGACTTAAGACTTCTTGTGGTTTGGTATATTCATTTCTAGCCATGTGATCTGTAAGATAGAGTAGCTTTCCTTCCACATCCAGAGTACTCCTCATGAGCTGAGGTTAGGCAGAAGGCTGGGACATGCTATAATAGCCCATTTATTCTTTTTTCATATATTTTTTATTTTAATTAATAGATGGGTTACATTATATTCACCACATAGAAGGTGCATTGCTTCACAAACATTGATACCCTTTCTCATGTTTTGGTCCCCATTTTCCTCCCCCCCCCCAACCCCACCCTTCATCTTGTTTTCCTCCCTTCCCTACTTACCCTATTTCAAATAACCAAATAAACACATATACAATATATCAGATAACCAGGTGAAATACTGTAACAATATGAGATAACCAAGGGACAGCAAAAGAGATGAGAAATAACATAGTACATTAAGGACAACAATTGCACATTACATGGTCTTTGTTTCTATATCCTGGAGGTCCTTTCATTTAGGGTCATACTATTTTCAACCCATTTATTCTATGTTCAAAATAATTGTAGAGAGCTACAGATGCAATCCCAGACTCACACCTCCATTTTCTGTCTTCTTCAGAATCACTCGCAAGCAACATTTTACTCAGAATCTGTACTTATTGGTTAGCTTTCATAAATCATTAAAGAAAGAAAAAAATCTTGTTTTAAAGTAAATTGGAAACTTGAGAAAAGTGACAAATAGATGTTTTATATGATATTCTTTCCCATTGAAAAAGATGATGCATACCCATACCTCAGTCAAACCTTGCAATCTAAATTACCTGCTTGCTGAAGAACTGATTCTTAAAAGGAGTGGTAACTTCACTGGCCAAGCAGTTCAGATAGGAGACTTAATGCCATGCCCATATCAGGCAGTGAATATGACTTCTGAGCTGGTGTCTCCAATGCCAGACTGAGTAGATAGCATTCACTTAGTGGACTTCCAGCCGCACTCTGAAGGACTTTTCTTCTCTTGCTCTCAGTAGAGAGCCTTTGTACATTGCCATCCTATGTTTTTGTTTTTGTTGGTAGAAGAGCCACCTAAGAGCTCTACAAGATGTCATATACACGGAGTTATGGGCCAAGGAATCTCACTGTGTGCTGAACGTGTATTTTCAGATGCAAGAAAGGAATGTTGGAGATGAGGAGAAATGCTGTTTTTTTTTAATATTGTAGGGTAAACCTGACGATTCTGAACTTTGTGAATTGTCAGTTTGTTTGGGGGATGGGTGGGGTGGGTCTGGGGTGTACTTTTTATAAGTAATATTTAATTTATTATTTAGAGTGGCTTCTTTTTTGGATAATTTATGATAAATAAAAATGGGAGATCTGGTTGGTTGGTATCTAGGCTAGGATGGCTGTTAAAGCTGCAGTGTTCTATTATCTCAGAGGGACAATGTTGGAAAAATGAGCTGTCCATTGCTGAGTATGAGGAAACATCCAGTCCAGGCAAAGCCTTCACTGAATTTCCATCACCAATGCCTTCTCCCTTTCTAGGGCTATTCAAAGAAGACAAATACCAAACCTAAAATAATTTGGATAGCATTTTGCGGATCAGTGCTAGTCATTCTCTCCAAGGGCTTTGCAACTCAAGACAATTGTTAGTGTGATAGTGGTATGTTTATATGGTAGAAATGGGTATACTACAGCTTTAACTAGCCTTAGTGGAAAATAAAAAGAAAGAAAATTTTTGTTGTTTCAAAATACCCTTAACTCAAAGGTATTCTGATCCCACAAAGAGTTTCTTTAACTTGTCAGACTCTAGCATTGTTAACCAAATTAGACTAGTGATTGCAATATTTAAGTGTAAATCTTGTTCTATGGAAAAGGAAACTTGCTTACAGTTTAAAACTGACTGTTTCTACACATGATCTTGTATACTATTACACAAGAAAAAGGGGTTTTGTAATCACTGTAGAACAGTCCCATATCCATTTTTTATAGAAATGTTATTCCAATGGTGCATTTTTTGTTTAATAAATAAAGTTTTGATACAAAATTGTTCTATTGCATTATTTATAACAAACGACTGATTCTCCCACATAATCAGCACCAACCCCTAGCTGGCCTGTCTTTATCTTAGTATGTTAGTCTCTGTGATAGAAGTCTCAGTATTCTATCATGTTCCCCTTGGAATCTATTTACCATTTTCTGCACATTCTCAAGTATGTATTCAGTCCCAGAAGTCACCAAGCCACCTCAGGCTGCCAGAACTTGTTTTGTGTGCCTGCATGAGAGACCTGAAAATGTTTGATCTCACCTTATCCAAAGCAGCTAAACACTTGAGCCCCTTTGATCCTGATGGCAACAACTCATAAGAAAAGTTCCAGCCTGGATCTGGTGGCTCACACCTGAAATCCTGGCTACTCAAGAGACTGAGATCTGAGGATTATGGTTCAAAGCCAACCTGGGCATGAAAGTCGGGAAGACTCTTAGCTCCAGAAAACAAGAAGTGGTGCTGCAGCTGAAAGTGGTAGAGTGCTAGCCTTGAGCTGAAGAGCTCAAGGACAGTGCCCAATCACAGAGTTCAAGACCCACAACCAAGAAAAAAACAGGAATAAAAAAAGAGAAAAATTTCAGTTTAATACCAGAGCACTCCTGAAAGGTTGAGCCAAATGCACTCTCAGGAGATAATGTTCCACAACATGGTAGCCATAAGAACACAGATCTGCTTCTTCCTTCTGAGTGACCTCCTTTTCCTCTTATAGCCTTCCCTAATTATTTCAACTGGGTGCACTTTACAACAAATCATTTTCCCAGACATCCATTTGTTGGGAGAAATTCATCTAAGACAAAATCATTAGTATTCATCCCAACATGCCAATATCGAATCTATGAAATACTACACCTCCAGATACTTCACTCTCACAATGTCAACAGAAGAATCTGGGAACACACACACACACACACACACACACACATTGCATAATATATATAGAGAGAGATATAGATATAGATATTGAAAGGTGAAGTTGAACATCTAATATATTTTAAAAGAAAGTCATGTAGTGCCACAAGTTTTATTCTTCTGAGCAAACAAATTATTACTAAAGGTAAAAGTCCTCAGTACGTTCTTGTTTCAAGAGTCATATGGCACTTCCATTTTCATCAATGTGCTATCACTCAATATGAAAAAAAAATATGTTTGAGCCAGGTATAGTGAGTCACGCATGTAATATTAGATACTTGGGAAACTAAAAGCAGAAAAATGATTAGAGGATGGAAAAAGTAAGTAATTGTATCCATCTTAAGCAATAAAAATGTTAGGCACAGTAGTATGTTTCTGTTATCCCACATATGCAAAAAAAAGATGTAAATAGTAGGATGATGGGTCAAAATGGCAAAAATTGAGACCTCATTCAAAGAATCTTAACAGCAAAAAAGAATCGAGTGACTGAAGTGGTAGACTTGCAAGGCCCCTGCATTTAAACCTCAATGCCAAAAAAAATTTAATATGTTTAAAAACCTCTATAGATGTGAAGAAATTAGAACCCTTGTTCACTATTGTTCAACTTTATAATTGCTGTGGATATAATATACAGCCCCTAAAACATAGACTACCATATAATCTTATACTTTTGTCCTAGAGACTTATATGTTCATTTCTTTTTTTCTTTTTTGATTTTTTTATTATAGAATTTATTCACATTGATTTTTACATCATATTTCAACTGATGTATTTAATGAACAAGTATTCAAGAAGGCAATCTCTATATACAATCACTGGCACTTAGATTTTAGAACATAATTAAAATTAGGCTGAGGGTTTGTATGTCGTAGATACATATTAATCTATGTAATAAAACATTATGTCTATAGAGTCATAGATTTTTATTTCTATGTAGTTGTGTTTATCTTTCCAATAGCATGTCCATAGCTTTGAGTATGCAAATATTGAGTCCTCGCTCTTGTACTATGTACATCTCTGCACTATTCACAACAGCCAGGCAATGGAAACAACCCAGATGACCTACTGCAGATGAATGGATACAGAACATGTGATATATACATATATATATATATATAATGGAATTCTACATAGTCATTTATTCTTTAATAGGGATGTTATTTGTAATAGCTAGAACAAAGAGAACAAAAACCTTTGTGAAATCTCCAGCAACAGTATGCTTTTTAGGATTCCTTCTCACCCCACCACCATCTCTCTTCTGCTGTATTGTCAAAAAAAATATATCAGTGTTTTACTGGGAAGTTGGAATGCACTTGCATACTAGACAATGTGATTGTTAAATTCTACATCTATTTTAAAGTCATTTTAATCCTACCTTTTATTTGCCTAAATCTAAAGGTAAACTTAATCTGTATTTATTTACCAATTCCTGGTTTTTCTACTTTTCCCTTTCATTTGTAACTAATCTCTCTCCCTCTCCCCAACTTCAAAAATTCATAATTTGATTCAATAAATACCAAAGCAATTATTCCTGAGATAATCCAAATGCTCTCATTAGCAGTTCAAAAGGTTTCTTGAAATAAATAACAGAAATAATTTCTCCAAGACTCCTTTCAGGTTTTAATTAACATTCCTCTTTATAAATTAATGACAGTTCTTTAATTTCCCTGTCTTTGTTAACATCTATTCTGACTATGTAAGTTTGACAAAATACCAGTTAGTAGAACAATTTTTCACCTTCTTACTATTTCTTAAGGATTTAATTCTTGCACTATTCTTTGATTCTGTTTTGGGTTCCCTGAACTGCTTTCTTTTTCTTTGTATGCAAGCTAAAATTGTTCTGGTGTGGAGCTTTCTTAACAATATTACCATTTCAGTTTTGTTAGTGTGAATCATTTGTCATGAATTATTCCTATTTCTTCCCAAATAGGATGCTTCAAAAAATTAACTACAGCAAATACTTCATGGGGTTTTGTAGGCTTGAATTTAAATCCAGCCATGTATATAAAGGCCTCTGTATGATTTCTGATTCTGGGCACAAAACCTTAATTAATTATACATCTCTTCTTTCTGTGTCTACACTCAACCTCCCCATTGATGTTTATGAATCTTCTCATACATGTTTAAAAACATAGATGTGGCCTGGTCCTGATTCTAATTATATACATATAATTTTCAACACCTAGATAGATTAAAGAAGCACAAAGAGGTAGATATTGTAATACAATATCTTGCATATTAAAGTACAACTAACTATTATTTAGTGTCTCATTCCAATGCAAGGCACTCTGCTGGACTAGCATAGACCAGTATATCTTCAACCTTTATGTACAACCCACATATATGTGTATATTCGACTCCATTTCAAATGGGAATTGGATATTTTCAGATGAAAAGGAGAAAATTCCACCACCATCAAATTAAAGTTTCTTACCACCTCATAGGAAAGGTGATATCTGAAAAAACGTTTTTAATAGTAAAAAAAAGATGAAAACCCATAAGTATATAAAAAGGTAATTTAGGTAAGAGAAGTTATGTGAGCAGGAAAGATACATAAGCTAGAAAGTTACAAGACAAACACTACAGAAGGGGACATCTAGGGTTTTTCTGAACTAGTATATTGTATGTGAGGGAAAATGGAACAAGAAGTAGATTTGGGAAACTCAACTGAGGTTTGTAAAGGTCACCTAAAATATTTAAGTGTGTCAAGAACAAGTAATCATAGGCCAGGAGGCTGGCCTAATGTTGGAGTGCTTGCCTAGCATGCATGAAGCCCTAGGTTCTACATACACAGAAAAAATAGGAAGTGGTGCTGTGGCTAAGTGGGCCATGAGAAGGCCCAAAGACCTGAATTCAAGCCCAGGACTGGTGGGAAAAAAAAGAACAAGTAACTATCAAACATGAAAGTCCTATTCTTAATTCACAAGTGTCTATAGAATAATTACAGTGAACCAAGGACCAAACTGATACCGAAAAGAAAGCCATCCAACTGGATATAATTACTACCACTTGTGGTATTGTTCATTTATTTGTGACCCCAATACAGAGATTGTTAGGCCAGTGTAATAATTGTGATTGAAATGAGTCCTAAAATATAAAATTGTAATATAGAAGCACCTTATCTTTAGGGACTGCTAACCATTATCACTGAAGAACAAAGTCACTTCATTTAGATAAGATAACCCTCTTAGGAGTAACATTTAAACTGAAATCAGAGTACAGTACAAGGAATCATCCACGTGAATATTAGAAACATAGAACATTCCAGAAGAAAGAGAAGCTATGTTTGGGCAAGAAAAGAGCTAACAGGTGGTTAGCTGCACTTGATTGCACAAGGTGTGGAGAGGAATGAAATGAGAGGGGTTAGAACATTAAAATCGGAGCCGTTATGCTGCATCTCACAACACTGTCTATAATCTGTAGAAACAGGAGGCGCTTGGCAGCTTGGAGAATTCACATGTAATCACTATGCATCAGCACAAACAATGCACATGCTACCTCCAATATGCAATATTATGTAACGTTCTTTATTGCATATAATTCATCTTCTCTTGTTCATGACTGTAAACTCCCATTTCATTATGGGATGAATCTCAATCTTGGAGCAGGTATTTCCTTTAAAATTTTTCTTATTTCACTCAGCCTCTTTCTGTGACAGGAGTCTGTTTTGGGTAAAGTCTTGAACTTCACAGTTCTCATTTCTCACTAGAAAGTCATTACCCTTGGCAATCCTCTTCAAGTGGGCTTCTGGGAAAGCACTCATGACTCTCAAAATGTGCTTGTCCGCGTGCAGATTCTCATGGAAGCCAATGTAGTAGTCTTTAATCCATCTCATCAGTGGGGATTTTGTTGACCTTTACAACCACAGTTTGTATCTTAAGAAACTCCTGAGCATCTTTTCTCTCAGTACATTACGATCTTGTGAGCTCTATTGTCACTTGGCCAAATCTAATTCTTTCTAGCACCATTAACAAAAATTCTGTGTTCCAACCTTGTCCTGTACATGGTCACCAATTATTAATTCTAAAACATTTGTTTTAGATGGGGTGTCCTTAGCATGCATCTATAATCCTAGCTACTCAAGAAGCTGAGATTAAGGACTGTGGTTTGAAACCATCTCTGGCAAGAAAGTCCATGAGATTCTTATCTCTGATAAACTACTCAAAAATACTGCCAGTGGAGCTGTGGCTCAAGTGTTAGAGTACTAACCTTGAGCAAAATTGGCTCAGGAACCATACTGAGGCGTTGAGTTCAAGCCCCAGGGCTAGCACACAAAAAAATATGAAGAAGACCTTTTATTATGAGAGTTTCCTTTTCCCTTTTCCATCGTGATTCCCTGACCCTCAGCTTACATAAGCCTAGTGAAGACATGCTAGAATAACCCTGTTCCTTACTTGTCAGGGGTTTTCAGTTATAGTCTCTGGCTAGCACACACATCTACCATGTTCCTTCTGAAGCCTTAGCTAGCCCTCTGAGAGGTCCCTTACCAAGAATCTTACAAAATACAATGGAAGACTGTTCTACACGGTGCTGCTCTCCCAGTTCCTCGCTTTCTCCCCATGTCTCTCTCTTTCCTCCCAGTCACCTCCACATGGGGCGGGGATCTCTACCTCTAGTTCTCACAGGAGGAATGGTGGCACTGCTGACAGCCTGATTTGGATGTCCAGACCCATGGGAAGGTACAATTCTATTCTTTTTAAGACTCTGAATTTAATGAGTAAAACAGGAATATATTATAACAGCTACAACAAATGAATATGTCAGGAAGGACTAAAGCTTAATCCACCCATTGCCATGAAGTCTCCTATCTCTTGGGAGAAAGGTAAAGACCCAAATACAGGAGACTAACAGGTATGTCTTTGTGGGAGACAAAGAGGCAGAGTCATGGTTTTCAGAGCTATTCCATGAATAGGCCTATATTACAAAGTGGTAGAGGGTAGATAGCAACTCTGCACTAATGTCTAGAAGGCCAGCTCACAAGCAGCCTGGAACTTTGTGATCCCTTCAGGGTTTGGCAAATAAAGCAATGTTCCTGTGGAAGATGTTGGGACTCCTGTCACTAGCACTAGGCTGACAATAGTCCCCAGGCATTGGACAGATGGTCCTATTTCCCTCTAACCTTCCTTTGTTTACTTTCTTTTCATCTATCATACTAGGACAATAATATCTGGCTTGCCTACTTTGCAGATTTCTTATGTGGATGAGTCCGATAGCACATATAAAAGCACTTTATAGGTTACAAAGTGCTACCTTATGGCTTACAAAGCAATAATGACATTGTTAGAATGTATACCAGAAAGTTGTAATCTACTCTTCCTACAAAAATCTAAAATACAAACAGGAGGGTGGGTTTTCTGGAGATTTTTCTAAGCAGTTCCACACCTGATGAGGGTGTATGGCCCTCCCTATAGTTCTGTATACTTCTGAAGGGTAGGGTAGGGTGGAGTAGGGTAGAAATATCAGCTCAAGTTCTTGCTTCTGGGTAGTCAGCTTCTCATTGAGTGCTTTATTTACTCAATTATTTTCTATTGCAAGTAAATAAATGTGCCAGACACTGACAGTTGTAGTCCTTCCTACTAAAGAGGCTGAAATCTGAACAAAAGGGCTGGGACCTAGTTCAAGTCTGGCACATCCCTGGCAAGCACAGGCCCATGCATTCATGCATTTTACAAAATTAAATAGCTAAATAAACACACCGATATTAAGTCACTTTCTAGGAAGGAAAATTTTCATAAGGCCTGGAACCTTGTTTCTTACACAATCTCTGCTTCTCTGCTTCTCTGATCCTTTTATTGTGTCTGTGTTTTGTCCTTTTTTCCTTAAGGGAATATCTCAAAAAATACAAATATAGGTTATTCCTTCAGGAAAGCATCAGTGTTTGTGTTGCAGTTCAGCCTACAGCTGACACCCAATGCTTTAGGCTCTCATTTCACTCTGTAAGCCAAGTATTTCATTAAGTTTTTCTCTTTCCAAAGATTGTTTTCTCAATAGAAGGCACTGGTGGATAAAGGCTACAGTGTGTTTCTCTCTACACAGTCACAGTAAATGAAGACTTTATCTGGCACTCTTGTCTCACATTTATCTAGCAAAATGAGAAGACTTTGTTGTGGTAGGTAACAACAGTATTTCTTCTTCCTCTGGACTTCCTTGGATGAAATGGAATTTTTTAATGCGGTTAGAGAAAGGTGATTCTTGCTGACCTTTTCAATGTAAACATTTCCTTTTGTATACCAAAGGGAAATTGACTGAATTAATTTGTTGAATGAACAAAATTTAATTATATTTATCATTGCATTCTAAGGGCTAGATATTTGGCAATAGTAATAGCAATAAAAGTTAAATAATAAATTAAGCAATGTTGTACATAGCCCATTACTTGACTTATTTATCATTGTGAGACCATGAGTCTTCAGTTTGAGCTATTTTTTTTAACATTTCAGGATAATCAAATGAATAAAATAGTAAGCACTAATGTGATGAAATACTCATCACATGTACAACATGTTGTGCTAAGAGCCTTGCATAAATGTTCTCATTTACTATACAACAAAACCTTCCAACATGTGAAAGACTGTTGTGAATTTATGGAGGGAAAAACCTGAAACCAGAGCTATTAAGTTCCTTGCCAAATGTCACCAAGCCAGTAGGTATAAAGCCAGGCCTCAAATCTACTTTGTCAGATCTAAAGTAAATATTTTTTTATCACCACTTTGAGCAGTAGGCAACTGGTAGTTTTAATTAATTCCCTAGGCTTTCATGTTTCTCTAAACTTGCATTTTTTTTATTAAAGAATTTATTAACATTGATTTTTTACATCATATTTCAAATGACATGTTTAACAAACAAGTGTTCAAGAAAGGAATCTCTATATACAATCACTGGCACTTAGTTTTTAGAACATAATCAACATTAGGGTAAGGGTTTGTATATCATAGATACATATTAATTTATGAAATAAAACATTATGTCTATGGAGTCATAGGTTTTTATGTCTACGTAGTTCTTGCATGTTTATCAAAGCTGCCTGGAACTCTTGTTAAGTATCAAATTCTAGGGCTCTATTCTAAATGATGTTGTTTCAAATGGTCTAGGGTATGGCGTGAGAATCCGTATTTTAACAGGTTTCCCATATAATTTCTGTTCTCATATCCTATGGCAACAGGAAATGATCTGCTGCACTGTCTGAAAAATCCATCTCCAAACAGAAATTTAAAAAAATAATTCAAAGAGACCACATTGAGACCTGAACAACACAAGAGGGCATTTGCTGCAGATGCATTTGGGTCCACAGGAAGATCCAATAAAAGAAGTTCATTTCCCAGATAATGGAAAATGTACTCCAGAAATGGAATTCGTAGGCCCTGGTTGGATATATGTGGATTATGGCTCCATTGCTGTAATTATTGGCTCAGTGTCTGTAATTATAGATGTGATTTGTTATCACATCTGAGTGAGACTGTCCTCTCACTCCTCCTCTGGTAACCCAGGGGTGGCTCCACTCTCCTGAAGCCAAAGCAATGAAAGCAGAGAAAGAGCAGGAGCTCCATGGATTCATCACCAGAAGAAAGGTATGGATGGCAAAGTTAAACTAGACTCCCCTAAGATCAAATGAGCACTTCAGAAGAACAAATTGTATCAAGAACGTATCAAAAACAAAAGCTGAAAACTTGTCCTGACTGAGTGGAGATATTTGAGGGTAAGTCACTGCTCTGCAATTCTGTACACTCAAGCATATTATTCCATAAAACAACTGATATTTTTTATACGTTTATGTCTCAAGTAGGTACATTTTATTATATTCTTGACTACTTTTATCCCACACAAGAGGCAGAGAACTGCAAGGTCTTATCCAGGACAATTCTCTGTTGCTTTGAAAAAATGGTCTACGCAATTCTGTACTTCTTGTGAAGTTTGCTAGATTCATACTGAATTATCAAGTAAGCCTTTTGGAGACCCATATCTGGAAGATTTTGCTTCAGCTTTAAGCAGGACTTGTTTACTAAATTAAGATAAAAGAGCTTTACTGCCTCTTTGTGAGACCCATTCAAAATTGGATATACTTTTTCACTAAATAGTTCCTAAAATAAAACTTTATAACCATCTGGATTCACTGCTTTCTTGCTGATATTTCTTGTAGATACATGGTATGTTAATGACTTTTGATCTCAAAGGATGTCTTAGACTCCAAAATTATGTGTTTAGATAACAACCCAACAGGAGCCACTTTGATTTCTGTAGCTTTTTTTTACCTATAACATGCTTCAAAATGCAAACTATATCAAGGTATTGCTCTTAGAGTTTTCATCCTGAGACAAATCAGTAAATCAATTTCCTTACTATTATATACAAATTACAACGTACTTCATTGCTTTTTGTTGTTCTATTTCTCCTTTTTTAATGACTAATTGCTAAATTTTCCCCTGGCTCTGCAATTCTGCCTTTTACCAGAAACTGAGGGAATATTAATTCTTTGCACATTGAGGACAGCTAATTATCAATTAGCTTTTTTATTTCCAGCATTAGCATGAACTATGATACAGAAGAAAAGCTAAATGTTCTGGAAATCATCCCAAGATATCTCAGAGAAGAGAGAATATCTAATAATAATCCTTTCTACAAATTTGGTTTTATATAGGCATTTAATTAAATATAAATAGCTCTTCTTTAAAAAAAAGTTCCTAAGACTATGTTACAGAGATAAAGGATGAAGATATGTACCTACAGAAGTGCAGAATACCAGGTATGTAATTTCCATCCCTTTATAAGTTATAAAGTTATTTATTTTGTTTTATTTTATTATAAAGTGATGTACAGATGGCTCACAATACGTAAGGCAATGAGTATGTTTCTTGTAAAACATTATTACTGCCTACTTTCCCTCCTCCCTGACTCTCCCCCCAAGCCCCACCAAGTTCTAAAGTTCATTTCCAGCATAGTGTCTTGTAAGTATCTCTTGTATCGCTGTTGCATTGGTTCACAGATGCCCCTCAGTAGATGAATGGATCAAGAAAATGTGGGTATATTGGGGCGAGGAGTTTGGCCTAATGATAGAGTGCTTGCCTAGAATGCATGAAGACCCCGGTTCTATTCCTCAGTACCACATACATAGAAAAAGCCAGAAGCGATGCTGTAGCTCAAGTGGTAGAGCTGTAGCCTTGAGAAAGCCCATGGACAGTGCTCAGGCTCAGAGATCAAGCCCCAGGTCTGGCAAAAACAAAGAAAGGAAGAAAGAAAGAAAGAAAGAAAGAAAGAAAGAAAGAAAGAAAGAAAGAAAGAAAGAAAGACAGACAGACAGACAGAAAGAAAGAAAGAAAGAAAGAAAGAAAGAAAGAAAGAAAGAAAGAAAGAAAGGAAAGAAAGGAAGGAAAGAAAGGAAGGAAGGAAGAAAAGAAAGAGAAAATATGGTATACATACACAATGGAATTCTACGCTTCCATCAGAAAGAATGGCATTGTCTCAATAAAGAAATAAAAAGACTAGGAAAAATCATATTAAGTGAACTAAGCCAAACCCAAAGAAGTGTAGACTGCATTGTCCCTCATTTGTCATAGTTAGTGACATGTATAGGACAGTCCTAGCGGAGAAGCACAGTTACCCAATAGCTACGTGCATACGACCATATAAGATGATGCTAATCAAAACGAACTCCAAGATATGGAAATAAGAGGACTTTTTTGTGTTTGTTTTATAAAGTTATTGTAGTGTTAATAGTAAATTAAATACTATGTTAGGAAGAATATATTAAATAATTACTGTGAACATGGCTGACCATCCATTTGTTCATATAAACATTTCCTCAGGGCGGCGGGTGGGGGGAGCAGTGACTTACTAGCCAGCAGGTGTACCTCACACCCTTAGCAATAACAGTAACCACGTAATCTAACACATTCAAAGGGGTCTTCACTACAGTTAGCTAGTCACTTTTCCCACCTCCTTTCCCTCCAAAATGCAGTCACAGACTCAGCTAACTCATAGGTTTATTCCAAGAATATCTTTTAAAACTAGAAAGTAGTGCCTAAGTAGCAAAATTCTATGATGTTATGGCCAATATATAACTTTATATTCTTGAAATAGTTACGTTCAGTTCCCGTTCCTCTGTGTGTCACGTATAGATGGAAAAATCTCTCTTGGGTCTGTGCTTTAAGCAAAGAGAAGCAACTAAACTGCTTCAATATCTCCCTCACAGGAGCCGACTCACTCTGAGTTTTATTGGTCTCCTTTTACCCCGTCGTGCAAGTAACTTGCTTTTGGGGATTTGAACAACTGTGCACTGGTCCTCTGCCTTCTGTTAAAGCGTCCTGTGCCAGATTTCTCAGGCAGAACTTCTCTATGAGATCATGCAGAAGATGTGGAGAGGGTTGGGGCTCAGCCATAGCCAGGAAACAGATCAAGAAACCTGAGGGCTCTATTAAACTTACCGTTAACTCTATTGATCTGCCCCTACTTGACCTTTCTACAACTGTGTTTCCCTGCTGCCCCCTGGCCAGGAAAATCTGTGAAGCCTCTCAATGGCTCTACATGTTCACTGTGGCTTAGGATAGAATCAAGTTTGCTGAGCTCCAGTCAAAGTGGCCATTCAAAAGCAGTAAACAGAATAGACTTGAACTCCATGAATCACTCAGCCTTCAGTGGCCTGATGTCTGTTATTAGACATGAGTTTTGTTAGGAACTAACTTCAAGTCATTGATCTAATTAGACAATGTAATTAGCAATTCAAAAATCCAAAGATGATTTTCCTTTAAGAATTGATTATCATCTTGCTTTAACGAAGCAAAGTACCTGGGCCAGACATTAGTGGCTCATACCTGTAATTCCTGAGTTCTGAGGATCCCAATTGAAAGTTCTGGGGCAGGAAAGTCATTTGAAACCCTCCAGCTCCGAATAACCACCAAAAGAACTGATAAGGAGCTGTGGCTCAAATGGTAGAGGGCTAGTTTCCAGCACAAAATGCTCAGGGACAGCTTCCAGTCCTGACTTTAAGCCCTACCCATCCCCCACCCCATCCCTCCACAAAACCTTCCTTCCTTCCGCCCCTCACAAAACCTACCCTCCCTGCCCCCACACACAAAATGCATCTGATTTGCTCATGTGGTGGTTCTTCAAAACAAGAATTGGCTTTTTACACGGTTTAATATCTTTTTTTAATATATTTTTTATTTTAATTAATAGAAGGGTGACACTATATTCACATACATTGATACCCTTTCTCATGTCTTGGTCCCCATTTCCCTCCCCCACACCCTCACCCCTTATCTTGCTTTCCCCCCTTCCCTGTCCAATTTCAAATAACCAAATACAAATATATCCAATATATCAGATAACAAAGTGAGATACTGTAACAATATGAGATAACCAAGGGATAGCAAAAGAGATGAGAGATAACAGTACATTAAGGACAACAATCACTCATTATATTACTTTTGTTTCTATATCCTAGAAGTCATTTCATTTAGCATCATACTATATGGCCTTATGTATCTAGGCTTTGCTCTATTGCAAATCTCTGCTATGAGAGCCCAACATAGTACAGTAAGGACAACAATCACTTATTATATAGCTTTTGTTTCTATATCCTGGAGGTCCTTTCATTTAGGGTCATTCTATAAGGCTTCATGTATCTATCTAGGTTTTGTTCTATTGTAAATCTCTGCTAGTAGAGCCCGAGGTTTCTACTGATTATGACAAATGAGGAAAACCATTGAGCCTAAGTTCCTTTGAGTCTGGCTTACTTCACTTAATATGATTTTTTCCAAGTCTTCCCATTCCTTACAAATGGGGTGATGTCGTTCTTTCTGACAGCCGCGTAGAATTCCATTGTGTACAAATACCACATCTTGTTGATCCACTCATCAACTGAGGGGCATCTGGGTTGGTTCCATATCTTTGCTATGGTAAATAGTGTGGCAATGAACATTGTTGTGCTAGTGGATTTAGTATGTCCTTGTTTCTGGATGATTGGGTAAATGCCAAGTAGTGGAATTGCTGGATCATAGGGGAGCTCTATGTTTAGTCTTGAAGAACTGCCATACTGCTTTCTATAGTGGTTGAATGAGTTTGCACTCCCACCAACTCACTGGGTAGCTTTGCATTTCAGTTTTCATTTTTTCTTGGAAAAACAAAAAAAAATAATTCTTGTAATTCTAACTTGTTTCTTGTAATGGTTTTATGTACTTTATGTCCTAAAAATTATTTCTTCTCCCAATCCACAGCTATTTTCACCTGTATTTTTCCTAGAAGTTTTATTGTAGCTTCTATTTTTAGTCCTATCCTTCACTCAAACTTATTATATGAATTATGGTCAGGTTATTTTTCCCATTTATATATCGAATTCTTATAGCACATTAGTGAAACAGATGTAATTTCCTTACTGATTGGCACTAGTTCCTTTTAATGAAACTCAGTTTTCCCATGTCATACCTTTTTTTAAAAATGTAGCTGTTTTGGCAGTGGACAGGTAAAAATAACCCCATTTTAGTTGTTTGCTGGTGAGTTCAACAAATACATAAGAACTACATCCTATTTAAAGTATTAATCAAATTCAGGGAGTAACAAAAACTAGATTGAGATGAGCTCATAAATGAAATACTTTTAGGACAAGGTCCAAAATCTTTCCACTGAGATTATGTCTGTGTTGCACAGATTAAAAGAGGGGCTTGTTTTTGTTTTTTATTTGGTTTAACTTTCCAGTGGTTTTTTTCTTATTTTATTTTTGCCTTGTCTGTTCTATTATCTGTCATTTGGGAGGGCAAGGGAGCACAGAACTTAAGGGACAAAGGATGAACAAAAGTAGTAATGTTACTCACTAGACACTAGGTTGAAAATGAATTTCACAACTTGTGGGTGGGAAGGGAAACTCAGAGAGAATGGAGGCAAAATACATTTCTTTGCCCAAAATAAAATGTACTCATTGTTAGACTTATGAAAATGGTAACTCTCTGTGTATCACCTTAATAATCTTCTGAAGCTGTCTTCAAATTTTGGTATTACTTGTGTTCTTTCTTAGATTGTCAGGGACACAAGGCACCAGCCTCCCAGAGAAAGTACTAAAGAGATATGTGCAATATGGAAAGAAAAGAAAAAGTTACTGTCAGCACTCTCAAGATACACAGTGATGGAATTAGTAACCGGATTATGAATGACAGAAAACCAATTAGTTAATGTGATGTCTTCAAAAAAAACTCAGGTCTCTGATTAAAATACTTTTTTGGTTTACCATGGACTTCCGTCAAATGGCTTATACTTACAGGCAGGTTATCTAATTCCATACTTTAACATTATGAGATGTTTCTAATCAATATGTACAACCATATATCTTCTCTTTGAGTCACAATAGATGTTTTCTCAGAGCTAATATTCCTTTAATATATTTATAAAATATAAATATGAACAAGTCTAGTGTCATGTTAAAACCAAATCCACGAATAAATATTTAATAGATGGTGAAAAACAGTGAGCAATGAGAAATTTAATGCTATTTACTTGGAAATGACATTGAGGTATGCAATGACAGTAACAGTGATAAGAAACCACAGAGGTCACTATATATACATATATAGTATATAATATATAGTATACAGAATATATATATGTATATATACATTCCTATGCATTAGCAACTTCTGTCTCATTTCAATGTATCTCAAAAAGAGTATTATTGTATATTACTTGTCCTAAAGAATAACCAAAGCAAATGCCAAGGTACTTCAGGGAAACATCTATATACAAGCATTGGTTTGGGGGGTAGGGAGAAGCAAGCGGGATGCATAATTTAAAACTACAGAGCTATGCTACCTTTTATACTTAATGTGGCATTAAAGATTTCTCTCTATGTATTTCTTCACTGGATGCCCCGTACAAATTCCTGCCAAATTGCATTATTACCAACTCTACGTTCTCCTATCTAATGAATGGACCCGTTAACTTCCCTACATCTTGAAGGAGTTTATTCTGCATCCACTCTCTTCAAATGATTACCATATGTTCAGAGTATGTAACACCTATGTAATTTGGGTGAGCACCTGGGCATGTAGATGGTTCCAAACCATGCTTTCATAACAGATATTCTTCTCCACTCATGCATGGATTCCAAGATATTAGGAAGGGAATTGGACAGATCTTCTAAGAAGGTTATCTAACTTATGGCAACCTTATCTCTTGCAGGCTCTGCCCTTACTCTGCTAAGGGACTGGATGGGAATCTGTTTTATAGTGGTAAGAAGATGGTTTTTGGAAACATATTATGAAGATTGAGGGTGAAATTACAGTGCTTTTATGTAGTAATTATATTTTTAAAAATATAGTTACAAAGACTTCTGAGATGTTTGTGATTTCCCACATTTTTTATTCTCATTTGTTTCATGGCTCTTGTTTTAATAATAGTCACAACACCTCAATATAGTTTGAATTGTGTTATCTATAAGTAGCCCAAGAGCTGCATAATCATTAAGCAAAATAAATAAATAAATAAATAAATAAATAAACTCAGCAATTTTTGTTTAGGTGTCTCAATAAGATATTCTGGTGGAAGCAATAATAAATAAACACTGCATATAATCTAAGCATACCATATTCTACAGATAGATATAACTTTGCTGATTAGAACCACTTGGAGGAAATAACCCTTAGGAATATGAAACTAAAGCACTTATGTAATATTTGTAAGAGTTCACGTTAATGACTTTCAAATAAATATAGAAACTTGAAGAAGGTTAATGAATCATTATCAAGCAGAATTCTTTGATCATTGGCCTTAATGAATGGATAAGTAGACCTCTTTTAAAGAAGCACAGCAATTATTTATATGGTAATGGTCCTTCTATGGTGCTTTAAATCAGCCAGTCCTACAAAATAGACTAAACATTTGCCCTACAATCTTAATTGTGCAATTAATTTACATAGACATCACTTGATTCTAAATAGATGCATGGTTTAGAACTGGATTTTATTTCATTTAAAAGAAATTTTGTATACTGGTACATAATTGTTGAAGATCTCTAAGCAGTATTTTAAAAAGCTCCAGATGTTTCTGTTCATGGTATTTCTCCATACATTGTGTTTCTACACGTGGCTGTCTATCTGAATAAAAAAATTAATTCTGGGCATGCAAGCATGGCATAAGGGTAGAGTGCTTGCCTAGCATGCATGAAGCCCCATGTTCCATTTCTCAGTACTACACACACGGAAAAAGCCAGAGGTCAAGCTACAGGTCAAGTGGTAGAGTACTTTCCTAGCAGTGCTCAGGCCTTGAGTTAAAGTTCTAGGACTGCTTTAAAAATATTATATAAAAAGGACGAATACTTACAATTTCCTGCTTTGAGAACCATTATTCTCTTGGGATCTACAAAAATTCATATGGGACAACAAAAGACTTAGTATAATCAAAGCAATTCTAGCTTACAAAAAGAGCAATGCAAGTGGTATTACAATACCAGACTTCAAACTCTACTCTAGAGCCATCATAACAAAAACAGCATGGTAGTGGTACAAAAATAGACCAGAAGATCAATGGAACAGAATAGAAGATCCAGAAATAAAACCACATACGTACAGTCAGCTTATATTTAATAAATGAGCTAGACATAATAGTGGAATAAAGAAAGCCTCTTCAATTATTGGTGCCAGGAAAACTGGGCAGCCGCATGCAGAAAACTGAAAGTTGATCGCAGCCTGTCACCATGCACAAATATTAACTCAAAATGGATCAGAGACCTCAATATCAGACCTGAAATTCTGAAACTGCTACACGACAGAGTAGGAGAGACACTGGAACTCAAAGGCTCAGGCAGGAACTTCCTGAATAGAGTCCCAGGGTCACAACAGATTAGAGAAAGACTTGAGAAATGGGGCTACCTAAAAATGAAAAGTTTCTAAACAGATAAAGACATAGCTACTAAAATAGAATGACAGCCAACCAACTGGGAAAAGATATTTACCAACAATACATCAGACAAAGGCTTAATATCCAATATCCACAGGGAACTTAAGAAACTGATCCCTCCCAAACCCAACAAACCAATTGCTAAATGGGTAAGGGAACTAAAGAGAGACTTTTCAGAAGAAGAGGTAAAAATGGCAAAGAAATATATGAAAAAATGTTCATCATCCATGGTCATAAATGAAATGCAAATAAAAACAACCCTAAGAGACTGCCTTACCCCAATAAGAATGGCCAATATTCTGAATTCAGACAACAAGAAATGCTGGTGGGAATGTGGAGTCCTACTGTACTGCTGGTGGGAATGTAAACTAGTACAGCCACTCTGGAAGGCAGTTTGGAAGTTCCTGAAAAAAAAAAAAAAAACTAAGCATAGACCTTCCTACGATCCAGCCATACCACTACTAGGCATCTAACCTGAACAACACAACTCAGAATATGATAAAGACACCTGTACAGCCATGTTCATAGCTTCACTGTTCATGATAGCCAAGCGACAGAAACAACCCAAATATGCCCCACTACAAATGAATGGATACAAAAATGTGGTGCATATACACAGTGGAGTTCTTTTTTTTTTATTGGCAAACAACTGGTAGTTTATTTTAATTTAGCTCTCAAAATGTTTACATAAAATATCTTTAAGAGTGTATCACAAATAAAAAAAAAGGTGATGCTGGGCACTGGTGGCACATGATGCAACATGTTACAGTTAACGTCTTAGAATAATCTACATTGTAGTCAACCCCTGGGCCTAGTGGTTGCCCCTTAGCTTTTCTTTTTTTTTCTTTTTTATTGTAATTAGTAAAAGGGTTACATGATATTTGCCAGATAAAAGGTGCATTAATTCACATACATTGATACCCTTTCACATGTCTTGGTACCCGTATCCCTCCCCCCCCACACCTCCCACCCGTCTTGGTTTTCCCCCCTTCCCTATCAACTTTCAAATATCCAAATACAAATAAATTCAATAAATCAGATAACAAGGTGAGATACTATACCAATATGAGATAACCAAGGGACAGCAAAGGAGATGAGAGACAACATAGTACACTAAGGACAACAATCATTCATTATATGGCTTTTACACAGTGGAATTCTATATAGCCATCACACAAGATAAAATAATGGCATTCACTGGGAAGTGAATAGAACTAGAGCAAATCATTTTGCGTGAGAAAAGCCAAGACCAAAGGAACAAAATGCGCATGGTCTCCTTGATGTGTGGATATTAGATCTAAACAATACAAGAGTGATGATGACTCAATACTCAAGTACTCCATGTCATTGACATGAATTTAGAGATATAAATATGTCTATATAGACGTATAGTCTAGTATAGGATATGTGTTCTATAGACATATATTGATATATAGATCAACATGTACATATGACATACAAAGGCTCAGCTTAATTTTAATTATATTGTTAAGTTTATGTGCCAATGATTGCATATAGAGATTTTTTCTTAAATGTTTGTTTGTAGAAATGACATTTGAAATATGATGTAAAAACACAGTGTTAATAAAAGCAATAGTATAAAAAGGATGAATTCTTAAGATTTCCTGCTTTGAGAATCACTATTCTCTTGTTATTTACATTTTTATGGAGACAAATATTATATCTGAGTGATAAATGAGGTCATGAGAATTCATATTTAGAGACATGTAGGTAGGGGTTGCAATAGTAATTCAGATGAAGAAAGCTGGGGGATTATAAACCAGGTGTTTAATTTCCTAAAGACTTAGTTTCCTCATCTAATAGATGAGGAAAATCTTGACAGGGTGGTAGAGAAAGGATTGGATGCTGGAGGGGATGTGGCCAGGAGGGATCACTACTACACTGTTGGTGGGAGTGCAAACTCGTTCAACCACTATGGAAAGCAGTATGGCAGTTCCTCTAAAGACTAAACATAGAACTCCCCTATGACCCAGCAATTCCACTACTTGGCATTTACCCAACCATCCAGAAACAAGGACATACTAAATCCACTAGCACAACAATGTTCATTGCAGCACTATTCACCATAGCAAAGATATGGAACCAACCTAGATGTCCCTCAGTTGATGAGTGGATCAACAAGTTGTGGTATTTGTACACAATGGAATTCTATGCTGCTGTCAGAAAGAATGACATCGTCCTATTTGTTAGGAATTGGAAAGACTTAGAAAAAATCATATTAAGTGAAGTAAGCCAGACTCAAAGGAACTTAGGCTCAATGGTTTCCCTCATTTGTCATAATCAGTAGAAACCTTGGGCTCTACTAGCAGAGATTTGCAATAGAGCAAAATCTTGATACATAAGGACATATAATGTGAAGCTAATTGAAAGGACCTCCAGGATACTGAAACAAAAGTCATATAATGAATGATTGTTGTCCTTAATGTACTATGTTGTCTCTCATCTCCTTTGCTGTCCCTTGGTTATCTCATATTGATATAGTACCTCACTTTGTTATCTGATATATTGAATTTATTTGTATTTGGATATTTGAAATTTGATAGGGAAGGGGGGAAAACCAAGACGGGTGGGAGGTGTGGGGGGGGGAGGGAAATGGGTACCAAGACATGTGAAAGGGTATCAATGTATGTGAATTAATGCACCTTCTATCTGGAAAATATCATGTAACCCTTTTACTAATTACAATAAAAAAAAAGAAAAGAAAGGATTGGGAGAGAATGTGTGAAAATCCTACAGTGTGTGACAAGTGAAAATACTCAAGGCCGCTAATCATTTCTTTGGTGGAATTAAAAGAATGATACTAAAGTAAAAATAAATAAAACAGAAATATGACCCAAATTTCTGCCCTGCACAGATATAACAATTAAAACATGGAATACAACTACTCTGAACTAAGAAGAAATGACACAAAGTGGATATATTTGTCACGTCATCAATGTAAATAAATATCAAAATTTTATAAATGTCAAAATAGCTTACTTTTATATTTCAAATAATTAGGAAGTTCATGTATAAAGGAAAGAACTAAGAAGCTTCAAGGTGAACAGACGTGAAAAATCTCTGATATATCCACCAGTCACATTTCAGGAGAAGCAAATGCCAACTCATTGTAATTTTTACATGCTGACTTGATTTACTTAAAAAAAGTCAACACCATTCAGCCACAAGAAAGTCTGAAATGAATAGAATTTATTATCACCATGGAGAAATGCCATCTTTTTGTATATAAAGTTAATACTCCCTCTTGACCAATAAAACATTTTCCATGGTAAATTTATTGGAAACCACCATTTTCAAGTCAGACTCAAGCCTTAATGCATGCTATTTATCACGAGATCACTTACTTTCCCCTCATATCTCTGTGTTTAAATGTGTTACAAGAGATATGCTTTCATTGATCCCTGATGACATCTTCCAATAAAACTCCCGTGGTCTCTGAAACTTAGGGAGAAAAGGGGCTATCTAGAAATCATTCTCAGGTCTATCCCTGCATCATCATTTAGAGATAATATCAACGAAATAGAGCATTTGTACAGGATAATGGTCACCCTGTGTTAGATTAGGGTTTAGATTAAGAAAAGATTTTTTTTTCACACTCAACAAGGTCAAAAAGAGAAGCTTATTTAAAAAGTGCAGAATAGGGCCAGGAGTTTGGCCTACTGGTAGAGTGCTTGCCTAGTATGCACAAAGACCTGGGTTCGATTCCTTGGTACCACATACATAGAAAAAGCTGGAAGTGGTGCTGTGGTTCAAGTGACAGAATACTAGCCTTGAGAAAAGCCCAAGGACAGTGCTCAGGCCCTGATTTCAAGCCCCACCACTAGCAAAAAAAAGTACAGAATAAACATCCTTGAGAATGTTTTCTTCATCACCTGTGTATAAAAATGTGTCTCCTTAATTCAATCTATTAGACTTGGCGCACCAAATTATGTTCATCTCTAACACTGTAGATTCACTTTGTTGGATGAACAGCCATCTACATATCTGTTATGAGGTATATTTTTGTTTCATTTTATATCAATCAAGATACTGTTATTAAAGCATTTAAAAATGTTAAAATTTATAATCAGTTAACTTATGTAAGAGTGAGTCTGATTTAATTAGTAAAAGTAGAATGGAAATTTTCCAGAAGAGGTAGAAATTATGCTTATGAATAGGCTTTATTCCATGCCCCGAAGTTCCAGTCCACATTTCCTGTTCTAAACCTATGGATTTCAAGCTGTGATGGAGTTTGTAACCCATTCTTCGGAATAAGTCTGTTAATATAAATCTCTGACTGAGTCTACTCTCCTCCTTCAATTCTGACTGATAACAGCCTCCCTTTTGAAAATCAACATTTAAAGACTCAATTTAAAAGGGCTCTGTTTTTAATATTTTGTTGCATGAGGCCTTAATCAGTAGAAACCTTAGTCTCTCCTAGCAGAGATTTGCAATAGAGCAAAACCTAGATACATAAGGCCATATAGTATGATGCTAAATGAAAAGACCTCTAGGATATAGAAACAAAAGCCGTATAATGAGTGATTGTTGTCCTTAATGTACTATGTCATTTCTCATCTCTTTTGCTATCCCTTGATTATCTCATATTGTTACAGTATCTTACCTTGTTATCTGATATATTGGATATATTTGTATTTGGTTATTTAAAATTGGATAGGGAAGGGGGGAAAACAAGATGAGGGGTAGGGCTGGGGGGGGGAGGGAAATGGGGACCAAGACATGAGAAAGGGTATCAATGTATGTGAATTAATGTACCTTCTATCTGGCAAATATAATTTAATCCTATTAATTATAATAAAAATATATGAAAAAAAGAAAGATAAAAAAGAAAACACTGATTTAACATGTATTTAAAGTCAGACATGATTAATTAGCTGCAATCTGCTGAATAATTACATGTATGAAATAGATATCCCCCAAATTAGAATTCTAATAGGGTTATCTAAATATTGGGAGACATAAAATCATGAAGACTGACAAGAAATGTGACACTAAAATCGATGTTAGTTTCAGAGGGCATCACCAAGCTTACAAACTTTCTAACTAGAAATTTTAGTCTTCATCTGATTGTGTTGATCTGAACTTCCATTCTTTCATGCTTTCGTGCTGGGAGCAGGCTAGTTATAGTTTACAATTGCAAAATAAAAGAATTTCTTAGCTAACCTATAGTGAGTGGCACCCAAGCCCTTGTGTAAATAGCCACCCTTCTAATATTAACAAATAATATCAATTTCTTTAACTATGGGAAAGATGGCAAAAGGCAAGAGTAATCATTAAATAAGGAAATGGCGTGTGATAGTTTAAGTACATATGGCATTACAGTTGGTGATATCTTTTGCAACTCTAGCACTACAAATCCCTACAGGAGACCATTTTATAAGTCAACACTTCTTATTGCAGGTTCTGTGTTTGAGTTTTTAACTAAAATAGTTTGACCTTACCCTCCAAAATTCTGTCCTTATTGAATATGTAGTTTCATTTGTAATTATTTCCAGACTGAGGAGGTAACTCAGTGATAGAGTATTAATTAGCATGCTTAAGGCCCTGGGTTTAATCTGTACTCAGCCCAGAAACCTCATCCCCAAAACTTACATGTTCCCCAGAGACTCACCTATGAATCCAGATAGTCACTTTAAAGTTGGAGATCTGCTGTCTACGTAAACAAGGGCATTTTCATTCGTGGGTACAATTTATCCATCCTGTATAAGGTAGAAGATGAACTTTCTTATTTTCTCTCATTTATAACTTAAATTTTGAGAACATTGTCTCCTAGAAAATTAGCAATTGTTCAGAACTTAAAGGACTTGATAAAATCAAAAAGGACAATTTAGGTTTAAGTCAGTAATAAAGGAAAAAGCAAGAAAGAAGTAGGGAGGCTATGCCAACTGCTTTCTTACCTGGTGCATGTTTAGTCTGTTAAAGGCATACATTAGCTGAGCTCTGAAGCAAGGCAAAACAGCTAGAAAATTAGATTTCTGGTACTGTTACTCCCATCAAGGCTAATTAGATGTCAATTCAAAAATAAGTCATATTTTAATTGGGGTTCAAATTCCAGGAGGAAATTAAAGCATATTTACTTTTAATAAGGAATTTTAATTTCCTTATATTAAAATTAAAATTAGAGTAAATTAAAATTCATTACAAAGACCAAAGCTTAGCCAGCTTTCATGGAATGCATAGGGATATAGAAGAAGAGAATTTCTTAAACTAATGTATACCTTCACTGGGAACTATTAAATCTCAAGCAAGAGAGACTACATCAACTATCTTAGCCCAAAATAAGACTTTATTTTAAGGATGTTTATGTGTATTATATTCTCAGGTTCAACTTGAAACTCGGGACCAGGACGAGTTACAACACCAACCAATTCTTACCTGCATCTTCTCTGAAGAGCTGGAATTTACTTGCTTCATTCCTCATATTTTTTCAATCATTTTCCTTCCAGGAAATCACTTTCCTATATCTGCATTCCCATGGTCATTAGGGAGTTGGTTTCCATACGTTTTTGGCTTAAAAGCCAAGACTCAAAGGAGGATCTCAAAATCCCTGTTTAAATTACTGACCCACCTGGTCTGATACTGTCTCTACTTCAGTCTACCTCCAGTTCTAGTTTTGCCCAGAATAAATATAATTCCTCCTTCATCCCCACCCCCATTTCTTCCACCTTTCAATGTAAGCAGGGGTGATGACAGAATTGTCCAAGATAAGAGAAGGAAACATGGAAATCTTATGTCCTTCCTTCTTGAGAAAACTTTGTGTCTCCTTGTTCCAGTGTGAAAATAGTGATTTCTCTCATTCTCCAAATTACACACATTGAAAAGATAAGCATAGATGCAGCAGGTATTTGCCAGAAACAAACACAGTGCTTTTTACTGCAACTTGGTGATTTTGATAGTCCTGAAATAGACTGATACCATCTGACTACAGCTGTATTTAAGTCCATAATTAAACTCATAAAATGATGGGCTTTATAATGTGGCCAGAAAATCAGCAGAAATGCCACAAATGACACTGAGAATGAAACAATTATAGTAATAAAGGACTTAAAAGGAGAAATGGGCTCAAACTAGCAAATTAGGTGGGAGGGAAATCTTGCTGCAAGAAGAACTGTAGACCTGAAGGTCCCTACATTTTTTTTTCTTTTTCTGGTCCTGGGGCTTGAACTCTGACTCAGTGCTGTCCATGAGCTCCTTTTATGGCTTTTTCTGTGATTAATTGGAGATGAGAGAGAGTAACAATATAAGAAGAAATGTACTCACTACCTTACATATGTAATGGCAACCCCTCTGTACATCACCCTAACAATACAATTATTTTTTTTTAAAGAGTCTCCTGGACTTTTCTTCCCCAGGCTGGCTTTGAACTGCAAATCCTCAGATCTCAGCCTCCTGAGTAGTTAAGATTACAGGTGTGAGTCACTGATTCCCAGTTGGGTCCCTGAATTTTCTGAGCTTAGCTCTTTCTACAGAGGCTCCAAAGAAAGTGTTCTAGCAGTAGATAAAATATTTGAGGTTGTGCACCCTCAACTGAGTGGGAAAAGTGTTCCAAATGTACCCATCTGATTCATTTACATCTGCAATAGTTTCTATAATGAGATTTTCTTATAAATTCATAGAGATAGCTTATTTCCCAAGTGCAGAGGACTCTTAGGAGTCCATTCTAGCATATTGTCTAATTAGAGAATAAGTTTTGCCACCAATTGAATTTTTTCACATTCAGGTCAACTAACTCAATCTTTCCCTGGGTAAGTACTGAGTCATCATATGAAGAATAAAATCACATTATTTAATAGTAAATGTTAAATGAGCAATTTGGGCAGAATTTGTTTCTCATACAAGAAAAGAAAAAGAAAACAACTTGCATAGATTTACTGTTAATTACATCTGAATTTTTCCAAAAAATAAGGGAAATTATTTCCACTCTCTTTGGAGACATTTCTGTCAGATGAGATTCCAAATCTTAATAAAGCTGAAGGCTAAACCCACTTTGCAAATAGAAATGAACTTTCAATAATGAAAGGGAGTGAACATGTGTCATCATTCTGATACGCAAACTGCATTTTCAAATATGTTGGAAAAAGAAATCTTGGGCCCATTAGAACTGATCATGGCAGAAGTTGACTGTGGAAGTCAAGCAGGAATTAGCTTTGTCTGATGACTTTCTCAAAATTGCTTTAGTGTAACCATTTCTTTGGTTCTTTCTTGGTATTTTTCCTCAATTTTTCTTAGATCTTCTCTAGCCCCGTGGGAAGATAACAAAAGAACTGTGCATACATGGTCAGAAGCTGTAGATTTACTTTCCCCCCCAACAATGCATGACTGTGGTAAAGATGCAAAAATAGAAACAAATCATGTTAATGGGAAATTGGTGTGTCACTGGAGACTTTTAGCTTATCAATGTAAATTGTACTACATGACCCAGAAAAAAGCATATTCTAAAAGTAGGATACGTAAAATAAGTCAGCAGTGTCTTTGCGATGGCAAGAACTTCTGTTACCTTAGAATCAACGAAAATCCAAGCCAGAAAAGCTGAAAACCTCACCTCTGTTCTCTAAAGTTGGCTTCCTTCTTGTGCTAGATAATATGGCAGTTGACATTTCCCAAATATGATTCCTTATGCCTCCAGAGACTGATTGACGTTCCCTCTTGATTCTCAAGCTTAAATAAGTATCACATCCTTTTCTCTGTATCATCCATTATAGCTTACCAGACATGGCTGCTGTCACTTTTGTCCCTTATTGCTACATTATTGGTCTAAGGCACATGGAATATTTTTCCAAAGTGACATAATCTGTTGGCCTCTGAAAATAGTATGAGGTGCTATGTAGACAGGCAATTATATACAAGTTTCTTTGGCAAAACACATTGAAAAAGTTTGGGATACAAGCACAAATTATAAAAAAATAAATTGGGAATGGGGAGAAGAATATGAATTTCTAAATAGAACATCTGATCGAATCTGAGACATTCAGTTACTATGGCATTTGTTCCTGTGGTTACTTCCTTTATCCTGGAAAATAAGAGAACTATGTCTGGAATCATCAGGATGGAGGATCTACTTAGGTCAGGCTTTCTCAGGAAAGATTCTCCAGGCCACAGTCAATGTCAAAGATAAATACTATCAGCCAGACCCAGCACCTATGCTCTACATCTGTCCCTGTGGAAATTCCTCTCTGAAAGAACTGAAAACACGTAATGCTCTCAACAAAACATCAGGAAGGCATCTGGGAAAAATGATTTTAGACATAAAACTGAATTCCACTTGATATAGGTCTCAATCCTAGAACACACAATTGGGAGGTCACCAACCAGTATTTCATCGTCAGTCACTTGCAGGTGAAAGAACAAAGGATTGTCATTATCTTTGATTCTCTTCCCTTCTGGACTTCCTTCTCATACACACTTGCATGTGTGTATAGACATGCGTTCCCTCCCTCCTGGAAGACTACACACTTGGAATTGCAAATGGGAATTTTTTAGGCACTGTAGGTGGTAGGTAATGAATCCCTTTCCAATTCTGATGGAGAGCTCTGATAAGAAAAGATTCTTCATAGGAAGAAATTATTTTGAGGGAGCTCAGAGGAATTCCAGGATTCATGCCTACATTTTTCACTCTGTGATAATGGTTGTTAGACCCTTGGGATCAGAATTTTTAATTCATAAAACACCAGGAGCTAATGCACATTTCTACTTTACTGAAGTCAAAGTGCCTAGGCTATTTTATATTACACTGAGGTTAATAATTTGAAACAAAAGATCACTGAATCCATGGATTTCTAAGATATGGACTCAAGTGAGCTAAGCCTCCATTTTAACTGTAACTTAACAGTTCCAAGAACCCTTGTTGAAAAGTAGAAACCAATGGAACCTTCCTGGATAATTCACTCATAGCTCAGCTAATGATATGAACATTTATCTCTAGATCCATAAAGAAATCATTCTGATTATTTCCATTATTTATCTTGCTCCTAGTATAAGACTCAGGCTAGGTTTTTCTCCACGCAAAAATACCCATTGCACATTCTTAGGTGCAGTCACCTTCCCAAAGGAGAAGTGGGAACTATATCTACCTGTGTCTGGTTAGTTGGTAACACATGTGGGTTTCAGTCTTACAGATTTTCTGTAGGACATCAGGATTCCTCTTACATCTTCCTTTCACATCTCCTCACAGGGAAGCAGGTTGCGAGGAAAGGTAAGTATGTGTTCTTGCATCGTTTTCCTTAAGATCATAGGATTTCCTCTTTCAAAGCGTACTGTCTATCCACACTAGTAACTTTATTTAATGGTTGCAATTACAGTCCATACCACCAGATGGCAAAAAGGCTAAAAATCACATTATTCTATACAATAGAAGCATTTTTTTTTCTTTGAGAATTTCCTTCTGTCATTAAAAATCCTTCACGGAGAGAGACTTCATAATGCTGGTCGGTCTAGTAATGAAGACTATGTGACTTTGCTGCAACCATTACAGAACTGTGTTCTCACAGGAAAATAAAGTCTCAGAAACCATTCCTCAACATGAAAAGATTGGAAATGGGAGGATGATAAGTTTCAGAACATTGGTAAATGAGGTAAATTAGTATTTTGAGGAAGCAAAAGGGTTTATTAACTGATTGATTTTTGAAAAATCAGCACTTAAAATTATTCACAAGGATATTGGTAGAATATCTAGCATTATAGTTCCAAATCAAAAGTGTTTGTTTACCAATATTTTACATACATAATTTGTCTATTACAGAGTGGCAAATAATTCTAGAGTTCTACCCAAATTATATACTTTGTAACACAAACTAAGTAACAGTACTATTACTCAAGATTTTTATTGAATGGCATCTCAGTCTTAAGACAACATTGAATTTGGTTTAAATGGGATAGGCAAAAATAAAAAATTGCTCTGGCATAGTTCTCTTAATCATAAATTCTAAAGCAACTTTTAAGACTTTCTCATTCCCTTAATTTTGCATGCTGGCTTGTTCAGATTAGTAGTGATTTTATACTAGTGACTTAGTGAAACTGATTTTCATTATTTGAACAAGGGAAACTGAAAATGAACAGTTACTAAGAATAAACTTCTGTCATATAACCTTTAAAATTTTTTCCTGCTTTGGTGTAGAATTACATCAGCTCCATGCAGTGTAGAAAAATAATGATAATAATATTACAATAGCTAGCAAGCATTAGCTGATAAACATGGTTCTAAATCACTTATTATTGGCAATGATACCAGAAGTCAGGATGCTTTTGCTTTATAGGTGGAGTAACCGAGGCCTATAAAACATTTACTAAGTAATTTATATTTGCTCCTGCTCCTAACATTTAAGTCTTATTTCTTTAAGTATATTTTGGAAAAATGACTCACCAACTCTTTTACAATTATACATATATATTTTATAGTTTATTATTTAGTGAATACAGCATTTTAGAATAACTACACATTTCTTTGTATCAAGTAAATCAGTGTGAAACTGAAAACATGATATTTAATTTGGGAACATTAGAGAATTGTACTCTAGGCAATGAAGAGGCAGAGTTCAAGGAGGGCATAATGAGTTGTGAAAACTTACTCAAACTTCCATGAATGCTATTGCATTGTTTAGAATTAATACGGCTCACTGTATTAATTTTCCTCTTTAGAGGATGGTAAAAGCATAGCTTCTAATGTTAAAGAAACAAAATGCAGCACAATTCCAATTTATACGTTAGCTATCACAAGACTTCAAAAACGCTACACAATCTTTCCCTTCCAATTTGTTTTATCTTTCTCTTTTTTATTTCAATTTATTTTTATCTTTCATTGGTGCCTCACTTTTCACTTCGGAGGTTGAGTCCACTAATCTTTCTCCCATTTTCAGTGCCTAAACTTCATGGCAGGTCAGTGTCTGTCAGGTTTCTGCAGATTCTCTGACTTGTCATTTTTCCCAGATTTCTAGAGTAGCTCAGCCCTCAAACTCTAAATCCTCTTTAAAGCTACAGTAAGTATTACACTGGATTTCTACTCTACAGCCACCTACCACATGGGAAGACTCACTGTCACTAAATCCCCGTGCTGGAACTGAAGCTTGCAATAACTATGGATGTCAGGCTTCCTTTCACCAGGCTTGTCTGGCTTACCTTCGGTTTGTGGCTCTGGTTTAGCCTCACCTCCAGAGAGTCAAAGTTATATTACTACAATCCTTTTTAAGATTTCTCTATGCATGAGCTTTTGTTTCCTTTGTTCCTTTAAACATCTAGGCACTTCTTCCTTTTATGCCTTATCATTCTTTCTATTGTCCAATTTTAGCCTGTCATTTCTCACATACCTCTTCTTACTCACAGAGTCCCATGGAGAAAGCTTCTAACCAACCCATCATCTTATCTGTTATTTGACTTTAGCCTTTTCTAATTTTGAAGCTATATTCTCTGACATACTTTCCATATTTCTTTAGGATATGTTTGCTAGATACTTTCAGATTGAAATTATCTTGTCAATTTTCCAATTTACCTTTCTTATATACAGTCTTTTGATTTTTGTGAGTGTAGTATAGTATTTCATTCCTAAGATATGCATATATTTTGTAGGAATGTTCTCCAGTCTACTTTATATATTATTTCTGCATGTTCTAGATTTCCTTTCTTTTTCTTTCTATTCATTTATATATTTAGCTCTCTTGGCAGTATTAGTCAAACACTTTAACACTTAAGCATACTTTAAGCCTTTTTTTGCCTTAGATATTTTTCAGGAAGGGTCTTATATTTTTTTACCATATACTACCATACTCTGACTCCTACATAGCCTGGATTCATATGTATAACCCCAGGCCTCACATATTGGTTGAATCCTTATACCTTCAGATGCTGTCTGTGTCCCCAAGTCCAGACAGGAAACTCTCTTGCAATTACTTGAAGCCAAAACATCAGATGAATAACAGTTCCATATTGAGATCTAGGACTTTCTATTTCTTAGGCAGTTAAATGTAAACCCTGTTGACTCTCTTAAGTCAGTTAACTTGCCACATGATGCAGTACCAAAATGTCTGCCTTTCTAGTACCAAAGCTTTATATTAAAAGCTTCTATGCAGTATTAACAAACACCCTTTTATCCTTTATCTCATATGGATTTATGCTTTATCTTTTATTACTATTTTGGAACATATCTTGACTAAGCAGACATAAAAATATGTGTTCATTTAAGCATAGTGAACTGGAAGTCCTTAAATCTTTATTGTTAAATCATCTACCTTAACATAAATCGTTATAATTGCATTCAACATAAACTGCTAATTGTTTCTAGAATAGAAATGGTAATAAAGCAAATTACACTGCTCAATAGCCATAGAAACAGATGTACTTAGAAATTAGGCTAAAAAGTTATCTCAGGAAATTAAGCATTATTAGGGTTCATAGTGAAATGATTTCCTTTGTATTTTGTCCTTTTCCTGGAATAGTAGGGTTTGTTTTGCAATAAAACATTGTCACAAATGGAAAAACTTGAAACAGCATTCTTATTACCTCATGATTTGTAGGTCAGGCATTGGTCAAGGGGTATCTAGATCCCTTGAGCTTCTCTGGGCTGCAGTGTAAACTCTACTTGGCTGTTGAGACTCAAGTAGAGAGGACTCTACTTTAGCATTTGGAAAAAAATGTCTAACTTCTTTCTAGAGGCCATTGTCAGCTTCTAGGCGCTTCTACAGTTCTTTATCATAGGGGATTCTCAGAATGGCCCTTAGTTCATGTTGGCTTGCTTCTTCAAAAACCTATGAAAGAAAAATCACAATACTGGGACATTTTAATAAGTTTGAGATCACAAAAAAAGCCCATTATAGAAGTGGCTGTTCATCATCATTTGATATTCTACTGTTAAAGCAAGTTGAAGGAATTGGATTATACAAGAACAGGGACACTAGGAAGTGAAAATCGTGAGAACCTCCTTAGAGTCAGTCTATCACGTCAAGATTAAGGAGCATGATGATGGATTACTGTTCTAGTTTTCATGTGATGTTTTGTGCTTTAGAAATGTTTTCAAATATATATTTGTTTCCGTGAATACATGTCCAGACGTGTCAAGTTAAGCTTAAGCTGTTTAGTCTGCAACTTAAAATTTCCTGGACAAGTTCAGAATGCTAAAATACTCTGTATGTAGCATCCACAGAGCCTATAACTTGAAGGATGAAGGACAACTTTTATATTAAATTACAAGCATACAGTATGGAAATAAATGGGTGGTACTGATAAAATGGTATGATTGCGAAAACAGCATCCAAGTGATTATCAAACTATTAACAACTCCAATATCTAATATAAACCATAGAGAATGTCAATAAAAATGAAAAAGAAATAAAAGTCTGTTTTTCTCTGTAATTTGTGACATTTAGAATATAAGACATTGGTAATAATTGGGTTGGTGGTAGTTATGAAGGTGACACTGGCATGAGATTATTAACTGTTTCTGCAGCCACTCCATGGCATCCCCAGCACAAGAAATCTGTGTCTTGCAGAGTTGATTTGTATCCCAGGCTTGTCTATCAGCATTTTCAGATAGACATCAGCACTGATAAGAATACTACCCTTACTTTGATGAGCTCAAATATCACTTATTCTGTGACAACAGTTATCAAAGACAAGACAACTTAAAAGAGGCACCCAGCACTGAGAAAATCTTGATACTACTTATTGATCCCAGAATACCCTGCAAAAGAAATTTAAGGAAAATTATAGTTCTCAAAGCATGCAAGATTACCATAGGAGGAAAATATCATTTGCTCTCTGGTTTTTGTCTTTTTAGTTATTATTTCCAGGAAAGAAAACATTAAGTAAGTGATCTCAATTTCAAATTACAGTGAAATAAATGTTTTCATTCTCATTTTCATTTACAAGATAGAAAAATAAAGTTTCTGACAGAATAAAGAATCTGTTCAGCAACAAGAAGCTATTAACCAGTGGATTTAAAGCTTTGCCCTTAAACAACAATGTCTAAGGGAAATAAACGTAGGATCTATGACATAGAGTGTGGACCAGCCATGTTAAGCAGAGGTGTGAAGGTTGTAAAACCATTGGTTCTCTCCATTCTCCTGGTCTGGCATTTCATTTTCTTTCTTCTTAACTTATTTAAATCTCATCTGTCTTCAATTCTTTGTGTAAAGTAGGATCCCTTTCTTATGTACTCCACAATCTCATTGTAGCAGGAACATTTTTTTTCTTGCTTCAGAGAAAGGATTAGTAATTTGTTCCTCAAAGTGTCCTTTTAAAATTGGAAGCTAGGAATTTATAAAGAAAATGTATAGAACAGGGAAGTAATCTGCAGAGAATTTCAAACTTCATCCCTAGCTCAGAGCCATGATTCTCAAACTTCAGGAAATATAAAAATCACTGAGAATTCTGGGGTGAGGAGACCTGACATTTAGAATTTCTAACATTGGTTCTAGGCAATGCAACTGCTGTGGCTGCTAGTCTATACTTGGTTCCATTCTTCCTTTTCTTATTTTTTTAACTAGCATTTCCTTTAAAGAGAATCATAACAAAATGAGACTCAATCTCTGTGTCCAATGTAAACCTTTGGTTAGAGCAACTGGCACAAAAATAAAACATTTTATCATTTTCTTAGAAGATAAATAAGATTGGTGACTTTTAATGAAAATAAGTAATTCTTTCTGAATTTTAAAAAATCCAAAGCTGAATAGCTAAACATTAAGATTGGGATCTGAAATACTCCCCAAACCAAGATCAAATGCAGTGCTTCTGTTAGGTAGTGTGCAGCCTTTAGGAAGTGGAGCCTAATAGAAGGAGGTGAGGTGGTTGAGAGGCAGGACCTAGAAGTGAGATATTGAGATATTAGCTGTAGCTGTTACTCCTCTTCCTTCATCTCTCTCATACTTAAATATATAACATATATGTGCACATATATAGATGTAGCTGTGTGTGTGTGTGTGTGTGTGTGTGTGTGTGTGTGTGTGTGTGTGTGTGTGTGTATTGAACAGCTTTCCTTTCTCTCATCCTTCCACCATGATGATTCTCACAGGCACAGAGCAAAAGAGCCAAATGATCGAAGACATATCCTCTGACTCTATGCGCCAAAGCAAATTTTCCTCCTCTTCAGATTATTTTATTTAGCATTTTTTGTTCACAGTGATGGAAAGCAGACTCAATCATAAAGGCCATTCAATGAGCTCAAACTGGTTATTTATTAAGAGCTTGTTATACCAAGGCCTTCAGCCACCACCATTTGAATTCTTGAATTTCATAGACATTCACAAACATAAAGTTGTGTAGTATACAAAAGGGAAGAACCAAGGCATGTTTCTATTTAGCTCACTGACTGGTCAACTCTGGAATCACTGGAATCAGGCTTACTAAAAGCAAAACTTCTATTAATTGGCTTGAAGATCATGTTTAGTTTTCTTGTGATTAGCTATACATTTTAAATAAGAGAAAAAGTGAACAAGGAATCTGGCAGTGATTGGTAAAATCTTCACCATTTGGGCCCTATCCTGAAGAAATTAAGTTTAAGTATTACTTTAAAGGGTGAACCTATATAGTAGGTGAAATAGGCCTAAAGTTGAGTGTCTATGATACTTTTAGTGGACTATCGACCTCTCTAAATTCATTTTAAATCAGAAGAATACATGAATTAATAGATTAAAAATAGTTGAATGCATAAAAATCGTTGACCGTATACTTGTCTGATACTTGGCCCTCGGGATAATTTAACACAAGGAAAATATTGGTCTGGAGTTGGCAATTGTTCATTCACATAGCCTTGATCACTTGAGCAAATTTGCTATCGTTAGAAATCAGCTAATTCAGAGAAGAGACTGTCCTTGAGTCTTCAAACCTCCCAAATGCCGATATGGAGAATAAGAAAGCACAATTGATGTAATAATGGGTCCTATGATGAGTGAATAAAAATATTCAGATTCATAATTTTTAAAAGTACAGTTAGAACATTTTGGTTTGAAATACAGATTTCCATTCTGGTGGATGGATTAGGACACCCATAAAGTCATATATGTTGGAGCATTTCCTGGCCATACTCTGGTGCAAACACTTCGAATAAGAAGTCACATCCAAACAGTAGATAGACTGATATCACTGCTCGTTCTCACAGGGTTTGTACCTCTGGGCTTCTAAAAGTCAAATGAGCATCCTCTTTTGTTCTGTTAATCTCCTGTTCATTCAGGAACCTAGCTTTGCCATGTGGACACTGATTTTTCTGACCTTTACATTGTTCTGGTTTGCAAATTCCTTCTTTAAAACCTAACATTTGTCTTGAGACCATGGCGCAGGCCAGCTACATATTCTGCTCATCACCTGATACAAAGAGAAGGAAGGACTTGTGAATGTTTTCCTTTTCTTTTTTGACAAAACTAAAAACTTTCTGAGCTTAGGTGTAAAATTTCATGAGTTATTCAACAGATCATATTCATAAGTCTAATCAATATTGTTTTCTTTATTTTTCATTACCTGTTAATATATTTGTATACATGATCCTAGACATAAGCATTCTGGAGAGACATGTTTCTGGAGATTTTAAAAATATACTATATTTTTAGTCCATCTCTATTGTTTTCACATTGTAATTTATCTACTCTTTCTGTTTCATGAACTATATCAAATATCAGTCTTAAATTCTTAAGAAAATGCCTTATGAATTCCAGTTTGCACATTGTTCCTTGGAGTGGCCACAGAGCTTTAGTCACTGACTATGTGCTTGAAAGTCATTAATTCTCTTCTTCTCTTGCAGAAAAATGTCAAGTTTCTCTTCTTTATTCTGCAGGATTCAGAGAATATTTGTTTTCTGATAAGTAGACTGAGGTTTACCCTTTACATATTCAAATGAATACAATCCTGTTTTCAGTCTTTCTGTTCTTTTCCTCAGTAGCCCAACAACAGCTCAACAGTACCTCAACAGTTTTTGGAGAAGACCTTGAATATTTTAAATGCTTTTAAAGGTTTGAGATCCTCAGGGTTTCAGCATGGAAAGGCTTATTGATTCTCTGAAAAGAGTTGTTGCAGCTTGTAATCAATCCCGGTGGGACTGGGGAAGGCGGTCTCAAAGAAGAGGAAAGTTTTTAATAAATTCATGAACTCTTAGGTTTAAGGTTTACCAGTAACCAAAAATTTCAGAGAGACAGAAAGTAGATCTCTAATTCCAGAGAAATCTCTGGAAATTGGAAGCAGGCATGGATTGAAAAAGTGGAAAAGATCAATTGAGAAAGATCCAGTTATGATGTTTCCCAATTGTTCTGCTCCTTGTGGACATTGTTGATATGTTAAAAACTGGAAATAACAAAAAGAAAAATATATGCAGATAGATCCTGAGATATTGAATATTTTAACACTCTAAATATAGCCATATAACTTTGGAATATTTCCATAAAACTGTTCAAGAAAAAGAGATAGTTGTAACAATGTATTTTTAAAACTCCATACTATCATTTAACATATGAGTATTTTTTTTGCCAGTCTTGAGCTTTGAACTCAGGGCCTGAGCCCTGTCATTGGGCTTTCTCATGGCTAAGAGCTCTACCACTTGAGCCACAGCACCACTTCCAGCTTTTTCTATGTATGTAGTACCAAGGAATCAAACCCAGGTCTTAGTTCATGCTAGGCAAGCACTCTACCACTAGGCCAAACTCCAGGCCCACATATGAGTATTTTTTATACCTAATTAGAATTCTTGACAATATAATATCCTTTTGTAAGAACTTCTCAGACTTCCTTTTATAGCAAACTTTTAACTTTGAAAACAGCAAAGTGGTATTTTTCCCTCTCTGAAACCCCTGTAGTGTTAGCAATGCATTGAAGTTTGATTAAAAGGACAGTTAATGCAAGCATAAATCCCTTCAAATATTTAGCTCATATGAGTCTCAACCCATCTTGTATTTATAAGACAATCTTTTAGAATGAGTATCTCTTTTAAAAGGAGGCTATTAAGTTGAGCAATTCCTTCCCTTCCCAATAGGGTATTAGACAAGCAGAATATATAAATCTCCTTTATGTTACTGTATCAATGGCGGATGTCCAATGGACTTTTGGTATTAGAACCATAAATATCTGACAAAGAAATAAACATCATATGGAAGGAAATTGACTGTAACTATAGAAGGTGCTTGAATAGGATGCCATTGAGTTATCTGTTTAATTTTTGCTCTTTTGTGAGCACTGAGAATGTAATTAGTTTCCTTCCTCAGTTGGCAGTTTGGAAGGACTTCAGAAGTGAGCCTGTGTTCACATCATTCCCACTGGTAGTCTCTAAGCCTCTTTTTAAAGCTCCTGTGTGATGTTAATCCAGAAATACATTATGTATGTTAAGACAATAATGGTGATGCCAGTATTTGTAACTGTCCTATTTCCTCAATAAATTTTCTACACATATCTTCTTTTTAAGTTTTAGGCATTGCTAATATCAGAATACACAAGTTCACAATTCTCTTTCGTCTCTTAACTCATTTCCTTTATTCTTACTGCATTTAAATCCCTATTCAATTATGGGAGGAAATGTTTATTTCCTGCCAATAGCACATTCAAAAGATTATTCATGATGATCAAATAAGATTTGTCCCACAGTCATAAGGATGATTCACTAACACAAATCAATAATATATTACACCAATAGAATGAAGGACAAAAACTGTATGACCAGCTCAATAGAAGCAGAAAAGACATTTGGTAGCATTTAGTATTTCTGATAAAAATTTCCAACATATCAAGTGCCCTAGAAGTATGCAAAAATATAATAAATGGTATGTATAAAACGTCAACAGTTAACATAAAACTAAAAGGCTTTCTCTATACAATCTGATACAAGGTGGGAATGGTTACTTTCACCACTTTTACTAAACAAAGCCTTAGGAGCTGTGATCATATCAAATAGGCAAGAAAAAAAGGATATCCTAATTGGGACATCAAATTGTCACTATTTAGTGATGACACGGTCAGATATACAAAGCCTCAACCAATTCACCAAAGCTACTAAAACCAAGAAATGAAGTAAATACATTTTCCAGAATTCTAAATCTACATATAAAAATCAACAGTTCTGTTATAATATTAAATGCCAATATCAAATCATTGTAATTATAAATCAAGAAAGCAATCCAATTTACAGTAGCTACAAAGAAATTTCTAGAAATAAAATAAAAAATACTTGTACAACAAAACTATAAACTATTGATAAAAGAAAATGAAAAAATAAAAAATAAAGACATGTTCAGGAATTAAAAATCAATATTATTAGAGTATCTACACAAATCAAAATTATATACATATTTAATAGATTGCTCAGAAAACTCCAGTGATGTCCTTCACAAAAGTAGGAAAACAAACTGTATAACAAATAATGTAAACATCAAAATCTTTTAATAACCAATGCAATATTGAGCAAAAAAAGCAAAGTAGTAGGCCTTATACTATCTGACTTCAAAATATGCTAGCAATCTGTTGGCATAAAACCACAGTTTAGACAGAAACAAATGAATAAATTATATAAAAATCACATAGTACTGATTAACCAAGGGATCAATGAAAATTTAGGAAGTAAATTCACAAATTTCTTAAATAAAAATGTGTCGATATTATATTAGAAAGATATAATGAAGATACAAACAAAACACAAAGATATAGCAAAACACAAAATTCTGCACACAGACAATGGAACAAGAAGAGATCTTCTAGAAGTTAGCTCATACATCAACAGCCAATTGGTTTTCAAGCAAAGTTTCCAAAGCATATGCTGAAGAAAAGAATACTTTCAAGAAACAAATATAGGCAAATAGATCTCTCTTTGCAGAAAGATAAACTTGAACACCCTAGCTCTCTTACCAGTGGTGTTTTAATTCTAATGATTCCTGTAGTTTCTCCTCTCTAATCTCAGGATGTCATCAAACAGCTTTCTTATACAGTTCCTGGTATTACATGGGGACAATTGTCATTACATTAGGGTCTACCCTAATGACTGATTCTAAATTTGACTCCAGATTTGTAACTGCTGAGATTAAAATCCTACATATGACTTCATGGGTACAGGGAGCTAGAACTTAAACACACTTTTTAAGGGAGAGAGACGTAATTGTACTCAAGAAGTTACCTGGCATTTCCCCCGCTAAACTGCTGTTTTCTAGCTTTTGTAAAACTATTATTCAAAAAGTTCATGAATTTATCCCACTCAAATTTGATCAACTGAGGTTAAGGTCAAGCATTAGTCTCTAAATCATCATAGTTTCTAAATCAACAACAAATCATTGTGAATTTTAAGAGCATGGGATATGTCATTGTTCTTTATTCTGAATACTGAACTTGAAGAGCTCCTTAACTGGGTTCTTGTATGTTGACTCTGAATCACTGATAACTGATCTCATGGATCTACACATATCTGACATCTGACATAAATAAAACCACACATTTCTTGGCTTGTTTATGAGCATATCTTGGAGAGCAATGTCAAAGCCTCTCTGAAGAAAAGATATATTACACCTATTGCTTTTCCCATCTACAAAACTGGCCACTCTGTCATAAGAGAAAATTAAATTGGCCTGCCATTATTTCTTCTTCCTATGGGCAGAATGCCTATTACCCAATTCTCTTTGCTAGTTTAAAAATCTAAAGAGTAATAACATTCCCACAAATACAATATTTTGCTTAAAATGTAGGGCAGCCCAAATTTTATGTACTGTTTCCTTTGAAGATGCCTATTTTAAACCTCTTGGATAAATGCTTTCATCCTTAATGAGAGAGAGAGAGAGAGAGAGAGAGAGAGAGAGAGAGAGAGAGAGAGGGGAAGAAGAAAGAAAAGAAACATAAAGAAACTTCACGATTCTCTTGTAAAAGTACAAATTTAATATGATCCTGATCTTAATTTCTCTTGAGTGTTTTTAAAAATCATCCATTAAACTGTACTATAAAAACTAATAAAAGAATGGATTCTTAATGTACTATATTATCTCACTTCTTTCTGCCTTTATGATTAATCTCTTGTTGTTACTGTATCTGACTTTGTTACCTGGTATATTGTATACAGGGACAACAAGATGATTGGGAGGGCATGAGGGAAGAAAATAGGGATAAAAACATGAGAAGGGGTATCAATATGTGAGAAGTAATGCGCCTACTACATGACAAATGTAACTGTAACCCCTGAATATATTACCCTGACAATAAAAGAGAAAAAGAAGTTAAAAAAAAGTAATAAAAGAATGGAGCTTTAAAACTGAAAGTTAGAATAAGCAAACTAGAGTAAATAAAAAATCCCTTTTCTGGTTTTATGTTACAATAGAAATGTTGTATATGGATCCTTCACTTTATTTTCTTCAATTTGGGGAATGAAATAATGTCATTTTTCACTCACAGCTGATTCTATCTTAAAATGGATGATTCTCATTGAACTCAAAAATTTTGTTTACTAGTAAGTAAAATTAAATTGCACGGCATACTACTTACCAGGGAACATTTAAGTTACCCAGGAAGACATCGGTTGCTTGCCACCATGGGTGACATTTGTATTTTCTCAAGGCTGAATGTGAAGGAGTCTTGATAAATTTGGTGTGAAAGCTAATCTAAACTATTTAGTTTTATACTAGTAGTCAGCTCTCTGGTTCTGGCCTGCTTTTTGAGAGAGAGTTTTACTGTCTTAACCTCTGACTCAAAGTTATTTATCAACTTTTCCTATTCTGACTCCATTTCTCCACTTTTCTTAGGTAGCATTCACTTCCACATTTTCCTCAAGGCTTATGTCCTCTTCATCCCACTTGTTGGTCTTTTAAGTCATTCCTCTCAACCCGTCTCTCGAAAGCTCTCCTGAGGTTATATTCCACTGTCATTAAGTTATTGGATACTCAATTTTCAATGTATGCTCCTATAATTGCTATTAACAGATAGCTGGAAACTGAACTGCCTGAAATGTTTAAACCTTGTTTCATTTTTCAGACCCCACCTGTACAACAGGTGTGTTGCTAATTTTTGGTGCTTGGTTCCATATTTTGTTTTGTTTTGTTTTCCTGATCTGACACTGTCTGAAATATCACCAGGATGATTTCTCAGCAATCTGAATAAACATGAGTTTGGCAATCACCGGTATTCAAAGGTGTTCTTTATGCATGTACCAAAACGTGAATGGAAATTAGAAATTGAGGGACATACTTTAATATGTGTGTATACAAAACAATTCATTGACAGTGCATTCAAAATTTATTTAAAAACAGAAACATGATGCAGGCTTTTTAAGTGAGAAAAGTATTTCATATTGGTTGTTGAACATTGAATGGATAAAACATTCAGGTGTTTTTCTTTTGTTGCTTTTATTTTGCTTTTGCATTCCCTTACCTCTTCTTAGTACTGGGAATGAACTCATGGTTTCTCTCTTTTAGACAGATGCTTTACCACTTAAGCTATGCCTCTAGCCTTACTTTTGTCCTATAAACATGAAATATCTTCAGTCCTATGTTATCTGCTTTCAACTCTATGCTCTTTCCAAGCAAACTGGGTTTCTTACTTTTTCTCAATTATAGTTTTCCCCCCTCTCTTGCACGGATTGTTCTAAATTGCCTAAAATAGTTTTCCCCTCTGTTGGTACAGGTCTATTTTCCACTCCTCTTTCAGAGCTCGTTTAATACATATGTTTTTTTCACAGAAGCTTTTCCTGATTCATTAACTCTAAGTGTACATTTACTGTATATTGCTGCCTACCCATCAGACTCTAAGTACCTTTTACCATCTTAGGATTGCACTTGTTACCACGTATTATAACACTCCAGCTCTTTGCTCATTCACTTTCTGAACAACCACATGAGAGTACAATACTCATGTAAGTATACTGCTTTTAAAGTATCAGATAGCCAGTCAATTGTAGTTGCTCTAGTCTGTAAGCCTTGCTACATGGGAGCCAAAGGTCAAAGAACCATGTCCCAAGGGAAGCCAGGGCAAACATAAATAGATAGATAAAATCAAAAGCTTGGGACTCAATTTCAAGCAATAACTGTTTGTAGCGGGTGCATGCCTGTCATCTCAACTAGGGAGAAGCACAATGGCAGAGCACAGGGCTACACAACTGTTAGAGCAGCTATGTGTGTGTGTGTGGGGGGGGGAAGCACAGCAGGAGAATTGTGGTCCAGGGTCTCCCATGCATAAACTAAGCATGGCACAGGTGGGTGTATGTTAAGCAACTATGAGGCCCTGAGTTCATTATAGAAGAGCCCGTATTTGACAATTTATTATTTCCTAACCTCTTTCTCACATTGACGTTGTTATAGTGGCCTCCATTTTCTTTTCTTTTTTTTTTGGTCAGGAATTTTTATTTTTTTCATATATTTTTAATTGTGATTAATAGAAGGGTTACATAATATTTTCCAGATAGATGGTGCATTAATTCCCATACATTGATACCCTTTCACATGTCTTGGTCCCCATTTCCCTCCCCCCATCCCCACCCCTCATCTTGTTTTCCCCCCCTCCTATCCAGTTTCAAATAACCAAATACAAATATATCCAATATATCAGGTAACAAAGTGAGATACTGTAACAATATGAGATAACCAAGGGACAGCAAAAGAGATGAGAGATAACATAGTACCTTAAAAACAACAATCATTCATTATAAGGCTTATGTTTCTATATCCTAGAGATCCTTTCATTTAGCGTCCTACTATATGGCCTTTTGTATCAAGGTTTTGCTCTATTGCAAATCTCTGCTAGGAGAGCCCAAGGTTTCTACTGATTATGACAAATGAGGGAAACCATTGAGCCTAACCATTTTCTTTCATACTTTTCTACCTATGGATCAAGAAAATGCAATATAATATAGAATTTTACTCTTTCATTAGCATGAATGATATTGCATTGTTTGCAAAGAAATGGAAGGACCTGACACAAAAGTATGTTAAGTGAAGTCAGGCACAGAGAGACAAAGGTTGCATATTTTCTCTCATAGGTGAAAGCTAGACTAAATGTGGGTGGTATGGAATTGTACACAAATGCATTAACTGTAATTCAGTAGATTCAGGGGAGAAATCAAATAGTGTAAATCCTTAGAAAGGCTAAATCAAAGTTGGACAAAATAAGCACCAGAAAATGGGTACTTGAAAGGGACGAGGTGGGTAGACAACTGAAAATAAGAAGTAGGGAGAACACATATCCATCAAAATTAAGAGAAGAAAGGGCAAGGGTGTGTTGGGAGGAATGAGCAGAAATGGTGAAAAGGGGTGACACTGATTGGTATTTCACAAACTGCTTTGTTTGTGCGTAACCACTTAATGGCAATAAAAACATTTTAAAAATAAAAACGTGAAAAATGTATTTTTCTGAAGCACAAGACAACTCATGCCTTACCTGTACAAATGTCCAATGGCGCTTATTGTCACAAGAGCGCTAAAGATCATTTTGTGGACCACAATGTTCTATGACTTCCCTGACCTTCTCTTCCACCTTCCATCTAACCTAATTCTATTGCAATTGGCTTTCCTGCTGGTCCTTCAGCGGATCCTATTCTGGGAATTTTCCTAACATGTACATCTGCTGGTAGAGGTCTTCCCTCAGATTTTGCACAGCTTCAATTCCTCGAATCCTCTGTTTAAATATTTCCTTGTCTGGAAGACCTTTCGACATCATTTTTTTTTCAAAATTGTCCTTAACATAGAAATTACTTTCCTATCATTCTTGTTGGCCTTTCTTGCTTTTTCTTTTCCATACTACTCTTTTACGTCTACTACATTATTTTATTTACTATTCATTTTATTTCCCATCTGTGTTTTCTTTGTTTTCCCCCCAGTAGAATATAAATTCCATGGGTCTGAGACTGTTGACTAGTTAACTACTCTGTTTCCAAGGATTAGAACATGCTTCATATTTAGGCATCATTCAATAACATTTGTTTAAAAATGGTTGACTCTGTAAGACTAAAGCCTAAATAAGACTCTCCCCATGCTTGCATTGAGTTCTCAGTGAAACAAAACAAAGGAATGACACATCATTTCCAATGAGAAAAGAGATTTTCTTTTTTTCTTTTTTTTTGTTTGAGACTCACATTCTAGTGTCTCTACAAACATAATTTGTTTTAACTTTTAAACCATAAATATTTCATGTAGCATCAAGGTTTCAGCTGACCCATTGACATAAACCAACTGGAGTCCATGCTTGCCAAGGAACATTCTGCCTAATCACTTCAAACAGATCTTAAAAGTTAAATTACCCTAAAATTTAAAGCATCAAAAGCCAAGTGATTTCTTTTAAAAAAATGTATCATGCAAATTGCTTCTCTGTTTTTCCATAGGACTCCCTTTCAAAGGGGAAATGTTGTGATTTAGTATACTTCATGATTTTTTCCAATCTGTTGAAATTCCATGATCCTCTCATTCTAGATAGCTATTTATGCAAGAAATTTATAATTTAATAATAACTCTCTAGGCTTCTTCTGGGCCTCAGCTTAATGGAAATGCTTTCCTCAGTGAAACAAGTATTGCCTGGCCACAGGTGTGCTGTGCTGTGGCTTAGTAATGAGGGAAGCAGGAATTCTCCAGGCAGGATAAGTAGAAAGTAAATTATCTGGTTTTGCTCAGAGACCATTGCTCAAATAAGAAGCACCATCTGTGCAGCTTAACTCCCTACTTCTCAGTGTTGAAACCCTATTAAAGGAGCCACTAGAGCATTGGCATAAATATTTCAAATAGAACTTCATAGGGAGGCAGTATTGTTGGGAAAACAACCAGCATGGAAACTTACTACCTGATAGAGCCCTAAGGTTGATCATTAAAGCCAAGACATTTTTTTTCCAATGCAATTTGTTGGGAGAGGCTTGTCTTGCTTAGTTCTGTTTAAGCATATGACTATTTTCAAATCCATGCATATAGTGTCCAGGAACTAACAGAATTTATAACCGCAGAGCAAATCTTTTCTGATTTTGTCTCTAAGAATTTTGCAATTTGTAAACATTGCCTTTAAATTGGGCTGTGTAGCAGAGCTAGTTGAAGTCATTAGGGAATTTAACCCTAGATAAATCCTTTGCCACCACAGCCAGCAATAAAAACACTATAAATTGAATAGAGAGTTGTCATTTTGCTATTGGTTCTCTAATGGGCTTTGCAGTTGTTACAGGGAGTCCTCAGGGGTCCTTTAGAGTGTAATTGCAAAAATGTCACTGGCCCAGAGGTAAGGCCAAGCCAGGGTAACCAAGGGACAAGTCAGGTCAGGCTACTGTCCTCTCTTGGAGAACTCAGAACAATCTGTTTCTATTGTCACACCAAGATAGATACTGTTCTCCAATACTCAGCCATTGGTAATCACACTCTTCCAAACAGTCTGCTACACTGTACAAAAATGGGAGGCAGACATCACTGGGGACATCGATACGACACAGGAGAAAAAAATGTGAGCTGTTGCAGTCAAATCAAGGACTTCCCATTTGGACATTTAAGCTTGTGATGTTTAGACATTTAACTGTTCTGCCATTAGGGCATTATATTAAATATTTCTTTCATAAATGATATTCCTAAATTAAACTGGGGATATCTAGATAAAGCTTTGCATGCAGTGGAAGCTAACAAACAGAAAATTTATTTTACAGGTATCCTTTCTTATTCATAACTAACTGTAAACCTTCACAACCATCATATCTTTCCAGAACCAAGCTTGGAAGAGAGCTCTGACATGACTGCTCAGCAGTGCCCATCCTGGTACTAAACCAAGTGTCCTAGTGCAGCATTCACCATGACCAATTATAACAGAGGTCTTCCTGCTGAAATGGCTAGTACACACACACACACACACACACACACACACACACACACACACACACCGATCGACTATCTCTTCGACCATCTCTTCCACGCAGAAGTGCCTATTGAACACAATTTTAAATCATGAGATGTACATGAGAGTATCCTGAGCATTTCTGATGAAACTTCTGTGGCTTTTTCATAAAGGAAAATAGGTTTGGCTAGATCTTGGCCTCCCTCTTTCTTCCTATCAGTTATGGTTTGATATGTGAAACCACATCAGTTTTGTTTGCTTACTGGTTAATTTTCCACCAGGTGCACAGCCTAAAAAAAAAACAGAGCACGGCTATTTCTTATGGTGGCATTAGGAAAATGACTGGTGTGCCAGCCCTCATTGGCAGAGGCACACCAGCTGGAGACACTCGGAAGAGACAGGAAGATACAATAAACCATTTTAGATAAAGTAAAGAAAATCTGTGGTTTCTGAGAGATTCTCCTAGAGATACACTCATATGCTCAAAGGCTCAAAGATATTTCTCTATACCCTCTGTTTTTATGTTATTGTTTCTTTTTGTTTTGGTGTGTGTGTGTGTGTGTGTGTGTGTGTGTGTGTGTGTGTGTGTGTGTAGGTGTGTGTGTGTGCATCAGGCATGAACTGAGGGTTTGATCATTGTCCTTTACTGTAGCATTTTTGCTCAAGGTTAGGGCTCTACTTCTTGAGCAGTTGAGCCAAGCCATAGCTCCACTTTCTGGACTTCTAGCACTTTTGCTTGTTGATGATTAATTGGAGATAAAAGTCCTGTGGCCTTTCCAGCCTTGGCTAGCTTCAAACAGTAGTCCTCAGATCTCAGCCTCCAGAGCAGCCTCAGACAGGAGCCATTGGTTCCCAGCTCCACTGTCTCTGTTACTAGAAAGCAGTCTAGAAGGATATGCCTAATAGTTTTGGGCGTAAGGAATAATAAAAGAATCAGACTTTGAAATAGTCTCGGCATGAGATTGAAATCTTCCTTTGCCTGTAGTCTCTGTGTGGGCTTGGACTTGCACTGTGCCTTTCTCAGCCGCGGTCACATGTATGTTTAATAATACTGCTTCACAGTACTTTTGATGAGGCTGCAGACAAGGTATGCAGCACATCCAGACTACGGCATGGCAGCCACAACAAATACACAGGTCATAACCCTCAGGCATTTATTACTTTTACTATTGATTTGACTTACCTGTTTGTTGTCAAGAAAGCATATATAAAACATCTGACTTTACTTTGGGGATTAGTTTTGGAGTGATTCAATTTTTTGGGCTGTTGATATATTTTAGATATGAGGCCTTTGTCTGTTGTATGGTTGGTGAAGATCTTCTCCCACTCTGTGGGCTTCCTAATTAATTTACTAGCTATATCCTTTGCCATACAAAAGCTCCTCAGTTTAATGCATTCCCACTTATCCAGCCTTTCTCTTATTTGCTGTGATTGTTGGTCCTTATTAAGAAAGTTTCGACCTGGCCAAGGACGCCTAGTGTATCTCCTATTCCTTTTAGTAAAGTTTTCAGTGTGTCAGCTTTTACCTCCAGGTCTTTGATCCATTTGGAGTTAATTCTAGTGCAGTGTGACAAAGAAGGATCCAAATTTAGTTTTTTGCATGTGCTTAACCAGTTCTGCCAGCACAACTTGTTGAAGAGGCTGTCTTTCTTCCAGTCTATTTTTTTGGCTCCCTTATCAAAGATTAGGTGGCCATAGGTCTGTGGTTTAATATCTGGGTCCTCAGTTCTACTCCATTGGTCTTCAGGCCTGTTCTTGTGCCAGTACCAAGCTGTTTTGATAATTATAGCTCTGTAATAGAGTCTAAAGTTTGGCCCATTAAAAAATGGGCCAAAGACTTAAAGAGAGTCTTCTCTGAAGAAAAAACAAAAATGGCCTATAGACACATGAAGAAATGCTCAACATCTCTGGTTATAAAAGAAATGCAAATCAAAACAACTCTAAGATTCCACCTCACTCCAGTTAGAATGACCAGGATCAGGAAAACGAATAACAACAGATGCTGGAGGGGATGTGGCCAGGAGGGATCCCTACTACACTGTTGGTGGGAGTGCAAACTCGTTCAACCACTATGGAAAGCAATATGGCAGTGCCTCAAAAGGCTAAACATAGAGCTCCCCTATGCCCCAGCAATTCCACTGCTTGGCATTTACCCAACCATCCAGGAACTAGGGCATACTAAATCCACTAGCACAACAATGTTCATTGCAGCATTATTCACCATAGCAAAAATATGGAACCAACCTAGATGTCCCTCAGTTGATGAGTGGATCAACAAGCTATGGTATTTGTACACAATGGAATTCTATGCTGCTGTCAGAAAGAAACGACATCGCCCCATTTGTTAAGAAATGGAAAGTCTTAGAAAAAATCATATTAAGTGAAGTAAGCCAGACTCAAAGGAAATTAGGCTCAATGGTTCCCCTCATTTGTCATAATCAGTAGAAACCTTGGGCTCTACCAGCAGAGATCTGCAATAGAGCAAAACCTTGATACATAAGGCCATATAGTATGAAGCTAATTGAAAAGACCTCCAGGATATTGAAACAAAAGCCATACAATGAATGATTGTTGTCCTTAATGTACTATGTTATCTCTCATCTCTTTTGCTTTCCCTTGGTTATCTCATATTGTTACAGTATCTCACCTTGTTATCTGATATATTGGATTTATTTGTATTTGGTTATTTGAAATTGGACAGGGAAGGGGGAAAACCAAGACGGAGGGGGTGTAGAGAGGCGGGTAATGGGGACCAAGACATGTGAAAGGGTATCAATATATGTGAATTAATGCATCTTCTATCTGGCAAATATCATGTAACCCTTTTATTAATTACAATAATAAAAAAATTGGTAACCTGGAAAAAAAAGGTCTGACTTTATTATCCATTGCATTTCTATGCAAACTATTTAATAAAATTCCTAAAACATTTGTATTAGATGAATCATTGTAGGAACCATAAATAGTAAATTATATTGCATTTTATTAAATGTAATTGATCATATTGAAGTTCCACTTAAAAGAATAAATATTTGCTATTGGCTAATAGTGAACCTCTATAGTTAGTGATATACACTTGAATTTGGAAAGTTATTAGAAAATATATGGGTCCTCTTTTTACAAATATATTATTCAGATAAATATTGTCTTCTAATTCAGTAGCTGGATATATTATGGATTCCTTCCACTGACTCTGTTCTTATTCATGGTGATTGAAATCCTTTGTGAGATATATTTGGGTTATAGAGATATACCCTATACAGTCCCAAATTTTGTATCTTGTAGGGCTGTTTTTACCTAAGTATCAATATTTTCAACCTAATTGTGGGAAAATTTATCCATATTTAAAAAGATATTATAAATTAATTCATTAATATAGTGGCTTGCAAACTTTGATGGATAGTGTCATTGTCATTCCCAGAGTGATTGGCAGAGGGGGATCAATATTTAAGAATTAATGTACCCATTACCTGATGAATGGAACTGTAACCACTCTATACATCGCCCAACAATAAAAATAAAGAGTGATTGGCAACGTCTTTATGCTTCTACCACTTGGTGTCATAGTTGCATCTCAACACTATTTCTTGACCTTCAAATAGCAACCATTAATCATTCATCTTATTGCATAGATATTGTCCTAAGTCATTTCAACTGTTCGCTAAAGCTCAAAACCATTTTCAAAGATGTGAATAATGAATGTGGTTGTTAACCTCTAATGCAAGCACATAATATGTTTCAAAAAGGATTCAACAATATTTTATGCGGTAGCATTACATTTAAAAGGCAAATAAACTCTCTCAAGTCTGTTGTGAGTCAAATAGGAAATGATATATAAAAATTAGTAAGCTAAATTCAACTTATTCTACTGTACCTGAATCATAACCAGTAAGATTTTAAATAAAATAAATATCTTACATGGAAGGTTTATCTCAAACAACCGCAACTGAAATAGTATGAAACAGCTATAGGAACCAAGTACCAAAGCTTGTCTACATTGAAAAGAAAACTAAATTGTACCCTGGATTGGCTGTAAGGAAGACTAGAATGGCTGCAAAGCCCTACTGTCAGCAGTAGGAACTGCTAATTCATGGTTCTTGATTCTTGAAGTATGCTGAAAACAGAGACTAAGAAGAGAAAACCTCCCCTTTAGTACTACACCAATAATGCACTAATCCCAAGGACAAGCACAGCTACCAGTGCCCAGCTAATCATACTTTATTTTGGACAGTCCTGTGGCTTGAACTCAGGACCTGGGCACTGTCCTTGAGCTTTCTGAAGGTTAGTGCTCTACCACCTGAGCCATAGCACACCTTCTGACTTTTTCTGTGTATGTGGTTCAAGGAATCAAACACAGGATTTTGTGCATGCTAGGCAAGCACTCTATCACTAGGCCATACTTCCAGCCCCTAATCATAGTTTTAACTTTGATATTTTCCTCTTCCAATTCCTTGTAACAGAACAAAGAAGTTAGAATTTTCTACTCTGTTTTGTATATTCACTTAAAAGGCACACATAATCAAGCATTTGCTTGTGTTCAAATATTCTAAAATAAATTTAGTTTCGTAGGGTAAAAAAATGAAAACTTCCATAGCTCAGAAAATGGAGTAAAAGTGAACTATTAGTCCTAAACCAACATAATAGAAATGTACCATTTGCATTCATGAACACTTTTGATTTCTGTGCAATATATAAAACTCACTGAAAATGTGTTGGAGTTCCTGCCTTTCCTTTAAGAAAAACAATGACATTTTTTTCTTGATGAAGCAAGGTTTGAAATTTTAAGCAAAAGTTCTAGCCTTCTAGTACAAATTTGATTTTTATTATTTTGAGGTATATTTAGGGGTTCTGAGCATCTATTTTTACTGGTTGGAAATTATGCCTACAGTGCTAGCAATGTAGAAATGCCAAACACAAGGTCAGATGTCAGCATTGAAGACAGGACTGTGAGGAATCACCTTTGTTTCATTATTGATGTTTTCTCTTGATATATATGATGACATCTTTCCTATAGATTCCCTCCAAAACATGGAAGAGTCACAATTACTCTGATTTAATTTCTTTATCTACTAGACGATATGAGACGGACTGGACAAGGAAATGATAGGAGGAGAGGACAACACATACTAACCACCATCAGAATGGGGCAAAATGAGCCCAACCATTTTTTAAAAAAAATGTTCATTAATATTGTCATCTTATTTATGTGACAGGTTCTAGAATCTAGAGTCTAGACAGGTATCACCACTTCATTGGGTTCTGGTCCCATCTCATACTCTTCTTGAAAATGTAACTCAGAAGGTAAACAAAGATGGAACTCTGAAAAGAAGAATAATGAACATAGTAGAATGGGCTCTCAGTCCCCCTAAAGCAGAGTGCCCTTGACAAATCTTCACCGCAAAAACAATATTCCACTTCACTGCTTACTTTGCTAACAGCTCACATCTATTTACCCTTAACTTGGCATGTAGCCTGCATTCAAGCTCAGAAGTCATTTAGAAATGTGAAACTCTCGAGTAGGGAAGGAAGAGCTTCTTAAAAATCATCTAGGCCTTTCATCAATCCAAATGACACTCAGATGCTTGAACAATCCCACAGATGTAGAGATTACTACACCCACAGGCAACTGATTCTATCTCTGGACCAAGTCCTCGCTCCGGAAAGAATAAAAGTAATAGCTGCACTTAAATTTTATGTTTATGTTAGACTGATACCCAAACCCTCCTCCCCCACTCCACTGCTGGTTTCATGGAGAAGTTGATGGCCTTCTGCAAAGAAATGAATAGTTTCCAATTCATATTGCCTTGACAAGTAAAAACCAAACTATTCCCAAAACAACCACATGGTAAATGAAATGTTCATAATATGACAAGCAGTCATTGATCAATATAAATGAAAATTATTGTCCATAACTGGCATAAAGAATCATTGAGGACACTAAATGTGACTAGCTGTAGTTTGGTTTTATTCTGCCACTTTTAACATGCCTTAAGATACCTCATCTCAAACCACTTCTATAAATGGTAAAGCACGTAACTCTTGCTCTTTTGCCTACATGCTTATCAGTATATTTAATGTAATATTTTCAAAGGCATACATTACTTGATAAGTAAATATGATGGAAATTAGACCTACTAGCTCATTTCTTTGATTCTTTTTAGCCAAATATTTATCTGTGTCTAATTATTTATTCCCAATAAGTGTTTGGCAGGAGTTCTTTATTGTACCAGTTCATCTTTTTTTCAGTGAAATTGCCACTATACATTTTTCAACATATTAATATATTTTAATTATGAACAGTGTAGATCATTTCCTACCAGACTTCCAGAGATTTTTTCATTCAGTTATTTTCTTTGATGTATGTATGAAACACCATTTTTGTAGGAGAGGGAGTGGTTTTTGAATTCAGGGCCTGGGCTTTGTCCTTGAGCTTTTTTTGCTCAAGGCTAGTGTTCTCACATTTGAGCCACAGCTCCACTTTGGGTTATTTGGTGGTTCATTGGTAAGTGAAGCAGCCTTTGTCAAATTTCTTCCAGCTTCCCTAAAGCTCTAGAGTCATCTATTGAGCATTTGTCCTATGCTCATGCTCAGTTCCACTTCATATATAGCACAGGACTTTATTTACCTCAATTAAAACTTCTACAGCTAATAAGTTGGTAAGGGATGAAGAAAGTATATGATCAATGACTCTTAATAATTTTGATTAAAAAATGACCATACCTCGAAATCTTCATCTTTAGTCCATTTTTATCCCACTGTTCTAGGAAATTCAGGTAACCAAGTTGTTTGTGCCATTAAAGTTGGAAAGGCAATTGAGAAAGACTTTAAGAAGAGCTTGAAGTAAGCATGAAAATAAACTTAGAACATTTCTATTATTGTCTAAGCATATGTCTTCGTGGAAATATCAACCAAACTTCCTGCAGAGAAGAATCAATGATAAGCATCTATGGATGGATCAGACATCTACATTTACTTGTGAGCTGGAGGAGGTGAAGATTCCTGGAGAAAGTGGCTATTATCCAAAACTCGTTCTCTACAAGTTCAAAGGATTATGATTTGTCATCACCCTATTAAACAGTAGATTCATTAACTCAATAGTAAACTAAATGAACTCATATCTTGGATTCCCTTTTGTCAATTGCTTACTTCCATCAAATTCTTAATTTCCAATGAATGACACAAGTTTTTTGGTCCCAGTTTTGATTCTCAGATTTGGCCCTTGAACTTTTAACTCCTACATCATGCTTTCCTATTTGTTTAAATACTTTTTTAAATTATCTTTAAGTAGCTGTAAGCTGTAAGGACACTTTGGCCCAGTGTGTGCTCTTTCCTTTTTGTTAGTTTTCAGAGCCTATATCACATGTATTCGTGCCAGTAACAGAGAAAAAAACCACCCTGTCCTCAGAGTAAAACCACATGAGTCATTTGTACTCGCATTGGCTGACAAAAATCTACATTCTGGAAAGTTCTTTTATATCTTTTCTTCTTCTTTCTCCTCTGTATCCTCTGTATATGTAGGCTATACACTGAATTCTTGCCTGCATTTTCCTATTCTTCTCTTCTTCATCCTCTAGGATAAGACTCACTCTTCCAAGTGAATTTCTGATTGGGATTTTTTGATGCCATTACTGTGTCATTTCCAGAACTAATTGTATGGGATATAATCTTTAGACTAGGTCCTTTTAGCATCTACCTTGTGGCTTATATATCACATCCAAAAATTACATATTTTCCTAAAAATAAGGCTCTCTGGAAAGCAATTGAAGAGCATAACATTCTAATAGGATCAGAATAGATAGGATGAATTGGGATTGTTTCAGTTTTGCAATATGGGGAAAATTTTAGAGACTGGCTAAAGTACGAAGTAAACATACTTAAGATCATTAAACTTAAATTTTATGAAAGTGGTAGTTTCCCATTTCATATATTTTACCTCATAAAGCATAAGAAAATAAATAAAAATAATTAGAATATAGTATTTAATAACTACTAGCTTAATGAAATTGTTAAGCATAACTTTCTCATACACACATGCAAATGGTAACAAGACCATGTCAAGTCCTAGTATGATACAAGTCTTAACCTTAAAATCTTGAAAATAATTTTTTCCCAAATCACTATACCAAATGAACTATTCAGTTGACATATCTAGGTTATCCAGCAGCTGTGGAAAAACTCCTTTTAATCCAGATCAACTGCATTTTTCTCTTTCTTTGAGAATTTATTTTCTCTTTTCTGCCCTGGGTTATTGATGAAAAAGAAAGTGAAATTGTAATGGAAAAGAAGAGTTAGGGTGCAGGGGAGATTTAATAAACTACTCAAAGAGTTCCTTCTTCCCTTTCTGGATCCCATCTGTCTAATACAGAGAGAGACTCATTAAAAAGTTTATTTCCCACAGAGTTAAAAGTCCTGGGGAGCTAAGTTCTATCTTTGTTATCCAAAGAAGACAGAAGATAAGTGTGTAGAAAAATTTGTGTTGCACCACTCATTACTCTGGTTTTTCTTCAGGTCATACTATTTCTATTTTGTGGTCACATATTTTATAAACTACATATGCAATCTGTTATTTCAACTGGTTTCATGGCTTCTTTATCACTATCTTAAGAGATAGATATTATTGCCTTTATCTTATAGACAAGGTAATCCACACTCCAAAGAATTACTTATGTAATTTGGATTTAGGGAGTGGTAAAAGAATGTTTTTGGATATTTTAATTCCAAATAGCCTTTCCACTCAACTAAAAATAAAACATATTGCTTAAGTCTTTTTAAAAACATTTCCCGGAAGTTGCAAAATGACCTGTTCCTTGGCTCATTTATTTGCCATAACGTCTGAATACCTTGGTTGGTAAAAGTGACTATTTCTTTTGTTCAGGCAAATGAATTAACAGGGTTTTTTTCTAGAAGCAAATCAACATCTATTTAATGTGTCATAAATTGAGAGTGGTTAATGCTATGTTTTTTAGAAATGACTGTCTAATATCTGTTACAAAAGATATATAACTGGGTTATGCCTTGACCAATAACTGAAATTAGAGCTTAGAAGCCAAGATCTTCAATTAACCAGCATGGAGAATGGAGACTTAGCTAAAATAATAGAGAACCAGGAATGAGTGAGGAGGGATAAAAAGGTAAATGTAAGTGGAAGGCCCTGAATTCAAGGCTTGGTCCCAGAAAACAAAATATTGGGGAAAACATAACACATGAAGGTTTGCAGTGTGGCAAATGCATGACTAGCAAGGTTTGTTGTGAAAAAAAAAAGTAATAGAGCAAAACCTAGATACATAAGACCATATAGTATGACACTAAATGAAAGGACCTCTAGGATATAGAAACAAAAGCCATATAATGAATGATTGTTGTCCTTAATGTACTATGTTATCTCTCATCTCTTTTGCTGTCCCTTGGTTATCTCATATTGTTACAGTATCTCATTTTGTTATCTGATATATTGGATATATTTGTATTTGGTTATTTGAAATTGGATAGGGAAGGGGAGAAAACAAGATGAGGGGTGGGGGCTGGGGGTGGAGAAATGGGGACCAAGACATGAAGAAAGGGTATCAATGTATGTGAATTAATGCACCTTCTATCTGGTGAATATAATGTAACCCGTCTATTAATTACAATAAAAATATATGAAAAAAAAAGTTTGTGAAACTGACCACCAGAAGCTCACATATGTAACCCTGGCTACTCAGAAGGCTAAGATCTAAGGATTGTGTTTTAAAGGCAGTCTGAGCAAGAAAGTCCATGAGACTTTTGAGACTCTACTTTCTTTCTTTTTTGGTCCTGGATCTTGAATTCTGGGCCTGCGTACTGTCTCTGGGCTTTTATGTTCAAGACTAGTGCTCTACCTCTTGAACCACAGCATTTTTTGTTTCTGTTTTTTTTTTGTGGTTAATTGCAGATGGGAGTCTCATGGACTTTTCTGCCCCGGCTGGCTTTACATCAAGGTCCTCAGATCTCAGCCTCCTGAGTAGCGAGCTTTACATATGTGAGCCACTGGTGCCTGGCTCAATGAGACTCTTATCTCCAATTAACTACCAAATATCTGGAAGTAGGGAGAAACACACACACACACACACACAGAATGTAAAAAACTGCGATTCAATGGAAAGAACAATATTGAACCCTTTCCTTGAGAAAATGTAGAAGGAAGAATGGAGGCAGGACTCTGTTCCTTCACAATGTTCTGGTTAAGGTAAATGATATCTTGTCTATTCTCTACTACTACCATGGCATTTCATCTTTTCTTTTTCCCAAGGAGCACTTCAGAAATAAACTTGGAAGTCCTTTTCCCTCCCCTTCTTAGTAAAACCTTCTGTTTAGTTTCTCCTGGGAGAGTCTGTATGAAAAGACTGGCAAGAACCCAACAGGTAAAGCTGGCTGACACTTCACCAGTCAAGATGATTTAGCACTTTAATCTGACACACACATATGTTTAACTTTGCAATGTAGAAATTCCATATTTTCTGTGTTAAATGAACAGAGATGTGACAATTTTTTAAGTAGATATGATAGGACCTTCTTGCACAAAACGTTCTTTTGGGTTATAACATTGTGACTAATATTAGGAATATCTGTCCAACTTAACTGACTGTATTAACAAAAGAAGAGAAGATTAGAAGGGGGAGAAGAGGATAATAGTATATTTGAAATAAATACAAAAATTCCAAATGCTTCAAAAACTGTCATCAACAGCTGAATAGTTATCAATCTTTCTTATAACACAAAAACAACATAAAACTAGAAGTAATTTCCTATAAGTGTCCCAGCAATGGTGGACCACGTCTATTATCTTAGCTAATCATGAAGCTGAGAATTAGAGGACCGCAATTCAAATATAGCCCACATAGCAGAATTTTTTCACCATCAATAACTCAGGAAAAATTCAGACTGGAGGCATCATTCTAGTGATAGAACATCAAGCATGAGCAAGTAAGCTTAAGTGAGAACACAAGGACCTAAATTTACATCATGGAACAAGCAAAAGAAGTTTTAAGTCTCCAGAAAATATTAAAATCATGATCTCATAAAGATACAGAAATTAGCATGTGTTAAAGGTTTTATTATTTTACTCATAAGTTAACCAAACAAATAGTATTGTCAAAAGAAAATGAAAGGACACAAATTCATATGAAATAAAAGAATGCTTATTTTAATTTACCGAATTGTCCAAATAAAACACTACTAAAGCCAGGTGGCAGTGGCTCACACCTGTAATCCTACCTACTCAGGAGGCTGAGATCTGAGGATCATAGCAGGAAACCTTCCTAGGTAGGAAAGACCATGAGACTTTTATGTCCAGTTAATCACCAATAAAGGGCAGGAAGTAGCCTCAATTGGAAGAGCTCTTGAATATGAGAGCTCAGAGACAGTAGCCAGATCTTGAGTCCCCAGTACCCAGGACTGGCACAGTCCTGCATAATAATTGCATAATTGCAAAATGTATTCCTAAGAAAATGTGAAGGAGTAAAATCAGATGTCCTAGAAGTTGATGCTGTAAACAATGTATAATTTTGTATTGAAAAATATACAACATAATTTTTCAGTATTTACTTAAAGTGGCATAAATAAATGTCATTGATACCCTTCTCAGTTTTAATATAGTAAACATCCCCAAATCATGGACATTTACAAAGAGCAAAAGAACATGTTTTAATATTTTATTCATTCTCATCTCTACTTTCACCACCACCTCTATGTCTCCATATTTGGCTTCATTATTTCTTCCTCTATAATATGAGGGAAGGGAAACTAAGGGACAGGCAGATCATTTACTATAAAATGGAAATGAGCAAATATCTAAGTAATAATAAATGAAATACATAGGGTTATTGCAATGTTCTGGATTAAAAATATTCTTCAGGAGCTAGGCTTCATGTCAGATCTTATCTCTTAACCACCATAAGGAACTTATTTTTAAAATCAGGTAAAACACAGGGGTAATTAAAAATTAGCCATGCTAAATTATGTGGGGATTTAATATTAACTGAAACTAAACTACACAACTTCATGGATTATTTGGCTGGATGATTTGTTATAGGTTTTGTTTTACCATAAAAACTATGCCTTGGGGCCGAGAGTTTAGCCTAGTGGTAGAGTGCTTACCTACCATGCACAAAGACCTGGGTTCGATTCCTCAGTATCACATGCATAGATGGTGCTGTGGCTCAAGTGGTAGAGCTCTAGCCTTGAGAAAGCCCAAGGACACTGTGAAGGCCCTTAGCTCAAAGCCCAGGACTGGCAAAAAAAAAAAAAACTATGACTGGGCTCCTATTTTACTTAATAACTTTAAAGATATAATCTAAGGAAATGAAAATGCATGGAAAGAATGACCAAGATGACCTCGTTATATTGTGGAGAGCATAAACAGAGAAAGGCTTTTGCTTAATTTAAAACAGTTCATTGGTATTATTTCACACCTGACCTGACAACTCCTGTGTTAACAGAGTGAAGCAGAGGGTGAGGAGAATAAATAACCAATGATTATGTAAATAGGATGTATATGATTTCCCAAATGTGTCAAGTCACAAGTTTGGCAACAGTGACCTGGTAGTATGTTATTCTATGATCCACAGATAATTTCAACAAAGTATCTCAAATTGAGAACTTCTGAACAAAATTTTATATATTTCTTTTTACTTTTATTGTAGGAATGATGTGAGAAACAATCTATTTCTCTGCCTGAACTTTAAAAAAAATACCCAGGAAACAGAGGAGGGTACTTGGAAATAGAATGGACAGATGGTCCACCAGGTTCAAAACAAGTCTTGTTTTCCATATATTTTTTATTGTAATTAATAGAAGGGTTACATGGTATTTGCCAGATAGATGGTGCATTAATTCCCATACATTGATACCCTTTCACATGTCTTGGTCCCCATTTCCCTCCACCCAACCGCACCCCTCATCTTGTTTTCCCCCATTCCCTATCCAATTTCAAATAACCAAATACAAATATATCCGATATATCAGGTAACAAAGTGAGATACTGTAACAATATGAGATAACCAAGGGACAGCAAAAGAGATAAGATATAACATAGTACCTTAAGAACAACAATCACTCATTATATGGCTTATGTTTCTATATCCTAGAGATCCTTTCATTTAGCGTCCTACTATATGGCCTTTTGTATCAAGGTTTTGCTCTATTGCAAATCTCTGCTAGGAGAGCCCAAGGTTTCTACTGATTATGACAAGTGAGGGAAACCATTGAGCCTATGTTCCTTTGAGTCTGGCTTACTTCACTTAATATGATCTTTTCTAAGTCTTTCCATTTCCTAACAAATGGGGCAATGTCATTCTTTCTGACAGCAGCATAGAATTCCATTATGTACAAATACCACATCTTGTTGATCCACTCATCAACTGAGGGACATCTAGGTTGGTTCCATATCTTTGCTATGGTAAATAGTGCTCCAATGAACATTGTTGTGCTGGTGGATTTACTGAACCAAGAAGAACTAACTCAACTAAACAGGCCTATTTCAAGCACTGAAACAGAAATGGCAATAAGAGAACTTCCACCTAAGAAAAGTCCAGGGCCAGATGGATTCACAGCTGAATTCTATAAGGTCTTCAAAGGAGAGCTCACACCAATATTCCTCAAACTCTTCAATGAAATAGAAAATAAAGGCTCTTTACCAAACTCATTCTATGAAGCCAGTATAACCCTCATCCCCAAACCAGACAGAGATTCATCAAAGAAAGAGAACTATAGACCTATTTCTTTGATGAACATCGATGCAAAACTTCAACAAAATACTGGCCAACCGTCTACAGCAACTCATCAAAAATATTATACACGATGATCAAACTGGATTCATCACAGGGAGGCAAAGCTGGTTCAACATACGCAAATCAATTAATATAATTCAACACATCAACAGGAGCAAGGACAAAAATCACATGATTGTCTCAATAGATGCGGAAAAGGCATTTGACAAGATCCAACACCCCTTTATGTTAAAAGCTCTGGAGAAACTAGAAATCCATGGAACATTCCTCAATATAATAAAGGCTGTGTATGACAAACCCACTGCTAGTATTACACTTAATGGTGAAAATCTAAAGCCATTCCCTCTAAAATCAGGAACGAGACAAGGATGCCCACTCTCTCCACTTCTCTTTAACATAGTATTAGAATTCCTAGCCAGTGCAATAAGGCAAGAAGCAAGCATAAAGGGGATCCAAGTAGGGAAAGAGGAAGTAAAACTATCCCTCTTTGCAGATGACATGATCCTGTATTTAAAGAATCCTATAGACTCTACTCCCAAGCTCCTTGAGCTGATTCAAAACTTTGGAAAGGTAGCAGGGTATAAAATTAACTCTGAAAAATCAACTGCCTTCCTCTATGCCAACAGTGAGAGGAATGAGGCAACAATCAGGAAAGCAACTCCTTTTGCAATAGCATCAAGGAAAATAAAGTACCTAGGAATTATCTTAACTAAGAATGTAAAGGACCTTTTTGATGAAAACTTTAAAATCCTGAAAAAGGAAATTAAAGCAGAACTGAGGAAATGGAAAAACCTCCCACGCTCCTGGATTGGAAGAATCAATATCGAGAAAATGACAATCTTGCCAAGGGCTATCTACAAATTCAACACAATACCCATCAATATCCCAATGGCATTCTTTAAAGAAATAGAAGAGGCAATCCAAAATTTCATATGGAATAATAAAAGACCCCATATAGGAAAAACACTACTTTAGACTCTATTACAGAGCTATAATTATCAAAACAGCTTGGTACTGGCACAAGAACAGGCCTGAAGACCAATGGAATAGAACTGAAGACCCAGATATTAAACCACAGACCTGTGGCCACCTAATCTTTGACAAGGGAGCCAAAAAAATAGAATGGAAGAAAGGCAGCCTCTTCAACAAGTTGTGCTGGCAGAACTGGTTAAGCACCTGCAGAAAACTATAGTTGGATCCTTCTTTGTCACCCTGCACTAGAATTAACTCCAAATGGATCAAAGATCTGGAGGTAAAAACCGACACACTGAAAACTTTACAAGAAGGAATAGGAGATACACTAGACCTCCTTGGCATAGGTCGAAATTTTCTTAATAAGGACTAAGAATCACAACAAATCAGAGAAAGGCTGGATAAGTGGGACTGCATTAAACTGCAGAGCTTTTGTATGGCAAAGGACATAGCTAGTAAACTAATCAGGAAGCCTACAGAGTGGGAGAAGATCTTCACCAACCATACAACAGACAAAGGCCTCATATCTAAAATATATCAACAACTCAAAAAACTGAATCACTCCAAAACTAATCTCCAAAGTAACAACCATCCCATTAAAAAATGGGCCAAAAACTTAAGAGAGTCTTCTCTGAAGAAGAAACAAAAATGGCCTATAGACACATGAAGAAATGCTCCACATCTCTGGTCATAAAAGAAATGCAAATCAAAACAACTCTAAGATTCCACCTCACTCCAGTTAGAATGGCCAGGATCAAGAAATCTAATAACAACAGATGCTGGAGGGGATGTGGCCAGGAGGGATCACTACTACACTGTTTGTGGGAGTGTAAACTCATTCAACCACTCTGGAAAGCAGTATGGCAGTGCCTCAAAAGGCTAAACATAGAACTCCCCTATGACCCAGCAATTCTACTACTTGGCATTTACCCAATCATCCAGAAACAAGGACATACTAAAACAAGTCTTCTTGATAAATCTGTTTTCTTTATTTGTTAGCTGAGATGTGGTGGCTTTGTATTATCTAATGACGCTCCCAAGCAGTTTCTACAAATTTGGGGGTGAATTAACAACCAAGGTGAGGCCTATTTTCCATTACAGATTGAGACGACCAATTATTGATTCTGTACTGCAGAGACAAGAAGCTAAAGGAAACGGTAAATCAAAACCTAACTGGGGGGAAAATGAGTTCTATTTGCTACATTTTCATGAACAGCTTTTTATTGGCTTACTATCACCTTGGCTTAGGGTTCATTTGGCTGCTTGAACAATTATGACTGATACCCTGGGAGCTCCTGCCGAGGTCTTTGAGTATCCTAGGAAACTTGAAGAAGAACTCAATTGATGTAAGTGGGTAAAGTTGACAGCTTCTGCTCTGTTAATGTCTATATTTAGCTTCTTATAATGGGAGACCACATCTTCTAAAACTACTCAATTTCACACTTAAGTGCTTTCCTTTCCTCTCTGTCTTTCTTTCAAACTCTAGTCAGACTCTGTCTGATGCTAGCGGATATTGTCACATTAAGTAAGCCCCTTGTAACCACTGTGCTGATAAAGTCTTCTTCAGCACAGTGCCTATAGCACTCTACTTCATTGCCTAAACTGTGAAAAACATGGTATCCAACTTGATTTACTTGCTGTCACCTTTACAAAGCCCCTGACTTCTGTACAATGCAGCTCAGCAGTTATGCTTCTCACTCTCACCTTTCTCAATCCTGTAGCATCATTCCTATATGGAATACATAAGTGTGAGCTGGGTAGCTCACAGGGACTTTCTTCCCATGTTCATTTTCCAGTCCTACCTTTCCCAGAAATCATAGGCAATATGAAACATGAATCTGGGGCTCAGTCCTGAGACAAGGGGGCTGATACAGAGATCAGGCAAGAAGTGTAGCAAGTGTGAGCTTGTGTACGTACTTCATTGTGAAGGACTCAGGTTCAAGATTTGTCACTGCAGAATAATTCAGGCACTGAGTCCATCTCTGGAGATTTTTGCCAATCACCCCTTCTTATACTCTTTCTATGCTTAGGTTCTTTCTTTTTTCCATTTATTTGTCTTCCTCCTTGTAAACATTTATAAGGATATAGAATGTGCTAAACACCTGCCACATAAAGGAGATAATGGCTTGGCTACCAGAGCACCATAGTTCAGTGGAAGGATTTAAAACAACAACAACAAAAAGACTAGAACTTGAGGGCAGTGATGCATCACTCTCACAGAATAAAAATGCTAAGATTACAATACTCTAATGCATCTATAAACAACTAACTAACTGTACAAAGCACTGCAACATGTTTGTTTGTTTTTTCAGGGGTGGGACAGGCCAGAAGGAGGGAGGAGGTAAATGCAGTGAGGAAGGGTTGGTGAATACAGTCATATTCAATGTACATAAATGAAGATGGAGTCAGGTCTCCTGAGGGTATGGGTGTATTTGGAAAAGTTGAGAGAGAACAGTGGAAAGGATCCACATGCATTGTACTCAGACACAGGTTTATTGAACTATAATAATCTTGTGCTGCTACATAAAAATCATAGTTTATAAATATATAAAAGTATACATGGGACTCTTAGAGTGAGAGGCCATAGAGAAAGGGGGAAAGCCAAAGGAAGAACAAAAACAAGCAATTAGGCTACAGATGTTAAATAATATCAAAATGACATATCAGCTTATATGGAAATATAAGGAAATATCTTTTTACATTTATGCATACAAACAAGGAATTGATTTTTAAAAGAAAAAGAAAGCAAAGTGCAGGATACAAACACACACACACACACACACACACACACACACACTGACACAGAGGTAGATAGCAGAATAAAGCGAATTTGCCAGTATCTTTACATACAGTCAACATAGAAATGACCACCTGACTTCATCTGTTGTAAAAGTCTTATTCTGGGAAATCATTGTTCCTTTAGGAAAGAAAAGATTGAAAATCTTCATTTAGCTTCCATTGTAGGCCATTGGCTAAATGTCCCCAAGAGTTCGATGCAAAAACACCTATAAATAGCTAGATACTAGCAGCTCATGCCTGTAATGCGAGCTGCTCGGGAAGCTGAGATCTGAGGGTCATGGTTTAAAGCCAGTCTGGGCTGAGAAGTCCATGAGACTCTTATCTCCAGTGAACTACTCAAAAAAAGCTGGAAGTCGCATTGTGACTCAAGTGGCAGACCACTAGCCTTGAGTTCAAAAAGGCTCAAGGACAGTGGCCAGGCTCTGAGTTCAAGCCCTGGGACCAACAAAACAAAAATAGAATTAGAATTTTAAAAATACCTATAAATTGGAGTAAAAAACAGCTACAAATTGAAACAACAAGCAGGAAGACACCCCTGAACTGTGAATTCTACTCAGGGAATGTTTTTAAATGTCCTAACCTGCTGGTATTAAAAAAAATACAGCCCAGAAAATATAGAGAGGGGGAAATTGATAACACAAGTTAAGAGCCCTTGGATGCCTTTAAGGGTTCATTGAAAAGTGCAATGATGCTTGGGAAGCATGACGGGGACAAGGATTCTGTGAAGGCTCTGAAGCAGAGAACAACCTTTCCAGTGCCACAGCTCATTAAGATGTTTTGTATTCAAGTGTTGTCAACAGGAAATTACCACTGTTCTCATGCGAAATGAAAACAATGTGAATCATCAACTATCACTAAAGCCACAGAAGATGGAAATAGATTTTTTCAGACTCAGAAAGCCATTTATAACCTGAAAAATACACCTGGCTATTTCTCATCTTGCAGAGAACGTTTGGATGAAGAGGATCTATGATTGTGAAGTGTCGGTTCTTCACTTTACCACCAGCCAAGTCAAGCCCTAAGCTGGATTTGCAATGACAAATTAGATTGATGGAATCTGAGAAATTGCAGAAAGCAGGTCCTTTATCTTTCTGCTTTACTAGCTAGGTGGGTTGAAGCCAATCATTTCATCTATGTTTCCCAATAACTTCACATGAAAAAAAACTGACTTCTACAGTATAAATTGGAAAGTTCTAAAGCATTACAATTTTCCTCTAATTATATAATTTTATTTTTTAAAAGTCAGATTACTGCTAAAGATCAAAAGGCGCATGGTATCCTTAATATGTGGCTATTAAATCCAAAGAGCACAAGAGCAAGGGCTCAATAACTGCATACCCAAAGCTATGGATATGGTAATGGAAATACAAACATAACTATATAGACATAAAAACCTATGACTCTATAGACATAATATTTTATTTCATAAATTAATATGTTTCTATGACATACAAACCCTTAGCCTAATTGTGATTAAGTTCTAAATACTAAGTCCCAGTGATTGTAAATAGAGATTCCCTCCTTGAACACTTGTATGTTAAACTTGTCATTTAAAATATGATGTAAAAATCAACATTAATAAATTCTTTAAAAAAGTCAGATTACTGGAATTTAGAAGAGGTACACATATGTCATGTAACTTTCTAATCTCTTAAAGCGGTTCTCAGGATTTTATAGCCCTGTAACATCTCTCAACAAATCTTGTTTCTCTGTTGTGTACTAAGCCCTGTATGACATAGTTCAAATAGTACCTTATGAGACAAGAACATCATGGAAGTCTGGGAACAAGACAGCAAGCATTTTATGTGTATACTGTATATACACAAATCCTATTTTTCTCGAGTACTTTGTGCATAGTAACCTTGATTCTCTTACTGACAGTGGCTCCTCAGTAACTGAGGTGGTGGTGACATCAAACATTTAGGTTCTGGGCCCAAATTCTTAGAATTTCACATGTCAGGTCCAGCTACTCACCACAATATTCTGGATCAAGGTCTGGGAGTGTGGCCTAACAGTAGACTGCTTAACTAGCATGCATGAAACCATGGGTTCAATTCCTTGGTACCACATACACAGAAAAAGCCAGAAGTGGTGCTGTGGCTCAATTGATAGAGCGCTAGCCTGTAGAAAAGCCAAAGACGGTGCCCAGACCCTGAGTTAAAGCCCCAGGACTGGCAAAAAATAAAATAAATATTCCAGATAAAGATCTATGACAACAGAGAAAGGAACTATGTTTCAAAGCACACACAACTATTGGAAGAGGCAAAGAAAGCATTTCAACTCTGTTGCAATCTTTGTGGTACAGATCTGAGCATTCAGCTTAAGTAGACAAAGAACCGAGGATAGAAAGGACAGATATGCAAAATTAGCATTCAGTCCTGGTCCAGGTACAGTCTGGCTGATCATTATGGAAGGTTCTGAGAAGTGTCTTTTACTACCATCCCTCAGCAGGATAAACAAATCATCATTCCTTGTGGGTGGTCTATGCTGTGGGTCTCTGCTCTTTGTTGTCTTGGAGACATTTTTCTCCATTCCTGATTATAAATGTGTCATCAATAAGTCCTGTCTTCCCTGAATTCCAAAGTGATTACAAAGTGATTGCACAGAGGATGGTTTAGGACAATGACAAATACAATGTTTTGGCAGTGATGTCAAGTTTTCTCATGTTTCTAGTTCACTTAAGGGCCCAAGTCAGTAATTGGTGCTTTTCAGCAAAAACAGCTTCAAAGTACCTGTTATAATAGACAAGTAATTCCTGAGTTATCAACGGATCATCAAGCTTTCATCTCAGAATATCACGAAAGTGCACACACACTTCCTAGAGCCCTTTTGACAATCCCCGCTCTTCTTCCTTTCCCTTTTCTCTTTCTGTGCTCACAGGATGACCTCATCTGCTATCATTCTCAGGCATGGGTGAACCATACAGCAGAGACCGATTGAAGTCAGTACCCTGCTGTGAAGAAGCCATTCTGGGGATGTTCTCTTTCCCCACAAGGCCACTCAGGATGGATAATGCTGCTCACATTGCCATGAGAGTGTAGCAATTGCATTGCGTATCAGATAAATTTCATACTGATTTGAAATCTGTTGGTAAATGAATAAGCAAATATTTTTCTCTAAATTAACGTCCATTTCAGGGTCATGTGTCTGGGAAGCCTCAGAAGTCATTCTCCCAGCTCTTCACTGTGATGTTCTGACACAAAGAAAAGAAAAATTAAAAGTACAATAGACCACTAATATTGTACTGCTCCAAATCAAACTCGATTTACATTTTACATTTTAGCTAGCACGTGCATATAAACGATTCAAAAGTATGGTTCAGACACTGTAATAATTCAATTCTGAGTACTGGAACACACATCTCCAAAAATAAGTCACTTTTACACTACACTGTGACCCCCATGATCATCTGCAAAAGCAATTTTACCCTCTAGTATCGCTCAGAACCCAACATAGATAAAACTTTACTCTGTTCCATCACAAATTCTTCATACTATTTTGCATGCCAGTTTTGCACATCATTAAACCTTAGTTACACTGTGAGTATCATGAGACCATACTCATCCACACCCCCATTTCTGTCAGGACAATGAGTCCTGAGCTTATTCTGAGTCCTCATTCTTCAGCACTTTATCCTCCAGTTCTCTCATCCTGACTCCTTGACAAAACCAAGAACCTCACATAGGAGTCTTGGTCACACTTATTACTTGCAACAAAGCCAGTGAGTTTTGTTTGAATAAGAAGGAAATAAATCACCCCTGGATTTTGTAGTGCTATGAACTGAACATTGAGTTGAAACAGTAAACTCTACTTAAATGGCTGAAAGTAAACACATGTACATAGGTGAAGGATGTGTCCCATCCCCTGGCATGTAGAGTTCACGCTGTAGGTTTATGGACTTGGTGTAGTCAGTTTCTCAGGTCTGTGTGGAGCCACAGCTCAGCACTTATGGTATTCTTAAATAAAATGAAATCCTACAAGCCAGAAGCAAGACATAACAGATCACCAGCTGTGAGCATAGTGTTTACAGATTGAACTTTGGATTGAAACCATAATAGAGCATGATTTATTACAGCACTCAACAAAGTATGTTTCAGCAGAATGGAGATTATACATGCAAAATGAAATAGAAAATCTAACACCACCAATAACAACATAAAAACAAGCAGCTAACATTCCTCAGGAGAATAGACATTGTGTAATGTGTGTCTGTCTTTCAATCACCTCAAAGCTTAGACAACACTGGATAAAGGCTTTTTTTCTTTTACTTCTGTCACGTGTGGATGGCTCATGCCTGTAATCGTAGCTACTCAGATCTGAGGACTGCAGTTCAAAGCCAGCCCAGGCATGAATGTCCTTGAGACTCTTATCTCCAATGAACCACCAGAAAACCGGAAGTGACGCTGTGGCTCAAGGGAATAAACCATTAGCCTTGAGCTGAAGAGCTCAAGGACAGTGCCCAGGCCCAGAGTTTAAGCTTCACAACCCAACAAAAAAAACCCCAAAAAACAAAAAGCAAAATCGCTTCAGGTTTTCTGGAATTACAACCTCATTTCAAATAGGCCAGGAACATTATTAAGTCTTTAAATCTTACTACATTTGATTATTCTTGCCTCAGAAAAATTTTCCACAGAAATAAAAGTGTCTGAATTGTATGTATTAATTGCTCGATGAAGCAATTAAAAAGGTAAAAGAGTTGTACATTTTTTATAATAATTCTAAACTCAGGGGGCAGAGTTTATATAGAAAGAACAAAAGTGGAGGCTAGAGCAATTCTGAATCATTCTGGTAATTTCCCATCAATTATTTGTGTAGTTTATGTTTTGATAAGAGACATACATTCAGTGCATTAAAATTGGCCCTTGTTTTCAGGTACCAGTGGCTCATGCCAGTAATTCTGACTACTCAGGAAGCTAAGATATAAGGATCATGGTTCAAAGCCAGCCCAGCAGAAAAGTCCATGAAACTATTATCTCCAGTAAATTACTTAGAAAAACCTAAAGTGGTATTGTGGTTCAAATGGTAGAGTAATAGTCTTCAGGACAAAGAGGTTCAGGGACAGTGCCAATGCCCTGAGTTCAAGCCCCAGGACAGGAAAACAATGAAAACAAATGTACTCAAAGGAACATAGGTTCAATGGTTTCCCTCATTTGTCATAATCAGTAGAAACCTTGGACTCTTCTAGCAGAGATTTGCAATAGAGCAAAACCTAGATACATAAGGTCATATAGTATGACGCTAAATGAAAGGACCTCCAGGATATAGAAACAAAAGCCATATAATGAGTGATTGTTGTCCTTAAGGTACTATGTTATCTCTCATCTCCTTTGCGGTCCCTTGGTTATCTCATATTGTTACAGTATCTCACTTTGTTATCTGATATATTGGATATATTTGTATTTGGTTATTTGAAATTGGGTAGGGAATGGGGGAAAACAAGATGAGGGGTGGGCATGGGGGGGAGGGGAAATGGGGACCAAGACATGAGAAAGGGTATCAATGTATGTGAAGTAATGCACCTTCCATCCGGCAAATGTAATGTAACCCTTCTATTAATTACAATAAAAAGTATATGGAAAAATATTGGAGAATTTAGAAATTAGGTAGATGTTCTGCAAAATTCCTTCCCTTTGTGCTATTAGTGGGAGTAAGGATTCTAATGTCATGAATGAAGGAAATTTCCTAGGCACCACTATTTTTAATTCCCTGCTTCCATATTAATACTGGATGAAGCATTTATTTGGGAATCATTTGGCATTAGGAAGGATGTGCTAGTAGAAGGGTGGGTAGGTATTACAGAAAAGGAAAAGGAATGTGGAAATCGACAGTTGATTGACATCTCAACCTGAGACACTTATAAAATACATAAGAAGAAAAGACATAGGAAAACTGAAGTGTTTAAATTGATTCAGTTAACACTAGGAACATTAGGGTACCCCTGAAAGGTCTCAAGTATTCCCAGACATCAGGATTCCTCAGTTTGAACTACCTCATAAGGCATAACCTTGGAAGTTATTCTGGGCATTTTTGTTGCTATTGAGAATGGTTAGTATTAGTTGAAGACCAAAACCATATGTGAATCAATTCAAAAAGGAGGTAGGTACCAACAAAGTGGAAAGTCCATCAAAGGAAATTTCAATAATTATTACAGTTTTATCATGGTTGAACAAGTTTCCTATATTTTATTGGAACCAAGTGAATCTCTTGCAGTCTTAGAGAAAAATTTGACAAGATAATCCCAGCTGTAGAAAGGGAAACATAAAATCAGGAAAAATTCTCCTGAGAGAAATAGTGTGCAAAACTTTGTTTAGAGAATCGTTTATTAGATTTGTTGTTCACTATGCTGGATTTTTTTATCTAAAGAAATACTGGAGGGCTTCGAGTGAATCATCATTTATCTTATGTCTTGTCACAACTAGACTTAATTATCTTTCTGTCAATTATTTTAAAACCACTTTGCCCTCCAGCTTTGCATGTAAGTTGTGTTGGCATGGTTACCAAACACATTATTCCAAGTGTATTGATCCTATAATTCTTCAAAACAATAAATTCTTTTTCCAATACCACTCCAATCAAGGTTCAAAATTATAGGTCATGATATCCATTTCTGGGTCTAGGAATTCATTACCATGATGAAGTTTTGTAACTAACGGTTAATTTCTCTATATGGTTATTAGATATTCAACAAAAAAATTCAAGAGACAACATAAGATGGTATTGAATCAGCTGAGTTAATAGTGAACAAAAGAATAGTTGCTTATAAATATGTCAACTGTCAAGTAAGTCTAGCCCTGGGCTCAATTCCCTAACAATAATTCTTCAAGCAAGGAGTATTAGCTCAGTATATGTCTAACTCTATCCTTGCCTCAGTATATGTCTAACTCTATCCTTGCCTCAAATGTGCATTGTCTGGGCCCTTTCTCTCTGTAGACAAAAAGAAGCCTCAAATATTTATTTTGGAGGAAAGACTATGGGAAGCCTGGTGAGATCACCGTTGCCAGGATGAGCTCTATCACTAAATGAAATGGGAACCCACCATTCTATTTGAACCACATTACACAAGGAAAGACCGTAAGACCATTATTTTATGTGCACCAGAAATGATCATTTTTAGAAATGAAAGGGAACATTTGCCGATATCTGGAGTCAGTGCTTCTGAAAACTTGGAAGTGATTTGCTGGCATCTCCTGTATACCGACCAGGTCTGCTGATCAGCACTCCTCAATGGGCCACACCAAGGACCCTTATCCCACGCATCGACAGGGCTGGAACTCAGGAACCCTAAAAGAACAGGTCAGAGAGATGTTCAGGCTGTCCTGCTTTTGTGGAGACAAAAAAGAAAGGGAGTGGAAGTTTTAGCAAATCCCAAACAACAAGTCATGTCATTGATAGTGTTAGGATTTGAATATTATCTAATCCTGGATAGGTTTAGAATGTTTCCCTTTGACAAAGAACACCAGGCATACTTAATCTTCCCTTTTCAGGAGGTTTTGTTCTCTTTAATGAAACTCTTATTTAAGTCTTTCTCTTTCAGTCCAAAGTCTCTCAAGGCTAATGTTTACTTAAAACAGCTTTATCAAATGCCTCCAAATGTCTTTAGATATTTTTTTCTGAGAACCTAATTTTAATGGATGGCTCAAAATGGAATTGTTAACAGTTTATATGTATCCAAGTGGAATTGAACAGCTTTTTAAATGAGCAGTGCTCAGAATCCACTACTTTTCTAACCATGGATGGCTGAATCCTTGGAAAGAATCATTGTGGAAATTTAAGGGGTAAAAGACAGGAGAGAATTGGCTTCTCTCCAAATCCTTGGTCATTTTTAAAGTTAAAACAACCCAACTTTTTGTTTATTTGGCATGCTGCAGTCTTTTGAAAGCTTTAGTTGACAAAAGAATTACACTGTTAAGTAAATGTTTAGTCACTAAGCTTCATCATTGTTCTCTTTTATAAAGAATCTCATATTGTTACTGTATTTGACTTTGTTACTTGGTATATTGTATATACATTTATTTGTTTATTTGAAATAGGAAAGGGAAGGGGGGAAGACAAGATGATTGAAAGGGGGCAGAGAGAGGGAAATAGGGACAAAAATATGAGAAGGGGTACCAATGTATGAGAAGTAATGCACTTACTTCCTGACGAATGTAACTCTAATCTCTCTATACATTACCCCGACAATAAAAAATAAGAAAAATTTTAAAAAATAAAGAATCATACCTCCCACACATACTTAGGGTAGGGGAGGGGGGCTGAAACTAGGAAGATCAAAGTTCCAGACCAATTGTGGCAGAAAAAATGTGTGAGATTCAATATCTACAGGAAAAGCTGGGCATGATCATATGTGCCTGCCATCCTGGCAAAAATGAAAGGCCAATATAGTTGGATCTCAGCTGAGTCACATATCTAGGGAGGAATGGTTCTGAGGGAGTGTCTGCACTAAAGAGAAATAATAGAGTGGTCAAAGGCAATAAAAAAAATCCATTTTCAGCAAAAGAAATAAAAGCAGCGATTTCATTCAGAACAATTTGGGTGTTTGTAAATACTGTCCAAGTCCATCAACTCCACCATATTTTTATGCTGTCAAATCGCCTTCTGAAGAAATAAGCTCATTGAAGAGAAAACAAAAAAGAGATAACTAATTCCTTGGGGGTTGGAAATGTGGCTAATTTAGTTGGCTGAGCACTTGTCAATGAGCAAAAGCAGCAAGTACTGATTTCTAATCTATTCCCAGGCTCAGATCTAAACAAAAAGAAAGAAAGAGAGAAAGAAAGAGAGAAAGAAAAGAAAAAACAGGAAAGAAATAAGTTCCTTCAATGGTTTCTTCTCTCCCTGGCATTTCTCTTCCTGTCAAAGGAATGCACAGAATACAGTGACATTTCCAGGTTTGCCTGCATTATGTGTTAACAAACCAATCTGGTGAGAAACATCATTTTAGGTATATGACAAACACTCACCATCCAAACTCAAAGGATGGACTGACCCAGAGATGCTAAGTGCAATGAAAACAAGGTGTTAATGATGGGCTTGCAAGATCCAGGGTTGGTAGGCCCAAACCCCCTGACCAGTCAGAGCAAGCATTCTGTCCTTCTCAGGAACAGGTCTTACCCTGGCTCCTCATTGTGTGAGGGTGACAGAGTGAACAGTCTTTCCAGACTTCACCTTCCATTCTTTTCCTAAAAGTTAACTAGTTTAAGGCTTTCTTTCTTTATAATGGCATTTTGTCTTTGTCACTTGGCCTTTTCCTGATATCCTGTTTGCTTAGATACTTTTGAAAGGCTTGAACATTACAGTTTTAACTATGAAAGCAAGCTCCTAGTAACATTTAACTTGAGCTCAGGTCAGGTACTTTGTTTGAAAATAGATCACTGATAAGGCATATTCATCACAAGGGAAGTTTGTTGAAGCAGTAGCAGAATTTATGCCTTAGAAGCAGAGTTAACATCTCCAAGGTGATGGCTCAAAAATGTATGGACTGTCTGACAATCGTGAGTATCTCTGTAAGAATGCGGCTGGGAATTCTACTACTTGGCATTTACCCAATCATCCAGAAGCAAAGACATACTAAATCCACCAGCACAACAATGTTCATTGCAGCACTATTTACCGTAGCAAAGATATGGAACCAACCTAGATGTCCCTCAGTTGATGAGTGGATCAACAAGATGTGGTATTTACACACAAAAATGAATTCTATGCTGCTGTCAGAATGACATTGCCCCATTTGTTAGGAAATGGAAAGACTTAGAAAAGATCATATTAAGTGAAGTAAGCCAGACTCAAAGGAACGTATGGTTTCCCTCATTTGTCATAATCAGTAGAAACCTTGGGCTCTCCTAGCAGAGATTTGCAATAGAGCAAAACCTTGATACAAAAGGCCATATACTAGGACGCTAAATGAAAGGATCTCTAGGATATAGAAACATAAGCCATATAATGAATGATTGTGGTTGTTAAGGTACTATGTTATCTCTCATCTCTTTTGCTGTCCCTTGGTTATCTCATATTGTTACAGTATCTCACTTTGTTACCTGATATCGGATGTATTTGTATTTGGTTATTTGAAATTGGATAGGGAATGGCGGAAAACAAGATGAGGGATGGGGGTGGGGGGGAAAATGGGGACCAAGACATGTGAAAGGGTATCAATGTATGGGAATTAATGCACCATCTATCTGGCAAATATCATGTAACCCTTCTATTAATTACAATATATATATATGTATATATATAAAAGAATGTGGCTGGGTCAAAGGGGAAATGTAAGTAGCTGATGTGATCAGTACTGGGAATGCCATTTAATCAATGAGAGATTTTAGTAATTCACAGGCATATTATGTGTTGTCTGCACAATGTAAAGGGCAGATGTTACCCATCAGAAATGTCCACAAGATCTCCAGTGTGACCTTCAAGGCCCTTAAAACTTGGGGCTAATCAGACTAATGAAATTATCACCCCTCCTCTTCACTTTTCCCTTCTAGGATTTAAAACCTATCACTACAAATGTTGAGCCTTCATGTGGCACTTTATGTCTGCACAATGTTTTATTCCATTGTTGGTCATTTTAGCAAACTCTCCAAGGTAGGTTTGTGTCACCACCCTTAGGTGACAGACAAAGAAATAGAGCCACATGGAAGGTTCAGGTTAAATAGCAGGAAGAAGACTGATTTTTATCTCCAGGTTCCACCTGCTCCTGTCTGATTTACTTCCTCTGGCTGGGCTGTGTAGCTTCTGTGGGCCCACAGCCTTTCTCCTCAGTCCAGAAGGCTCCCCTCTTTTAATAAACTTTCTTGACACTAGCTGGCATTTGAATTTGGCTTTTGCTGAGGATCAGAGCATATAATGGAGAGAGGAGATTAGGAATGAAATATTCATTACCCATGTCACATAAAAATAGATTTAACCTTGTCCCCCAAATCACTGCTTCTTTCAAGGTCAAGATGGTGTCCTTAAAAACGCAGTCATGACTCCTCTTTCTTTCTTAATCCTGAAATGACTGCTGTGCCCTCATTAGTAGCCTCATTAGTCCTTATTTTCCTTTCTCATAAAAAAATTTGTAATTATTCCATGTAAACATTCACCAAAATACATTGACTTTTAAATGTACTTTTGTCTAAGCTACTACGGACTCAAGAATACAATATTCACAGAATAAGAATCTGAAGGTATAAGTTGCTTTAAGAAAACCCAATATAGTAAAGTGTAAGCTTATCAAATAAATGTTTTAAGATGAATGAATGCATCCTGTCTAGAATCCCTTAAAAGCTATGCTGTTTCATTCCCAAAGTGTGTGTGCATGCACACACACACACACACACAACACACACACTTACTTTAGCCTTAAAACAATAGTTTCTTAAACTACCTGAAGCTCATTTGACGAAGGTTAGGAAAACAAATGCAAGCAATTGTATTGAACGCACCAAGAATGAGAGGTGTATGTTTCAGGTCAATAGACAGTTGCTGGTAGGAACAGGACTAAAGTCAGACTTACCCTGAATTCTCACTCTAAAGCTTTTCCTCTACCATGATTATAAATGTTAAATTATATTAGTTATTTAAGAAATTATTGAGGGATTTGTATAAACAACATACTTCCCCAGTGTATTTTTCCATTACCCTTAAATAGATGCAGTAGTTCATGAAATCAGGCACACCGGTAAGCATCTCCCTCACAAGAAATATAGAGAGCTGATGCCAGTATAAAGATAAGGAAGTTACCATTTTATTTTCTGAATTATTTAGGTGATCAGAAAAACTCAACCATGACTTTTATTTTTGATAAATCTAAAATTACTAAAGAGGCAAAGGGATATTTTCTTGGCCCAGGGTAGGCAGTAGAATCTGTCGTATTCTAAGAAGAGTGGGGGAGAGGGCATGAAATGTTCCTCTGAAACTGAGTCATAGTTTTGTAGTAATTGATGACATTCAGGGACTGAGGTTTAGGAATTATCCTTCCCCACTACACTTACAGTTACCTGGACTGGAACAATGGTGGGCTCCACATCCCCAGAGAATGAGATCCATAAAGAAAGCTGAGTTGCTGGGATTGCATCACCAAAGTGGCAAGAAACCTGATGGCAAACAAGAAAGACTATGCAGCTGCGATTAGCAACTGACTGCCTGAAGCCAGTTTACAAGTGGGGTGGCATTGGGAAGACATTGTATTAAAAGACCTCAGAAATATAATTTTATTGCCTAGTTTTGTATAATTCATACATTATTTTATCATATTAAAATCTACCCTAAATTGTTTGGAAGCTATTTATAAAGCTAGTATGACTGAACATAAATTTCACTGTAAACTATTATCTTGATTATTGGGTATTTCTTCAGTCCTTGCTGATAATATTATAACCTAGTGTGTGTGTGTGTGTGTGTGTGTGTATGACTTACACATTATACTGTATTTCTAAAAATGCTGAGTTCTGAAAAACACCTGCTTCCAAGGCTTCAGATGATGTAAGATAATATTGTATTTTCCATTAGACACAGAGCTGGAAGTCCCTAGAATGGAAAGGGCAAAGAAGAATTGCCTGCTTGCCAAGCTTAGGAAAGCAATCTTGTGAGTATTAATTAGGTTAGGACCCATGGTCCTCATAGTTTTAGCCATACATTTCTAATGTTTGAAATTCAACAATGACTCATGCTGTAGTTCTCGTCATTCTTGCCTCCTATTAAATGGACTATACCTGAAAGACAATATTTAAAGGCTACAGGCTATTTGTATATACTTTGTAAAACAAGGAAAGCTGTCTATGAGGACATCTACTGACTGAAAGAGTAGAGCAAGTGGCCTTGTAAAAGACAACACTGTGTTAGATTGGGAAACCATTTCACCTGTGGGAATCTGTAGATCTGGCCAAGATTAAACATGGCACAACATCAAAAGGAAAAACATCTCATCTCCATAGATATACAAGACAAGGGTCAAGAACACTCTTGAGGATACTCTGGATCTTTTCTTTTTGGAGTCCCAAGATCAGTATGTCAAAGAAGATAGTATCAAGACTCATGCTAAAAGATTATTAGATAGCCCACAGATTAGGAGAAGATCTGCACTAGCTATACAACAAAAGCCTCATATCTAAAATATATTTAGAGTTCAAAAAGTTAAATCCCCCCAAAACAAATCCTCAAAGAAACGAGCAACCCATTAAGAAGTAGGCTAAAGACTTAAAAGACTTCTTAGTGGAAACAAGAATGGCCAATAGACACATGAAGAAATCTTCACCCTCTCTGACCATAAAAGAAATGCAAATCACTCCTGAACATTTAGTCAGATAGCCACAAACAAGGCCATACTAAAGCTACTGGCCCACCGGCCCAGTCATGCTAGCTGAAGCATTATTTACCATTGGTAACATATGAAACACATGACCCTCCATAGGGAATAGATCAAGTAGATGTGGTGTATATTCACAATGGAATTCTATTCTTCCATCACAAAGAATGATATTGCCCCATTTGTAAAAAAGAAAAAAAAAGAGAAGCAAAACCTGGAAAAAATTATAAGTGAACCGAAGTAGGCCAGGCCCAAAGGATTATAGGTTGTATGCTTTATTCATTTGTAATAACTAGACTATGTCCATGATATACTTAGCAGAAGATCCCAATAGTTCAATCATTAAGTGCATAGAACCATCTATAATGAAGCATATCAAAATGAACTCCAAGAACTGGAAAATGGTTCTTATTATGCCCTGTATGTATTCATTTCTCTTTTTTTTCTGTTTCAGTTTTCTGTACCCTTTTTCTTATATTAAAGCTTATCTGATAGAAGAGAAAGGGAATCAAAAAAAGAGCAGGACAAAAGATGAACTAATGCAACGACAATACTCACTGGACCTTGTGTTAGAAATGAACTTTACAACTTGAGTGGAGCAGCGTGGAGAGTGGTAGTGGAAGAAAATGAGGGAGGGGTAATCGTGTTTGAAAGAAATAAGCTCATTACCTAACTTTATAACTGTGACTGCCCTGTTCATCCTCTTTACAATGAAATTTTTAAAAAAAGAAAACAAAAGATTTTTACTTCAAAGGCCTTTCTACAGCATTGGAGTCTTCAGCAAGTGGGAGATTGCCTGTGAATACTTTACTGATTTGTTTCCTCATGCTCTCAGACATGAAAATAAAATAGAATTACTTTTTTTAAAATAGGTAGGCTAATATGAGTGATTCTTGTCCTTGATGTACTATGTTATCTCTCATCTCTTTTACTGTCCCTTGGTTATCTCATATTGTTACAATATTTCACCTTGTTATCTGATATATTGTATCTATGCTTAATTGGTTGTTTGAAGTATTAGAGGGAAGGGGGGATATCAAGTTGTGAAGGGGGAAGGGGGAGGGAAAGGGGAAACAGGACATGAGAAAGAGTATCAATATTTGTGAAGTAATGCACCTTCTATCTGATGAATATAATGTAACCCTTCTATAAATTACAATAAAAATATATGAAAAAATAGGTAGGCAACTTTTCAGAGTGATTTTATTCACATTTTAAGGACCTGGAATGTATATAGGTTGTTTCCATTTTTGACTGGTGACAGTAGAGTGGACCATGCTATTTCTCTGATGTATCAAAATTCTGAAGTGCATCAACATTTCACAGAGCTCCCATTTCTATTATGGCAATGCAATGGCTTTTTCTTAAGAAAATGTATAATCAGGTTTATCCTGTTTTATCTAACCAAAATGACAGGCTCCACTCTCCTTAGCAGATAGAAGTTGGGGGAAAGACAATTGTGTAAAATCCCTGATTTTATCTTAGTTTGCCTTAATTTAATTGAGTAAACTGAGTTGGTTGAGTTGAAGCTTTTTGTTTGTCTGTTTGTTTTTTTTTTATTTGAGGAATGATCTTACCCTAGATCCAGGCTAGCTTCAAACATTTAATTTTCTCTCTTATCCACCTGAGAACTTGGGTAATAGACATGGGCCCCTACACATGGCTTTAGCTGACAATTTTGAGTAGACTAAGTAGGGTGTAAAGAGCAAAGGTGACCTATTAATATCATCCAAGTGAGTGTGTCTACCAAGTCTAGAGTTCTTTGAGAAGGAAAAATGGGCAGAGCAGATTAGTAAGAACTTAGGAACCCTTTGATTCTCAAAGAGTTATAGCATACTGGAAGGAATTTTACCTAAAGCATGAAATAGAAGGTTAATTCCACCAGCAGTAACCCAACAAGGATGAATAATAAACAATACAATCAAATCAATAATCTATATTATCAAAGGGAAGGGAGGTATGTCCCCCTAGGAAGAAAATTCTGAACTGGCTGTTTCAGTATAAGAGAGAACAAGCTTCATATTTTAACTCATTTTTTAAATAATTCCAAAGATGTGAAATGTGCTTTCAAATAAAATTCAAACCAGAGTAGAAGAGACTATTTGTATAGTTCACATTTTGAAGTCTTTCTTCTTTTCTAAACTATCAATAGTATTTTCCATTATCGTGTATATTTCCTGTAATGCTCCAGTTCATCTCCTAATATAGTGTGAAATCTATACCACCGAAAGGAAGCATATTTCCTAGAAGCGTTCACTTATTTACTCTAAGAAGGACACAATCAAAAAGTGCCCAAGGACAAATCCCTTCAAATTGTTGGTTTCAGATTGGGTTCCTACTGGAAGTCACAAGTCAAAACCTCATAAAACAAAGAGAGGAAGAGAAAACGGAATTGCCTTTTGTGAAAGTGTATACAATTTTCTTCCCAACAGATGAACACATGAATGAAGGTTCTCTCTGACAAGATTGATTCCTGCACACTAAATGAAACCAGAGTAGGGAATAGGTGATTGCATTGTGGCATCATCTAAAATGGATTACACAAAAAATTTCTTTCCAGAATGAAAAGAGTAGAGGAAACGTGTGTCATTCACAGTGTCTTCCATTCTGTTGAAGTTCTATAAACTTTTCAAAAACTTTCAATCTATCTATCAATGAGCAAGCTTATGTGCCATTGACTGAGTAAAGGTGTAGGATTTTTTATAAACACACATATAAATATAATCTTGAAATGTCAAACTCAAGACATATTTCCAGATGAGACTGGGAAGAGATAGAGATAAGGTACAGTTGGCCTGAGTTAGGTACATCCACAGAAAAACAAGTTTTCCAGGGCTGGAGTGAGAAACACTCCTTGAGATGATTTCTTTGCTGTTGTTTTTAGGATTTTCATTTTCAAGTCTATTGTAGCAACCACCCAAAAGTGTTTCTTAAAATAGAAAACATTGTATCTTTTTTTTAATCAAACCTTCAGTAAGAGTGTTTGATTGTATTAGGATATATATCAGAATGGATCAAAATTATACTTCTGTACACCCCAGCTGGTCTATATAATGGTAGCAAGCTTGAAAACACACAATTTCATATTCTTGTCACTAGGCTAATTATGTAGAGAGGCTGTGTTTAATTTTAAGTTGAAATTCAAGAAGAGCATTCTTCAGTTGTTTCTTCATTTCGAATACAATTTATTTATCACTTCTTGGGAGCAAAGACAAAAATAAGAACACAAAGGACAAGAAAAAGAAAACACATTGTAACTCTCTTTCTTAAAGCCCTAAGAAAGAATTTTTAAATGTTTTTACTATCTATTACCAAGACAAAAATGCAGTGTTAAGAATAACAGAGCTTTTAGAGATATCAATTTTGAGTATCACTGGCATTTCTTCCACCTCTTGCTTAAAATCATTTCCCATTTGCTGTTTTTATTTGGGTGTATAACAGTCAACTTTAGTTCTAAAGAACTCACCTTTCCCTTGTGTTTTAAAACAATCAAAGATTTGGTTTTAACTTAGGACTTTATTTTATTTTCTATAGCTGGGGGGAAAACAAAAGAATTACAGCTAGGAAAATGTTTTCGTTGTTTTTTTTTAATCACCTTGAGTGTCTTGTTGTCCTAGTAATTATTAAAGTGGATGTCAGTGTCACCTGATGTATTGGTTTGGCACTGTCATTTGAATCCTGGAATGATAATGATATTACTGAATGTACTTGGTCTATCTATATTAGTTTGGCAGAATTTGAATCTCAGAATGAATATTAAAAATACTATTTTATTGCTCTACCTATGCAAAAAAAACCTTGTAAAATCTACAGATTAAATACTTGAAAGTGACATTTAAGAAAACCTTCCATGAAATATTTAATGGAAAATTTACAGCAACTAAGTATAGGTGTTGGCACATTGAAAGAAAAGCTTTCTAATGAAAGAAACATGAAAATTCAGGTCTAGTTTCTTGGATCTTATTATTCTTCCATAAAAAGAAGGTACCTAGCAAGGATTTTACTTTATATAAATAAAATTCAATCCTGGAAAAATGGCCTAATTCTAAATAATAAGATAACAAGAAAACAACGTTTTTTAAATTATAGAGAAATTATCTACGTAATGATTCAAAAACTAATATCTAAGACTGTACTGGTGAGCATATGACTCTCATCCTAGCCACCAGGGAAGTAGAAATCAGAAGGATCCTGGCTTGTGGCCATATTGCACAAATAGATCACAAGATTCATCTCAACAAGAAAGGATAGGTGGGATGACATGTCTCTATTATCCTAGCTAACTAGGATGGGAATAAAGAATTATAGGTCTAGACAGGCCTGTGGGAAAAGTATCACCAAGACAAAAAGTAAATACAATTTAGGAAATATTCTAGAATGTAAGAAGGTTATGTAGATGTCCGTCCTATTTCTTTTTTTTTTTTTTTTTTTTTGCCAGTCCTGGGCTTGAGCTCAGGGCCTGAGCACTGTCCTTGGACTTTTCAAGGCTAGAGCTCTACCACTTGAGCCTCAGCACCACTTCTGGCTTTTTTCTATGTATGTGGTACCAAGGAATCGAACCCGGGTCTTCACGCATGCTAGGCAAGCACTTTAACCACTAGGCCAAATTCTCAGCCCCCGTCCTATTTCTTTTCCAAGGAAATGTGGTTTCTTCCAATGTTATGATGACTGGTGTTATCAAATGTCTTATGATAGATTTGGATTTGGGGCTTATTAAATTCTTTATTGTTCAGCGAGTCAAGATGGAGACAGTGGTCTGCACTGCTTACAGTAAAGATGATTTGTGATATTTACCTGCTACCAGTCTTGGGGTTCATATCATGGACGGATGAGCCATTGTAGTCACCTGTTTCTTTTCAAGAATCCTTGACTCCACCATTCCAGTGGACTTCCCTGGGCAAAGCCATCTCGTGCATTATGGGAACCCTAGAGCCTTGTGGGGACTATGATTGGTGGCAGGAGATTCCTATCAGGACTACACTTGGCAAACAGTCATTTCACTCAGTGTTTGTCTTCTCTTCTATTTAATTGTCAATTACTTTGCAGTCTGACTCATGGCTCGTTCATCTTCTTAATACCTTTATTTTGAGGATTATCAACAATTTCCAGATAATTAAAGACTAGGTATTTTAGCCTAGTTCTCATTTTTACCTCAGTTCTATTTGACCTTCAGGGTAGATTGAGTATATTGCCTTGGAATTAAAAATTAACTTTTGGAAGATGCTTTGCTAAATATTTTTGCAACCTTACTTTTTTTTAGCACTCTGATTGGCTTTGCCAAATTTAAATGCTTCTTCCCACCAGTTTAGACTATTAAATACTGAAATCCTTGAGACTCAAATTTAAGTTCTTTTCACTCAATGCTCTGTTCCTGGGAAATCTCATTTTTTGCACATTTAATTACTGTTTATAAACAGGCAACTTGTAAATACTTATTTTCAGTCTAAGCCTCTTTTCTGAGCTACAGACTGGCAAATCTGAATGCCAGCTTAAAATCCCTCTTAAATAACTCAGAGAAACATCAAAGTAAATAAGGTCAAAATAAAATAAGTTTTCTTTTTTCAACCTTGCTTCCAGAGTTTTCCATCAGAATAAATGCTGCAGTTCATCCAGTTTTACAAATCAGCTATAGAGAAGTTGAGGTTGGTTTTCCACACATGTCTATTACATAGGCCTGTGCATTTTATCTCTTGTATATTTCCTTAATCCATCCTTCTCCTCATCCTTTCATTACCAACTTAGTTGCTACCACCGTTTTTAATCTGACCATTCCAATAGCACATTCATTTGTCTATTTTCTTTTACTCTGGCCTCTGTCCAAGTTCCAAAATAGCATTATCATTGTCAGTTTTATTTCCTGACTAATTTTTGAGTGGCTTTGCATAGCCTTCAGTAGGAAGCATGATTCCTTAGCATGAATTAATGAGGTTCTGCATAAAGTACCCCAGAAATAATGCTATCTGCCCAATATAGTCTTGCATTACATACAATGGGCTCTCTCGACCTGTGCTTCTAGCTTGTCTCCAGTCCCGTGCTTATCTTGTTCTCTCACATGAGGTTTTCAATCCCCTTGCCTCTTCCTTTCACACAGTACAGAATGTCTTCTATCCTTCACATCTCAGTCCAAGGATCACTTTTTCAGAGGGTCTTTCCATGACCTTTATGAATAAGTAAAAACAAAACTGATGCTTTATAGAGATTATTATAATCATTCCTGTTATGTCATAGCTTTGAATGATTGTACTTGGTTTAGATCTATTCCTTATCATAATGTAAATCATAAAAAGGCACTGATCATATCCCCTTTCCTGTTGTTAATAGTAGGTACCACAATATTAATACTAGTATTAAACATAGCATTAAAACATTTAGCACAATTTCAGACATCCTTTTATCCAAAAATATGCTTCATGTTTATATTGGATATAAATATACCCCAAAGTCAATGAGCTCATGAGTGAAGGTACAGAAACATACATTTATATCAATTTACTCTTTACAACAAACTGCAGCAATAGAGTACCTTATAACCAAACAAAATCTGTGTGGTGCTTAGTAAACCCTGTTTTCATGTTGGAATCACTTGTTCAACTTAAAGGTTTATAACTTTAAAAAAAAGTTACAAGTCAGGTGTCCTGTAATCCTAGCTACTCAGGAGGCTGAGATCTGAGGATCAAGGTTCAAAGCCAGTCTGGGCACAAAAGGACCCGAGACTCTTATCTTCAGTTAGCTTCTAGAAAATGGGAAGTGGGGCTTGGCTCAAGGATAGGGCAGTAGCCTTGAGCTGAAGAGCTCAGGGACAACACCCAAGCCCAGGGTTAAGGTGGTACCCTTGCTGAAGAACTCAAGGACAATACCCAGGCCAAGAGTTCAAGCCCCATGACTGACAAAAAAAAAGAAACAAAATGTAGTTCATTTCTTTAAGAAAACACATAACCTCCTTTATTAATGCCTTTATTGTTCCAGAACAGTAATGCCACTGTGATCAAAGTTTTTATGCTGTCTTCCAAGGGACTAAAAGTATTGAGCCAGAGACAGAGATATAGCTCAAATAAGAGACTATTTCCTGACTACTCTAGGCACTGGCTTTAGTTCCTAGCACCATAATAAAAGAAAAATAACAACAAAAGTATATAAGAAAAAATATACACCTTCTTATCTGCAGTCATTTCCTTCATCTCTTTTTCCATGGCTCCTTGGTTCATTTGTGATCTCAAGACAAATAATTCTTTAGGTGTCAGCTGTAGTTACAATTAAGCAGTCATAACATTATATCTTATATAAAGGCTGTGGTTCCTGAAAGAACAAATTTACAGACTAAAATTTCCATACATCACAGTCATTCAATCCCCTTCCATTCTGTAATGAATGATTTTCAAGTTTACAGTATCCACAGACTCACACCCCAGAATCCATAACTAATAGTGCTGTCATTAACATTTGTATATTTAATCTCAGGCATTTTTCTCTTATGTTAGGACCTTAAATCACATTAATTCACATTTATTAATTTATTACTCATTTTTATAATTAATCAAGTAAATGTTCATTAGATTCCATTTCTTGTCAAGATTTATACTACCTGGCAACATACATAATTCTTACATTGACATATTCTTCAAACCTGATTAGTATTACAAAGTAGATAAACAAACTGCTTGTATATATACAAATAATCAGGATTGTAGAATCTGAAATGGAGAGAAATCATGAACACAAAAATTTCTACAAATACAAAATTAATAAAAAAAATATAGCTACCACTGTCAGAATGGAAGATAATTTTCTTGGCTTTCTCTCACTTACTAATTAAAGACATTCTCTGTGAAGATGAGACTGGAGTGATTGATAAGAAAGGTTCCTGAGTCTTAGGAGAAATGAAATTCTGGAGGTAACACAGGTAAGATGCAATAGATAGATAGGAATAATATAACTGATTCAGGACAGGTCAGACATGATGCTTAACAAGAGGACATCTAATCATGGAAAGGAGAAAGACTCCTGTCTTGAGAAGAATATTAGGAGAATTAGAAGTCTAGTGGGAAAAAGTTCCCAGTTTCCATCTTTTTCTTGAATAAGACTAATTTGCTGTTTTGATTGTAGTTTGAAATGATAGGTACATATCTGAAACTAAATAACTTCAAAACTATGCCTGGGACTTGTAGAAGCATATTGTGTGTGTGTGTGTGTGTGTGTGTGTGTGTGCGTGCGTGCGTGTGTGTGTGCGTGTGTGTGTGTGTGTGTGTGTGTGTAACCTTATAGGAAGAATTCATATAGTTGAAAAAGGTACTAATTGATTAGGCAAAGATAATGATCTGACTCAAGGTTAAAGTAAAACACAGGTTAGACTCTATCCACTTGGTAGACAGAATCGTGTTCAAAAAAAGTTAATTGTCTTCTCTGGAGGATAGAAATAGGCAACATATTTAACTTCTTTTCTTCACTGTCTTAAGAAGCTATGGAAGCTTGACATATTTAGAACATTCTTCATATTTTCTTTTACGTTGCTTTCTTTTTGTTTTTTTTTTCTTCCTAAAACTATTTTTATTATCTTTAAGTAGTGGTACAAAGGAGTTGCCATTCAACAAAACAGTTTGTGAGTACAGTGTATCTTGATGAATGTCACTCCTCTCTCCTCATTCTCACCATCCCTCCCAACCCACTCCTTTCCTCACTTTTCTTCATTTTGTAGAATATGTATTGCAATTTTTCGACATTTAACAAAGTAGTTTGTGAATACAATACATCTTGGTCTGTGTTTCCCTTTCAACCTTTTCACCCCCTTTCAATCCTTTCTTTTATTTTCTTAATTTTGTGGCATATACAATGAATTCTTGACTACATTCTGTCTCTGTCCTCCCCTTCATCTCTCTCTCTCCCTCCTCTCCTCTCTCTCTCTCTCTCTCTCTCTCTCTCTCTCTCTCTCTCTCTCTCTCTCTCTCACACACACACACACACACACACACACAAGCACAGAAAGAGAGAGGGAAGCAAGAAGCAGATAAAAGAAGAGAAAAAAGAGAGCAAAAAAGATATACTATTTTCTTACATCAGTAACATTTATTACAATTTAGTCACTCAAGTTTGAAATCTGGATCACTTTGGACATTTTCTTATAGCATCTAATTGTTCCTGTAGAGTTTCTATTTTTTCTTTTTGAAAATCATGCCAACAAAGGGTACAAAAAAGCACACAACTACCTCCTTCCATTTCTGTGCCTTCCCATACAAATTCCTAAGTCATAATATGCTTTCCTGCTGACCCTGTATTCATGACCACATAATACCTCAAAACAGCACTACTTACAGACAACAACAAGTCACCAGAGCGAATGACCCTCATTTTCTCTTTCCTCCTCTTTCCTTACTTCTGGGCATCATTTCCTTTCTGAGTTACTGAAATGGCCTCATGGCTAGCTTCCTGGCCTGTAGTCCTAACCCTCTCCAATGTATCCTCAATACCACTGGCAGAGAATATTTTTTTGCTATTGGAACTGTCCCTTGACTCCTATTTCTCCATCAAAGAATTCAAAATCTTCAGTACAGCTCTCCAAGTTCTCCAAATCATTCTCACCTTTCCCACTCGCTCCCCTCACCTATCTTGCAGTGTAGCCAAACAACTAGGCAGTATTTTGAAGCTGCTATGGTTTTGCCGGTTATGTCTCTGTCCATTTTCTCTCTAGACACATCCCCCTATCACTTAGGCTCAAATTTATTGCTTCTTTGTCTTACAATCTCTGCTAGAGAATTGATTTCTCAAAGAAGCCTTCTCACCTGTGCTCCACTCCAGCCCTTGCACAAACACAGCTAGATGTGCTCCCAGGTACCCACTTAGGGTTCATGGCTAAAAAGTTTTCCAGTAGCTATAAAATGAATATATCTCTAGAGAACTATCTTATTGGGATACACACTCACCTATGGAGATTGGAGACCCTAAGTCTCTGTACAGGATCCCTTTATTACCCAATAAATGTTTATAAGCATGGCCTAAATGGAAATGAAGGTGAGTAGTTTATTATTAAGTTCCATATGTAGAAGTGTGTGATCTACTTGTATCCATTGCTAAATATTACAATATAGCCAGGAAGATCTTGGATGTCACTGACCCAGAGCAGAGGGTCAGGTTGAGATTTCCTGATCATCATCAGGAAGAGGAGGCCCACGTGGTGACAAGTTATAGAAGCTAAGGATACTGTTCAAACGACAGACATGTGTTTTCTCACAGTTTCACAAGTTAAAATTCCAAAGTCAGGGTGTCAATTGACTTTCTCTTTCTCATGGTACTCTCAGAAAGTTACCGTGTGTGTGTGTGTGTGTGTCTTTATTTTTAATCTCAGCTTACCAAAAGTAGATTTGATTAAATTATGACTTGCTCATAGGGCCTTATTTTAATCGAATCATCTCAGCAAAGATGCTGTGGGGTTAAGGCTTTAATATATGAATTTTGGGAGAACACAATTCAGATCATAGCACAAGTTATTGTAAAAACCAAGAGTGTCCTTTAATAATCTCATTCCTAAAAGGGTAGATTCTCTGTGATTCCATTTAGCTGACACTCTGGGAAAGGAAATGCTACAAGGAAGATACATTATTGAGTGCTAAAAATTAAGGGCTGATAGAGGATTTGATGACAAGGGTGAGCCCGGGGAATATTCCTGGGGACAAAGATGATTGAATGAGTTTGTATTTTTATTTTGTTGTTTCCATAAGTCTATTTGCCAAAATGTGTTCTGTGTATCTCAAATACTGAGAAGAAAGAATACAGAAATTTTCATCCTGAAGAAATGGTATGTGTTTGAGGTGATATAGTTAATTTGCACATACACAGATGATATAATATATATTCCTGTCAAAACCACATGCAACCATAACTGCCCACTTTTTGCATATATGTATCAGTTTAAATGTTTTAAATCATTTTCAAAAAGTAAATAAAGTCAATACTTAATATCTTTCTGTTACTGCTATTCTATTTTTCCAACATTGTTATGTTACATTAAAAAGGTAATAACTAGTTTCTCAAAGCCCAGAATAAGCCCTCCTATGTCTACTCCATTTTAGGGCAGAGGGGATTATGTTAAGAGAATCATTTTTTACCTTGGAATTGATTGCAATGAGCACTCAGTGGAGATTATGGTAATCCTTTCTTTATTTTTGTCAGTCATGGGGCTTGAACTCTGGCCTGGGGCCACCTTACCCCTTGGGTGGCAGTGCCACTTCTGGTTTTCTAGTGGTTAATTGGAGATAAGTCTCAGGGTCTTTAATGCCCAGGCTGGCTTTGAACCATGATCCTCAGATCTCATCCTCCTGAGTAAATAGTATTACCAGCATGAGACAAAATGCCTGGCTAGATTATGGTAATTCTCTTTTTTTTGTCAGTCCTAGTGCTTGAACTCTGGGCCTAGGTGTTGACCCTGAGCTTTTCAGCTCAAGGCTACCACCCTACCCCTTGAGCCACAGTGCCACTTCCACTTTTGTAGTGGTTAATTGGAGATAAGAGTCTTAGGGTCATTAGTGCCTAGGCTGGCTTTGAACCGTGATCCTCAGATCCTAGCCTGAGTAGCTAGGATTACCAGTGTGAACCACCAGGCCTGGCTAGATTATGGTAATTCTTATCAATAAATTCCAAGGTAAAAAATGATTCTCTTAACATAATCCCCCCTACCCTAAAATGGAGTAGACATAGGAGGGCTTATACTTGGCTTTGAGAAAGTAGTTATTACCTTTTTAAAGTAACATAACAGTGTTAGCAAAATAAAATAACACTAACAGAAGGGTATTAAGTATTGACTTTATATAAAACTCCAATAGTCTGTTCAAATTTTTTCCTTTAACAAGGAACTTGAGCTTGCTTTTGCTGCAATGAGATTTTATGTTTGGTTTTATGAATGAGCTGCCTATAGTCAATTCCTAATCATGATTTTTAATGGAAATCTTTCCTCATATCCTTGAGAGTCACATCAAAAAAAACACTGTTTTCATACGTAGATAATAAAAAAATTTTAAGGCCATTTTCTGCTTTTATGGCTGCTTAAGAACTAGCAAATTGAAATTACATTTTTAAAAACCTAAAAGCCCTTTGCTTTCACTTACTAAAGTGATTTTTGAATTTTCTTATGGCAATGCAAATGTACTTCAAACACAAATAAACATTTGCCTATGGCATATTTCAAAATAATGCAAATCTAATTAGCAGAATATTCATCCATTTTGCAAGTGGTCATGTTATAGCTATATGGAGAATCACACTGGCACAAGTCTGTATGCCCAGCCATTCAGGATGGGGCAGTAGAAGAATCAGTGCTGGGCTAACCAACCTGAGCAACAGCACGAGACGCTATCTGAAAAACTAAAAGAAAAAGGACTGGGAATATGACTCAAGTATTCAAGTGTATTCACAGCATAATAGACCCTTGGTATCCTATTGGATGATTCAATGGAGTGCACATTAAAGAAAACTTGCACACAGGATGTAGAGTTGAGTGATGTGCGGTAGATAAATGATTCATTTTTTCCCCATAATCCCATCCAACTTCCTCTACTGCCATTCTTTCTTCAAACACATCTAAAATTTTATACTTTATCACTTAAATTAAGGCTACTACATATCCATTGTGGCTCGAGAAGATTACCGTAATGTGCACTTTGCTTGAGGGGTATAATTTGCTTTTGCAGTGGTATGTTTTCACTCAGCAGATCACACAATGATTTCAAAACACTGACAATACCATAACACTGAATGAGAGTCTCCCTGCATTAACTGAGATGCATGATGCATAAAGTTTTTATTTTTGAAAATCTACTTGATTTTTAAAAGAAATCAGTATTGTATTTAACCATGTTTAGTGAAAAATCACATGTAATAAATTTGCAAATAACCCAGGCCAATTTATCACCAAAAATATGAAGATACATACATATATATATATATATACATATATTCTGTAAATGGAGATGGGATGGTTTCATGACAGAAGATTTGAGGCATTCTTACCAGAATATAAATAAGTGCAAATGAATGCTGAGTGTAAAAAAATTCTAAACTTCAATCACAGTATAAACAGCTCTTAAATATGAACTACAAGTAACTCATGCTAGTACAAAGAGCCCCAGTCTAACAGCTGGAGAACTTAGTTGTGGCTCCATCCAATTCCTCCTATCCCCTCCCAATCATCTTGTTTTCCCCCCTTCCTTTGTCTATTTCAAATAAGCAAATAAATGTATATACAATATACCAGGTAACAAACTCAGATACAGTAACAATATGAGATTAAACAAACAGCAAAAAAAGAGAAGAGAAATAACATAGTACATTAAGAACAACAGTCACACCAGATTATCTTTAAAAGATTGTTTCTACATTTTTTTTCTTAGATGGGCTATATTACATTATTTTGCTAGGTAAACCCTTTCGGCTTCAGAATTTGTCTTACATAGTTTTTATGGGCTAAGTATTTCTGCAAATTGGACTCTGCATCCACTTTTGGGGTACAGAATGTGGGGTGCTCTTGACTCCCCAGATATACATTGTTTCAAAAGTGGTAGAGTTTCCAGATCCTTCTAGTGCCATGGGCCCAAGTGTGTCTGTCTATGACAGTAATTTCTGCTCCTCACCTTTGTTTTCTTTTTTGTCTGGTCCTGAGCGCTGTCTTTGAGCTCTTCAGCTCAAGGTTACCTACCCCTTGAGCCACCGCACCACTGCTTGGTTCTCGCTTTAGTGTCTTCTTTGAGGAGGATTTTTGTGGTCAAGGTCATCTTTCAACAGCAACCTTAAGCACTATTCTGACACCCCGATCTCTCATACAGATTTCTCACTAGACCTTGGTAATCTTTCATAACGTTAGTTGTTTCAGCTTTGTTAAAGTTACCTTTTTTAGATGCATTCACATGGATCATGTCACATCTACTTAAGGACAAAAGTTATCATCATTAATTTTTATTGCAATCTTCCCAAGAGAGAAAACTTACTAAAGATGTTAGGGCTACCAGGAGTTTAAAGTCATAAAAGGAAATTTAAACATTTAGTGATACATTTTGCCGTGATTTTTTTTGACATTGGGAATTAATAATGAAGATTATCTATAGAGATAATGCTTTCCTTTATTTGGTGTTTTCTATTTGGGACCCTTTCTACAGGATATAATTTTTCTATCTTGTCTCCATCTTTCAATCTTTTGCTCAAATGTTACCTTTAAATGACATAAACAAACCTTGAGGACATAATTTAAATTTGCCCACATCCTCCATTACTTGCAACCAACCAGAGGGAGAAAGGGAAGAAGAAGGGAGAAGGAGGGAGGGAGGAAGGAGAGCCATTAGTGGGTGAAAAAGAGATGGTGGTGAATCATTATTTACCTAAAATAATTTGGTTTTATGAAATTATAAGCTGCTGAAATAATAACAAATAATTTGATTAGGAAAATAAGTCAGAATTCCAACTGAAGTCACCTTGTATTTTGTTAGTTTATAGACCATCATTTGAAAGTAAGATAAAGATGATTTCATTTTAATACATCTTTTTCCTCATTGTTAGTGTTAATTCATAATTTGGATTTTCTGTTTTTAGTAAGAAGTAAGTTATATATAATTTTAGCCTTTTGAATACAGGAAATACATTTATGTTCCTTATCTCAAAAAGAGATAAGTGGTTGTAGATAATAAATGTTACTATTAATTAGAATGTTTACATTATATATGCTGAGACTTGGATGAGCGTGCACAGGTGTGTGTGTGTGTTTATGTGTGTGCGCTTGTGTGTGGAGAGACAGGCAGAGAGAGAGAGAGCAAGAGAAAGTGAGGGAAAGATAAGAAATGATTCATTTGATTAGTGTGGCAGAGAAATGTCAAGAACAATAGTTTCAAGGTGAAGACCAAAAAAAAGGTAATGGTATAAGTTTCACACTTCATCTCAAAGAAAGTCAATGTCCATCTCATGTCAAGTTCATGCAGGGGGTGGGGATGAAATCTTTTACTTTTATCTCTTCAATCGACTCAATAAGGTTCTTCTCTATTGGGAAAGGAGGTCAATCAGCCTTGCTATCTCTAGACACATCCAGAACACTGTTTAACCAAATATCTGGTTACTTCCTAGTCCAATTAAGTTGGTTCATAAAATTAACCATCACAGCCAGTTTGTAACTCTGCTGGGCACACCAAACAGTCCAGTTTAAGCAGGTTGATTAACTATGCCTTGCTCAGCACAGCTCATCTTGCAGGACCACAGCCACCTTCCCTCTGTTCAGAATCTGCTGCTTCACTTCAGATGGTAGTCCTTAACATCTGTATCCTGTCACTTTTACAGGGCTACAAATTTATAGGTAGAGAACCACTTAGCATGCTCAAACATTTAACCTTTATATCCTATTGTTTTTAACAAAATATCTACCTTACTAAATTTATAGATTTAAAGACTTTACATTAGTTTGACATTGTTAAATTACTGAATGAAAAAAATGCACATTTAAATTACAACACTGATATAATACTTATGCTATAAAATGAGCAATTGACATGCACTTTGAAGGTACTGCTTACAAGGTACAATTTAAATATCTATATATCATCAGAGTCTCCAAGTTACAAAATGTTTATTGTATAACTTTTGGAAAAGAATGTAACATTTCTATGAAAACTATTAGAAACTTGTACACATCTTTCTTTTGGAAGACTTTTTTTCCTACTTGCTCTTTAGTGTAGCACAGTAGGCAAAGGACTTTTCAAAAGTTTTACTTGTTTTCTCTACAAATCTAATCATTACTAGCTGGCAAGGGGAGGCCATTCAAGTCTCATTTCCTCTGTCAATAAGATGTACTATTTGATATTTTAAAAGAATTTGGAAAAGAAAATAATTCTTTGGGGATTAAAATGTACTTTCATACATCATGAGTATTAATTAGTAGAAAAATATATTTGAAATCAAAATAAGAATGGTAGAAGTTCATGTTTTTAGACAGCATTTCCACAATTTTAAGAGAAAATAGAAATAAAAGATTGAACAGCCCTATTCACTTTTCTAAAATATCATCTATATGCTCCATTAAGTTTTCACTTTGCAAAAGATATAAACTAGGGGACAAGTTAGTGTGTGTGTGCTTGAACTAGAATACATTTCCATTATATAGACAGACATCTATTATAAACACACACACACACACACACACACACACACACACAATGTTGCAATCAACTCAGGAAGCAGGAAGCATTAAAATTTAGAAAAAAGATTTGAATTGGAAAGATCAACATTTGCTAAGGTTTTGTACTGAAGTGCACTCACATTTTTTGACTTCAGATAGTTACCTACTCTACCATACATGATCTGCCTTCATTAAAGACAAAAGGGGAGGAAAAGGGAGGAAAAGCTAGCAAGGATTCTTCCTGCTCATTTTTAGCAACACGAGCACCCTGAAGAATTCTACTCTTCTCCTGGGAGAGATATAGGAGTCACGAGGGCTACCTTTCATAAGAATTTCATAAGAATTCATAATAATAATACATTTCCTCGGCCTCCATTGAGCTCTGAAAATACTAGCTACATAGTTCATATCATAAAGTCTTTTAGGGTCCCGAACACACCTTGGTTACTCTTGCCCTGCTAGCACGTGGTAAATAGCCATATACATTCTTTAAATTTGACCTAATTAATGATAACTAATGCCAGCAGTACAGCAGAAATGTCTAGATACGGAGGGACCAAAGAAGCCAGTTAAATTATTTTTCTGTTGGCTGTTATTTCCGTAAAAACCTTATATAACATTGTGATAATCCTAATGTCATCACTCTACAAAATATTTTCTGCTTCTTGAATCATATGTTCTGGCTTTCTCCTACCTACTCTCTCCTGATTCTTCTTCAAGCCCAGCTGGTTTTCCTCATCATCTGAAACTATAAAGATTTGAGGGCCTTAGGCTCCATCCTCCGATCAACTCTCACTATGAATTCATTCCTGAGGAAATCTAATGAATCGGACATGAATTGAATTGACACTTCCTTAAACATCAGGCTGCATTTCACACAACACACACACACACACACACACACACACACACACACACACACACACACACACACACAAAGTATCAACCTTTTCTGTGGAATGGCCAATAGGTTCTGGATCCCAGTGAGCTCCTGAGAAGTCCTGACCCCAACCACCAACACACCTTCCCCACAGCCTTCTGTCATGCCTTCCCAAGGGTTTCTTCTTCCAGTTCCTCAAGCCAGGACCCATTCTCTTCATCATAAGTCCCTTTTATCCATGACCCAAACTATGAGAAAACGTGTTGGTCCCTATCCAGATACCCCTTGTCTTCTGATGCACTAGTCGGTAGCTTCCAACAACAGATACTTATGACATCACAGCTCAGACCAGAATTCTGAAGCCAGGTATGGACAGAGCTGTGCTTTCTCTTGGAAATCTAGGGAAAAATCATAGTAGCAGGAATTGGCTGACAAGCTCCATGTTCCTTGTTTATTGATACGTTATTGTGGTCGCCATGGCATCTTAAAACACCTCCACAGCATCTTTCTATGTACATGTCAAAATTTCCCCTTTATATAAGACTACAATATATATTTTATATTAGTACTCATTCTAAAATGAAGTCATTAACCTCATTTAAACTAGATTCATTCTTAAAAGGCCATGTGGTGGCTCACAAGTCGGTAGTTCTAGCTAACTAGTAGGCTGAGATGTGAGGGTTAAAGTTCAAAGCCAAACCAGGAAAAAAAAGTCCAAGAGATACTTATCTCCAACTGATCACCAAGCATCTGAAAGTGGAACTGTATCTCAAGTAGTAGAGTACTAGTCTTGAGCAAGAGGCTCAGGTACAGTGACCACACATGAACTTCAAGCATTAAAAAAAAAATCCCAAACAAACAAAAACAAAATCAAAACAAAATCAAAGACTATATTAACATGATTTCTATTTCTAAAGAAGGGTACGTTTGCTCCTATGGACTTAGTGTCTAACATGTCCTTTTTACTCAAGAAGGGGAAGATACGATTTAATCCATATTACCTACTTTATAACCATTTTTCTTCTTTATATATTCAAAACTGTATTTAAATGTGGAACATTGGCAGAGATATTTTTATTTTGACAATATAATATCCAAAAATACTTTAATTATGCACATATGATTATAAGTATATATACGGATATATACAAAAATAATTACAGGTCTGTCTGTCTATCTATTTAGCTATCTATTTATGAATCCGTTAACTATTCTAAGAAGGAAGAAGGACAAAAAATGTTGACACCATATACTTATTTTCCTGGTGATCATCTTGCCCTTTCACATTCATTTAATAAAGCAAGAGCTGAGGTGTGCGTAGACGTCCAGAATTCTCTTCTTCTCAAGAAAGTCTTGCACTCAGAGTATTTCTCATTAGCAACCACATGAATGTTATCTCAGAACCTGAAATAGTTTGTAGTGAATTTTGAGAACACAATGTATATATACATATACATGTGTGTGTATATATATATATAAATACCTTCATCATTACAGATTTGTTTTATATTCTGTACAAATGGTGTACTGAACTAGAATGCTACTGCAGTGTCTTGGTATTGAAAACATAAAAACAAAAATACATATCCTCAATCCTGGTGCAGTGCCTCACACCTGTAATCCTAGCTACTCATGAGACTGAGATCTGAGTATGAGTATTCAAAGCTGGGCACAAAAGGACCTGAGACTCTTATCTCCAATTAGCCTCTAGAAAACAGGAAGTGAAGCTTGGCTCAAGTACAGGGTGGTAGCCTTCAGCTGATGAGCTCAGGGATGACGCCCAGGCCCAGGGATAGGGTGGTAGCCTTGAGCAGAAGAGCACAGGGACAGCGCCCAGGCCAAATTCAAGCTGCACAACCCACAGAAAAAAATTGTCCTCATAAATTAATTACTACATAATTTATTCACTTAGCACTTTGAATGCAAATTCAGGTTACCTTATTCTAACGGCATTTAAATTGCAGTACATATACACTGGGACCTGATAATCTGCACAGGTCTCTAGGTATTCACAGAGTGAAAACAAAGGAGGTTATTCTTAGGAGAGGATCACATCGGTGTAATAGCTATTGTAGATGATCATACAAAGCAATATTTGTCAAAATGAACTCTAGGATATGTAAGCAAGAGGGTATTTTCTTTCTTTTCTTTGTTTCTGTTTTTATTTTCAGTTCCCTTTGTCTGGTTTATTTTTTTCTGTCTTTCAGAGAGTGGAAGAGTAGCACAGATCTAGTGGGGCACAGGGTGTTTAGGGAAAGAGTGCAGCAGTGTTATTCTTCAGATCCTGTGTTGGAAATGAACTGTGCAATTTGTGGGTGGAAATGAGAGGGAAAAACTGGGAAAGAGCAAGGGAAGGGGTAGTATTGTTCAAAGAGATGTAATTTTTGTCTGATTCATGTAACCATCACCCCTCTATACAACACCTTTATATTAACTATAAATTTAAAAAATAACCACAATATTATAGTCTATCAATATTACTAAATTTAAATTCTAGTACAGATACTGCTAGCAAATTGTTGTAATTTATTTGGTTACTTTTTAGTAATACTTTTATGGTGAGAATAGGTTATATTTTCCTTTAGTTTTTCTTGAGTATATAAACTGGAAAAGAAGGCAAAGCAGAAAATGAGAAAAAAAAACAGCTTAGTTAGATATAAGCTCTGAGTTTAGCAAGCAATTAATCAGAAAGCACTATGTTGTTTGAAAAATCTAAATTACTTGGCTTTATCTTGGACTAAGCTAGGATACAATTTTTCTCTAACCAGAAAAGGCTAACAAAAAACAATTTTTATAAAAGGAACATAATTATGTTTTGGATTGCAATTCATTTAAATATTTGTTTTGAATTTGAAAAATACCTTACACAAGCAGTTTTCTTTCTTTTCTTTCCTGTGCTGCCTTTTTCTTTTTATTGTTGAAGGCAGAAAATCTAAACTACACAATGAGGTTAAATTTCTCTCTTTATTAATTAGTGTCTATTAATTGTACAAAGGGTTCCATGGTGATGTTTCTGAATGTGCATATAAAGCACTTTGATCAAATTGACACCTCTGTTGCTTTTTTTAATCTTTCCTTTAAAAAATAATTTCATTTGCATTTTCTTAACAGCCAGAAATAGTGAGCATTTTTTCATGTATCTATTGGCTACTTTTACTTCTTTTGAAAAGTCACTCTTCAGCCCATTAGTCCATATATTAATTGTATTGTTGGTTCTTTGAGGATTTAATTTTTTAAGCTCTCTATATATTCTGAATAATAGGCCCTTGTCTGATGCCTGTCTGACAAAAATGTCCTCCTATTCTGTAGACTGTCTTTTCTATTATTGGCAATGTCCTTTGCCATGCAGAACCTTTTAAGTTGGGTGCAATCACATTTTTGAAATCTTCTTTATTTTTTGTGTTTTTGTACCTTGACTTTAAAAGTCCTCACCTGGGCCTTGGAGTTCTAATGTTTCTCCTACTCGTTTCTTGAAATAGTTTTATGATTTCCCCTGAGGTCTATTTTGAATCGATGCTTGTCCAAATGCATATGTAAGGATTTAGTTTATTTTTTCTGCATATCCAGTTTTACCAGCACCATTTGTGTGAAAGGCTGTCTGATTTCCAGCCTATATTCTTGGCTCCCTTATCAACTATTAGATGGTCATAGGTCTGTGGGTTTATATCTGACTCTTCTATTGTTTTTCTGCCAGCACTAATCTATTTTCATTACTATAGTTCCACAGAATCTGGAGTGTGGTATTTTTATACCTCCAAGACTACTACTTTTCCTGCTAACGTCCAGGTTACAGTAAATCCACCAGGACAATAATGTTCTCTACAGTACTATTCACCAAAGCCAGTGTTTGGAATCAGCCCAGAAACCAATCAATGAACAAATGGATGAATAAAATGTAGTATGTATACACAATTTTACTTATCCACTAGAAGGATATTGTGCCATTCGCAAAGAAATGGAAAGACTTGGAAAATATTATATTAAGTGACGTATGGTAGGCCCAGAAAGACAAAGATTACATGATTTCTCTTAGCCTAGAAACCTACAAGCTAAACATTTGGCAGTATGCAAATGGTCACAAATGTATTAACAGAAATATGGCATATTCAAAATGTTGTAATTCCTAGGAAGACAGAATCAAAGCCTAAAACAATAAACACCAGGAAATGAGTACTTGCAATGTATGTGGTGGGATCAAGAGGAGAGGGGCAGACGAAGAAAGAGGAGAAGTGGGAGAATTCATTCAAGAGTTCAATGTATATCTTACAAAATTAAGAAAAGTGAGAGAAGAATGGATTTGTATGGATAGGTGAGAATATTGAAAGGCGTGTGAATGATCAAGATGTATGGTTGTTAAATGGCACCCTCTTTGTACAACCACTTAAAGGTAATAAAATAAACAGCATACTTTTAGTGGGTTCCATCATTCTACTTTCATACATGCAGATAGAGAACTTTGATCATCTCCATTCCCCCATAGACTCTCTAAATACTTTTCCTCCTACAGAACCCTTTCTTAAACAATCCTCCCTTTTTACATTCATTCATTCATTCATTTGGGGTCTAGATTGCACACGTAAGATAACTTGCAATAGTTTATCTTACTTGACACTGATTTTTGCTAGCCATTTTCTTGCTACAAAAACAATAAATCTGTAATTCCAGACTATGTCACTAAGAAATGATTCTCACACACAAGTGTCCAGATTGGACATTTTCAGTGATGGCTGAGAAGTTACCCTTTAGGGTAACTTGGGGAATTTGGAATACAGACAGATGCTAGGGGCCTTTCATCAGATATTCTGACCTGGTTGGTCTAATAGGGGAGGTACAGGTGTGGAAAGTGTTGGCATATTAATAAATAAGCTTGAAATTTTGTTTTCATTAAGGTCGTGTTTTCGGTCTGGGAAGGCCTGGACTATAATCTTCCTACTTATACATTCTACACAGCTGGGATTACAGGTATGTTCCACTGAGCCCCTCTTCTACGTCATGTGGTTGATGTAGTCATTAATGATGCAGACCTTGTATTTCATGAGGTTATCCACATACTTTCTCCCATTTTTCATTGGTTTACCGTTGTATTACTGCTTTCTTAGAGTCCATTATGAGTTCAGAACATAAGATCATTATCAGGTGTGTTTTGCAAATATTTTTCCAGGTTGTGGTTTGCCTCTTCTTCTTGTTTTGCAGAGTGAAGGCTTTCATTTTTAATGAGATCTCTTCACAGTATTCCTTTCATAAGTTCATGCTTTTATATTTGGTTTATAGAATCTTTGCCTGCTTCTGTACCACAAAGACATTGTCCTATGACTCCTTTTGCATTGGTAATGTTAGCTAGTATATAACACCTATAATCAATGTACTAGGTCTTCTTTTGTGTTTTATTATTTTAAATGAACAGAAAGTTTCCTATATTCCATTCTACTATTTTAGAAATCTAATCACAAATAATTCAAATTTATAGCATGATACTTTCTATATACTGACATGGTATTTTAGTGGTTATTTAAAATTATGGTGAAAATTTTTTATGATAAGAAATATATATGCATATATATATATACAGTTCTTTTTAATTGTTTAAGAAATCTACTAGTTGAGCTGGGAGTTTGGCCTAGTAGTAGAGTGCTTGCCTAGCATGCAAAAAAGACCTGGGTTCAATTCCTTGGTAACACATACATTAAAAAAAATCTAGAAGTGGTGCTGTGGCTCAAGTGGTAGAGCATTAGCCTTGAGAAAGCCCAAGGACAGTGCCCAGGCCCCGAGTTTGAGGCCCAGGAATAGAAAAAAAAAGTCTACTAGTAAAAATAATTTAAAATTGCCTCCAGATATAGTATGTGTGTGGTTGTGTCTGTGTGTGTGTGTGTGTGTGGTTGTGTACATGTGTGCTAGCACCAATACTGGGTAGTGAGCCCAAGGCCTATCACTGTCCTTTTTTCACAATACAGACTCTCTACCACTTGAGGCACATTTCCACTTCTGGCTTTTACCCCGTTAACGACCATTACCCATCTTTGAAGTTTTGCTTTCTTGTTAGGCCTACTCCCAAATCCAGTCCCTAACCCAACCTCCAATTTCATGGGAAGGTCTGTGCTCCTTGCTGTTCCTCAATAAACAGTCCTTGCCTGTTTTTGTTTTTTTTAAAGTTTTACATATCTTTCTGCCTGGGTTTTCTTCAAATCCCATTCCTCAGATCTCAGCAACCTCAATAGCTAGAATTCCAAGTGTGAGATAATGGCATCCAGTTTGGTTTTTTTGTTTTTATGAGTGCAGTACGGTATTGAGTCTTCTTTATTCTTCCCCTTTCTTTCCTTGAGCCATTCTGATCGGCTAAAATTTATAGAACTGGCAGTTTGTATTAAATCAAATGCAAGTGCAGGAGACTCCACACTGGATAAAGTTAAAGCTCTGATATAAAAACTTATTTCCAATATAATGTGAAAACCATATAAATCTCAGTTCATTATGGATTATAAAACTCTCCATGAAATAGGAAACAATCTGTGAGACCATCTGTAAGTAAACTAGGGTTATGAAAGCTTAGTGCTTAGGACCATCTGGGCCAACTCTTATTTTGTGAGGCTATAACTTAGAGGTCATCAGAGTTGATTTTTCCCCCTTATATTTCTATACTCTGAAACTATTTCCCATTATAAAATTCTCTCCTTTTTATAATATATTAATTACACAGAGTAAGAGCTTTTATCACAACATTTTCATACAAGCATGTAATGGGCCTGGATGATTTTCAACTTTTCTGTTCCTTCTCAATTTGTCTCCACTTTTCCTCTTCCATAGACCTAATAGATACAGTGCAACATCCACATCCTTTTTGTTCTAGGTTCCACACATCAGAGAAAACATCTAATACTTGTTTTTAAGCCATGTGTAGTACAGCTCTACTATGCATACACGCTACATTTTAAAATCATTTTATGCATACCTAAGCTACTTCCATATATTGGTTAAACGTAAGTATAACATTATCTTTTTAATAAAATGATTTTTGTTTTTGTGGGATATGCCCAGAAATAATATGATTATATTAGTTTTATTTTTAAAATAATACTAATTTCCACAGTGGTTGGGTTAATATCCATCAGCTGTGCTTAAGGGTAATATTGTTCCAATTTATGCAACAACATTTGGGTGGTTTTTTTGTTTTCTTTCTGATAGAAATAGAATTTCTGTATTAAAATAGAATTTTAAAAGAGTTTTGATTTTCATTTATTTGATGATCAAACCTATAAGATGTTTACACTTTTTTAATTTTTTATTGTAATTAATAAAGGGTTACATGATATTTGCCAGATAGAAGGTGCATTAATTCACATACATTGATACCCTTTCACATGTCTTGGTACCCATTACCCTACCCCCACCCCTCCCACCCATCTTGGTTTTCCCCCCTTCCCTATCAAATTTCAAATAACCAAATACAAATAAATTCAATATATCAGATAACAAAATGAGATACTGTAACAATATCACTTTTTTTTGAAAAGTGTCTGTTGGTCCATTTCTTTATTTATTGATTAAATTAATTGACTTTTTGCACTTCATTTTTTTTAGTTCCTTAAGTATTCTGGGTATTAATCCTCTGTCAGATAAACAGCTGGAAAAGAATGTTTCCCTTCCTATAGAATGTCTCTTCACTCTGTTTTATGTTGTACAGAAATTTCTTTACTTGAGGCAATCCATGTGTTAATTTCTGTCATTATTCCCTGAGCTATTAGAATTCTGTTCAGAGTCTATGCCTGTATCTTAATGTGTTTCCCTATGGTTTCCTCTAGTAATTTCAACATTTCCACCTTACATTAAAGTCAGTGGTCCATTTTGAGTTGACTTTTGCATGCAATGAGATAAATGGATTTAGTTTTAGTTTTCCATTTGTGGATATCCAACCTTCCTAGCTCTTCTTGTTAAAGAGAATGTTTTTTATTTTCTTTTACCAATATGTGACCTAAAGCATGTCTACTTCTGAGTTTCTATCCATTAATTCAAGTCAGAATATCTGTAGTCATGATTTCTATAGACATAAACTCAATTTCCATCTCTTCCTCATTCAGTGTCTTTCTAATATTTTAAGATGGCATCATTTCTAGAGATGCTCAATGGTCCTTTAGCTATTCTTTGTGTGAAGTTAGTTTGGGGCAATATTATCACCAATTGATCTCATAAGGATGGCTCTAATTTTGATCTACTGTCCTTCATTCTTCAGATTAGTTCCCTAAATTGTGCCCTACCAGATACTGCTACTCCATTTCATCTCAGCCTTCAAATTGGCACTCCTGTCATTAGTCTCTAAGATCTGTTCCAATGTTTCTTATTTTGTGAATTGTGCAAATGTTCATGCTTTCATTTCTAGGATACTGCCACAGGCAAGATTAAATTCTCCTAAGAGTCTGAGTCTTTTTTCTGTTGGTTATTGCTCATAGTACTTTGTTTCCTTATGTTCTTAGTTATTATGGTGGGAAATATTTATAACTAAAGATGAAAGTAGATTACTTGAAGGCCTTAATTTGTTTTTACCAAGTGACTTGGGAAACTACCAGTTAGCAAATATTTTAAATTTTTGAAACTCAAAAGTAGCATAAATTTAAACTGTGAAAAGTATGATATCCAACTGTTCATTAATGATATTTGTCACCATCTCAGTCTCCATACTTTGACATAGCTGATCAGTCTTCCTGTCCTCATTGGTGTGAGAAAGATCATTTCCAAGTTACTATCCTACACTTTCAGCTGAAAGAAGGATTTTGTACTAGACCTTCTACTTACACATGTCCCGAATTTTGTATCCCCCCTAAAATTTATAAGAATTTGAAATGCAAAGTTCATACATTCAGCAACTTTTTCACATGAAGCCTAGTTCTACTGTTTCATTTTTCCCATGCCTTCTTGTCTTCATTTATACTCTCATCTCATACACCATTCTTCTCCCTAAATTCACCAGTTCATTGCAAATCATTAATAGTTATCCAAACACATTCTTTCTCAAATTATCCTCTAACAAGTTACCAATGCCACTATATAACTGGAAATTAATAATCAAATGGATTTCTGGAAAATTCTAAAGTCGATAATTCTGCCATATTTTTAGAAGTTTTATTTGGAATCTTCTTTTTCTGCCATGCTTACCCTAATTAGGAGAGTGGAAATTTGGCAGACAAAAGAGAATACTTTGTAACTGACAGTCAAAAGGAAATGTTTTGTAGGTACTTAATATACCTCAGATGTGTACACATCCCGCCATTCCCAATAAAATTTGTTTTCCAGTTTTCTGAATTTCTACCATTTATCCTTCTTCAGCATTTTCCTGAATTTATAAATTACTGGAAAGATATCTTGTTAAGAGTCTCTCTTTAATTAATCATACCAAATCTTTTGGGACTATACTTATACCCTTCATAATGATTTCATGTGGTGAAAATTGAAGTATCCTGCCATGGTCATGTTTAAAAGAATACAAAGCTTCTAAAAACCATTTGTATTTTATAAATTTTCTTTAGTATATTCTAAAGTTTTATTAGAATAAACATTCTTACAATCCTCTTAACTTCCTTGTCCATTTATTATCTGAAATACTGGCTGACTGTGAAATTGAAACCAGAAATTGTTTGTGGAACTACTAAATTATGTACAGAAAGGTATTCTTTTCACTTCTTTAAAACTGATTGACTCTCTAGTTGAGAAAAAAAACAAATTTGAAGTTTGAAAACTTCATTAAAATTGTATAACTTCACAGAGTGCCAGCTATGTCGTCAATAATGAACAAGACAAGAGTGGCAGTAGAGTTACTTAATTCAGAGAGTACTCACATGTCTTCTCATTATATCAACATTAAAACAAGAGCTTACTTCAAGTCAAATTAAAAACAGAAATCACTTATAAGTAGAACTTTTTGTTATAAGCATTCCTTCCATGCCTTCCTAAAGTTAAGCCCAAGACTCATTTGAGCAAAGAAATCACATTAGGAGATGGTGTATGCTGTACTTCAGGTATTAGGAATGAGGTACCTGGTCTAGGTAGAGGAATATTCTTTCAAATTTCTGAACCCAAGGTCTTCCAGGCCTCAGAGTTCAAGATTCTTTTATACTTCCCTGTAAATATGATTTTCAAAAGAGATAGAATTCCTAATTATTGGAGTTTTTAGTCCTTGGTCCCTCCCAACCTGCAGGAGGGACAGAGAGAACACACCCCGATGAGGACAAGCCAAGAAAAGAGAGGGCCGACTGACCACCCACACCCAGCCCTCTCTCGCCAGAGGACAATCAGAGGCATCAGAGAGACCTGTCAAAGCAGGAACTTGTTTATTGAGTACGTCCATTCAGCTAACATAGGATGCAGGAGCCTATCAGCACAAAGGTGGGCCGGGCGGGAGAGGTACTCTCACTATGTTGTCCAAGAGGGCAGAAGGGTTTGGGGCCTATCCCAAAAGTGGCCTTAACCGCAGCCACTCCTTCCAACCAGGTGACTGGCACCATCTCAGCCAGGTGCAGCCCCAAGACCAGGGAATGAGCACTGGGCCATGAGTTAGACCTCCTTTTACAGCATAGGTTTCCATTTCCCTGATGTGACGTGCTCCACATCTCCCCCTTTTTTATTTCATTAGCAGGTGCTTGCCTTACTAGAGAGTATGCCTGTCTTAGGTTGTCCCCCTCTGGGGATCTTACCCGTCATTGACTACTACTTTAGCTCTTCAGGCAACTCACCTGTAGGTTGGCAGATCCAAATGGAGATTTTGAATAGGGAACTCGGCCAACGTCCACAAAGGAAACCCTTCTGTCCTCTGGTCTACACCTGGACATCCTGATAAGGGCTGGGGCCAACCTCATAGGGTTCCCAGTCCGCATCTCGTAGCACATTATATTGTTGTTGAACAACTTTTATTGTAGCTGAACAGCTTTAACCTGAACCTGATGTCTAAGAAACTGAAAGAGCTTATTGATCACACAAGGTCTGAATGTGAATACAAGGAACCGAGGGGGCAACGAAGGGGAGAAGGTAGTCGTTGAATGTCTTTGTGGGTGGCGTGGATAATGATGTCCAGGATGAGGAGAAGGCAGGCAACTATGAGGAATCCAACCACAAGTAGGCAGAGTGTCCAGTATGGTCTCCTCATTCCTGTGAATGAGAGGGAGAAGGAAAATCATACCTCAAGAGGGGATGCTCTTGGGTAATTATTTTTTAGTTTGCTGACAATATTTTGAATCTCTAGCCAGTGCCCAAATTGGGTTTAGTTCTCCCACCAGGAAGACACATCCAAATCCGCTCCCCACACTAATGAGTGGATCAGGGCCTCTCCATGATTCAGTAAGAGGATCTCTCCGATGGACTTCAATCTTTAAATAATGTGTCTGATTAGACCAATGTCTCTGAAAGGCAGTCAGAGGCTGATCCTTGGAAAAATTTAAAATGTATAGTGTAAGCATCGTGGAGGTTGCCTCCCCCTTTTTGTTTTATTAGTTGATTTTTTTAAGGTCTTATTGTGTCTCTCAATTATAGCTTGTCCCCTGGGATTATATGGTATCCCAGTGGTATGTTTAATATTCCAAGTCTGAAAAAATTTTTGTAATGGTTTGCTCATAAAACAAGGCCCATTATCCATTTTAACTTGTAGGGGTAAACCCAAGATAGGAAAACATTGTAAAAAAAAAATGGCTTTCAGCGTGTTAGGCTCTTTTGCCGGAATGCACAGTAGCCCAACAAGCATGTGAATGAGTATCTCTAAATTTCCCAAAGGGTACATAGTGGGTTACATCAGTCTGCCAGATAACATTAGGTTTGAGGCCCCGGGGGATTGACCCCAGGGGACTGTAGAGGTGGGACTTGTAAAAACAGCATGCACAATCTACGTGTCCTCATGAACTTTTTAAGTCTTTTATAGGAACCAGGGGGATTCTCTGATACAACCCGCTCCAATTTAAGTGCGTCAGTTCATGTAACCCTTGAGCTCATTGAAGGTCCTGCTGAGGCTGAGCAGTAGCTGTAATAATCCCAGTGGTTGCCAATTGATCAGCCATTTGGTCCCTTGCATCAGCCTCCCAGGCAAATCCTGGTGTCCCCTAAGATGCTGTAAAAAAAGGGGGGGGGAATTAGCTCTCTTTTTTTTTTTAAACAGGGATCTGACTTGAATCATTTGTGGAGTAATTGGGTTTTTGTCCAGTTTTATATAGGCTGACACTAAGGTTGGTAGCAAATTGACTACATACAGGCTATCAGAAAACACGTTCACTGATCCATGAACATGGGTTAAGGCCAAGGCAACTGCTCCTTAAACTGTGCAGATCCTGTGACTGGCTCAAAATAGTGGGTGCCTTTCCTTTCTTTGGTATGGAGGGAGGCGGAGCATATCATTATGGCAGATCTCGCCTTTCCCCCATCTGTGAATACATTTGCTGCTCCAGGGAGGGGCCTAGAGGAAAATAGTAATGGTAATCCACCTTTCCCATGGAACCTTCCAAAGCAGTGGCAACCCAACCATGGTTTTTTCTGACCTACTTGAAGTCTAACAAGCTGTAGGGGATTACCAGCACATCCGGATCTTGACCGCAATGCCTGAGGGAAATATCTCTACCCATTATTACTATGTCAGCCAACTGGTCAAGTTGTGAATAAACTCTAGGAGCCCCTCCTACCGACACATGTATCCATTAAAGGGGCTCACCTCTCTAAGTAATTACTCCTCTTCCAGCTCCATTGAAAGAGGTAAGGGCGGTAGTAAGGGCCTCAGCAAGTGAAGCCCTTTGGGCTTGTAGGGCCGAAACCAGCGTCTGTGACTGGTAGGCTTGAGTGCCTACATCCTCAGTGGCAACTGTCCACCTTCCATAGATCTTTCCTTCATTCCTGCACAGGCCAGTTTGTGGTCTGTGGTCATCCCCTCCCAGACCAGCATCTTAACTAACTGATCTCGGGGGGTGGGGGGTGGGGGGGACTTTCTTTGGAGGCTCCACTCTACTCTTTCTATAAAGGTGGCGAGATCCTCGGTAGTCTTCTGAGTAATTCCTCTTGGAGGCTCTGAGGGGTCTTCCAATTTTTTCCACACAGCCAGTCCCAAAGCCTGCACCTGTTCTTGGTAGGGAGCAGGGATAGCAGCCTGCTGGAGGCCTGTGAAAAACTGATTACTGGATCCTGATAGCATTCCATAAGTCACAGGGTCCGGGGGATTAACAGCCTGGTTCCTCTCAGCCTGGGCATGGCATTCCTCATTAAAAAAGGCAAACCATGAGGCCGGGAGTTTGGCCTAGTGGTAGAGTGCTTGCCTCGCATGCACAAAGACCCGGGTTCGATTCCTCGGTACCACATACATAGAAAAAAGCCAGAAGTGGTGCTGAGGCTCAAGTGGTAGAGCTCTAGCTTGGAGAAAGTCCAAGGACAGTGCTCAGCCTCTGAGCTCAAGCCCAGGACTGGCAAAAAAATAAATAAATAAAAATTAAAAGGCACACCATTTGAGATACAGGGGGCCAAGGAGCACAGCCTTGGTTAAACTTTTCCAGTCTTGCGTAGTGCACTGCTGGTGAGCCAGGCCTTTGCGAATGATCTGGGCCCACGGAGAATTAGGTCCATCTTTGGGAGACCGATTTCTTTCTTTTTTTTTTTTAATTAGCATTTTTTTTATTGTAATTAGTAAAAGGGTTACATGATATTTGCCAGATAGAAGGTGCATTAATTCACATACATTGATACCCTTTCACATGTCTTGGTACTCGTATCCCTCCCCCCCCACACCCCCCACCCGTCTTGGTTTTCCCCCCTTCCCTATCAAATTTCAAATATCCAAATACAAATAAATTCAATAAATCAGATAAAGTGAGATACTATACCAATATGAGATAACCAAGGGACAGCAAAGGAGATGAGAGACAACATAGTACATTAAGGACAACAATCATTCATTATATGGCTTTTGTTTCACTATCCTGGAGGTCCTTTCAATTAGCTTCCCATTATATGTCCTTATGTATCAAGATTTTGCTCTATTGTAAATCTCTGCTAGTAGAGCCCAAGGTTTCTACTGATTATGACGAATGAGGGAAACCATTGAGCCTAAGTTCCTTTGAGTCTGGCTTACTTCACTTAATATGATTTTTTCTAAGTCTTTCCATTTCCTAACAAATGGGGCGCTGTCATTCTTTCTGACAGCAGCATAGAATTCCATTGTGTACAAATACCACAACTTGTTGATCCACTCATCAACTGAGGGACATCTAGGTTGGTTCCATATCTTTGCTATGGTGAATAGTGCTGCAATGAACATGGTTGTGCTAGTGGGTTTAGTATGTCCTTGTTTCTGGGTGGTTGGGTAAATGCCAAGTAGTGGAATTGCTGGGTCATAGGGGAGTTCTATGTTTAGCCTTTTGAGGCATTGCCACACAGCTTTCCATAGTGGTTGAATGAGTTTGCACTCCCACCAACAGTGTAGTAGTGATCCCTCCTGGCCACATCCCCTCCAGCATCTGTTGTCATTCGTTTTCCTGATCCTGGCCATTCTAGCTGGAGTGAGGTGGAATCTTAGAGTTGTTTTGATTTGCATTTCTTTTATGACCAGAGATGTTGAGTATTTCTTCATGTGTCTATAGGCCATTTTTGTTTCTTCTTCAGAGAAGACTCTCTTTAAGTCTTTGGCCCATTTTTAATGGGATGGTTGTTACTTTGGAGGTTAGTTTTGGAGTGATTCAATTTTTTGAGTTGTTGATATATTTTAGATGTGAGGCCTTTGTCCGTTGTTTGGTTGGTGAAGATCTTCTCCCACTCTGTAGGCTTCCTGATTAGTTTACTAGCTATGTCCTTTGCCATACAAAAGCTCTGCAGTTTAATGCAGTCCCACTTATCCAGCCTTTCTCTGATTTGTTGTGATTCTTGGTCCTTATTAAGAAAGTTTCGACCTGTGCCAAGGAGGCCTAGTGTATCTCCTATTCCTTCCTATAGAGTTTTCAGTGTGTCAGCTTTTACCTCCAGGTCTTTGATCCATTTGGAGTTAATTCTAGTGCAAGGTGACAAAGAAGGATCCAGCTTTAGTTTTCTGCAGGTGCTTAACCAGTTCTGCCAGCACAACTTGTTGAAGAGGCTGTCTTTCTTCCATTCTATTTTTTTTGGCTCCCTTGTCAAAGATTAGGTGGCCATAGGTCTGTGGTTTAATATCTGGGTCCTCAGTTCTATTCCATTGGTCTTCAGGCCTGTTCCTGTGCCAGTACCAAGCTGTTTTGAGAATTATAGCTCTGTAATAGAGTCTAAAGTTTGGAATTGAAATTCCTCCAGCACTGTTCTTTCTGCTAAGAAGTGTTTTTGCTATACGGGGTCTTTTATTATTCCATATGAAATTTTGGATTGCCTCTTCTATTTCTTTAAAGAATGACATTGGGATGTTGATGGGTATTGCATTGAATTTGTATATAGCTCTTGGCAAGATTGTCATTTTCACAATGTTGATTCTTCCAATCCAGGAGCATGGGAGGTTTTTCCATTTCCTTAGTTCTGCTTTAATTTCCTTTTTTAGGGTTTTAAAGTTTTCGTCAAAAAGGTCCTTTACATTCTTAGTTAAGCTAATACCTAGGTACTTTATTTTCTTTGAGGCTATTGTGAAAGGAGTTTCTTTCCTGATTATTGCCTCGTTCCTCTCACTGTTGGCATAAAGGAAGGCAGTTGATTTTTGAGGGTTGATTTTATAGCCTGCTACTCTTCCAAAGCTTTGAATTAGCTCAAGGAGCTTGGGAGTAGAGTCTATAGGATTCTTTAAATACAGAATCATGTCATCTGCAAAGGGGGATAGTTTTATTTCCTCTTTCCCTACTTGGATCCCCTTTATGCTTGCTTCTTGCCTTATTGCACTGGCTAGGAATTCTAGTACTGTGTTAAAGAGTAGTGGGCATCCTTGGGGAGACCGATTTCTTAAGCTCCTTTAAATCTTGGGCTTCCCAGGGATTCCATAGGGCCAGTCTATTGCCTCCAGGGTTAGCATTTACTGGGAAAGCCATGCATGGTGGGGAAGAGTCGCCACTGATTTTGTAGGATGGTGGCTTAATGTGCTCTTCTGGTTTAACATGAGGTGGCAAAGAATTTTTGTGGGAAGAGGGATGGTAATATGGCAGAGGTCGCTCCTTACCCCAACTGTCTGCTGGAGCAGGAGCACTTGGAGTAGGGCTCAGGGTCAAAGGGGGCCAACAATCCCTCCTCAGGGAGAGACTTTAAACCCTTCTCCTCCTCAGCAGCGGGAGGGCTTACTCGCTGCGACTCCAACTCTGAGAGGTTCTCAACAAAGATTTCCCCAGCCGGGTCGCCCTTTGAGGCCGCATTTGGGCATCTCTGCTGTCCTTAGATGTCTCCTTAACTAAGCCAGGATAGAAGCAGGCCTTGAGGGCAGACAAAGTCGGATAGATCCCAGGGGAGGGTCCTCTCCCAAGTTAATCTCCCTTCTTCTCACCAGGCATTCTATGTGGTTCCAGGTGGCCGCTATTAACCAGGGAGCAGTGCTTGTTAAGGCCTCCCAGGCCTTCTCAGCCTGGGGTTCCAAGATCTCCAAACCTTGGCTTTTAAGCATAAATCTCAACACCTTGAGTGCCGGGTCCTCATGCTTGGTGTGAGATTGCCCCAACTTTCAGGGATACCCTTACCTCATAACTCGCTTTACTTGACTCACCAACTGTTTTGCTTTTGATGAGCACTATTTTTGAGCCCCACGTTGGGCACCAGACATCGGGGATTTTAGTCCTCAGTCCCTCCCAACCCGCAGGAGGGATAGGGAGAACATGCTCCGACCAGGACAAGCCGAGTAAGGAGAGGGCCGACTGACCACCCGCAGCCAGTGGACAGGAAGGGGGGAAACAAGATGATTGGGAGCAGGTAGGAGGAGGGAAATGTGACAAAACCATGAGAAGGGGTATCAATGTGTGAGAAGTAATACACCTACTACCTGTAACTGTAACCTCTCTATACATTATCCTGACAATTTAAAAAAAGGCATGGCAGACTTTAGTTGCATCTTTTCTCTAAGTTTCTATTATTGTTCTACTTTTCTTTACATTTTTTATTATCAACTAGTTGTTTTAAGGGATTTCATTTTGCCATGTGTATCTATGCATAAAATTTACCTTAGTCAGACTCCCCTCTTCTATTACTCTGCCTCCATTTTTATGTGTGCATCGAGTATCTTGAGTATCCTCAGATGCATCTTTATTATTTCTAAGAAGTTGATGCCAGGCAAACTTACATAATTAAATATTGTATTTCTGTTTCTAAAATCAATGTGACTAAATAGATCTATTTTTTTGCCAGAAAAGTATCCATTTTCCATTTCCTTTTCTCTGAGTCCTGAGAATAAACTCTGTCATATCCAATTCAATAATATCAAGACTTTTGCAGCCTCCCTGTCTTCTGTGTTGCTCTTCTCCCAACATCTTTAAATGTAGCCATCGAGACCAAATATGAGTTTTTTTAATTAGAAAGCAACACACACTCCTGCACATGCACAAACACAATGCTGTTATATTTCTCTGCCTCTAAGTTTAAAAATATTAAATCATTAATTTGATGAATCAGTTTCTTCTATTGTGTCACTTATAGTAAGCCTTAATATAATGTTAGTTATTTTTCTCTCATCTGAATAAAAGTAGAGTTGATAAATCTTAGAATAAATATGAATGATTGGTAAGATATCCAGTGTTTCCACCCTAACATTTAGGAATGGAAAGTCAGTTTTACAGGCTATTTTCTAAATGCCCATATCATAAAAACTTCGTTTTTTAGATTAATTTTCTACTTAGCTCTTTTTTTTCCTTTTTGACATTCGTATTGACATTAGACTCAGGGAAATAAAATATGCTGAGAATGAGACATTAATCCTCATGTAACCAAGATCTATGAGAATTGGATTTATCATGATAAATTTGACAGGTTCACATGCCAGATCTTCAAACTGGGTTACTACAAAAACAGTTTCAGCTTTTCTACCTGTTTGTGGTGACTGGAAACTGAATGAGACCTCCCTCAACAATTACTTTTGGAAAACATAGGAGAATTTTAATTCCTAATAAATTCTTAGAAACATTAAAATGTTTCTGTGCTCATCTGTTTCTCTTTCATGAGATTCTTTTTTATGTGTTTATTGGTTTTATGGTACTGCTGAAATAAAATATCACAAATCTGGAATTTTAAAGCAACAGAAGTTGCCTCACTGTTTTGAAAACTAGAAGTCCAAAGTCAAGGTGTTCACAGAGCTTCCTGTGAAAGTCATTTATTCCATACCTTTCTCCAGTTGGGGTGCTACTGGCTGTATTTGGGATTCCTTGCTGTATTGAGGCAGTCTTCCTTAGTCTCCATCTCTCTCTCTACATAGTCCCTCTGCAGTGTATGTGTCTAAACTGTCCTCATCTTATAGACATTCATCCCTGGATTAGAGAACAAATTAATCCACTATAATCTTGTCTTAATTTGACTATATCTGTAAAGACCCTTATTCCAGATAAAGAAGATCCTGGTGGGTTTGAATTCTAGACTGACACTCCTCCATGCAATAAATGAGTTCTCCCTTCTAGACACACAGAAATAGAAAATAGAATAGTAGCCAACTGGTTAGGAGAAAACCAATGGCTGAACACTAATCCCTTGCCTTACAGTCATAAGGTGCCTTGCTTTTATTTTTCAATTACATTTTTAGCTTTAAGTAGTTGTATGTAGAAGTTATCATCACAAGCTTTAAGTAGTTGTATGTAGAAGTTATCATTCAACAAGTCAATTTATGAACACAATGTATCCTAATTGATGCCACTTTTTCATTATTCTCTCATCCCTCTTAACCTCTCCCCTCAGTTTTCTTAATTCATAGGTTATGCATTGAATATTATGACTGAATTTTCCCCTCTTCCTGTCTTTTTTGTACCCTCATCCCCTTCCTCTCTGCCCCCATCTCCAACACCTTTCAAGCTCCAGTACTAATTTCCTTGCATTCATTTTGTTGGACTGAGAGTTTGTTTTTCTAAAGAATTATACCATTTGAATTCTCCCCTGCAAACACCATGCTTCAGTTAATACATTCAAGTACACTTGCATACAACTCCCCCCCCCCGATATGTTTACTTGTACATTTATAAATTAGAACTCACTTCCACATATGAGTGAACATATATGTCCTTTGTCTCTCTGGACCTGACTTGCTTCTTTTAATATATTTTTTTCAGCTCCATCCATTTCTTTGTAAATGACATGGTATCATTCTTACTAATAGACTCCGAGTTTACCTATGGTTTTATGTTCAACCACATATGTCTACTTAAAATCCTTTCTTCAAATTATTGCAGTCCTTTATTCTTTCTTTGGCATCAAAGATTTTCCTCTCTATTACATAGTTAGTTCTCATTTACTGAATTCCCCCAATGACAGCCAAGGAAACCTCTTTACAGCTATCCAGTATAGCATGTGATACAATCCAGATGTACTTCAGAACAAATGGGAGTGCTTGCCATTTTATGACACTGATTTTCCCAAACATGTATTCAACCCTAGGTATCCTCAGGGAATTGCTTCCAGGCCATCCACCCCCAATGGATACCAGACTCCTTTGAGTGTTCAGTACCTAGTACAAAATGACAGCATTTGTATGGGATTAAACATACCCTTTCCTACACCTTAAATATTTCTAGATTACTTACAGTATATAATATAAAATGAATGCTATGTAAGCAGTTTTTATACTGTATTGTTGAGGGAATAAAACAAGAGTAAAGCTTGTACATAACCAGCACAGATACAGTTTTTTTCCCCTTGAATATCTTCTCCCTTCAGAAACTGTGAATATACAGAGACAAACATGTATGTATTTATTTTATTTTCTCCTTCAGATTCTAGTTTTAGAGACTTTAGTTTTCTGTCAATTCCTGTTCTGGCTGAGTCTTCTCTTTTCGGTAGTCCTTGTGCTACAGGTAACCCTCGAACTCATGTCCATTAAAAACTGATTTTCAGAATTCCATTCATAAACATCAGAAAGGTACCAATGATACCACTTTCCTGTGGCAATTATTTTTTAAGCAACTTATTTAAAGGAGTTTGTATTAACCGCTTCTCTCATGGCTATTATATGACTTACATTTTAGAAATTTCATTCTTTTGGAATGAACTTTAAAAGGAAATAAACAATTGTTAATGATTTTGGTCTTTATGTTTCATCTCTAGACCATCCAATTTCCATCTGTTCCCCCTGTACTGAAACAGCTACTAGCATTTGCCTTTATATATTTTTATATACAAAATGATTTGGTAATCAAATGTTATAAAAAAGTTAGGTTTCTGAAGCATGAAATTAATATATAAATGCAGATCTGTGACCTGTAACACCCAATTTCAAATCTTTTATCCAGAAATAATGTCCTAACAGGTAACTCATGATTGAATTGTAAGCATTCAAACACATTAGACACACAGTAAATCTGAGAAGATTCAATCATCTTACACAGTTAAGGAAGATAATAGCTTAACTACCTTTTATGTAGTTGTGTTCCTAAATTGGTAACTTTGGGTCTTTTAAAAATAATTTCTGGCTTTAGAAGAAATGAAAAAATAGCAAGAAGGAATCAGTATGTAGGCGTGTAGAAAGTTCTAAGAAAATATTTTCTTTGTCGGTTTAGTTCACCTTGCCTAGGCGTCTAAAGGAACAGAGCTCAAATCAACTGAACATATAATCCATACAAGCCTATGAAAGCAAAGCTTTCAGTTAAACCAAGAAGTGTCTATGCTCAGTCTTCCATCCTCATTGTAAGATGTAAGTATCCTCATGTCGCCTGTCTTTGCATTTAGCCTGTCATGGAAGCAGAAAAGACCAGTTTAAATTTTTATTTAAAAAACGGGCAGCATTAGGCATTCAAACACGGGAAAGGAGCTTGTAGGTTACCATGGCAACCAAAGCATATCAGCAGCTTGAGCACCCTTGTATGTCCTAAAACCAGAAACAAGTTTACTTAGTCATCTTCTTGAGAACCTACTTGCCTTAAAGAAATTAATAGCTCATTTTAATATAAAGTTTGCATATCAAACTTATTTGACATCTTTCCTATAGCATGTAAGTTTTTGTAGTGGTCTCCAAAGCCTCAATAGACTCAAATGAATATGCCCTGTGAAAATCTCAGGCAATAAGCTGTGACTAGCAGTGAGACACTCAAACGACAGTGGACTCCACTCTTCATTTGAAAGTGAAAAGGACACTAATGAGCTATCATAAACATCTTCTGTAGTTGATGAAGTCAAAGGCAAACAATTCACCAATTCTTTGAATATTTTTTCTTATACCTGTATTTGAAGTTATACATTCATCCACTTACACTGCTCTCACACTCAGAGATTGTAGATGGGGAATAGATATTGCCAAAAAAAACTGAAATAAATGATCTCAAAAAAATCTCTTTAGGTTTTATTATTATTATTATTATTATTAGTGGGTCATGGGTCTTGAACTCGGCCTGGAACACTGGCTGTCCCTGAGCTCTTTAGCTCAAAACTACTGCCCTACCCTTGAACCAAGCCCCACTTCCCCATTTTCTAGAGATTAATTGGAGATAAGAGTCTCCATTTTTTTTGTGCTGGGCTGGCTTTGAACATTGATCCTCAGATCTCAGCCTCCTAAGTAGCTAGGATTACAAGTGTGAGCCACTGCCCCTGGCTAACTTTTCATTAGTGACCATTATATGGTCAATAGCACAGGATAATCAAGATAATGCATCTTCCTAATTATCAGTAATAATAGCCTGTGTGTATACACCTACACATAATTATGTATGTAAATATACATAATTACAAAAGAAGAATTGCAAGTAAAAGGAAACAATTCTGCTGGACAGATTTCCCACACATGATTTTATTTACCTCTTTGTTGATATGTAAATCAGTGAATATGGATGTTTCTCTGCACAAATCACATTGACGTTCTAATGAACAAACTGTTTCCTTATTTATGCAACCTAATACCTTGGTCCACTGGGAAATCACCAGCACCTCCAAGTACCATCTAACTGGTGTTTCCCTAATACAGATCCAGTCTCAAATCAAGCTTGATGTTGTCTTTGAAGCCATGCTGGAGGCCAGACAGTGACACTGAATGTATCTGTGTTCAAACATGGAGTTACTTTTGGAAGTACATTTATAAATCACTATTTGATGTTTTTGTATTTCATGGAACCCATCCATAGGATGTCTGAATCCTCACATAGTCCTTAAGAATAGGTTAATGTCTCATCCCAGAAGGAGGCCTTGGAAAAGGGCTGCTATTGTCCACTGTAATCATATTAAGTATTTTAAATATAATTTTATAGTGATGAATTCCATATAGTAAAATCTAAATTATTTGGGAAAACTATTGAAAAGTTCAATTACAAGTATTCAAATGCCTCCCAAATATTTACCTTCAAACAACTATATAATTTGTTTATTTTCATTTTGAAATCAGCATGAACTGAACAGATTTTTAGGTAGCTTTGATCTTTTATTTTTAAAACTTTTGAAGCATTACATATTCAAATATATTAAATAAGCCTTTAGGTTATGTTGATAACTTGATCATATCAGGAGAAAAATATATTTAACTTCCTATTCTGTATCTGGTCCACTTAGCTTAATATTCAACATATTCCCAATCTGGATGTCCATTTTTGAAAATTCACAGTCAGTGAAACAGGCTATTTTTTTAAAATATTTTTTATTGTAATTAATAAAAGGGTTACATGATATTTGTCAGATAGAAGGTGCATTAATTCATACATTGATACCCTTTCATATGTCTTGGTCCCCATTCCCCTCCCCCATCCCCCCTCGTGGTTTCCCCCCTTCCCTGTCCAATTTAAGTAACCAAATACAAATGTATCCAATATATCAGATAACAAAGTGAGATATTGTGACAATATGAGACAAAAGCCATATAATGAATGATTGCTGTCCTTAATGTGCCATGTTATCTCTCATCTCTTTTGCTGTTCCTTGGTTATCTCATATTGAAATAGGCTATTTTTAAGTCAGCAATGATTTATTACATCAATTAAAAATCAAGCCACTCTGAGCCAGACACCAATGACTCATACCTATCATCCTAGCAACTCAAGAGGCTGAGATCTAAGGATCACAATTCAAAACTAGTTAAGCAGGGAAGACTGTGAGAATCTTATATCTAATTAGCCATCAAAAAGCCAGAAATGGAACTGTGACAAGTGGTAGAGTGCTAGTCTTGAGAAAGGAAAGAAAGAAAAAAAAAAAGAAAAATAGCTCAGGCACAGCACCAAGGTCCTGAGTTCAAGCCCCAAGACTTGCACATACGCACATATAACACATAAACACACATAAAATCAAGCCAGTCTGAACAGTAAACACTATTATTATTTCTATCCATGTGTGTATTTGTAATGTGAGAGAGAAACAGAGAGACAGAGAAAGAGAAACAGACAGACAGAACAACAGACAAGACAGACAGACCAAGAGAAAGCGAGAGAGACCCAGAGAGAGAGAAACAAGAGAGGGAGACAGTCAGAGAGAGGAGACAGAGAGTAATTATAGTTGAGCAATGGGCTTTTTAGAAATTTTTTCTTATTATGCATATTTCATTTGTTTTAACTTAGATTCCTGGATTACTCTCCACATTTGCCCATTATCTACAAGAATGTTAAATTCCCATTGAAGTAGGAAGTATTACACAGAATTGCAAACAAACTCAAATTTCAGCCATAAAAATTTTGTTACTAAAACAACTAAGATTACAATGCTGGTTGCTATAGACAAGGAAATTATATGTCTTTCAGTATGTTTTGTGTTTAACAGCTATTTTCCACATAACTGGAAAATACATTAGAAGCAAATATATAGTTAATTGTTTTCAATCTCCTTAAAGACAAAACAACAAAAGCAACTCAAAAACTGACACCTACAAAAGCCCATAAGTATTCTGAATCTTTTAGAACATTACAAATCATAATTAGATTCTCTAGTAATTAGACTTCTATAATAGCCTTAATTATTAGGCTAGGGCCTTCAATTATACTGTCCCTTTCAATTTTTTTTTAGTTCATAAGTGAAAGATGATCCTTTTCTACTATGCCATGATTCTCATGAAAACTACAGTTTTTTTCTCTATTTCTGATTTTTTTCCTCATTAACTGCTTAATAAGGGGAAAAGCTAGTATTCAAACCAGACTCTCCAAGTGCCATCACTGTAAATCACATTTCCATCTTCCACTATTTATTCATCTAAAATAACAGGCTGCCCATTTGAAGCAGAATTATTCCTAATGAGAATGTAAGAAGGTCACTACCATGATGAATAGTATTCCTTTCTTGTTAATTTGTGTGATTATTAAAAGAGTGAATTTCCCTTTATTTGTCAAGTACCTGCATCTAAGGGGCCAAAAGCTTTGAATTTCAGATTACCAGCCTATGTAGAACATAGGGATAGTTACGTAATTTTGGTTTCAAGACCAAACAATGAGGATATATACAGAAGCCAGGGGTCAGTATATTCCAAGAATAATCCTTATTTCATTTTTGTGCTTGTAAGAAAACAGAGTCCAATTGCATTTTTTTTTAAATTTCGGCTCCCCCGTTAAATTCCTTTAATCATTGCCAATCAACTCTGGAGTGCCTTTAGGATCTTTAGGTACTGTCCACTGTAGCCATTTGTTCAACAGATGTGGCTATTTGCATTTATGTAGAGATGTATTTTCATTCCTAGTGAGTTCTAAGTAGGTGCAAAGAAAGAAACAGGGAAACAAGAGATATTTTTTGAGTGGCTAGTATGTTACTGGCACTTGCAATGTCTGGGGAAAATGGATTTGTAGAGTGCTGATGAATGTCAGAAAGTCAGAGGCAGAGGCACATGAACAGTACACATGCTTTTCTTTGAAGAGAGAGGAGGATGATATAAATTAAATATAAGAACCTAAAACTTCCAATGCTTGCTGTCATGCCCACAAAGAGAAGTGCCTGGTCCTCTGATGTATTTCTTCCTTTATGAGTCGGAAAATGCTAATAGCTAGCATTTATTTAGCACTTGTCCTAACATTCTTTTTTGTAAAATTTTATTGTAAGGATAATGTATAGCAGGGTTACAGTTACATTCGTCAGGTAGTAGGTGCATTACTTCTCACACACTGATGTCCCTTCTCATGGTTTTTGTCCCCATTTCCTTCCCTCAACCCCCTCTCAATCATCTTGTTTCCTCCCTTTCCTTTACTTCCCTTCCTTATTTCAAATAAACAAACGTATATACAATATACCATTTAACAAAGTCAGATACAGTATCCACATGAGATTAACCATTAGGGGGAAAAAAACAGAAAAGAAATAACATAGTACATTAAGAACAACAATCACACAAGATAAAACTCTTGTTTCCATATCCTAGCATTCATTTCATTTAGTCTCATCCTATATGACCTTATGTACATACTGGTCATAACATTCTTTACTTCTGTGATTGTTTATTTCCTTCTTGCAGCCACCCCACAGATAGATTCTACTGTCATGCCCACTTTACTATTGAGACACAGTAGGGTCTAGGTATCTTCCAAGGGTATCTGGCTGGTAGGTAGTGGAGCTAGAATTTAACTGACCAGCCTAGTCATTAACACTTATATCCAAACATCAGGGGCCTGCTCCAATGTAAATCCTCAGATCTCAACCCCTGAATAGCTAGGATTACAGGTTTATATGGACACTTGGCTTCCAGTTAATCATAACATTATCCTTGATCATGTCTTCATGGAACATTCAGTATAACAACTCTGCTAACGTATGCCTGAAATTCTGTTTCACAGAGTAAAACAAAGATAAGTGTAATCCTAAGAATATACTCCTTTGTTCACACCATGCAAATACTTAGAGTGCTTTTTAATTAATCATGTCCAAGTGTAATTGTTTTTTATTATCCATTGGATTAACTTGTAGATTAATAGACACTGTAGTTATTACAAATGAAAGAAACCATGCAGCCTGTGTTTTTTTGGGTCTGGTTTACTTCACTTCACATAATTTATCCAAGTCTTTCCATTTCCTTATGAGTGTGGAAATGCCATTCTTTCTGATAGAAGCCTAAAATTCCATTATATATATATATGTATATATATCGCATTTTCTTGATCAGTTCTTGATCAACCCAGGCATCTGGGTTGATTCATGTATTTACTACAGGAAATAATGCTGAAATGAACATGGCTGTGCTGGTAGAATTTGCATGAGCTGATTTGTGATTATTTGAGTAAATGTCCAGGAGTGGGATTGCTGACTCATAGGGAAGCTCTATGTTTAGTTTTTTTAGGAATCTCTACACAGCTTTCCAAAGTGGTTGTTCAAGTTTTCATTCCCACCAGCAGCATAGTAATTAGTATTCCCTTTTGACCACATCTCTGCCAGACTCTAGTATTATCAGTTTCTTGAAAATGGCCATTCTAACTAGAATGAAGTAGATTATCAAAGTTGTTTGCATTTGCATTTCTTTTATTACTAGAGATGTTGAGCATGTCTTCTTATGTCTATTGGCTATTCTTATTTCTTCTTCAGAAAAGTCTCTCTTTAAGTGTTTAACTCACTTCTTAATGGTGGTGGTGCTTCTTTGAGGATGTTTTTGGAGGGGTTTAATTTTTTTACCTCTAAGTACATTTTACATAAGAAGCCCTTATCTGATATAAAGATCTCCCATTCTTTTATTTATTTATTTATTTTAAAGATCTCCCATTCTATGGACCAAGGATCACAATGGTTCAATATCTATGTGCATCTGACCACATTAAATGATGCTTATTAAAATGAACTCCAAGAAATGGAGAGGTTATGGTTACATAAATAAGCTAGTGAGTACATTTCTTTTCAAACAATGTTACCTCCTCCCTCATTTTTTCCCACTTTTCCCTTGCTAGCCCCCCCCACCTCTAAATCGTAAAGTTTTTATCTACTGAGTGTCTCCTGGTTCACACTTTGTCCTTTGTCCCACCATTTCTGTGATTCCTTTTCCCTTGACCAAACCAGATAAACTTACATACAAGACAAAGGGTACAGAAATCAAACACAGTGACAACAGGAATAAACCACAAAAGAAGAAGAAAAGAAATGACTGAAATAACTGCAAACAATACAATAAAAATTAACCTCTTATTTCCGTTTCTTGGGGTTCATTTTAATAAGCATCATTTAATGTGATCAGATGCACATAGATATTGAACCATTGTGATCCTTCTTCCACAGAATGGGAGATCTTTGTATCAGACAATAGCATCTTATCTAAAATATATTTAGAGGTCAAAAAAGTAAAAAAAGTGGCACAGAAAAAAATAATGCAGCATCAATAGGAAATAAACCAAAGGATGAGAAATTCAAAGAAGGGGGGGAAATAACTGTAAACAGTACAATAAAAAATCCCTTGTTTCTATTTCTTGGAATTCATTTCAATAAGCATCATTTTATATTGCATATAGATATTGAGCCATTGTGATCCTCTGATATTCAACCAATCTGGAAAGCAGCATGGAAGTTCCTCAAAAGACTCAACATAGAGCTCCCCTGTGACCCAGCAATCCCACTTCTGCTCATTTACCAAACAAGGCCACACTGTAGCTACTAGCACAACCATGTTCACTGTAGTGTTATTTACCATAGCTAAGACAGAATCAACCCAGATGCTCCTCAGTGGATAAATGGATCAAGAAAATGTGGTATATATATATATATATATATATATATATAATGGAATTCTATGCTTCTATCAGAAAGAATGGCATTTCCCCATTCATAAGGAAATGAAAAGGCTTAGGAAAAAATTATACAAAGTGAAATAAGCCAGACACAAAGAAACACAGGGTACATGGTTCCACTCATTTGTAATAACAAGAAATGTACTCTTTACCTGACTTATGCAACTGTTACCCCATTGTACATGATTTTTATAAAAGCAATTAATATTTTTAAAAGGATGGGCAAGTTTTATTATGCATATTTAATAATAACAGCTCTATGGGAAGTAGATTTCCCTTAGCTTTCATGTGTGCCTCTTTTAATATTTAAACTTTGACTTCTGGTTTCTATCTCTGTTTCTGTCTCTCTGTCTCTGACTCTGTTTCTCTCTTTTTCTCTCTCTTTCTGTCTCTTTCTTTTGAACAATGCTTTTTAGGGTCCATGATTTCCCATACATAGAACTCATTCATTGAATGAATTCATTCATTCATTGTATCTGTGCTAAATAGGCTGTGAATATGTTGCAATTTATGTTGAAATCTAATCCTCCTAAAGGGAGAAACTTTGGACATGGCTGCCATGAAGGTTCCAGCCTGTGAATGAAATTAGTGTCTTCTGAATGAAGCTGAAAGGCACTGCTTTATCTCTTCTGCCATGTGAGGTAGTAGTAGAAGAGATACTATCTAGAAAGAAGAGACCCTAAGTAGACACAGATCGAGTCAGGGCCATTATCTAGTATTTCCCAGCCTCCAAAACTGTGGAGATGCATTTCCACTCTTCATATATCACTCAATCCAACATATTTTGTTATAGCAGAACATATATATGTAAACAATCTATCTGAGGTGTCACTGTTATTTCCTAGACTTCTTTTTGACCTCCTCGTCATGAGAGTTCTACACAGTCACCTTAAGCCATCCTAAATTTCCAGCATCTACAACTTACATGAGCCATAATCATACAAAACCTAATTTAATGTACTACCGTAACTGATTCTTTCAATCCTGTGTGGGCCAAGTATATAAGATGAAATATTATTCATATTAAAATTATTAGCAGTAAGAGGAATACAAGAAGTAGTTGCCTTATTAGAATGCCAAAAAACACATTAGCTGTTCCGTGTGCAATAATGATTTCATCCTAACAATCAGGGAAATTAAATTGAATCCATTTCAGAAATGAACAGATCCAAGTTTATAAAGCTTAGCAAATGGTACAGTCAGTGTCAATACCAATGAGCTAAAGAAAGAAATCTTTATCCTAGACTTCTACTTCTGTCTATAATGATGTACCTGGTACCATATAAAATAATTCCACTCCTAATAATTGCAAAAGCAGAGCAAAACTCAAAGCAACAAAATAAAGGCATTGGAGAGGAATCAAGACAAGCAGCTATCGCTATTTGCCCCTAAGTGGCAATAGCGTGCCAAAGAAGGCAGAGGAGCTAAAAGAAAGGAAGTGCTCCAGAGATGTTGCTAGTTTCACAAGGCTGGAAAAGCAAAATCTTTAATCTAGGAGTTACTAAGGCAATCAGGATTTGAGAAGTCATGTTCTAAAGAAAAGAGAACACCTGGGAAATAAGCCAGACATTCTTTGCACATTGTCACCTTCATATATCTGCTGCAAATGGCCGCAAATGTATCTTTCAAGATATAGAAACTAAAGAACTAAGTAAATGTGGATTTTTTAATCCCAGAGAGGCAAAAATCAAAATGCAGAATTCATCAAAAACAAGGAACTTTACAGGCAATTATGGTAATACACGTTTGTAATGCTGGCTACGTTGAAAGAATATGGTTCAAGGACAGCTACTCCAATATTATACACTAAAATAAATATGACTCCATGCAGTGGTATTCACATGTGATCCCAGATATATGAGAGGCATAAATAGAAGATGGGCAGTTCAAGTCCAGCTCATACCCAGATAAATCACAGTAGATTAAAGGTACTTCACAAGAGGTAAACTACTTACTTGGCAAGCCCTGAGTAAAAACTCCAGCACTGCCCAAGAGTGGAAGGGAGCTGGAACACTTCCAACTGTGTAGCCATAATAAGGAAAGACAACCTCAGGAAATAAGGGAAAGTCTGGAATAGACACATATAGATTAGGCCAAAAGGATCTGAATATTCTCTGATTACCCTCCAGGAAAGAAAGAAAATTAAACCCTCTCTGGAAAAAAAAGAAAGAATAATGACATCTGAATCCTTTGCAAATTTTTATGCCCACCTCAGACATTTGATTCAAAACAATAGCTGTGCCAGGAAACAAAACTGTATGAGCATATTATGAGAAAAATATAGGAAAAGAAATTCAGTAGGTTCTAGAGATGTGATAAAAATCTCAGGGTACCTCAGTAGAAAAGCAATTGCCTAATGTACACAAGGCTGTAGTTTCAATGCCCAACTCCATACGAATGAAAACAACATGATAGATGGACACTAAGTACTTCTGACCTTTACACATGTAAAAATCAATTTAAAATAGATGGAAATTTCACCAGAAAATTTGAATACATTAAAAAATTAAATAGAAATCCCAGCAAAACAAGGTAAAAAAATAAGAATGCAATAATAGTTTTCATAGCAGACTAGACAGAGACTAAAAACAGCTAATTGGCATGGTGAATAATACCTAACACAGATGGAATTGAAATTGCAAAGGGCAAATAGTGCTCCCAGAGTATTTGAAAAGATGTGATAATAGTTAAGACTGATTTTAACTACTGGAATCAGAAACAAGACATTGCAATCGTCACAATGAAATATAAGTTCAGAGAGAAAGGAGAAGGGAAGGAAAGAGTGAGGGAAAAGGACAAATGATCAAAAACATGGAGACCTTAGTATACACAGACACACAAACACACACATACACATACACACACACACACACACACACACACACACACACACACACACGCACGCACGTGTCTAAACCAGGAATATCCTATTCACTATAATTGAGATGGTCAAAACTGGGAGCAATTCAAATGCCTTCCAAAAGACAGAAGAACTGTATTGAAATCCAGTGATGCAATTCCATATAACCAGAGAAAATAATCTGATACATGCAAACAGGGGTTCAGAGACAGCAAACAATGCTAAACATGAAAGCATAGCTACAATGTAATCCCATTCACACCATATTAAAACAAGTTAAGATATTTTGGGGGACATTGAAGGGCAGGCAGCTCAAGGAAGTTCCAGGGTACTCGCAGTTGAGTATATACTTTTGTATACATTCATATTTTGCAGGACGATGCATATTCACGGTGGACGGGTAGTAGGAAAGATGACCCTAAAAGAAGGCGGAGGAACCTGAACGTTCACCCAGGCAGCAGCATCTACTCAAGAGTTTCTTCTCGTGTAATCACATGATGTCTCATAATCGCACACATGGTAACTTTGTTCCAGTCACCAACAATGCATTCCACAGTCTGAGGAACAATTCTTTTCCTTTTTGTTCATATTACCTAATTTTAGGCAGACCTAATTTTAAACCAGACCTGAGATTATCTTTTTCATCCTTCCAGGGTTCAGGATGTAGGCATGCCAGACAGTAGAGAGTCATGTACTATGGTATTCACATCTCACTTCTGACATTGTCTGTGTGATCTCATGTCAGTTATTCAACCCCTCTGAACTTATATTTCTCTGTGAAAACCTCTCAAAGACACAGTTATTATAAGAATTATTGTTAATGTTTTATGATACTGGGATTTGAACTCAGAGCTTTGTGCTTACTAGGCAAGACTCTTACTTCTAAAGCAACACCTCATCTAGTTTTGGTCATTTTTAAGATAGGATCTTGCTTTGGGCCTGGGCTTGCCTAGACCACAAAGGTCTTGTTTATGTTTTCTATATTATCTGGAATGATAGATACATATCACCACACTCAGCTTTGGCTGTTGAGATGGTGGGGGGTGGGCATTCTGAACTTTCTTCGCCCAGTCTGGCCTGGAACCACATCCTCCTGATCTCAGCCTCAGAATTATCTCAGATAGTAGAGGCATAACACAACACCAAGCTGTTAGTTGATATGCTCCATCACTGAATCATGATCTCTCCAGTCTTTGACCTGAAAAATCAAGGCATTCTATTAAACTGCTTCTCTGTGTGCCTTATGTACCCTCTCTTATTGAATCTTTTAGAGAGATGTCAGCTTTCCTATAATTAATTATCTTCCACTCTTTCCATCTGTTCCCATGGCCAAATCCTGTTCCTGCTTCCTTTCAATTCTTGTTATAGACACAACCTTAGAGCTAAGCAGAAATGCAGAGCAAGTACTAATCTTTAGATGAAATGAAAAAAGCAAGAATTCTCTCCTTGTCCTCCAGGCAGAATACCAGCCACCATCTCCAAGGGGAAGATTCATTTCAAAGAACCTTCCAAAGCAATCCAAATAATACTTCAACTGGAAGAACACACACTGTACAGAACACATTGAGGCAATTTACAAATCCTTCATGGCTAAGCCAGTGCATTGATAGTAAATTTTTTGAAGATTCTTTTCTTCTTTTTTTTCATCTTGTTCCTCTAATACTAGGGTACTCTCCCCTTAGTTCCAGTTGATTCAAGCTTCCGTATTATTAACTGGGGACATAACCATAGACGGAGAAATGGTGCAGTCATTATGCCTGAGTTCCTGTTAGGAGAAACCACAACCATTGCATTTTTTATTTAGTTGGCTTCGTTTGCTTTCAATTTGCCTCTATATTAAAAACTATGCCTGATCCTAATGCAACTGGGAGAAGCAGAGGTGAAGGAAGGGGAAGTTAGCAAGAACATAATATTATTCAACTAAATTAGAACTCTGTGAGAAAGTACTGCTGATTAGGGATGGCAAAGTCACTCTGGGTGAATTCACCAATTTAACCTAGGGAACTGCGTGCCTGTACACTAATTGCCTCTGATAGAATATTACTAATAAAATGATGAATTTTAAATCTAATTCACTGAGCCTGCCACATCATACATAGACCCTCTGTCAGTACAATTGCAGACCCCTACTGTCTCATTATGCCTTTACCATCTAGAGACACCACTGAAGCAAAGCCCATAATGGAATTATCACAGTTTGCTGCCTCTGAATTTCCCATTTATACTTCCTCCTAACGTGTCATAGCCACATACTAATCACCTGCACTCACCCCTTCATTTAATAGTATCCCAAACAAAGAGGCCACAATAAAAGAAACAAGGGGGAGGATGGAGGAAGAGAGGTGGGAGAAAGCATGTATGTCACTGTGTGTAAGGATGGATGACCATTTAATCAACCTGGATTACCTGCCCACAGGCAAACTGCAAAGCAGAAGCCGACTGCTACAAAGATAATAAAATGCATTTCGACAATGGACGTGTGAATGCATTCAGATTAATTTTGGCTTCTCATTCTAATCATTATGACCTTTTTTAAACAGCTGGAAAGACCACTCAATGGAAATGACTAACAGTTTTGTTGTTGTTTGGTTTTACTTGGTGACACTTTTTTGTCTATGCGCCCTACGTTTTACCCTGGCAGTATGGGGAAGCATGTTCAAGCTGGGCCTGACATTGCACCTGTCACTCTCCCAACTAGAAAGTCATCTTTACCTAAAGAAAGCTGAGTTTGAATCATGTTCATCACTAGTCTATGTGCTCCTTAGTATTCAGTCCCGTTGGTGAATGTTGTCTTCTTGTTTTCATTCTACAATTTCAAGAGCACAACATCTTAATTACATTTCATGTTGTCTCATTATTCCTTCCATTATGAATTTGGTACTGTATTCTTGAGTGTTCTTGGTTTGGAACTCATGGATAGAATTGTAGCCTCTGCCAGTTGTCTTCTGACTAAGGTTAATTTGACAGCCTTTTGGCTTTTCATGTTGTATTTTTTTTCCTCAGGAAAAAATACATATATACATAGCAATCTCTGCTCTAATGAAACTTTTAAAAAAAGAAGTCTTGACCTATTCTCTCCAATTTCCTACAGTAATGCAACCCTGGCTAGGGCCAATCTCATTAGCTTTGGAAGTCAGCTTGGACCTATGTCCCTAATGTCTCTTACAAATAGACATGTCACATGATGTGAACAAACTGAATATAAAATACATACGGGGGGGGGTGAAGGGGAGGGTAATGAGGACCAAGACATGTGAAAGGGTATCAATATACGTGAATTAATGCACCTTCTATCTGGCAAATATCATGTAACCCTTTTATTAATTACAATAAAAAACACTGAAAATAAAATAAAATACATACCAACCAAAGTGCTTGACTCTTGCCTGTTGTAGAACAAATGTCTCCAAATACAGGTTTTTAAGCCCTAAAATCCAGGATGATTAATATGAGATATTGGGATCTAGTTAAACTTTAAGACATGAGAATGGAGCTTTTTTAATGAATATGGTGACCTGTGAAGAAGAGGAAGAGAGGTTTTACTCTCTCTAAATACCAAAGAGAAGCACATTAGGACTCAGAAGCAGTCATGTAAAAGCAAGGAAGAAAGGCTCACCGAGAACTGAATAAAGAGCATTTTTCTCTTGACTTTTCAGCCTCTATTATTATGAAAAATGGATTTCTAGACCTCTGCTTCCTAGCCATCTCTCATATGCTAATATGTCTTGTTAACAATGTTCCCACCTCTCTTCACAGGTACTCAAATGTAAGGTCTGCCATCTTATGTGCTGTACTATCAAAGATGCCTGAACATATTCTGCTCTTGGCTATCTAGGTCTTGATCATTTGGTTTGTTGTTTCAAAATATTTGTGCTTTTTGAATTTTGCCTTATATTTTGCTTTTTTTCCCTAGCATTGACTAGTTTTGTCTTGTATTTTGTTTACTATCACCTATTTTTTTTTCTGGCATTGAAAATGTGATTGTATTATGAGATGGGCAAAAATATCTTTTGCCATTATCATACCAAAAACCTTATGCCCAATTTCATTTCTTAAAAAAAAAAAACCTAAGCATGGGACTGGGAGCTTGTATTAGTGGTAAAGTGTTTGCTTAACATTCATGAAGATCCAGCTTCAATTCATCAGTACCACATACATTAAAAAAAAGCCAGAAGTGGTGCTGTGGTTCAAGTGCTAGAGCCCTAGCCTTGAGAAAGCCCAAGGACAGTGCTCAGGCTCTGAGTTCAAGCTCCAGGACTGCCTTTCCCCCCAAAAAAATTAAGCATGCCTTAAAACTTGTGTGCAAGTATGTGTGTGCATGAACATGGTTTCAATGCATAAAATATGTCATCATGATGTTAAAAAAAGTTTTTTTCTACCAAAATACTGTGGTTCTCAAAGATTGATAGCTTTGGCATTGATATTTCCTATAGTGTTTGCTTTTTGACTTCAATTGTAACTACTTAACTGGTTCCACAGGACAAAAAAAGGGCAGGTTTAAACTTAAAAGCAAAGAAGGCTATCAGATTTGGCATTATCAAATGTTTCAAAGTATTATATTGTATTAAAGAAGTTTTCTAAGGGTTATTTTAAGTGCAAATTAAAGCAAAGGGAGTGTAATATAAAAGGAGGACTTTATTAGAGCGTGGGTGTGGAGAGGGAATTCAAAATGGCTTTCTTTGGATAAAAAGAATTTTGGAATTAAGAATTGTCCTAAATATTTCTTTCAAAGTGGAGAAAGGGGAAAATTAAGACTAGCAAAGTTCTCTTGTTTGTGTCAAGGTCTTTCAAATGAACACTTTTTACCACCAGTGCTATTTTTTGTTGTCTGATGTGTTTCCCAAGCTGCCTTGGATACAGAGCTGACAATGGTTTCTATCTTAATTAGTACTCTAAAGTGTTGTATCCAATTAAAAATTAACTAACTCACTTAATCAGTTTCCATTTCAAAACTCAAGAGTAGACAATTTTGCCATTAAAGATTTTATCCTCTTCAGTATTCAGTCAACCCACAGAGGGAAAAATAACACTTGCAATATTTATTATGGACAAGTTCCAGGTAAGTTCTGCTTACATATATTTCTATTGATCTCCTTGTTGCTTCAATTGGAAGTAAAAGGTGCAAGGCTCATTTAATATGAGAATCACAGTTTGAAGCCAGCTTGGCCAGAAACAGCTCTGTGAAACTCTTATCTCTAACCAACAGAATGCTGAGAGTGGTGCTTTGGCTCAAAGTGGTAGAATGTTAGCCTTGAGCAAAAGTGCTCAGAGTGCCCAGGCTCTGAATCAAACCCTGCAACTGACAAAAGAGATGTCAACTGGGACAAGTCATCCCAGAAAGAGTACCGAAATCCTCCACAACCTCCCCACCCCCACACCGCCCCGACACAAAGCTATTCTTTGTGACAAGGGATCATGGAGAGGAGTAAGAGGGGAGGATCACATCCTAAATGGAGTTGCTTTGTGTCTGCCCTTTCAAAATTAACCATAGCTGGGAGATCAAAAGAAAATAGTTAATAGTTAATGAGTATGCCTATCTAATGTTCATAATTGTTTTCTAACAATAGGAACTTAAAGTGAGCCTTATACCCAAGATAGTTAGCCTTGGCAGTTTCCTGGATCTCCCAGACATACTCTGTAATCCATCCTCTTGAGCCCTTAACCATTCTAACCCAGTCCTAGCTTCTGACTTCTTATTCTTAACCAGTCTATTATGCTCTCCCCTACCCAGCTCCCAGATAGGGACATTTTCCACCAACTCTAGGACTTCCTGGAATGCAAATAGGAACTATCTAAGTCATCCAATTTTTAATTTTCTGTCCTGAACCCGTCCTTCTCCTGTTTGTGTGCCCTCGAATATTTTTTTCTTATTGCTCAGCCCCTACTTTGTCAGATTTCTTTCTGACTTTATCCAAGTATATATACACACGTTCACCATCAAGAACAGTTGCCACTTCTGGACCAGACAACAAATCTGCCTTCTGTGTAGACCCTAATGTCAATGCCCCTTGCCAGCAGGAAGTAGCCAAATAGAATCAGTGCCCATTTATAGCTATCAAAAGCCTAGAATGTTAGATCTTCCTGGGAGAATAGCCCCTTCCCTATTCCCTTTCACCTGAAATCAGTAATCACGTGTCAATCACCTAACTATGGAGTCAGTTAAAGGACCCCAGTCTCTGAGGTCCCTTCCTCATCTGTTGAGGTCATTTCCTGAACCACCCCTGCCATGCCTTCCTCAGAGAGTGAGTGGTTCCCCAGGCTCTGAGATCACTTCCACATGCTCTGCCTTTCCTCAAATAATTCTGCTCAACACAAGTCCCTCCCTCTTTATTCATTCCCTTCTCTCTCTGCATACTGCCATCTTGTGTGGGAGGGCAGTTTGCTCTCTCTCCAATAAATTTTCTGCCTGAAAAAAAAGAAAAGAGAAGTGAATTTCTGTTGTTTCAGACACCCAGGCTTTTACACTTTTATAGTCTGCCAGCTGATGAATATACGGCCTTTCTTAGTTGCATTTGTGCTGGTATTAAAGAACACCCAACGTCAAGTAATTTATAAAGAATAGGAATTTTCTTTCTCACAGTTCTCGAGACTTGGAAGTCTAAAATCAAGAGGCTGGTAAGGCCCGTTCACTGTGTCCTCATACAGGCAAAAGCCTAGACAACCAGCTGCCCTGACCCTTCTGCACAGTGTCACTGCCTGTAGAAGCAAATTCCTCATACCTGGAATACCTCCCTTTGGCTCAACCTCCTAATACTATGAAAATGGAAATTAAACTTTAACCTCAAATTTTTGCAAGGGCCATAGTGCTGAATCCACTCCTCCCCTCCTTTGCTGGATACCTCATGGAACTGCCTGCTGACTTGTCTTTGTGGCTTTCTTATCCAAGAGATCTTAGGGGGGATTTTCCTTCTGTCTGGAAAGAAGTATGTTGTGTGACTGGAGTTGCACTGACAGTGAACTTCAACTACTATGGACACAGGAGATCTGGAGAGTCTCAAGGCATCCTGACTGCTTGAACTCTAGGCCTGGGCGTTATCCCTGAGCTCTTCAGCCCAAGGCTACCACCCTACTTTTTGAGCCACAGCCCTAGTTCCCCTTTTTTTAGTGATTAATTGGAGATAAGAGTCTCATGTTCTTTAGTGCCTGGGCTGGCTTTGAACCTCGAACCTTGGATCCTCAGATTTCAGCCTCCTGAGTAGCTAGGATTATAGTATGAGCCGCTGAGCCTGGCTCATCATGACTGCATTGCATTGCATCTAGTGATGAGGAAATATGGCATTATCGGATTAATCCAAGTCCAACGAAGGGTCTGGAAGAATAATGGAAGCATTTGAAGACCTCATTGTGAAAGCAGGTTGCTTTCCCCTCTTACTTTAGCCTGTATGATGAATAGGTGCACAGTTATATGCTAATCACATTACATAAAACATGGCCAGTTCCTTCTATGTCTGCTAAGTAAGCACATTTAAATGTTTGGGTATGAGCTTTCTATTCTACTCTTGTTGATCAGATTCTCCCTCTTCCTCTAGGAGGAAGTCAATAATACATTACAAGGGCTATGAATTTCTCAAAATATCATATATGCATCTTTTAACTCATTGTTTGGGAAATGTTTTCCTTTGTTTCAAACCCTTGAACAATGAAAATTGGAAGCCCATGCTTCTTATATCTATCAATACTAAAACATTATTAGCTAAGACACAGATTCATTAGGCCTTACTTAAAACTTGGTATATTTATGAATATTTATTCAAAATAAAAACATCTATATTCTTATTCACTTTGAGCAATTTTCTTTTTCTTTTTTTTTTTTAACCGGTCATGGGACTTGAACTCTGGGCCTGGGTGTTGTCCCTGAGCTCTTCAGCTTAAGGCTACTGTACTACCCCTGGAGCCACAGGGCCACTTCTGGTTGTTTAGTGCTTAATTGGAGATAAGAGTGTCATGGACTTTGTGCCACAGCAGGCTTTGAACCTCAGTCCTCAGATCTCAGCCTCCTGAGTAGTTAAGATTAGAGGTGTGAGTGACCATGCCCAGCTTGAACAACTTACTTTTCTTATTTCAGTATCCACAATTTCTAAGAATCAAGGAAAGAACATGGAAATAAAGGGGGGAAGGGTAAACAAATGCAGCAGGGTCCTCTAAGAATCTACTATCCATGGGGTAGTTTAACGTGAATTAAACCCATGTACCATTTCATTTACTGTTACAATTGCCACATAAATTGGACTGGATTTCTCTTTACTTTATAGATAAGACTAACTAGTATACCATTTTAAAGAAAAGATCCATTAAGCGATACAGATGGTGAGTTACCATAGATGTCTTTTGGCCAGTTTTCAAGCCTCCATGGATGTCCAGAGATTTTTTGTAAAGCTTCTTTATTTTCACAGTCCTGGGATCATGCTGCTAGAGATTTGAACTCAGAAATTGTATAAATCCATTCCTGCTGCTACAGCCAAATACCAAAGACTGGGCAATTTATAAGCACCAAAAATGGGTTCCCCAGAGTGCTGGCAATTAGGTAGTCTAGTATCAAGACATCAGTAGACTTAGTATCTGGTAAGTGCTCATTATCTTCTCACAGAGTAGAAAGGCATAAAAAGTGGGCTAATGATGTGTTCTCACATGGTGAAATGAACACTCTCTTGAATGTTCATCTCTTTGGTAAGAACTTTAGTTTTATCCCTGAGAGACCCCAACTCTGAATGCTACCACAAATGGGATTACATATTTCAACATGATTCCTGCAGGCACATAAACATTCATGTCTCTACAGTATATGTTTATATTTAAGATCCAGACTAATTTGAATACAGGTTATCTAATTTGGTTTCTCCTGCTAATGAATTCACTGCACAGCCTTTAATTTGTCTCTTTTATCTCTCCATTCAAAATTTTTCTCTCACATCTAATTTGTTGTCTCTTTTCCAAATAAAAGTATTCAAATGTTCCCATTACCTTCATTTGATTATTGGAATACACCACCCTTAGCACCTAGCTGTCACTAATGCTATTCAACTCACTCATTGTGATCTCCATATGAATCTGCTCAGAGTGGCTCTGATATCATTTTTCGTGTCTAAAACTTTCAATAGCTTTTTAAAGAAAAACCTATTCAATGTTATTTACAGAAGTGTGGTAAGGAAAATTTTAATCAGGATCACAAATATAGCCATAAGGACCACAGTAAATAAGATTTTCTGGTGATGAGAGATTTGATTAAACTCTGGATACCATTTAGGCAAATGAAAATTTATTGCCCCAGGGCACTAGAGACCAGTGAATGAAAAAAGAAAAAAAAAGCCCTAAAAGGATATATCAGAGATACTGCGGGATTCTGGCAAAACTAATCTAATAGGATGATCCAAACATTGCTGGTAGACTGTGAGAGGAAGAGGAACCTGATCAGACAGAAAGAGTACATATATCAAGCACTGGGAACACTTGCTAAATTATATAATAGAACACTTGGCTAATGCTGAGTTACATGAAAGTGTGTTGCTAAGGCCTAGAAACCTGAGCAGATATTGGCCAAACAATGAAACTTGTCATAGCCTAAAAATTCCATTCTACTTCCAATTTTCCATCTTCTGACTCAAGTCTTCTGATTTTGCCTTAGCTCACACCCCTTTATCACTAGATAATCTAGTGATTTTTCTCACTCATGCTCTTATGTTACTGTATCCCTAATCCTATTTCTCAAAAAGTTTTATGTTCTCTTTATCTCTTGCCATCCAAACTTACCTACTTTTGTTCTCATTTTAGTTTCTCCTCTTGAATGTTGGTTCCTCTTTTGGGTCTACCAAAACACTTTTTTCTTAAACTATAACTTTTCATACAAAGTTTTATCTCCCTTAAGAATTTTTCTAGACACAAATGACCTCCTCTTCTCTAAATACATAGTTCTTCTTGACTTTTTTGACAATTAACACATACTTCTATTGTATACTTTACAATGCTATCTGTGTGATTATTGCTTTTCTTAAGAATATTTATCTCAATTACCTAGAGGAAATATATCTTTTGTTCAGATAATATGAATAATACTTAGACGCAGTGTTTATCGCAACATAGATGTATCACTTATCTTTTAATGACTGTTTACTACATGTTAGTCATCAGACAAATATCAACTACTGAGATTAATTTATGTAACATAGCGTAGATCTAGTCACACCCTACTTACTCATCACTTCATAATTTGTGATCTTCTCATTAGAATATTAGAATATTAAGTTATATATACAGAAAAAACAAAAGGAGACAATGTCTGTGCACTAAAAGAAATAATAAGTACTTTATTACAGAATGTATGGCTTTCATGAACTTGTGTCATGTGTCTTTAAACTTACCTTCACCTTATGGAAGTGACTTTTGTTAGCAAAAGACAAAATCATGTTTAATAGGCATGTGAATTTCAAATAAAAACCATTTATTTTGAATATAGACCGTAAAAGAATGTTCCAAAAGTTCAAGTTATGCTCCCAGTAATCATTCTAATTTTCCTTCAGCAAGGTCAGTTGTGGGACTAGGGGCTTTTTGGCATTCCCCAGAGAAGGATTAGCAAGAATAGGCCCCATACAAGGTACAAAGACTCCTGTGCTAACGAGTTTAATTTGATCATTAAGACATCAGAGAATTCATAAAATCTAATTAATTATGATAAATTGATATTTTACCACCAACAATATGACTCAATTTCTTGGGACAACTAGAGCCTCTTTGAAGAAAATTCCAGCCATTAAATAGACTCTGATATTTATAGTTAATAGAATCTTTTACATATTGTCTCTCATTAGAAATTTAATTCTCTATTAAGACAGACAATCTGTCTTATTTTGAACCCTACACCATTTAACTATGATATTGAAATATCTCAAAGCTCATAATCTGTTATGGAAACTCCCTTTGAAGGATGTTAGTAAAAATCTCTAAGCAGTTTCCACTTCTGATGTAAACAGGCTCAATTTACCATTTTCTTCATATCTTTGTTCTACTTTCTAAGATTTTGGAGAATACCTTGATGTTTACTTGTTCTGGAATCTTCTCTCCAGCTATATCCTCCTGAACTCTAGAAAGCAAAAAGCATATCCATAATTCTTTGCGCCCCATTCACGATATTATGATATTATTTAGCAATACTAGCTAAAATAGCAATACCAAAAAAATAAAGAAAAACCTCACAAAATATTTAATGATCAACACAGAACCCACTTTTTTGAACTCTTGACCTGACAGCTGCCCTTGATTTCTTTTTGGTTTAACGCTAACCCTCTCTTCCTTTGAACCACAGCTTCACTTCCAATTTTCTGGTTGTTATTTAGAGATGAGTCTAATGGACCTTCCTGCCTGAGCTGCCTTTGAATTGTGCTCCTCAGATCTCAGCCTCCTGAATACCTAGGATTAAGGTGTGAGCCACAGGCACTGCCTGGCTTGTATTTCTCTTTCATGTCAATTCTATGGCAAATCTGACTGGAGAAAGTACATAGCTCATTTACAAGCACAGATTTGGGGATGAGGCTCCTTCCAGCTAATGGATTCCCCATTTCAGCATGTGGCTTTCAAGAAAGGCATGCTTCTCCACATCAGTTCTGTGGGAGGAGAGCTGCTGGAGGCCCATCTGCTTCACTGTTGCTTGATATGGATGTGACATTCATTACTTTTGGCCATCGCTCATTCATAAGAACTAGTTCTACTGTAGCTAGAGACAACTGAAAAATGTAGTCCCTAACAGGATGGCTTTTTTTTTCCCCAAGACATGAGAAAGGGTGTCAATGTATGTGAAGTAATGCACCTTCCATCTGGCGAATGTAATGTAACCCTTCTATTAATTACAATAAAAATTATATGGGAAAATAAATAAATAAATAAATAATTATATACTAAGGAAGAGAAGGCAAAATATTTGGCAAGTATTTGGCTGTTTCTATTCATCCCATTTAATATTTGATTTGGGGCAGATAAATTGATCACACCATTTTAAAAACTCACCATTCTTTCCTATCCAAAAAGTAACTTCTTGAATATGTATTTACCTCTGACAACTCTTTTTCCCAAACTAGATTTGTCTATCAGTTTTCTTAAATGTTCAGGGTAAACCTGTCATCCATGGTACAATCAATACTACTGTTTTACCAACCCACTTGCCTATATCTATTTTGGTGTAAAATGTCCTAGATTCAAAAACATACTCATTAAGAATCATGAGAGATTCATTCCTCAAAAAGAAGAGAACTGTGTGCTGTATATGTATTGTTGAATTTAATCTCATCAAAACTATAGAAATATTGGAAGAAAGAAGAGTCAGTGAACAGTTTCTAGTGATCTATATTAGAAATGAGTATTAACATAAAAGTAAGCAGCAAAATTTAAACAAGTATATATATATATATATATTAGTTAATTATCTAGTTAGTTAATAGAAGGACAAAATGAAACTGCCCATAAGTGGGCATTTTCAAGAACTGTATACCATTGAAATGAAACATTGATTTGAATATGTAAGTGGTTAGTGCAAAGTGTTTCTTTGTATTTATTATCACTAATTATTTACCCCCACTGAAGATAAGAAGAAAATCATGACTGTTATATTTTTTGGTTCATTTAGAAACAAATAGAAGATGAGAGACAAGAAAGAGAGGGAGGAAGGGAGACAGGGAGGAAGGGAGGGAAAGAGAGAGATGAGAAAGAGAGAGAGTGTTGTGTAAGGGAAGGGAGAGGGAGAGAAAAGACAAACAGAAGAGAGGGAGAGACAAAAGAGAGAGGGAGATAAAGAGACAGAAGGAAGGGAGGGAAGAAGGTTGAGGGAGAGATTGCTGTTTGTTTTTACTATAAATGTGTACATGAAGGTTTTAGTTAATAGAAGATAATGATTGGCCAAGACTAAAGTGAAATTACAGGGTTGGCAGTACTTCTCAGTGATAGAGCCTTTGACTGTTACTATCCTGAGTTCAGTCTTCAGCATCAAGTTGTAACATGCTAACTCGTGTCTTTTACTAATCCAAGATTTCTTTATTCAAGAAGTAGTCGGTAGACAAATTCACTAACATTTCCCACTTTCATTTCAAATAACTATGAAGAGGGTCAGAAACTGGAAACACATGTTCCACGAATATTTTTTTTAAAAGATACATGCAAGGGCCGGGAGTTTGGCCTAGTGGTTAAAGTGCTTGCCTAGCATGCATGAAGACCCGGGTTCGATTCCTTGGTACCACATACATAGAAAAACAAGCCGGAAGTGGTGCTGAGGCTCAAGTGGTAGAGCTCTAGCCTTGAGAAAGTACAAGCACAATGCTCAGGCCCTGAGCTCAAGCCCAGGACTGGAAGAAAAAAAAAAGACACATGCAAAAAGAATAATGCATGCAAAGATAGCAAACACAAAAAAGTGGAAAGTATTAAACCATAGATGTCTCTGAGCTTCCCAGAGTTCTGGAAAAATGTGAGTACCTTCCTAAAGGAAACACAAGAAAATTTAGAGTACAGAATATGCTCCAATTCAGTCTTTAAAATATCAAAGAGAAATGGGAAAAGCATGAAGAGTGAAAAGGATGGAGGCCTTAAAGTCCCTCTATCTAGAACATAAAAGTCCTCATTATCACATTTGATAGATTTCCCCTAGTGGCTGTAGTCATTTTTCCCTTCTTTCCCCCCATTATTTATACAGACAAATATTCTTGACTGGATTCTAATATGTTTTCTTCACAAAAATCTGGGCTATTCAAAGATGTGAAACCAACCCAGATGCCCCTCAGTTGATGAGTGGATCAACAAGATGTGGTATTTATACACAATGGAATTCTTTGTTGCTGCCAGAAAGAATGACATCGCCCCATTTGTAAGGAAATGTAAAGGCTCAATGGTTTCCCTCACTTGTCATAATCAGTAGAAACCTTGGGCTCTCCTAGCAGAGATTTGCAATACAGCAAAACCTTGATACAAAAGGCCATATAGTAGGACGCTAAATGAAAGGATCTCTAGGATATAGAAACATAAGCCATATAATGAATGATTGTTGTCCTTAAGGTACTATGTTATCTCTCATCTCTTTTGCTGTCCCTTGGTTATCTCATATTGTTACAGTATCTCACTTTGTTACCTGATATATCGGACATATTTGTATTTGGTTATTTGAAATTGGATAGGGAAGGGGGGAAAACAAGATGAGGGGTGGGGGGGAGGGAAATGGGAACCAAGACATGTGAAAGGGTATCAATGTATGTGAATTAATGCACCTTCTATCTGGCAAATATCATGTAACGCTTCTATTAATTACAATAAAAAATACATGAAAAAATCATATTAAGTGAAGTAAGCCTGACTCGAAGGCTCAGTGGTTTCCCTCATTTGTCCTAATCAGTAGAAACATTGGGCTCTGCTAGCAGAGATTCAATAGAACAAAACCTAGACACATAAGGCCATATAGAAAGATGCTAAACGAAAGGACCTCCAGGATATAGAATCAAAAGCCATATAATGAGTGATTGTTGTCCTTAATGTACTATGTTATCTCTCATGTCTTTTGCTGTCCCTTGGTTATCTCATATTGTTACAGTATATCACCTTGTTATCTGATATATATGCGTAGTTGGTTATTTGAAGTGGGATAGGGAAGGGAGGAAAAAAAGATGAGGTGCGGGAATGGGGGCAGAGAAATGGGGATCAAGACATGAGAAAGGGTATCAATGTATGTGAAGTAATGCACCTTCTATCTCGTGAATATAATGTAACCCTTCTATTAATTACAATAAAAATATATGGAAAAAACAAATGGTGAACAAGTAATCTGAGATCATGTTAAGATTTTTCTTGTTATTCAAGAGTTCCAAACGGAATGACATTCTTACTTACTCAAATTCAAATTTAGGTAAATAGCGTCTCTCCACTTGTGAATGAACTTTATCCATGCAGGTCATAAAAGAACCTGCCAGATGTCTGAAGTTACTCTCAATTTAAAGCTGCAAAGGAACGTAATTAGGTTGAATAGGAGCTATGACTTCAAAACAAAGATAGATAGTTCATTTCAAATAATAAAATGTCAATATTTGAAGAAAATGAGACTGTACAAATAATAAGCAGTGTTAGTCCCTCCACAAATTATGTGTCAGCTATTATAAATATTGAAACACAACACTACATCACTAGAACTATCCTTATTTAGCTAGTTTCATCTGGTAATAAACAGAAATTGTATTTGGTGGATAAAGCTAAAAGAAGAAGAAACTGCTCTGCCCTTTCTTTTTCTTGATGAATTTGGCTCAGGGTGAGAATAGCAAATTAGGTGTTAACAGAGAAAATAACTTGGCAGCCTGAAAGATCAAAAAAAATGTGACCAAGCCAGTCACATCACTATCAGTACCACATGCTATATAGTTAGGCTGAGTGGGCAAAATCCTTTAGGATATAAAATCTAAACAGGTGATCTTGCCAATAAAATGATGGATCTGTATGCATCTTTAGAATGCCCAATTCCTTCCCTCCAGGCTTCTAATTGTGAGGAGGAGATTTTGTATTTATTCATCAATCATATTTTATTTGACCGTGCAGATGCAGTATATTTTTTTCCAATATTCTCGGCAAAGAATAAAGTCAGGACATGCTGACTTATTTTCAAAGTTGAAACTTCATTAAAATGTTTGTCCATAAAAAAGTAGAAAAAAATGACAATACATATTTCAAGTTGATGGCTAAAAGGGAAAGAAAGAGTTCCATATTGTGTAAATATTCCTTTTATGTGCTTCAAGCTGGATACAGTAATATTACTGGGTAAGTTATGATATTAATAGAGAACCAAAGTTGTATATCAGTCCATCTGTTGAGAGGAAAGCTGTCAGAATCATGTCCAATAGTTACCAACCATTGTAAAGCTTCCCCCAAATAACCTTTGCTTTTTGTTTTCAATTTTTGCCTAATTGTGTTGCTCTTTGTGTAATGATCCCAGTTTCCAGAATATACAGAAATGGGTACAGACTAATAAGTACTACTCTTCTTTCCATGGTGACAGCAAAGGTTAGGAAAAAGGGTTCAGCCTCTCTATGGAGTCATCCTGGATCCTTGAGCCAGATACAAGCCTGCTACAGTAGCAACAGTGGAGTTAAGGGTGTGGGAAGATATATCGCCTACCAAAGGCATGCTGCCAGCTTGCAGCAGAGAAATCCTGGCACATACCAAAAGACAGCTGTGCTACTTGCTCTATGGCTGGACAAAAAAGAGGGGAAGTCATAGAGGAAGAATGTATTATTTATACATGCATTTTTCATATATTTTATTGTAATTAATAGAAGGGCTACATTATATTCACCAGATAGAAGAGGCATTACTTCACAAATATTGATACCCTTTCTCATGTATTGGTCCCCATTTCCCTCCCCCCGCCCTCACCCCTCACCTTGATTTTTCCCCTTCCTTCTCCTATTTCAAATAACCAAATAAACATATATACAATATATCAGATAACAAGGTAAGATACTGTAAAAATATGAGATAACCAAGGGACAGCAAAAGACATGAGAGATAACATAGTACATTAAGGACAACAATCACTCATTATATGGCTTTTGTTTCTATATCCTGGAGGTCTTTACATTTGGTGTCATTCTATATGGCCTTGTGTATCTAGGTTTTGTTCTATTGAATCTCTGCTAGGAGAGCCCAAGGTTTCTATTGATTATGACAAATGAGGGAAACCATTGAGCCTAAGTTCCTTTGAGTCTGGCTTACTTCACTTAATATGATTTTTTCTAAGTCTTTCCATTTCCTTACAAATGGGGTGATGTTGTTCTTTCTGACAGCAGCATAGAATTCCATTGTGTATAAATACCACATTTTGTTGATCCACTCATCAACTGAGGGACATCTGGATTGGTTCCATATCTTTGCTATGGTAAATAGTACTGCAATGAACATTGTTGTGCTAGTGGATTCAGTATGTCCTTGTTTCTGGATGGTTGGGTAAATGCCAAGTAGTGGAATTGCTGGGTCATAGGGGAGCTCTATGTTTAGTCTTTTGAGGAGCTGCCATACTGCTTTCCATAGTGGCTGAATCAGTTTGCACTCCCACCAACAGTGTAGTAGTGATCCCTCCTGGCCACATCCCCTCCAGCATCTGTTGATATTAGATTTCTTGACCCTGGCCATTCTAACTGGAGTGAGGTGGAATCTCAGAGTTGTTTTGATTTGCATTTCTTTTATGGCCAGTGATGTCGAGTATTTCTTCATATACATGCATTTTTATACTGTGGACTGATGGAAAAATGTGTATGGACAAAGTGAATCAAGGAAAGTATTAATGTTCTGATGTGTTTTATGATTATAATAGACAGTGCTACACTGCTTAAGACTCTATCTGTCTCCATTCCTCAACTCTACAATCAAGAAAAGAGAAGGGGTAGTGATGTGCCAGAACTAATGCACCCACTACCTGACCATTATCACTGTAGCACATTACTCTGACAATAAAATAAAATTAGAAAAAAAAAAAGAAAGCCGACACCGTGGCTCACGCCTGTAATCCTAGCTACTCAGGAGGCTGAGATCTGAGGATCAAAGTTCAAAGCCAGTCCAGGCACAAAAGGAACTGAGACACTTATCTCTAATCAACCTCTAGAAAATGGGAAGTGGAGCTTGGCTTGAGGATAGGGCGGTAGCCTTGAGCTGAAGAGCTCAGGGATTGTGCCCAGCCTGAGCTCAAGCCCCATGACCCACAAAAAAATTTTAAAAAAGAAAAGAAAAAGAAGCTAGAACCAGGTGAATAACATGACTCTACTTGTACTTGCAAGAACAGTGAAAACTCTAAATGGAAAAGGCTTTCCTTTGAAGCCATGCAACTGGCACTGTTTTCTTCCTCAGTTTCTCCATTCTGTGTACCGGCTCTGAAAAATCCAAACTCCTCTATTAGGAAGTTGAGGCATGATCACTAATAAAATAATGTTTCATGTCCTTAGCTTCAAAATCTGATAATAATAATAGTCATGTGAAAAATGGTTTCAGTATTCAGCATTTTCCAGACTTAACTAAGGGAAGGGCAATGGCTTCTCTCTCTGCTCCATCCCAGGGAATGGCAGGCTTTCACTTTCTAACTATGGGCAGGTCAGAAATTTGGGCATGACCACTACCTTAGCTCTAAATCTAATCAATCAAAATTCCTTTTAATACCACAAAATATTTTATGTCTTTCCCTATTGGGATCTGCTTTCCTTACTTCCTCCAGGAAGCTTATCAGTAGCTTGTTCTCTATGGAGCTATTTTATACTTTGATTTACACTATCCTTCACTTTAGTTAATGGAGCCCATATGCATAGAATTTTAAGACATTCTGTTCTTAGATATGAGGCATTTGAGGAAAATGTGTAATTGGGAAAGCAGTGAACATACCAAAGCAACGGGAGGAAATCAATTTGGAGGATCCCTGGATGATAGAGAAAAATATATATACACAAATAAAATTATCACTATCCTCAGATACATGAGAACAAAGTTCCATAAAAATACCATTCTGATAAATGAAATTAAGAAACTCAATGGAAGAATTAAGAGCTAAATTCAAGGGAATCTGGCACAAAGAAGGAATAAGCAAAAAAACAAAATTGTAAATCATTTGATAAATCCAAGTCAGAAAAAAATAATACACACACACATACACACATATGTACACTTAATTTCTGTGTGTGTGTGTGTGCTTCATCATTAACCTTCTGGACAACATACCAAATATGTTACCAGAACATTTAAGGCCCCTAATCAAACTTGTAATCCCCTTGTATTTGGCAAGAAGAGAATTCAGGCAAAACACAAATATAGTAAAGATGATAGGTATGTTTATTGGAAAAGAAGTGTGTGAGGAAGGTGAGAACACATGACTTAGACATGCTATTGGAACACAGCACTTTAGCCCAAGTCAGTCATCATGAACCATCCCCCTCCTCTCCCAGCTTGACCTTGGGTAAAAGAGTGAGAACTGCAGTCCTTGACCATGGCTTTCTGATTGGTGAGTTTCTTTTCTGTTTCCTGTAAGGATGGCCAAAGATTTCTTTGTCCTGTCCTTAATTTCTCATTCTTTCATCCTCCTTACTTTCTCATTTTTTGACCCTTTGCCCCCATTTCACTGTCAGGCAAGTTTGAGGTTATCAGCTTATCCTGTCATCAGCATATAGTTTAGAACACAATTCCCTGGTTGACTGCCTTCTACCATTCTTATCAATAGCAATAGATGTCAAAGAAAAGTAAGAAAGGTATCACCAAAAATATTAAGCAAAACCAAGTGCCAAAGTAGAAGAGCACATATTTTAGACTAAACAGAGCTGAACTAGTATTAACGAGGTCTATAAACTTAAAATTCACAAAGAACATTTTTGTGAAATTTAGAATATTCATATCAAGAAAAGGTGTAATAACATTTTGGAGATAAGCAAAAAAAAAAACCCAAAAAACAAAAATAGAATCACAGAAGGTTTACATTTTCAAATGTCCTTTGAGTTTTCCACAGTGATAATGATTACCAAAATAAAAAATACTGTTAAAATTGTAGAAGAGGCTTTAATCCAGAATATTTTTTTCTAAGACAAACTGTTAGTTATGGTGAAGAGAATTCAAGGGCATTTTAGGTCTGGAAGAGCATTTAGTATGTATTTTTACTACAGGAATTTTAAAAAACATCTTTGAAGATATTCTCAAAGTAGCAACAACACAAAAAATGAAATCATGTAATTTATGACAAAGGAAATCCGTGGGACTTGCTAAGGTGCTGAGGAGAGGAATTCTCTAGATGGAACTGGATAGCATGTCTAGAAACTTAACCATCCAAACAGAAACAGGTAAAATGGAGGCTCTAAAAGAGAATGTTTCCAATAGAATAAAATTGATCATCTATAAAGCATTTTAGTATATCAACTGAGAATTGACTATTGCTCATATAAAAGAAATTAGGTAAACATGCCATGATGAAACATGGGTAGAAAGAAGATATTGCACATGAGAAGAAAATGCAATCTCAATTTACCATGTCTTATGCATGATGAGAATTTATTTGGGAAAATTTCACCCCAAATTATTTACTGAAGTCATGGTTATCTCACATTCAGAGAATGAAGGCCAGGGACTAGAAATACCCATATGTAAATTGGGATGGGGATAAGAAAGCTAAATTATTATTATTAACAGAAGGAAGTATATAAGAAATGACTGAATGCTACTTAGAAATAGAGTTAAATGTCAAAGCAACCAATAACACTGAAAGAAGTTGCTTTCAGTAAAAGTGGGAAATGGCAAAGTCATGAAAATAATTATTTCCACATCAAACTTAGATAGTTTCAGAATAACATGCATATATTCTACCTTTGTGTTTGGCAGTTTTAGGCATTATCTACTTTCTTCCCAGTATGGGAGGTGATTTTAACCACAGGTATTAATTCACAGGTGCATATTGCAGTTTGCTTTCTTTCCATTTACAGACATTGGAACCCATATGGCAAATGATGCTTTTCGGTATTTCAGTTAAACCTTTTTGTCAACATTAAGTTACTGACCATTTCATTCAGTTGGCCTCTAAGTCTTCTCTACACTCCTAGTGATCAAATGGTGGAGAAAAGAACAAGTGCATGTAAAAAGACAGGTTTTATTTAATCCAAACCTAAGCCTGCGAATAAAGGAAATAAGTACTTCAATAAAACTATGTATGTAACTGCACCCAACTGCAAGTTCAAGCCAATGTACTATCATCTTCTAAAATTTCTTCTAAAATTTCTTTTAAAATTCCATGTAATGGGAAATGACTGGCAAAAGTATGTAAATTCTATACGGTGTTAACTAAATTGTTTTATTAATCTGATTGGTGGCATCATAAGTCCTTTCATTTCTTCATATGAGGATCTGATTTCTTACCTCTAAGAAAATGATTTCTCAAATCTAGATGAAATGAGAAAATAGAAGACTGAGATACAAGGCATAAGAAACATTTGTTTCTTTCCAATTCGTTGTCAGTGCCGTCCTACTATGAAACAACGTGTTTTTGATTTTCCTATTTGGATTGCACTTCTGCTTAGGGAATTGCTCACATTTCAATCTTTCATTTCTTTGGGGGACAACCAGTGAAAAGTGATTTTATAAGTTACAGTTATGACCTTTTTAGGATTCTGTTATTTGATTAAAAAGTATCAGAGGTGTGCTGTCTGGCAGTGTTTATTGCCTGTAACAATGCAATCAGAAATGCAACCAAAGAGTAATCTGTAAGGGGTGATGGATTCATTCACAACAAATATTTATTGTTACTGATGCAATTCCATACTGAAAACGAAATACACCAGAGATGTGTTTGTCTTCTCCTCTTGGATCCCATGACAGTACACTCTCGGTGAAAACAATTTATATAGATGACATTTCACTCCTTCAGAGATTCAAAACCCCTGAATTAGATCCAAGTGAAACCTTGCTTTGTAAGCTGTCTCCAGAGAAAAGTAGTAAAGCATGATGTAAGGATGTTCTGTCACACTGCATCTCTTCAGCAGTGTAGTCAGCTGATGCTTGAGGGACGGGACAGGAAGAACTGTCCCATGACCTTTGCAAATGATCCATGAGATCAAAACTATTTCACAGAAATAGCATGAAGTTTGTTTGTTATCCCGTGTTAACATTTGCCTTGATGGTACACAAGCAATGGCAGGTAAAATCTCACTGCCTTAGAATAAATCAAAACATTGGCACCAACTTGCTATAATGCATCTTTTGAACAACTCTTTTAGATATAATTTGCGTATAATTCATGTAAGGATGCAGTTTAATGGCTTTGTAGATTCACAAATACATTGAGTCATACCTCTATCATTGTTAGAACAGTACCTCATCTCTAAGAAAACCCCTTTAGCATTGAGGCCTCATCCCTTACCACTCCCCAGTTCCCCAGTTCACCTGGGCTCTAAGCAATCTTTAATCTACTCTGTGTCTTTGTGGTATTGGTTTTCTGGATATTTCATATAACTGGTTTCTTTCCCCTACCATAATATTGTGGTAGGTCATCCACAATTGAACATTTTTTTTTTTGCATCATGGGGCTTGAATTCGGCCTGGGTACTGTCCCTGAACTTTTCAGCTCAAAACTACCACCCTACCCTTGAGCCAAGCCCCTCTTCCCATTTTCTACAGATAAGAGTCTCAAGTTCTTTTGTGCCCAGGCTGACTTTGAACCTTGATCCTCAGATCTCAGCCTCCTGAGTAGGATTACAGGCATGAGCCACCGTGCCCAGATTCATTTTTTTTAATTAGGGACAGATACCATGTTCCATTCTATGTATCATTGTGCTTATTCATCCATTGATGGACATGTGCATTATTTTAACCTTTTATCTATTATGAATAATATTGCCATAAATATCTAAGTTGTTACATGTGCATATGTGTTCTTTTCTCTTACAAATATACCTGGAAGTAGATCTACTGTATAACTGTTTGGGCATTTAAGGAATTGCCAGATGTTTTCCAAAATGATTATTCCACTTTATTCCTACCAAGAGTGAATGAAGACTCTGCTTCTTCACATCCTCACCAACAAGCAATTCCATTGATTCTGAGTGGATGTGACATGTAATTCTACGTGATTCTTGTGAATGTGAAATATGGTCTAGTCATGGTCTCAATTTAAATTTACTTTTGATGACTAATGATGCTAAGGACATCTTCAAATGCTTATTGGTTGTTTTCATATTTTCTTCAGCCATCAGTACATTTAAATCTTTTGCTCATTGTTTAAATTGGTTGTCCTTTTTTCTGTTCATTGGTAAAGAAAAAAACAATTTTATATTCTACCAAATATATTACATTTTGTCTAAGACCAATAATACATATGCATACTGATACATTTGTTTGCTTTTTTAATGTTAAGAAACAATAGAAGAAAGTATCTGTGCTGCCTTTCAAAATTATATGAGTAGTTTTATGATATCTTTTATATATTGCCATAGAGAAAGACATCTTCATACAATAATCCTTCAATTACCATTCAGATTTCATGAATAACTAAGGGTATTCTCTTTCTTCCAATACACTAAAATATAAGCATATCATGTCTAATCCCATTAAGAATGACATTTTTAACCAGGGATATTTAAGTATTGAACAATTGGCTTCCCTTTTATATCCCTTGCCCACATCCTCTTAAATCATAAAACACCATACATGATGTCACACAAAACTCACTTTTTAAAGGGAAGGCATCATTTCTTTCATTTACTACTTGACAAACTCCAATAAAATACTAGGGCAACTGTATTTGTTAAACCCATTATTAATATTTGGGGATATGATAGAGTATTATTTCTTAAAATTCTATAGAGAAGTAATAAATAAATCAGTAATCTGACAGATGATCTATGAATCTACCCATAATGTAGGGCATTATCTGCTCCTCATGATGGATAAGCTCTTTTTTGGTGGGGTGGGGGCTCGTGAGCTTAAGCTCTGGGACTGAGTTCTGTCCCTGAGCTCTTTAGCTCTAGGTTACTGCCCTACCCCTGGACCTGGGCATTGCCCCGAGCTCTTCAGCTCAAGGCTAGCCCTTGAGCCACTGCACCACTTCTGGGTTTTTTCCTGGTTAATTGGAGATAAGAGCCTAGGCCAGCTCTGAACTGTGATCCTCAGATCTCAGCCTCCTGAATAGCTAGGATTACAAATGTGAGCTACCTAGATTAGCCTTTCTTAACTCTAGATTTCCAAGAAAGAAATTCTTAATTTCCATCTCTGAATATGCTATACATATCTTAATTTTAATTTCCAAAGATAACTCACTGTGTGAATATTTAGAGACCTGTATAATTTAGGAAAGAATCACAAAGGCTCAATAGATATGTGCTTATGTTCATATAAAATAATATTTAATAAAAGGAACACCAAGGAATGGAATTAAAGGTTTGTTTTTTTATTGTTACCTTTCTGTACCTTTCTCCTTGCAAGTTTATCTGTTTCAGAAAGCATATGGGGGGGATACACAGAAAGGGTGGGAAAAGGCATAAAAGTGCAGCAGTGACACTCACTGGACTCTAGGCTAAAAATGAAGAATATAACTTGTGGAAGAAACAAGAGAACTTGGCCTATGTAACTGTCACCTTTACAATAACAATATAAATATAGACATCCTTTTGGGGGGGGGCAAAGGGGGTTTGAACTTGTCTTGGGCACTGTCCATGAGCTCTTCAGCTCAAGGCTACCACCCTACCCTTGAGCCAAGCCCCACTTCCCATTTTCTAGAGGTTAATTGGAGATAAGAGTTTCCAGGCCTTTTGTGCCTAGACTGGTTTTGAACCTTGATCCTCAGCTCCTGAGTAGCTAGGCCACTGTGCCAGCCTTATACATCCTCTTAAGATAATCTTTAGATTCTATTCTCAACCTACTTGGCCTCAGAATTTTTTATTTTGCTCTGTAAATTTTTACAATGATGCTCAGCCCTTTGTTTAGAATTGTATTCAGCTCCTTTGTTTGATTCATTTTCCACATTTACTCTGGAACTTTTGGGGGTTAAACATGATAACTCTTACCATTTTTCATCATATGTCTTGCTTCTGCCTTCACTTTTACATGGCCACAATCTTTGACCTGGACTATTGCTAATGTCTTATAGTCTTATACTCTTCACTCTTCTTTATTTTCCACATTACAATGGAGTCAGTCTAATTCTGGTCTCTAAGGCACCTCTGGCAACTCCTTATAGTATGTATTTAGCCTTTATCATGTTCATCAGCTCAGAATGCATTTCAGCTGTATTGTTCTCTTGTCTTTTCTCAAACATTCCTAGCCTATATTTCTATAAGGATCTTTAACAATTTCCCCACCTTTCTTTGTGTTTCTCTGTAGCACTCATCACTTGATATATTGCTCATTTAAATGTTTGTTTTCTGCGTTTCAGAAACCAAGTATTCTTATGAAGTTGCTGAGGGGAGGAATCTTTATCTGACAGTTCATATTCTTGCCTCTTTCCCACTGCTAGTCCATTCCTAGATGACTATTTAGCATACAATTATACTGCAATAAATATTCATTAAATCAAGAAATTAATGAATTGATCACAAATGGAGATGGACTGCCTCTGCTTTCCTTTTGATTTTTGTGGAAATTGAGGAGAGCAATATTCAGTGAAGCACACTTATCAGTGCACAGGAGATGAACTCACTACCGTAGGACGTAGATGGAACTGATTGAGAATTTGAAGATTGCAAAAATAAACATTGACTTAAGTCCTGGGTCATTACAGAAGCGGTGTCATGATTTCTTGTTATTTGGATTTAAATTTGGCCTTTCAACCATTAATTGGGAACAAAAATTAAAAATTCACGATGGCAGGGCTCAGTGGCTCGGCCCTGTAATTTTAGATATTTAGGAGGCAAGGATCATGGAATCAAGGTTCAAGACCTCCCTGGGAAAGCCTGTAAGACTCTATCTGAAACAATGGCTTAGGTTGATGGTAGATATCTTCATCCCAGTTATAGGAAAAAGTACAACCGCTGGGTACAGTGGAACACACCAGCCATCCCCAACAATACATGAAAGCACAAGCAGAAGGATTGCAACTGAGGGTGTCCTGGGCATTAAGTGAGCACCTAGAGCACTCTTCTTTTTGTCCCCATTTCCCTCCCGCACCCCTCCCCTCATCTTGTTTTTCCCCCTTCCCTTTCCTATTTCAAATAAACAAATAATCGTATATACAATATATCAGATAACAAGGTAAGATATTGTCACAACATGAAAATAACCAATGGACACAAAAGAGATGAGAAATAACATAGTACATTAAGAACAACAATAGCATGTTATATGGCTCTTGTTTCTATATCCTGGAGGTCCTTTCATTTAGCCTCATCCTATATGGCCTTATGTATCTAGGTTTTGCCTTAGTGTAATCCTCTGCTAGGAGAGCCCAAGGTTTGTACTAATTATTGCAAATGAGGGAAACCATTGAGTCTATGTTCCTTTGGGTCTGGTTTACTTCACTTAATATGATTTTTTCCAAGTCTTTCAATTTCCTCACATCATTTCAATTACTTTTATTTTTTATTAAATAATTTTTATTGTGATTAATAAAAGGGTTACATTATATTCACCAGATAGAAGGTGCATAACTTGACAAACATTGACACTCTTTCTCATGACATGGTCCCCATTTCCCTCCTACCCTCCCCCCACCTGCTTATCTTGATTCCCCCCTTCCCTATCCAATTTCAAATAATCAATTAAGCACATATAAAATATATCAGATAACAAGGTGAAAAACTGTAACAATATGAGATAACCAAGGGATGGCAAAAGAGATGAGCGATAACATAGTACATTAAGGACAACAATCACTCATTATATGGCTTTTGTTTCCTTATCCTGGAGGTCCTTACATTTAGTGTCATACTATTTGGCCTAATGTCTCTAGATTTTGTTCTATTGTAAATCTCTGCTAGGAGAGCCCAAGGTTTCTATTGATTATGACAAATGAGGGAGACTATTGGGCCTATGTTCCTTTGAGCCTAGAGCACACTTTTAAAGGGAAATTTTAGTGTGGCTCAAAGTAGTAAAGCATCTGCCTACCAACCTCAAGACCCCAAGTTCAACCTAGAGCACTAGAAAATAAAAAGGAAGGAGTGTGGCCTAGCAGTAGAGTGCTTGCTTAGCATGCATGAAGCCCTGGGATTTTTTTGGTATCACATACACAGAAAAAGGTGGAAGTGGTAGTGTGGCTGAAGTGGCAAAGAGCTAGCCTTGAACAATAGTGCTCAAGGACAGTGCCCAGGCCCTGAGTTCAAGCCTCAGGATTGGCAAAAAGAAAAAGGAGAAAAAAGAAAAAGAAATGATGTGATGAAGGTCTTTCATTAGGGAAGAGTGCTACTGAAAGACAATCTTCATAAAATACTTGGAATGTGCTATAAAATAAAGTCATGGAACTGTTCCAGACTAGAATTTCCCCCAGCTCCACTGCTAATGAGCTGTTGCTTCTTTGGATCAAATACTAAATTTCATGTTTCCAGACAATCTTTGCCTGTCAAATGAGTGTTAGCTTAAGTAGTCCCTACATGTTTCATCAAACATATTATCTCAAAAAAAAGACATTGCAAGTGTAAGAAAAACCTGCAAAATGTTAAATGTGGTCCTCTGTGTTTAAGAAGTATGCTGATAGGGAATCAATGATTTTTACTTTGAAAACTACACATCTAATCAGTCACTTTAACTGAAATGATTTTATGAAAATCGCCGCTATTGGTAATCAGAGTGAGAATGGGTGATGAGCTATTGCGTGGTAGATCAGAGTTTCTTCATCATCTCTCCACTGCTTGCTGCCAGATCAAATAGAGACCATGTAAAGCAGGCTTCACTTAATCAAGAAGGCTTATGAAAATTCAGGCTGATGAGCAGGTAACAGGTCCATCAATGAAAGGTCAATCCAATAGTTACCTCAAGATTAATTCTGCAACCAGTCTGTGTTGACAAGAATACAGAATCTAAATAGTGCCTGTATGTAAGAAGATATGATCTCCAAATTAAAATAGCAGGATCTGCTTTACCTCTATAAATACAAGAAATAAAACACTTCCCAGGAAATGCTGATGACAGCTGATATTCTCTCCACACTGAACAATATTCCATCTTTGCAAACTCCTATAATAGGATGCACACAAATAAAATCATAAGTCAAAAATTCAGGTAATTTTAAGAACTAATCCCTCCAGCTTCCCCTTACAAGTGACTACTCAGACATTCCCTTTCCTGAAATATCTGTGCTAGGAAAAGGCATTTCATGGAAACAATATTTTTTTTACTAATAATCATTTCTTGTACCATAAACAAAAATATCAGTGGGTCTTTTATTGTGTCTGAGATGACACATTGGCAAATAAACATAAGGACTCAAATGTATACTGACTTTCCTGTGGCTCTAGACATGGATATGTGTGTCAGTTTTGGCTTCTGGTTAATTTCTCATTTATGCTATGTATCAGGCCTTGCAGTTTTGAGGGTTTTTTAATCTTCTTATCACCCCTGCAAAGCTAGGTTTGTTGTGAGTGTTTGGTGTCTTTACTCCCTTAGAGAATTCTAGTTCTAATCATGACAGCTTACCTATTTGTATTACCTTCTACAATGACATTCCACACCATCAAAACAAATGGATATTTCAGTCTATTAAAAATGATGTTTTTTTTAAGTTGTTAAGTTTTGTACACTTAGTATTAGAACTGAATGTGGACTCCTTATTGCTTGGAGCACCCAAACCAGAGATAAATATTTTCTGAGGGATTTGTTATTAGGTTGTCTTTTGGGAGAAAGTTTATTAAAACCTTGGTGTATGCTCAGTAATTTTTAAAAAGACTATTCCAGTAAGACATCCTTGAACTCAATAACCTAAACGTAAGTGTTCAAACCTTTAATTTGAAGTTATTGGAAATGTGCCACAACCTCAGAAAGTGAGATGATGTCTTTCCTTCTCCACCTCTTCTAAGAATTTGAAATCTTAAGTCATGCATTGACCTTTGCTGCTGAGGAAATCTTCAGAATATCACACTGCTATCATCACAAGAGTGTGACATGATGAAAGATTCAATAACTTCCCAGGTCTTATAGAGAGTAATTTTTATTTAAGTAAAACACACACACACACACACACACACACACACACACATTCTCATTCTCTCCCTCTCTCTCCCTCTCTCTCCCTCTCTCTCCCTCTCTCTCTCTCTCTCTCCCTCTCTCTCTCTCTCTCTCTCTCTCTCTCTCTCTCTCTCTCTCTCTCTCTCTCTCTCTCTCTCTCTCTCTCCTCTCTCTCCCTCTCCCTCTCCCTCTCCCTCTCCCTCTCCCTCTCCCTCTCCCTCTCTCTCTCTCTCTCTCTCTCTCTCTCTCTCTCTCTCTCTCTCTCTCTCTCTCTCTCTCTCTCTCTCTCTCTCTCTTTCCCAAAGTACCAATGATAATTTGTGTGTGAAAATCACCATAATCTTCTGGGAGTGATGGGTCACGCCTGTAATCCTAGTTACTCAGGAGGCTGAGATGTAAGGATCAAAGTTCAAAGCCAGCCTGAGCACAAAAGGACCCGAGACTCTTATCTCCAATTAACCTCTAGAAAAATAGAAAGTGGGGCTTGGCTCAGCCTTGAGCTAAAGAGCTCAGGGACAGTGCCCAGGCCAAGTTCAAGTCCCATGCCCCCCACCCCACCAAACACACACACACAAATCACCATAATCATTATCCTCATCATCATTTATTTACTACCTACTGAGATAAATGTGAGCATTATGCTAAGCGCTTACACACACACACACATACACACACACACACACACTATAGCTTATTTGCACTGATGGTCACACAATTCTGGTGTATATTTGAGCAGGTCTCTTTGAGATGTAACTTTACCACTGTCTATATCAAGAAGCAGTTTATTTTTCTCTTTCTTTGAATCTAGTCTGGTTTGGTATATGTTTCATTAAGTGAAAAGGGGGAGCCATTGTAGACATGACTGCTTTGGATTCCTGAGTCTTAACTATGTGAAGCCTTGAAACTTTTGCAGTTCCCACTCTTTTCCTCTTCCTGCCTGAGACACGATGTAAAAGTCAAATATTGTTTTCTTTGTGTTTTGGTCATCGGGCTTGGACTCTAGGCCTGGATGCTGTCCCTGAGCTCTTCAGGCCAAAGCTACCACCCTACCCCTTGAGCCACAGCCCCACTTCCAATTTTCTAGTGATTGATTGGAGATAAGAGTCTCTCGGTCATTAGAGCCCGGGCTGGCTTTGAACCTTGATCCTCAGATCTCAGACTCCTGAGTAGCTAGAATTACAGGCGTGAGCCACCGCGCCCAGCCAAACATTGGTTTCTCGGCCAATAAGACACCAGATAGGCAGGTGGGAGAGAGATACAGGCAACAGCCACTAGGTACAGGCCAACACTTCCCGGAATAGGAAAGGCCACCAGACAAAGTACACATGATCCCAGACCAAATTTCCAACCAGAAGTAAAGACATGGCTTTTGTCTTAAAGTAATCAATGTTTTAAATACAAAAGAAAATGAATAATTTGGGCCGGGAGTTTGGCCTAGTTGTAAAGTGCTTACCTAACATGCACAAAGACCCGGGTTAAATTCCTTCACCCACATACATGGAAAAAGCCAGAAGTGGTGCTGTGGTTTAACTGGTAGAGTTCTAGCCTTGTGGAAAGCCCAAGGACAATGCTCTGGCCCTGAGCTCAAGCCTAGAACTGGCAAAAGAAAAAATGGACAATTGAAACATTTTTCCTGATTGAATCTGCAACAGAAGAATGTACTCTCTCTAACCCATTCACCACATTGCTGCAGTATCCATTTGCCAACTGTTGACACTACCTCAGAAAATTGCATTTGAGGAATGATTAATTGACGTGAAGCGGAAAGCTATATTTAAAAGTTTTGATCATTGTCCTGGCTTCAAGGGTATCCAGAAGGGAAGCTATCTGGAACTCATTCTCTGGTTTCCCATTGCTTAGATATATGCATCAGGAAGTAAGGGGGTGCAAGCCCTCATATAACCATCGCTACTATCCCAGGCCCACTGCCCTTTCCTGAGGACACTATTGGTCACAGCACTGGTCTACTAAAAGGACCATTACTTCAATGAAGAGGTTTCTATTGCAGGCTGAGAAAATCTACTGGTGAGCCATATGAGTGACAGCATGATCCCTGGATACAGCTGATCTGACAGTGTTTGCCTAAGACTTGGTGTTGCACGAAGAGACATAATGAACTCTGGGGTGGGACTATGCTCTCACACAGGGTGAATTAAAACCAAATCTCCTCAGGAATCAGCTGTTAAAGCTTCAGAAGAATGTGGCCACTTCGGTTCTCACTTTCTGACATGATGGCTTCTTCTCCTTAAACAGAGAGAATGAGAAGGAAAGAGATAAAGCCTGCTGCTTTTGACATCTCCTAATGACTTAGCACAGGTGAACAATTCACCACCATACTTATAATCATGTATTATACATGAAATATGCTCTTTCCTCTGCCCACTCTCCATTCTACTTTCAGAACTTTCTCTTGTCCTTTTTTTTAAAGAAGTCAGAATACATGTTTTTCCCCCCTCTGTGTGTGTGCAGGTGTATTTGTGTGTTTTATTTACCTTTTTTATATTTTAGTTATCATTAGTTATACAAAGGAGTTGTCGTTCAACAAAGCAGTTTATGAATATGTCTTGATCAATGTCATCCCATCAACATTCTCATCCACCCCTTCCCTCTCTTTTCTTATTCATTTATACTTATACTTTAATCCTTCAATATTTAGTAGAATATACATTGAACTTTAGATTGCATTATTGCCACTTTTTGTCTTCATTTGTCTACTCCCTTCCGCTTTGGTCCAACTCTCCTCCTCTTCCCATTAACTGTTTCTTGGTATTTATTTTATTTAACTATGTCTTAACCATTCTAAGGAATAACACTAAGTTTTCACTTGAATCTACCATGTTTTATCATGTTTGTTATGCTCTGAATTCTTTATATAAATATGTTTTGCTATTTTTCTTCCAAGTAATAGCTTATCATCTCATAATTGTCTAAACACATCAGCCAATAATAAAGTTGATTAGATAAATGCTAAAAACAAAGTTCTTTGCAAGATAGCTATTTTAAGTGCAAAAATGTGGGAGGTACACACACATATTTTGTATGATGCAAATCATTATGAAGTTTTCATATATGCAGGATAAAGTAGAAAGATAGAGAAAGCATACTAAATAAAGCTAAGTAAAATAAATAAGAATTTACTGTTAATATTAAACAAGGGTAACTATAAAATAAGGAACATTACGTGGCAAAGACAGGCATCATATAATAAGGGGCTAATCTGCCAGTAAAGTAAAGCAATATTAGGTTCTTATGTATCTAATAAAGGCTTTCAAATAAGGAAAATCTTTGAAATTACAACGCTGAGTAGAGAAATAAAGCCATAATCACAGCAAATTTCTATGCAGTCTTAAAATTACCAAGAATAGAGAAAATCCAAATGCATATCAACCATCTTCATTACACTGACATTTTTAACACACATCACATCTTTTCTCAATGGAATTTTCTCATAGAATATTCACAAGCATAGACTGCATCATGAGCCACAAAACAACAACAAAACTGAAAAAGAACAGAAATAATGCCAAGGGTGTTCTTAGTCTTTATGAATGAAGCTAGAAATCAATGTCAAAAATACTTAGGGAACTCCAAAATATACAGAAATTCATTAAGTGCGTGAAATATTTATTTTCCTCTTAGCTTCTCTAAGATAGCATGGAGTATTTGTAGACTAAGACTATTTATTTAAACATAATTGTTTAAGAACTTGTGATATTTCAGACTATGTTTGGGTGATTACGTATTATCATGCAAATAAGAATTCAACAATTGATAAGACTTTGAAATTACTGAAAAAATTTTCAGCAATAAGTACATTATATATCCTAGATATTTATTAAATAACTTTTAATAAAGAAATACAAGTCATAACATGACTTTTCTGGATACATCTGTTGTCAAAACTGCATATGACCAAAGAAGAAATTATTTCCAGAAATTTCATTTGCAACAAAATCATTCTTAAATTTTCTTATAAAATACTTAGTATATTAAATTCTTGTTCTTTGTAATTAATTTGTATCATTTGATATGACTTAAAATAATAAAATTGTGTATCTTATAAATGTATCCTTATACACTTATTCTTTAATGTAAACAACCAAATGGTCTTTTGGGGGTTTATTTTGAGTATTTAGGTTTCCACTATATTCAGCCATTCATGAAAGGTATTAGTGGTGCTTTTGTTGCTCTTGAAACTATGTGTGAGGAATGGAGGCTCCAGTACCCAATGTATCCTGAATCACACATGTCTACAAGACATTGTATTGTAGCTCTATAATATCTTGGTTAATCTTCAATCACTGGCTTGTAGTTATTATTTGTCTACTTGCAAAAAAGAAAATGAAGGCAATGAAAATAGTCAGTTTATGCTTGTCACACAGCCAGAGCACTAGATATTTCAAATGGGTTGTTTGTTAACCAAAGCCTGTGCTTTTTCCTGTCCTTAGCATATATTTAGTTTCCTTATGGACAGTCTTCAAGCTTATGTGAGTGTGTATGTGTACGGGTGCATGCAGAGACAGAGACATATATACCTACATTCACATATACATACACACATGTATATGTATGTGTGTGTGTGTTTGTTGACTATTACATAAGGCAGCAAAAAAAAGGTAAAATGAAAGATGGACAAGTCCTGAAGACCTAGAAAATGTTTTGCATTTCCCTGCTTTCACATTCAGATGGCCTCTGAGAAGATACGGACAGTCTAAAAGCCTCAATTTTCTTCACAGCTGTAAGATGGGGAAAATGTCAAATGCTGTCGTATAAAATACATACACAGTCCTATGTATGTAAGGATTCACCACAGTCTTACCCAACATAACTATTGGCACACTATAAATATGAGACATAGTGAGACAATGAATGGACATCCCTTCACCCCACTTGACTGAGAGCTCCCGTTTGAGAAGGGAAAAGATTGTCTAATTTACTTACCATTTTAGCACTACCACCAAGCTCAAAATCAGAATTGTTCATCTCAAGAAACAGGCAACTTTACATAGGAGATAAAAATGCAAGCCCGCCCAGGACACATCTAGATTTTTAAATAAATATAGAGGAAAGGGAAAGTTATTTCAACCAAGTGGCTGTCATTTGGAAAGCTAATAAGGCATAAACCAAAAACCATGTTCATAGGACAAATAAGGAGACCAACCTTGCAGAGGCTTCATGCAGGAAAGCAAAAAGGAGAGAGAGCTGGGAAAGGAAGTTGGAATGGGACACGGACTCTGGATACCAGGCAATATTCCCTTTCTCTCATCCTTTCAGCCTTTGCATCCCCCAAAAAAGTGTGCATTTGCTTCTTCTTTCCTTTGGGAGAAAATGATAAAGCACCAATCAATGTTTTATTTGATGCCTGTAAGCCACCCAGTGCTGCTTCAACTAAAGGATGTGAAGCCATGAGATACAGGCTCTGGGGTCAAGGCTAATAGGCTCCATTCTGCTAATGTGGAGCCTATGAGATTCCCACAGGCCCACAATAACATTGGGCATTAGGGCACTCTCCTCTGCCTCCTCTGAAAAATGCAGGGCTTAGGCAGCTCTGCAGGAGTTCAAATAAATCTCTTTCCCGTGACACTGAAAATGGATGAGAGGTTGGTGCCAAGATTGTTAATGGTACTATTATATGGTATTACTAATGATAATACTCCACTCTTTCTCAAAATTGCCCAAGAAAAGCCTTGGCTGTAAGCTTTCCCTATCAGGAAATGAGACAAGACAAGGAGTCTCAAATAATGTGAACAAATTCTCTCTTAGAAAAATCAGGAGACTCAGAATTCAATTGAAAGCAAGGCTACCCATTGAGAACGGAGGGGTTGGACGAATTCTCTTGCATTTGGCTAGGCCTCACTTGTCAACAGCCAAGGAACAAGAAACCTGGAAAATTGTCATGAGGATTGCCTTTTCCCAGATATCATGGATTTTACGCTGTGGTTAGCAGGTACCAAATGGACTTCTACACATTCAGAATCTTCTGAATAGTGGTGATTCTGTTCTGATATTTTAGTACTTCCTTTTTCTGTCACTCCAAAGCTTGCAAGAGTATCCATACGTAGTTCAATGACAGAAAAGCATTCCAAAAAGCTGATTGTTAGCTGATTTTTGCGTGGTTGTGCAAACATCCCAGAGAGTGTTTACACAGACCTAAATTATGTAGACTACAACAGCCAAAAGCACTATAGACCACACTATGGGTCCTGCTGAAAACCTGGAAATCATGTTACTGCTTGAGTGCAAGAACTGCAATGATACAAGTATGTTAGAACATATCACAGAGAAAGTGGAGCAGAATATTAGACTATCAGAATTTTCCCAGCTCTCTCTTCTTTGCATGAAGTCTCTGGTTAGTCTCTGCAAGGTTGGTCTACTGATTTGTCCTACACATTATTTTTGTTTGTACCTTATAACTTGTAAGGCCTTTATCTTCTATCTGGCTCACTGTTGAGAAAAACATTATTATGCAGTTCATGAAATTCCATCCAATAATGCTATCCCTTGCCTTCTAGACAATTGCTGTCATGATTAGAACGGCAACATCCCTTATATATGCCAGTGATCATCGCAGCCTTGACCATACAACCTGAGTTTAGGTATCAGATTGAAGAAAGAACTAAGATAATACATATCCAAGACTTCTAGACTCCTGACTCAGTAATCTTTCCTCTTTAAGATCTTAACCTTCCATGTCATTAATAATTTAATTTGTTTTTCTCACCAAACATTTACGTTTTACCTGGGGAACCTAGGTAAGAAGAAAATGAATAACTCTCAAAAAATGAATCACTAAAAGTTGTTCAAGGAGAGTTTCTGGACACGTAATGCCTCTGTAAAAAGTATTCTTCAAATCTACCCTTCTTTGTCCTAGCTACGCAGAAAGAATCCCCTAAGATCTGAACTGTGTAGAGTTTTGTCAGTACAGCTTCTTCATAGAGGCTGAAAATACATGAAGAAAACATCGTTTCGTGCAACAATATTAATAACCTACATTGTCACCTATATAAGCTCAATCTATAAGTTCTCACCAGCCTCACTGCTACTAGTTTAAAAGACTAAGATCCCTTAGTCTGGTTTAGAAAACAGTCTACAATTATAGAGCCACATGGCTCTTTTGTCAGGTTATAGGTGAAGCAGAATATGGGCTTTTATGAAAATAAAAAGGTCTCAGGCTCTGGAGGGATAACAAAAGGCTTTAAGGATGACGTGAAACCAAATAAAATTCAGAAGGGATGAATTGGAATTAACAAGGGAAGAAATGAGTTGACAGTCAAAAGAGTATAAGTAAAGACATAGATGTATCATAAATGTCTGGATATGTATCAATTGTATAGATAATATGTTGGAGGAACTACAAATGGCTACATTATGGCTGTCTGATAGATCAGGCAACAGAGACAGCTGTTGGAGAGGCTAAGAAGGTAGCATGCATGGTATCCTTAACATGTGGCTATTAGATCCAAACAGTACAAGAGTGAGGACTCAATATTTACATACCCAATGCTATGGACATGGTACTGGAAATATAAAACAACTACATAGACATAAAAATTTATAACTCTATAGACATAATGTTTCATTACATAAATTAATATGTATATATGATATACAAACCCTCAGCCTAACTTTATGTTCTAAAATCTAAGTGCCAGTGATTGTATATAGAGATTCCTTTCTTGAATACCTGTTTGTTAAATACATCAGTTGAAATATGATGTAAAATCAATGTTAATAAATTCTTTAATAAAAAAATGTATCAGTTCAAGAAAATAAAGAAGGTAGCATGAAAGTTAACTTAAATAAGAAGCTTGCATTTTGTTCAGCTGGGAAGGACCTCCTATTTGCAGACCCCAATTTAACTGGGTATTGGTTAATCAAGTTGTGTGCAACGTTATCTTTCTTTCTTTCTTTCTTTCTTTCTTTCTTTCTTTCTTTCTTTCTTTCTTTCTTTCTTTCTTTCTTTCCCAGTTCCAGGCTTTGAGCTCAGGACCTAAGCACTGTCGTTGGGCCTTTTCAAGGCTAGAGCTCTAACATTTGAGCCATAACACCACTTCTGGCTTTATTTTTCTATGTATGTGGTACCTAAGAATTAAACCTGGGTCTTTATGCATGTTAGTGAACACTCTACCACTAGGCCAAACTCTCAGCCCATGGGCAACATTTTCTAAATACTTAGACATCAAACTAAAACATATAACACCCTACTATCATTTTAATTTAAATATCCCAAATGAACCTGGAATAAAAGTCACCAAAATAGAACATGGGCCTGCCTCAGGTCTACCTCCTCTCCTTCTTTCCTGCCTCAGTAAACAACCCTCCATACATCTAGTTTCTTATTTCTTTCCCCCATAGTCTCAGCATCCAAACCATCAAGAATTCCAGCTCAATCTTCTTTCAAAAATTATTCAGAATCTACCCAACTTTCTCATCTTCTACACATAGTTTATCCTGTGCTTCTAATTTTCCACCTGCAGGAAACCTTCTCTCTCTCCTCTTCCCTGTAGTGAGCTTTCTCTACATGGCAACATAGTTGTCACATAAGCTATAAATTAGATCCTGTTTTTCCAGTGCTTACATCTGACAAGTGGCTTCTTTGAGAGTTTACCTGTTCTGACTTTGGCATCCTAAAGTCCTGGGCATGAAGTTTATCCCTGTGGACATATTTTTTTCTTCCATCACTTTGGCTTTTAATGAACTTGTAGTGAAGAAGACGAACTACTTGAAAATCCTTGAATTATACTTACTAGTCAGTTCCAGTACTCTTTATATATGGCTATACAAAACCTTCTAATGATTCTTTCTATTACAGGATGTTCCTTTCTGAGAAGAAAAGGAGCTGAGGCAAAGCTGGCACACAATGGCATGTTCTGGGTATATCATTTCCTGAAGTTTTCCATTTCTGAAAACCTAAGTCCATTGTGTGTGTAATTGAAGGAACTTGAATTAATGCAGCTATTTGGGAGGGTTGACAAATGTTAGGGGTGTGTGTGTGTGTGTGTGTGTGTGTGTGTGTGTGTGTGTTTATATGTGCATGAAGTTATGGATGAGAAGATATCCTCTAACATCTATTTGCCTATCTGTCTATGTATCATCTATTACTTTCTCTCTATCATTCTCTCTTTCTACACTAATACATAAAATAAACCAGGACATGCCTCCAGAAATCCTCTTTCAAGATAGCTTTCAATGGCACATTCATTGTAAAGTTAAAGTCATTTTTCTTGTCAAATCCAAAATTATTTGTCAGTCTGTTGATGGCACCTCATTTGATTTCATTACTGGGGAAATTAATTTAATGGCTGCTTACAGTTTTGCACAGGGTTGCCTTTGTGTCCAATTGCCCTACAAAGTAATTTGGCAACAAAGCCATTGGATTGGTTTTGCTTGGTGTAGCTGTTTCTACTACTGTTTAACAGTTGTGAAAAGCAAAGGTAAGAATTATTTAATGCAGCTTCATAGCACTATTCAGCCTTGAAGTAAGAACCTTGCAGATAATCAGAGTCCAAATATACTAATAGGTTTTAGAGTGCATGAAAAGAAACTGCATCCAAGTGGGTTCTAGTGCACAGCACAAATAGTAGTTGTTTTGTTTTAGTCTATTTGAACCATTCATAATTGTACATCATCACTCAAGTTTCCCATTTGGGTTTGAATATTTTATTCCCACACTTTTCTGTGAGAACGTGAGTGCTACATTTGTAAAAGTCAACTGTAAACGTACTTAGCCTAACAGTTGCCCTTATAGGCTCAGAACTTCACGTTCCATAACAAATAGGGAGAAACATATTTCACTTCTACATTAATCTTTGGAAAGGTCCTCCTCACTTTTGTCCAAGAATAGCTCTGTCTTCTTCTCACAAATAATAACAATGGGTAATCACAGGGTATTTTGATATCGAGAGAAAACTTTGTCACATTTTCTATTCATGTTGATCAATAAACCCCAATAACTGATAAAGCTGAGATTTAAACAATGTACTTTATCCTGAGTCCTATACTCCCTTGCACTGAGATTTACTTACATAAAATTATAGTAATTAAGGCCTTTGTTTCTAACACAATAAGTAATATGAAGGTTTAAGTAATATATGAACCTGTGTCAGACCCTCTACTTGAAAGTGAAATATCTGTGATGTTTGGAGCAACATTTCCATCCTCCACAGCAGAAGTTTCATATAGTTTCACAATAGATAACAGACAGGTAGATAGATAGACTATATTTCTTATAAATTCACTATTAATCAAACCCAAAGAATGGGTTAGGTTTGCCAGTTCACATTATCATAGAAAACACTCCAGCCATCATTAATCTCAGTGGTGATACCAAAAGCCAATGTGCAATACCAGACAGCATAAACTATTTTGTTTAGAAACATTTTTTTTTCTGTTGAAGATAGGGCACAGACTGCGAGGAGATTTCTTTTCCTTTTAAAATAAGAAATTGATCTGAAAACATCTTTTTGTTTTCTTCATATAACTTTAGATGGCTGTTTCTGAATTGTTTCTAGATCTTGTGGTGATGCCAGGAATACTTTCATTACATCTTGTGAAATGTCTGCACCAGAAAGAGTACAGAGCAGGCATACATCATTTACTGATGCTGAGGAATGTACCACAAAGGAATTAACATTTGCATGGCACTTTAGAGCTTACAGAAAAACGTTTTTGTTTACCAAATACTGTCTCACTGGATAATGTGAATTAAAATTTATACTCACTTTGTTCCGTGTTCTGAGAATTGCTAGTTCTCATGCATAGAGTCTGTTCTACAATTCGGGACTTCTAATAATGCTTCCCTCTTGTCTCACACAAGAGATCTTGCTAGATATTTGAACTCATTGAATGAGAGAAGTCATTTTTGTCCTTTAACTCTTGGGTATCCATGCTGTACCGTGGTAGGTCTGCAATATACTAAGTTCTTTGATGATCTGTCCAAGGCACTGTGCAATGTCCTGTAGTGATGCTCACTCAATCAGTCAAGTACTTATTGAGGAACATGAAGAGAAATACCACATGGTTCTACTTTCTCAAATTGCTTCTACTCTCTTCCCAAACTGTTATGACCAGATCTGGAAAATCAGCACTGAGCAAGACCTCTACCGTCTCAATTGACAATGTATCAGAGAAAAATAGATCAACTTAAATAAAGCAAGTCCTGAGGTGCCTGCATACATTTATGCAAATCAGATATATTTCAGCTCTCCTTTGGTGCCTCTCAATAGAATAATTCCTCTAAATGCAATTGTATCTGAGAGTGCATATTACAAACATCAAGGTGTTTATAATTGTCATCACCAGCACTACTTAAGAGTTCAGATACAATTTATGGTGGTTAATGGCTTTCTTTTGATGAACTGGTTTAATCAACCAAGTATGGCTTCCTGTAGCCCTGAGTTAAGGATTTGGAGGTTTCATCCAAGCTGCAAAGTTAAATACAGTACAGACATTCATTTTGTGAAGACATGTGAATGGTGAGTGATCCCCTCAGTATCAAATGTTGGCCATCTCTGCCATAGATGGAAAGACACAAACTTAGACTCATAAGACAAAAAAATTTCAATGATGACTTAAAGCCTCATCACAATCTTCCAAGGGTTTCATCACCTCCTGTCATCCCATAACTTGGGATATAGCAACCAATAAAAGAATAAAATTTTGGTCAACTCTGCATTTTTAAATGAAAAAGTCAATAAATCTTTAAAATGAAAAAAATTTTAAATAAACTTACTCTTACAATTGCCCTCTTACTGTAACTTTTCTTTGCATTTTAAACATTCTGATCTGTATATGAATGTCTCCCCATTCTCAACTTTCAAGCCCTCTACTAAATGTGACTCAGATGAAGCCATCCAAAGCATTTATTTTTTTAAAAAAGTGAAAATTGAGTTTAAAACACACTTACTTCTTGTTTTCTCAAGATATAAATTGGAATATCAACAATACCCATTGTAAATGCTAAGTACAATACAGAGGACATCCCAACATTTCAAACTCACCATTCCTATTGGCAACACAATTTAAGGGGCAAATTAGAAGAACCTCAGAAGGAGACCAACTTCTCCCCAGAGATCTGCCTCTGCCACAATGTACTTGGAGAGAGCAATTTACTACATAGAGAATAATTCATTTCAATTATGCCCCTTTGCTATCCAAAAGACCTTTGATAAGTTCTATATACAGTTGTCAACTTTTCCTAGAGCTAGGAAGTAAGTTGTAAAACAACTTCTCTATAATTATTTCAGATGTTTAATGTTTTTCTTATGATATGATCTTTTTTTAAATGGGTCATGGGGCTTGAACTTGGCGTGGGCACTATCCCTGAGCTCATTAGCTCAAGGCTACCACCCTACCTCTGGGCCTGGACATTGCTTCTGAGTGCTTCAGCTCAAGGCTACCACCCTACCCTTGAGTCATGCCCCACTTCTGGTTTTCTAGACGTTAATTAGAGAGTCTCAGGTCCTTTGTGCCTGGGCTGGCTTTGAATCTTGATCCTCAGATCTCAGCCTCCTGAGTAGCTAGGATTATAGGCATGAGCCACTGTACTGGGCTTGATATGATCTTTATTAAAATGTATTTCCAATAGTGTGACTTGGCCCGAGTAATTTCTCTATGAACAAACTCACATATGCATTCATATGCATTCCTTTCCTGACTATTGAAAGACTTTGCTAGCAAAGGTCATTGAAATGACCTTGGCATCAAACATCACCTACAGTCTGTTGAACATTAACTTTGGTCTGGTTTTCAATGAAAGGAGATAAAATGAACATAAGCTGATTTCAGGTTAGAAAACAAACATTGGAGACGTAATGCCTGAATAGATCAAAAGGAGCCACTCAAATCAAGCTAATTTAAAATGAATATACATCCTGGGCTGTCATACTTTGGCCTTATATTTTGAGGCAAATAAAATTTCAATTTCTGTGCAAATCCAAAATGAATATTTATAACAAAATTTGTCAACTTTCAGATGTGAAGTCAATCAGAAATAAATGTCTTCATATATGTGGAGACACTGGGGTATTTATTTTAAAATTTGACTGGATCTTAGATTGCCCAGTGTTTTGGTGGAATATTGTTCTGGACAGGAATTCTAGAGGGTCTTGATGAGATTAACATTTGAACGAGTGGAGTAAATATAGCAGATCACCCTTCTGGAGGCAATTCTCTCCCCATCAACTGAAACCCTGAAGAGAAAAACAAACAACAAAAAAAAAACCAAAATACACAATAAAGAGGAACTCCTCCAGGTTGACAGATGAGTGACAAACATTGATCTCTTAACCAAAAGGCAAGCTCTTAGGTACTGTAGCCTGCCATCTTTCTGACTAGTATTTTTTTTCAACAGCTTTCCCTGTTTTGAGGCCCTTAGTCACAGACTGAAACTGCACCTCTGCTCTCCCAGGCACCTAATTTCATACATTGCAATTATTAGGAATTTTCAGTTTCTATCATCATGTGAGAAAATTGATAAAACTTCCTTTCCATAAAACTCTCTATATACAACCAACTGTTTCTGGTTCTCTGGAGAAATCTAACACATTCGCTGACCTTTGATTTTTTTTAAATTTTTATTGTAAAGATGATATCCAGAGGGGTTACAGTTACAGAAGTCGGGTAAAACGTACATTTCTTTCTGGACACTGTGACCCTCTTCCTTCACTGTGTCCTAGTTTATTCTCCCCTCCTCACTGACAGTTGTGTAGTGAGTATCAATGTCACATTTCTTCATCATTTGTCCCTCTATTTCCCAAATATAAACAAACAGAACAAAAAGAAAAGGAAACAAAAATAGCAAAAAAAAAAAAAGAGGAGAAAACCTCATGCTTCCATTTCCTCGAGTTCCTTTCAATAAATATTATTTTGCCTGATCAGATGTACATAGGCGTTTTGCCTTTCTGCTCCTCTTTTAAGCTACGGATGTCCTCTGTTGGTCTCAGTGTGTGTGAATGCTAAGAAACTTGGATAAGTTATTATGTCCCAATATATTTTAGATCTCGCTACCACATATGGGAGAAAACATGTGCCGTTTGTCTCTCTGAGGTTGTCTTACCTCACTTAACATGATTTGTTCTAGGTCCAACCATTTCCGTGCAAATGACAAAATCTTATTCTTTCTCATGGCTGCATAAAATTCTATTGGATATGGGTACCACATTTTTTGATCCACTCATCTAATGTAGGGTTGAGCTTTGATTTTTACATGTGTACATTGGACTCAATAAATGGATGCGTGAATTAACTTGGATTCGACTATAATCTCAGTTCCACTCATATGCTTGTGAAATCACTGAAACTTTTTCATCTGTCCTGAAGAGCAGTAGCTTTTCTCTGTTAAATTCCCATATGGAGAGTGCAGAAACTGTGTCTGTTTGCCTCTTTCGGTGTGGCAGAAGATGTAGCATCTAACTTTATCTCCTCCTTTCTTTTTGACTTCCCCATTCTTCCTAGTCCCTTCTCTTTGTTAAAAATGAAGACTCCTAATAACACCTCCTGTGTTGTAGAGGATTTTCGTCATTCTTACATTCCCAGAGTGTCAGGAGAAGGATGTTTCAACCCTGCCCCTAATCCTCAGCTGGACTATAGCTTCAGGCTTCCATCCTGAGATAGTCAACTAGTCAATCTGCTTTCCTTGGCCTCATCATTCCATGCTTCTCACAGACCCTACTTCAAGGCAAGGCTAGAAAAGTATCGTCATCATTTCTCTTCCCCAAACTGATACAAGTTTTTTGACTTGCTTCCTTTGGGCATTGATTTTGATACTCACAACCAAGCGATAGAAAATTGTAACATCTAATTACCTTAAACTGTTTTCCTTGTATAAATCAGGAGACTCACAATATTGCCTGTCTTACAATGTAAATGTTGAGCATATCTTCACTTCTTATATTTTGTACTTTCTTAATCATATTTGGTGAAAGCCAGAGGCCTTTCCTGCTACATGAGCAGGGTAGGGATAAAATAAAGTACAGGAAAAACACATAGATTCCTAGCAAAATATTTCTCTGACACAAATAGAAGACATGATATTTATCTTCAGTGTCTCCCACACACCCTCTTCCTTGCTTTTTTAACTGGCATATGCTCTATTGCTCTTTTTTTCTACCAAATCAAAGACTGTAGTTAAAAATAAAACCTAAGTCTGGAAACTAAAATTTCTAATAGCAGCTAGCCACCTAAAAATTCTATTTAAGATCAAAGGATATGCCTAGATTTCTAAAAGTGGAACCAACAGCAAGTTTTTCACCACAGATACTCTAGGTATAAATTAGGAGAAATCTGATATCTCTGGTCAGAATTGATAATTTCAAATATTAATTTCAGTAGCATAAGAAGAATGAAAGTTGCATATGTTCTAAATAGAAAAGATTCAAGGTCTAGTAAATAATATTGAAATTGGATTCTAATTAAGGTGTTTAAAATTAAAGTAAAATTATGACTCATGTATCATTTCACTGAAAAGATTGCATATGACTTCATGGGATGCACAGGGTTGTATCTAAAGCAGCCATTAAGTTGCCAGCATGCTGTGGTTAGGAAAGTTTCAAAAGATTAAATTATACTATTATACAATAGTGTAATTATAGTGATGAAGGATAAATTGTCTGGAATCAAATATGCTTGAAAGAATAACGAAGAGAACAATAATCTAAAAAGAACAATCTGGAATCATCTAAGCTAAGTCTCAGGCACAAAAACAATGTCTCAGGTAGACTACAATGAATGTAGATTGGTTGTGAAAGTTGCTCTCTTTCCATATGTAGGAAATAAGTGTCCATAATAACCAGTACAAACAGAAATATTGTAGGATCCTCACATACTGATTATTTTGGTGCCAACTCTAGTATTTTCCAAGCAATATCCAAAACTAAATTAAAAGAACATTTAAATAAGAGGCCACTTAAGACAAACTATTTCAGTATTTTAATTTAAAATCACTGAAGAAACTTGAATAAGGAACATTAGGTTCTGCCAATGGGGTAATTGAGAGAAATACAACTATTTTTAAAATTGCAAATGATCACCCTCAGAAGCTAGGTGATTTTGATTTGACGAATCATAATTTAGAGACATTGTATTTTCTCAAATAATAAGATTAGGTTATCAACCTAAGTTTAAGGTTAGTAAAATTGTTGGCCAGAATATTATAGATTTCTATCACATTGGCAAAACACCTGAGAAGATCAATTTAACAGAGAAAGATTTGTGATGCATTAGTTTCAGAGGTTTCAGATCACGGTCATTTGTTTCCCTTGTTTTTGGCCAGGAAATGCACAGTACACATTCCTTCTGGCCTACCTTTTCAGAATCAGAAAGCAAGGAGAGGGAAAGAAAGCATTTGTAGTAAGGCCCTTCCCCACCAAAGTTCATGAAGACAGGAATCTATAGATGAATGAATCTGCTCATGAGGCCAGATCACTTAGGGTCCACCCAACCCCTCTCCCCCAACCAAAGGCCTCACCTCGTAACATTGCCTCAGAAAGACTAAAACCTTCACCACATGAGCTCTGGGGATATATTTCAGATGGAAACTGTAACAATGGATGACTAAGCAAAAGTGAAGACTTCTTGAGTGAATGGAGAAAGACAATCAATTGTTTAAAAAATGGCATTTATGTTTTGATAAAGTAAAGTTCTTTTGCAGCTCCTTAGGCCACAATTTTTTTAAATTACATCTTGAACTGTGTGCTGTGGCTCATGCCTGTAATCCTAGCTACTCAGGAGGCTGAGATCTGAGGATCACGGATCAAAGACAGCCTGGGCATTAAAGAACATGAGACTCTTATCTCCAATTAACCACCAGAAAACAGGAAGTGTCGATGTGGCTCTAGGGTTGTAGCCTTGAGTGGAAGAGTTCAGGGACAGTGCCCAGGCCCAGAGTTCAAGCCCCGTGTCTGACAGAAAAAAAAATTCCATCTATCCTGATACTCTGGGGAAATCAAAGAAGTAAATTTTAAGTATGAGTTAATCAACCCAAATCCAGAACAGTTTCACTCTCTTAGAATTCACAATCATGACCACTAAAGACAAGAGAGATACTGCTTCCAAAAGTTGACAGATGTTGTTTCTTAAATATCACTGAGTTCCCCCATCACATTAAAATAATAATAAAATAACATCACCTTCCTTTCTATCAGCATTATAATTTGCTGTGACATCTTACCATCACCAAATTTCAATTTAATTTCTTTGAGTGCTTCAAATGGCCAACAGCCCATACTTACTTCATTCTTTTCAAATCTAATATTATTCCCCTTATGTGTGCTATTTTGAGGTAATATTAATCGATTAGCTTATTCAGCACTGGTTGTTACCTATGTATCACAAAACATTCTCGGTAATTTGGGGAATGTATTTCAATTCAAGCTTAGAAAATCTAACAATATTCCCAAGGGATACTGCCAAGTTGTTAAAATAAAGTTACTGTTACACTTTGAGTCTAAAGTATACAAGCTAGAGATGTACCTCAGTGGAGAATACTTGCCACACAGATGAAGACCTGGATATGATTACTCCCTGCCCCCAAACACCTCCAACCCAGCTAACCAAAAAGAAAAAAAGAGCAAAAAACGCTAAAACTTCATGAAAGCACTAGTTTTAAGCTTAATATTGCAATATTGGAGCTATGTGTAGGGATATTCATTGAATGAATGAATGAATGAATGATAGATTGAGAGGGCAAACAAGTCACAAGTAAATAAAGCATCATAGCTCTATGGCAATGTATTTATTTCAAGGAAACTTTTAAAATAAACCTTTTTTAACCAAAGGACTATTTAAAATACATTGAAGGCTAGCTAGTTTTTGTTTATCCATAATCTGAGTATCTTTGAGCTACTGATAGTAAGAAATACAAATTTATTTTTAGCTTAGATTTTTTTTTAACCTTTATACTGATTTCCACAGTGGTTGCACCAGTAACCACATTATACATTCCCATAAGCAGTGGATAAAGTTTCTTTTTTCCCACATCCTTATTTCCATTTGTTAATGTTTATTTTCTTGGTGACTGCCATTCTGATTGGGGTCAAGTGGAATCTCAATGAAGTTTTAATTTTTATTTCCTTTATGGTTACAATGTTGATCATTTCTTCATGCACTTATTAACTATATGTATTTCTTCTCCTAAGAACTGTTTATTCAGTTCATCTGTTTATAGGATTATTTGTTTTACAAGTGTTTAATTTTTTAAGATTTCTAGATATCCTGGATAATAATACCTTATTCATTAAAGAGCTGACAAAGACTTCCCTTCTGTGGATTGCTTCTTCATTCTAGTAATTATTTCTTTTAATGTGCAAAACATTTAAATTGTTGTAGTCCCATTTATCCATTTTTGTCCTTTTTTCCTTTGGTTATTGGAAATCACCTATTTAGAAATAATTACCTATGCCTATATTGGCATTGGTATTAATGTCTGGTTTTATGCCAGTAGCATTCCATTTTTGTTTCTATGATGCTGTAATAGCATTTAAAGATGGATATTGTGGTACTTCTAGCATTGCTCCTACTAGCTTAAGACTACTTTTGCTACTTATGATCCCACCATTCCTTTCTTGAGCAAATGCAAAAGAAAATAAATCAAGATTTTTAAAAGATACTGACAAATCCACGTAAAATCAGCCAAGGTGATATCAATGAATAGAGAATGAAGATATGTGTAAAACAAGTGACACACACACACAGAGGTATATGGGATAGGCACTGACTCCTATAGAATAAAAAGGCCTGGAAATAATGGAAACATCTTCAGAAAGCCAATATGTTATCAAACTAAGGAGGGTCAAGAAAACCTCACAGTCCACTTAGGCATGAGACAATAACAGGATGAAATAATTCTGAGCTGATAAGGGAGGAAATAGCATAATAAACACTTTGCTAAAAGAAATTTATCCTTATACAGAGATTTATTAAAACCCTGAATTCAACTCTTGATCTAGTCAAGTATTATTGTGCAAGCTAGATGAAATTGTGACATTCTCTAAGCCTGACAGTGGCCTTTGGGTGAGCCATGGAGAAGCCTATTTCATTAAGATGATATTACCGAAAATCATTCTTGAAGTATATGCTTTGAGTTATGATGAAATACTCTGGGAGCACATCTGAGTTTAACACAGGCAAGTTCCTGATGTGACTGTCCACATATACACTGGAAAAAATCCACGGCCTCTGCCCATTCCAAATTCTTTTTTTTTTGCCAGTCCTGGGCTTGAGCTCAAGGCCTGAGCACTGTCCTTGGACTTTCTCAAGGCTAGAGCTCTACCACTTGAGCCTCAGGACCACTTCTGGCTTTTTTTCTATATGTGGTACCGAGGAATCGAACCCGGGTCTTCATGCATGCTAGGCAAGCACTTTAACCACTAGGCCAAACTCCCAGACCCCATTCCAAATTCTTAACTGTGGTAATTCCATCAGGGGTCATTTTACTCTGCTTCCAACAGATTTGAAATGGTTCCCACCCAAGCACTGCACATTAAGAATGGGCACATTTCAGTGTGATTATGTAAAATAAACTTGGAATACCTACACTGAGTTTCAAATATTCACCCAAAAGGGAAGAAATTATAGCTTTGTGGAAATAACTCCATCTATATTTCTCCTTATTTAGATATCAATGTTTTATGCCTCATACCATCTTCATAATAGATGTGAGATACATCACTGACATGTGCACATAATTTTCATGTTAATGGACCATTAATTGAATTCATTGGTAAGAAAAGAGTGTAAGAGCTGCGAAAAACAATCTTATCACTACTACTTTATTAGGGAATGCTTCTCCTTGACTCTCCTGACTTAGTTTCACAGATCTGAAATTTTTCTTTGTAACACAGTGTTCTAATCAATCTGTCTTCCATGAGCCTCCATACTGATACTGTCTTTGCTTTCTGAGGATGTTTCTATTATATTCAGGAATTCTCTCCTACAGCCAGACCTCACCTAGTCTTCACACCTCTGCATTCATTATTTGACTTACATTGATCCATTTCCCAACTTCCTCTTCTTTTGCCTGAGGGAGGGGCTGTGAGATAGAAGTCTAACCTTAAAAATCACTCCTCTCATAGGCAGGAACATCCCACAATTCTATTTCTTATATAGTGTTATTTAACACTTCTCTGATTTTAGTGACTGAGACTTTGTTTCATATCCAATGTAGTACGTACATTTAAAATACATGAAACACACTGGAGTAAAATATGCAGCAAATCACAGCTGTCTCCTTAGTGACAGGCTATTTTTCCCACCAAATTGCCATATGGAATAGCAAATGAATCATAAAATCATTTTAGGCCACTAGCAATCATACAGTTTTTTTAAAGAATAGCCTTTGCATTTTAACCATAAAGATAAAAGAGTCCATTTGCACACACATGTGCAGTACTTCTGTGAGGCTATGATTGAATTCTCATGGGTCTACATAGTTCCAGAAGATTTTGTTCATGGTTGCATAGGCCCATGCACTAGGACAGAACATACTGGGGTATGAACCATGATGAGGGAGGTTCTTTACCTCCCGGGGAACAGAATCAAAGAGAATGAAAGGGAACATGGACCATGTCTGCACATACTGATCCTAGCTAAGGACCAACTTCACAACATGAGCTTGTGAGGACTTTTCATGTCAGACCATAACCGCATTCGTTTACCAAATCTGCATGTGAGAAGCTCTTTCAGTGATTCACTTATTAGTCATCGTGTGTTTATTAAACAATGGTCATGTATCAAGCACTAAGACTAAAAAAACGATCCCTAATATACAAAATCTAACCTAGGGGATGTTCCAGAATTGGAGAAAAAGAAAGAAATAGAAAAAGAGAAGAGAAAGAGAAAAGGGAAAAGAAAGAGAGAGTGAAAGATAGAAAGAAAGAAAAAAGATAGAGAGAAAAAAGAGAGGAAGGAAGGAAGGAAGGAAGGAAGGAAGGAAGGAAGGAAGGAAGGAAGGAAGGGAGGGAGGGAGGGAGGGAGGGAGGGAGGGAGGGAGGGAGGGAGGGAGGGAGGGAGGGAGGGAGGGAGGGAGGGGAAGGGAAGGGAAGGGAAGGGAAGGGAAGGGAAGGAAGGAAGGAAGGAAGGAAGGAAGGAAGGAAGGAAGGAAGGAAGGAAGGAAGGAAGGAAAGAAGGAAGGAAGGGGAGGAAGGAAAAAAGGAGGAAGAAAACTAGGAAGGAAAGAAGGGAGCTAGTAAATAACTAGATTTTAAAAGAGGGAGGCCAGGAATGTGGATTAGTGGTAGAGTGCTTGACTGGCCTGCGTGAAGCCCTGGGTTCAATTCCTCAGTACTGCATACACAAAAAAGCTGGAAGTGGTGTTTTGGCTCAAGTGGTAGAGCCTTGAGCAAAAGAAGTTGAAGGACAGTGAAGTTCAAGCCTGAAGTTCAAGCCCCAGGACTGATCAAAAAAGAAAAAGTAAATATAGAGTGATGGAGTGACCTAATGTTTCATTTCATTGAAAAGGGGAAAGGTTTTCTATTAATTCTTGATGCTTCCACCCCCAATCCTACCATTTCTCCATGTTCACATCTTTTCCAATGGCCAAGGTCGCAGGCTTATCACGTAAATCAATTATAAACCATGTAGTAGCAGTGGATTGCATATAAAAGAAGTCAAGTTTGGGAACAGAGACATGTAATTATTTGGTAAAAAAAAAATTGAAATTCTGTGTCACATACAAACCACAGGGGTTTCTGGGAATGACGAGTCAGCTACTTAAAATTTTTATCTCATTTTAAGCATAATAAACAAGGTGCTCTCAAAGCTCTCAATTGTCAATTGGTCCACTTGAAAGCAAAGCTATACTCTGTTCGTTATGGCTGGATCTCTATTTGAAATGCATTAACATTCATTTTTAAATGTTTAATCATGCAAAATTTCATTTCAAACTCAATAATTTAGCCTGAAACGTTCCTAGTTGATGAAAATGTCAAACACAAAAAGATAAGAATGTTTAATTAGTTAAGTGCCCTAAGTTTCTGACAAATACTAAGTGGATTTTTTAACACTAGCTGCCAGAACTCTGAGATTAAATGTAAAAACAGAAAAATAATTCAGTATCTCTGTGTATATAACTCCTTGTGACCTAGGCCTAGTCTGCCTTCCCTCCTTTCTCATTATGAGTAGCCCCTCTGCGAGGGGCACTGCTCTGCTCTGTCTGTCTTTACTGGACATATTCTGAAAACAATAAGAACAACAGGAGAAGAGAAGTGTGGCTACAAGATTGTATGGTAGAGGTAAATGAGTGCAGGACTCTAAATAATCACACATCCCCTCTTCCACTTTTCATCTCCACTTTTCTCTCCAACTTTTCATCATTGGAAGTAGGAGATTGAATCAAATGATTTCTCAAATGCTGTGTAAACCAGAGTTCTTCAGAAACATATCTATAGACTCATATTGGAAATTTCTACCTAAATATTCAGAAACATGAAATTTGTTAAATAGTAAGCTTCTTAAAAAGTCTTAAACTTCCTCTTTAAAACTATTAGTGTGGGAGGGGGTTCTCTTGCTTGCTTTGTTTTTGTACCATGATTCTGAATTGTGGCAGCCCTCATCCAGCCAGTCCTTCCTATTAAGAAGCTAATAATGTACACATATATTATAATATGCATCTCCTTCAACCTCAACCAGAGTTAGGAAGATCATCCAAACTAATTTCTAAATGCCCCTCTAATTTTCTTCTGGTCTTCCTAGATTTAATTCCTTACATATATCATTTTGCAGCAAGATGTTTATTTGTAAGAGGGTTTTTAAAAATCACTTTTGTCCAATCAAAAATCTCATGAAAATAGGGATCATGTGTTTTCTTAAATTTACATCCTGAGCAACTGAGTTCCACTCTTAGTAATTAAATAGATAATGAATAAGTAGCTACTAATACCCTTTGAATTTATATTTCCTCAAATGAGTTTTCAACTTTGTAACAACTCCAAGGTAGACTAACTAACACATTCTAGAACCTTGGGACATTCGTGTCTTCCCTAATGCATACTATTTTCTGCATTTGGGGAAGTGGCTTTCAGAAACTGCTCTTCTGAAATGCTGAATTGATAACCCGTTTTCCCAAACTACAATTCTATCATTTCTTCTTGTTTGAAACATAGCAAGTGTAGGAGTGAATGGCATCCCACATGAAAGAGCATGTTTAAAAACCACCAAAATGCTACAAAGGGGCATTTGCTACTTGCCAGGAAATCACATTGTGTGTAAAGTTCTGGTGAGGCTGCCTCTACCCACAGAATAGCACCTAAAGGAGGCGACAGACCGCAAGAACTTGTGGCATTATGCTTGGAATTTTTCTCTGCCTAATTGGCCTGAATTTACGGATACATAATAACCCTCTATGCATTTGCAAACCCAGACAGCCTTATAAAATAAGCCTGAGTAATAACCAGGCTGCGTTGCTTTATGGGGATCTTTACAGCTTGAGCATGTTGTGTACAAATGCACGGGCCAGCCGCAGATGTTTGCATTCATTTCTATTTCTCAGGGTGGCAGCAACAATGTGAATACTGTTTGGACAGTATTGTTAGGAATTACACTCACACTCCCTTCATTAGATTCAAAGGACATAGGTTTCTTCCCACTTCCAATTCACTTTCAAAGTCGAGAATTCGGTTGGCCAATAGCTGACCACCTCTCCCTCTCCAAGCTCTTTCCTTAACTTATTATCATATTCCCTTTCATATTCCTGTCTCTGGGTTGCTCCGCTGTTTTGTATTTTAAGTAGCTAATCAGCTCCAGAAGCAGAACATTACTGCTGCTCAGAGCTTGCTGCTGTTTTTTTTCCCTTCTTCCTGTCGGGTTACTTGAATTAAAGCTATAATATTTGGGATGCCATTACATTAGGCTGGAACAATCTTTTCTCTGCTGTGAGGACCAGTGGAGAATAGTTTGTAAGTAATATTGTACTTTCCTGATTCAATAAGTGGGTGATTTGTTCCAGCGAGCAAACTTGCATGACTTTCTTATTATGAAAATAAATGAAATAAGAAACTCACCTGGCTTTTCAGAACTCCACTAGCTGGTTTGTTTTGGATTTTAAAAGACACAAAGGAAAGCAAGGAGGTTTGGAAAGAAATATGAGAACTCTGATGTAAGCACAGCAGTAGATAAGCAAGCCTTTGGTCAGCCTGCTCTGTCATGCACCAGGCTTCTCCAACATTCTGAATATTTCTGGATGAATTGGCACAAGTGAATGACCATTCTTACCTACATTCCTCCCACAAAAGGGGAGCCTCTGAAGAATGTTCCCTACATAGCTCATAATTTCCAACACTTTCTTTTGTAATCTAAAAATTTGGGGAAATCACAGAAGGAGATTAATTTTATTGCCATCCTATTCCAGCCAACAGATTGATGCAGAAATGTATCTAACTTAAATCTGCCACATGGAACTATATTCTATTGAAATGTATTTGACAAGATCCAATACCCCTTTATGCTAAAAGCTCTGAAGAAACTAGGAATCCATAGAACATTCCTCAGTATAATAAAGGGTATGTATGACAATAATGCTACAGCTAGCATTATACTTAATGGCACAAAGATAAAGCCATTTCCTCTAAAATCAGGAACAAGACAAAGATGTCCATTCTTTCCACCCCTCTTCAATACCGTATTAGAATTCCTAGCCAGAGCAATAAGACAAAAAGCAAACATAAAGTGGATCCAAATAGGGAAAGAGGAAGTGATAATTTCTCTCTTTGCAGATGACCTGACTCTGTATTTAAAGAACTCTATGGACTCCACTCCCAAGTTGCTTGAGCTCATTCAAAACTTTGGCAAAGTAACAGGGTATAAAATTAACCCTCAAAAATCGACAGCCTTTCTGTATGCCAACAACGAGAGGATCGAGGCAGGAATCAGGAAAGCAACTCCGTTTACAATAGCCTCAAAGAAAATAAAGTCCTAAGAATTAACTTAATTGAGAATGTAAAGGACCTTAATAATGAAAACTTTAAAAACTTAAAAAAACAAATTAAAGCAGAATTGAGAATGTTGAAAAACCCTCCCATGCTCCTAGATTGGAAGAATTAACATCATGAAAATGGCAATCTTGCCAAGGGGTATCTACAAATTCAATGCAATACTCAATATCCCAATGTCATTTTTTAATGAATAGAGGAAGCAATCCAAAAATTCATATGAAATAATAAAAGATCCGGTATAGCAAAAACAATCCTTAGCAGAAAGAACAGGGCTGGGGGAATATCAATACCAAACTTCAAACTCGATTACAGAGAGTTATAGTAAACAAAACAGCCTGGTACTGGCACAAGAACAGGCCTGAGGACCAATGGAATAGAACTGATGACCCAGAAATCAACCCGCAGACTTATGGCCATCTAATCTTTGATAAAGGACCAAAAAAAAATAGGATGGAAGTAAGATAGCCTCTTCAACAAATGCTGCTGGCAAAATTGGCTAAGCACTTGTAGAAAACTAAAGTTGGATCCTTCTATGTCACCCTGTACCAGAATTAATTCCAAATGGATCGAAGACCTTGAAGCAAAAGCAGATGCCCTGAAAACTTCATAAGAAAGAACAGGAGATACATTAGGTCTCCTTGGGATAGTTTGAAACTTTCTTAATAAAGAACCAGAAACACAACAAATTATAAACAAATTTTGGACAAATGGGACTGCATTAAAATGCAGAGCTTCTGTATGGCAAATGATGTAGTTAGTAAGTTAAGTTAGAAAGCCCACAAAGTGAGAGAAGATCTTGACTAGCCATACAAAAGACAAAGACCTCATATCTAAAATATACCTACTGCTCAAAAAATTGAATCTCTCAAAAACAAATCCTCAAAGAAACAATCCCACTAAAAGGTGAGCTAGCCAGGTGAGGTGGCTCACGCCTGTAATCCTAGCTATTCAGGAGGCTGAGATCTGAGGATCATAGTTCAAAGTCAACCAGGGTACAAAAAGAACCTGAGACTCTTATCTCCAATTAACCTCTAGAAAAAAAAAGGAAGTGGGGCTTGGCTCAGGGTAGGACAACAGGCCCAGAGATAGGATGGTAGATTTGAGCTTGAAGTGCACAACAGTGCCCAGTCCTGGTTCAAGCCTCATAACCCACAAAAAAAAAGGAAAAAAAAATGAGCTAAAGACTTAAAGAGAGACGTCTCTGGAGAGGAAATAAGAATGGCCTATAGACACATGAAGAAATACTCGACATTTCTGGCCATAAAAGAAATGCAAATCAAAACAACTTTCAGATTTCACCTCACTCCAGTTAAAATGTCCATCATCAAGAAATTTAATAACAACAGCTGCTGGTGAGGATGTGGCCAGGAGGGATCAATACTACATTTTTGGTGGGAGTGTGAACTCATTCACCCACTCTGGAATTTAGTATGGCAATTCCTCAAAGAGCTTCCCTATGACCCAGTAATCCCACTCCTTGGCATTTACCCAAATGTCCAGAAACAAGGACATACTAAATCCACTAGCACAACAATGTTCATTTCAGCATTATTTACAAAGCTAAGATATGGAACCAACTCAGGTGCCCCTCAGTAGATGATTGGATCAAGTAGAAGTGATACTTACATACATTTGAATTCTATGTCATCAGAAAGAATGACATTGCCCCATTTGTAAGGAAATGGAAGACTTGGAAAAAATCCTATTAAGTGAAGTAAGCCAGACCCAAAGGAACATAGGCTAAATGGTTTCCCTCATTTTTAATAATTAGTACACATCTAGGACTCTCCTAGCAGAGGATTACAATAGCTGAAACCTATGTACATAAGGTCATATAAGATGAGACTAAATGAAAGTAACTCTAAGATATGGAAACAAGAGCTTTGTCTTGTGTGATTGTTGTTCTTAATGGATTACATTATTTTTCTTCTCTTTTTTCTGACCTTATGGTTTATCTCATGTTTTTACTGGATCTGACTGTGTTACCTGGTATATTTTATATATGTTTATTTGAAATAGGGAAGAGAGAGGGGAAAACAAGATGATTGGGAGTGAGAGGAGGGAGGGAAATGGGGAACAAAAACATGAGAAAGGGTATTCATGTTCAAGAAATAATGTAACTACTACCTACAAATGTAACTGTAACCCCTCTATATAGTATCCCAACAATAAAAGAAAATTACATGAAATTATAGTTGCTTTATGTCAACACAAATGATGTCAGAGCTACATCCTTCTTTGCTGGTGTGGGGAGCAGGACTTCTGTGCCTTTGGCTTGCACGGGCATCCAGGAACACCTTCCCAGAGTCAGGACTACAACGTTTCCAGATATTGTCAAAAATTTCATCTGGCAAGCAGAAGTCACTCGTGATAAATCCCATTTCTTGAAATAAAAGGAGATCAATTTTAATGAAAACAAGCCTTTAATATTACTTAAGTATCCAGTGCCATACAATATGAGCATATTTAAGGGTAAGCGATGGGGTTTGCTAAGCTTTACATTTTCCTTATCTATGCATCAAATATAGTTGCTTTGGATGTCAGTTAAAAGATAATGTAGACCGGGAGTGTGGCAGAGTGCATGCCTAGCATGCTCGAAGACCAGGGTTCGATTTCTTGTTACCACATACATTGAAAAAGCTGGAAGTGGTGTGGTGGCTCAAGTGGTAGAACGCTAGCCTTGACAAAGCCCAAAGACAGTGAACTCAGACCCTGAGTTCAAGGCCTAGGACTGGACTGGCAAAAAAAAAAGAGTCCAAATTAAAAAAGAAAGACAATATATGCCGAGATACTAGCAAAGTATCTGCAGCATGGTAGTTGTTTAAAAAGAAATAGCTATTTTGTTATCAGGAGGTAAAATCTACTTTGTAGTTAGACACTTGAGTTTAAAGATCATCATTAATGTCTGTTCTAAAATCTATTTTCATAATTTAATAAAAATGATGTGGAATATTGGGCTGAATTTATACTAACCACAGGTTATCCTCTGAATTTAATTTCTAGGAAAGTTAATCATATGTGCAGAGAGTGTGAGGACAGCTGTCGCCTTAGGTGGAGAAAATTGTAAAGATGGTAGACCCACTGACCACAGCTTCACCCATACACAGCCTTGCAGTTGGAGATGGGTCCTCCACTGGAGTCAGGTAAGTGCTAACTAGGGGCAACTAACAGTCCAGAATCATCAATAGGTCACAGCAAAAGGTGGTGGTCATTAAGAAAGTTTCCTCACTATCCCTCACTGGGGTGATTCTTCAGCCCAGAGGAAATGTGATTAGTACTCAGGAGCATATTAACCCACGGGTAATGAGCTAGAGATGTTGAATGACCAGAGAAAGAACTTAACAGTGGGAACCAAAGAAGAAATGGAAACTTATTACCAAGAATAACGTGGCAACCTCTAGAATGCCAGAGAAAGCAGTTGCTTTACAGATTCGGGGCCAAAGAGTTCTGTCTTTATTTAGCTAGAAAGTTCTTCTGAAGTTTTTCTTTAAGAAGAACATAGCGTATGTGTACCTATTGCTATCTGGTCATTCCATTTGAGAAGGGTTAGGGTAGGGCCTTCATGTTACAGCATGGATAGAAAAAGACTACAGGATCATGGCACTTCCATTGAATAGCACCTACAAGTCTACTTATGTAATTACATGAAATGTGTAGGAATTGCTGGGTCATAGGAGAGTTCTATGTTTAGTCTGTTGTTATTATATTTCTTGATCCTGGCCATTCTAACTGGAGTGAGGTGGAATCTTAGACTTGTTTTGATTTGCATTTCTTCTATGGCCAGAGATGTTGAGCATTTTTTCATATGTCTATAGAACATTCTTATTTCTTCTTCAAAGAAGACTCTCTTTAAGTCTTTGGTCCATCTTTTAATAGGATGGTTGTTTCTTTGGAGATTAGTTTTGGAGTGATTCAATTTTTTGAGCTGTTGATTTATTTTAGATATGAGGCCTTTGTGCATTGTATGGTTAGTGAAGATCTTCTCCCACTCTGTAGGCTTTCTAGTAAATTTGCTAGCTATGTACTTTGCCTTACAGAATCTCTATCGTCCAGAAACAAGGACATACTAAATCCACTAGCACAACAATGTTCATTGCAGCACTATTTACCATAGCAAAGATATGGAACCAACCTAGATGTCCCTCAGTTGATGAGTGCATCAACAAGATGTGGTATTTATACACAATGGAATTCTATGCTGCAGTCAAAAAGAATGACTTTGCCCTATTTGTAAAGAAACGGAAAGACTTAGAAAAAAATCATATTAAGTGAAGTAAGCCAGACTCAAAGGAACATAGGCTCAATGGTTTCCCTCATTTGACATAATTAGTAGAAGCCTTGGCCTCTCCTAGCAGAGATTTACAGTAAAAAAAAATGTAGATTCATAAGGCCATATAGAATGACACTAAATGTAAGGACCTCCAGGATATTGAAACAAAATCCATATAATGAATGATTGTTGTACTTAATGTACTATGTTATTTCTCATCTCTTTTGCTGTCCCTTGGTTATCTCGTATTGTTACAGTATTTCTCCTTGTTATCTGATATATTGTACATATGTGTATTTGGTTATTTGAAGTAGGATGGGGAAGGGAGGAAAACAAGATGAGGGGTGGGGGTGGGAGGAGGGAAATGAGGACCAACACACGAGAAAGTATCAATGTAAGTGAAGTAATGCACTGTCTATCTGGTGAATATAATGTAACCCTTCTATAAATTAAAATAAAAAATATATGAAAAAAGAAAAGAAATGTGTTGGACGTACCACTGATAATTCTTTATTCTTTTTCCTCACAACTCTCTCAAGCTTCCTTATCAGTAAGTCTTAGCCTTCCTTCCCTTGAAGAAAAATTAGAGTAGGCTCTATATTTTGATAATTTAATGTCTCTCCATTTGCATCCTAAACAGTCACCACTGACTCATAGAAAAATCTTGCCTAGTAGTATACCAAAACATCCAACTTTATTCTGGGTAGATCTGAAGCCTGGTGCCATCAGGAAGTAATAGGAGGGAAGTTGGAAATAAAATACCTAAAATGTCCCCTGAGGTTGAGAAAAGGGTGAAGGAAGGGAGGACTGACTAATAGCATCTTCTTCATTGAAATCTTGGCTTCTTCCTCTCTAAAATAATTCTGAACTGTAACTGCCAGGGCTTTGCTTTAAGATTGCTTCTTTCAGTCTTGTCTTTGTGTTTTGACAGAGCCTTCGTTGTTTTTTATTTCTCCCTGGCCTTGCTTGCCATGTGATGTGTTCCATAGATGCCTCTACTTACCAGTTTTGAAGTCTTCCTCACAGAATCTCCTCTGGAGTTCCTGTCTAGGAAGCCATGTTAGCAAAATGTCTCTAACCCCAGACAAGGATGGGTCTCTGCTCTCTCTCGCGCTCTCTCTCGCTCTCTCGCTCTCTCTCTCTCTCTCTCTCTCTCTCTCTCTCTCTCTCTCTCTCTCCTCTCTCCTCTCTCCTCTCTCCTCTCTCTCCTCTCTCTCTCTCTCTCTCTCTCTCTCTCTCTCTCTCTCTCTCTCTCTCTCTCTCTCTCTCTCTCTCTCTCTCTCCAATGTTGGTCATTGAGAACACTCTTCTATAACCCAAGATTGATGTAGTAAGGGAAAAAACAAGATGGAAAAGGATGGGGGGAAGGGAAATGGGAGAATAATCTGGGAAGGGGTAACAATGTTCAACAAGTAAATACCCACTACCTGACAAATGTAACGGTAACTCCTCTATACATCATCCCAACAACAAAAAAAATTTTTTTTAATGATTGATGTAAATATGGCAGAATGCTAAAAGCCAATTCAGTTCTGTTGCCTGAGCCCACTTTACTCTGTCCGGCTCTCGTGAACGACTCAAAGCATCGCCTCCTTTCCTTCCAGTGTGGAGGATACTCCAGGTGGTATCCTCAAAGCCCCTCTAGTTAGTCCTGATACAAGGGGATGTTATTAGGGGAGGGCAGAGCACCCTAAAATTCTCCTGTCTTCTGATGCCACCAATACCTACAGTGCTAAACAGTTTATCCCCACAAATGGATGAGGGGACAAGAGTCAAGTCCACAACAGAAGTGCCCTCTTGGAAGTCATGAAACAGTCAGGCCTGACATCAGCTGACATGGAGAAGAAATGTCAGCTCATTTGTACTTTGTCTATTGGTAGCTGTAAATTTCAAGTTGTGGATGACCAGTCAGTAGATGTGATTAAGAATCCCCATTGATCATTTCAGTGATGTCAACTGAAAGACTGAAGTAGACCAAGGGGAGAGTTAGAAAGAGTCAACCTGTGCTCCAGATAGAGGCTACTCAGCTTAGTGCATGCTCAGCTTAGTGTAGCCTACAGCAGAAAAGTTATTGTGAGAACTATAAAATTCTCTTTAAATAACTGGCACTTTTTCTGGTGCCACCTCACCTCATTTGTACCAAAAACAAACTCACTGTCCTTCTAATACCAATGAAAATGAATTATCCTATAAGGCAATGTCTCAGCCTTACTAAAGAAGAGCAATGTTATTCTTTCAAAAATGTAAGAATGAAAAAAATAGTATCGCTTCCAAGGATCTAGTTATTTGTCAGGTTCTATACAAAGATAAATACCAGAGATTATTTGACCAAAATCTACAGCTGAATTAGACATGACAATTCTGAAAAGGGTCCAGAAACTCCACCAGTGTATTGGCAGAGTTTTATAGAGAAACAGATATATTTGAGTGACTCGAATGATGATCGTTTAGGGATGAGAGCTCCCCAAAGTGTCAGAAAACTTGTCTGTGATGGACCTCTGACAAAAGCTCAAGCCATGAAAAGGCTTCCCTGTAATAAATAATTTTTCAAAATCCAAAGTAGCTGAAATCTCCACTACCAAACAGGTCACATTACAAATGGTTACAGCAAATGTTGCAGGCAGTCTCTTGTCTTCCAAAAGTGCCTTCACCATTACTCTCTAACTCTGAACCCTGGGTCACAGGGGGCTAATTATTCAAGGAAATTAACAGGCTGTTCCAGCCGAATTTCTTCTCTATCTCTGTAGAGAAAAGAAGGATTCATCTTTGATAAGTCACAATGTACAATTCTTAGTGGCAGCTAGCTGTCGCCAAGAGAGACCCACGACCTTGAAAATGTGAAGGAGCAGAAATAAGAATGAGAGAGCACAAATCTGATCACCCCATGGAATAGCAAAGGCAATTCCAGATTCACAAGGAAACTAAGCAATCTTCATCCACATCCATGCTTCACAATCCTCATATGACATTTCTTTTGCTCTTTGAGTTTTACCATAAATGAATACGTGTCAGTTATACCCAGGCCTTCACAATCCCTTGGGACTTCGAATGTGTTAGAAGACCTACAGCTCCTGTTTCCTCCTGGAAACGATAGAAACAGTCCACATAAAATAAAACACTCGATAGAAGGAAAGAGTGCATATAATATAAAGGCTGGGTGATTCATAGGCAATTTTGATGACTCCCTGCATTAAACTGGACTGTTGGTTAAAACGATTTGGAAATCTCAGGAACTCTGTTCTGTTTCCTTCCTCGGGAGTCTATAAAACCGATTTCCTGGCCCTTTTTTTTTCCAATTACAATTTTATCACTCTGTTCTTATTCAAATAAAGTTACATCACAGAATTGTACCCGCCTTTTGCAGATGAAGACTATTTACCCGTGAGGGTGACAGGCTCTGAGCACGTGAGGATGACTTGTAGTGCAGCACAGATGAACAAGATATGGGGCATCGTGCATCTTCCCCAGCACGCAGCTCACATATTTCACTACAGAGTAGCAATCACAGAGGGTACGTGTAGAGCAAAGACGCTCGGGTCTCCTAGAGATCCAAAACCCTTCCAGCCCCTCAAAGTATGACCTGGTTCACAAATAAATCTCCCCTGCCCTTCCCTTCAACAGGGAACATGAGGAAAACTTCATGTTTTATGGTTCTTAACTTACAATAAAGTTTAAATCTTCCCAGATGATAAAAATCTCTGTCACGACCATCTTTTCTCTTGAGCAAGTGAAAATACTGCAAGAGTGGCTTAAAATGATCCCAGTTGCCAAAAATGGCTGCTTAGCTCTTTGGAACTTGCATAAGTTCATGTTCAGCAATGTCATTCTCTAAAGCAAGTGATCCTGAGCAAAGAACCCTGGTTTTGGCCACATACTGTGGACTAAATGACTTTGATTATAGTTGAGTCATTTTTTTTCCTTCTCAAAAGCAACCTAGAATGGAATACTGTTTTGTTTGTCTTCCAAAGGCTTCATATTTTGGATAAATGGTCAAGTACTCAGGCTTGAATCCAGATCAGAATTGACATCCTACCAGTTGAGCCATAACACCAGTATAGTTCAACTTTTTGCTGGTTCATTAGAGCTGAGTCTCATGGACTATTGTGTCCAGGCTGTCTTCACACCCAAGCTCTCAGCTCCAACATTCTGAGTAGCTAGGATTGCAGGAATGAGCTACCAGACCACTGAGTTTGTGTATATAATTCTCACAATACCTTGACTTACACTAGTTAATGCATAACTATCTAGCTCTTTGTGCCTTATGTCTGGGCAAGTATAATGCTGTGAAAAGCTAAGTTGTATTTCAGTGAATACTAAAGTTTGAAAATGAGAAAACAAACTCATATTTATCAAGATAGCATATTCACTGAGGCTGCTAAGGATAGATTTTATTGTGCCATATATTTAATAAACCATTTTATATACACACATATCTATATTTATCTATCAATATCTATATATTTTTATCTATTCTTATGGCATTGTATATGCCATGGAACTGAGGAAAATAAGGGAAGGAGGGGGTTGGAGATGAAGATGTTGAAGGGGTGACACAAATCAAGATGCATTGTATACATATATTGCTTTGTTAAATGGCAAAAAATACATAACCTAAAAACTGAGAAAAAATGAGGGAAAACGGTGGGGTGGGAGGGCTGGGTAACAATGTTAAAAGGGGTGACATTGCTCAAGATGCACTGTATTCATAAACTGCCCTGTTGAATGGCTACTCCTTTGTATAACTACTTTAAAGATAAATTTTAAAAATTCAAAAAATTGGAGCTGGGAGTTTGGCCTAGTGGTAGAGTGCTTGCCTAGCATGCACAAAAACCCGGGTTTGATTCCTTGTAACCACATACATAGGTGAAAAAACGCTGGAAATGGTGTGGTGGCTCAAGTGGTAGAGCCCTAGCCATGAGAAAGCCCAAAGACAGAGCTCAGGGTCTGAGTTCAAGCCCCCGAACTGGCAAAAAAAAAATTCAAAAAATTTTACAGCTGCTGTATACCTTTATTTTTTCTTCTTTTTATTTTTTTTAAACTCAATCTCTTGGGAACTAACTGAAATCCCAGAAGATTATAAACTGAACAGAGTTCGAAATGCAACAGGTTCTTGGATCTTTAGAAGTACTAGCTTTAATCTCTTGGAGACAGAGGGAAGTGATCCCAATGTCTGAATCACTTCACACCAAGCTTCCTTTTCACATTGCCACAGTGAAGACCAAACCTCCAGCGCACGAGTCTTTGGGGCTCACATTCAAATCACACCCAAGTAAGAATCGTACTTTTGCTTGTATGAATAGGTAACCATCATCATATAACTTCAGCACTGGAAAACAAGCTCATTTGAATTATGAGTCAAAGGAAGGTTTATAGAGAAGAATAAAAACAAAAGTAGGCATCATTATATTGGGCTTAAAAGAGAATTTACTACAAGATATGAGGAGAAATAAATGTAGTTGAATATATAAGAATATATATATACCTATATATACACATAGGCATATACATGTACATATGAATATAAGTTGAACAGAGTTCAAATTGCAACAAACTATTAGCCTGTAGAAGCCCTCAATGGTCACTGAAGCAGCAATAACACAAAATGTAGAGAATGGCCATTTCTCATTACTGTCAATGTCACTAATTTTCCCACAGCCATGCCCTATTTCTGGGCCTTTCTTGAGCTTTCTAAAAAGTTTGAAGAAAAGCTAAGGTTTTAACTGGTAAGTCACGATATTACTCTTTACTGTCTCAAGAGATAAGACTGTTTCTCTTCAGAGCGACCTTTCTTCCCACATAAGGACAAGTGGAAAATGGAGTGGAATCCTCAAGGGGGAAACATTATCTGAATGGTGAAAGGCAGAAAGCTCTTCCTCTCAAGTCAGGAAAAAAAGATAAGAATGCCTGTCTTCTTTATTTTTCTACTTCCTATGTACTAAATCTCAGCTGGAACAATTAACTAGGTAACAAAAATAAAAAGCAGTCCAATTGGTAAGACAAAAGTAAAAACATGTCTGATTATGCACAATGAAATCTTATATATGGAAAGCCCTAAAGATCCTAAGTGGTTAGAAATAAGCTAATTCAGCAAGATTTTTTTAAAAAAAAATCTGTACTTACAAGTAGGAAGTTGATTACATCCTACAGCAGCAATGAACAATTCAGAAAATAGTATCAAAAAACAAAACACTTAGGAATAAGCCTTACAATAAGAGGAAAGGCACATAGACCCAAATCTATAAAATATTACTAAAAGAAATGGAAGATGCAAGTACATGGAAAGACTAGATTGGAATATATGATGCAGTTAAGATGTCACTGTTACTCCAAGTGAGTTTTCAAATTTAATTCAATTCCTGTAAAGCTCCATAATGTTTTTGAGAGATATGAAACTCCATCCTACAATTCATATGGAATCTGAAGTTGCCTCAAGTGACTAAAGCAATTTTCAAAAGGATGTGGAGTGCCTCACACTTCCTAATATCAAAACTGATTACAGAGTTGTAGCAGTCAAAACGTTAGGCATGGCCACAAATACAAACACAGGCCTGTGGAACAGAACGGAAAGGTCAGAAACAAACCCTCACATATAAGGTCAAGTCACTTTCAACAAATCTGACAAGATAATTCAATGGGAGAAAAAGCAGTCTCTTCATGAAAGCAAAGGTAAAATAAGATAAATTGGACTACTTCAAAACTGGATATGTCTGTACATCATAGCACACAGCCAACAGAGAGAAAAATATATGGAATAGAGAAATATGCCTATACATCAAATAAGGAAATAAGGTGTGGGGAGAGGGGCAGGTATCTGAGTCATTTCTATTATCCTAGCTACTCAGGAGGCTTAGATCTAAGGATTCAGGTTTGAAAGCCAGCCTGGGCACAAAACTCAGTGACATTCATCTTCAATTATCAAGCACAAAGCTGGTAGTAGGAGTGTGCCTCAAGTGGTATAGCACTGGCCTTAAGCAAGCAATCTAAGTGAGCTGAGTTCAAGCTCAGTGCTGGCACAAAGTAATATTCACAGGACAAGTTAATACCTAGAAAAAACTATCGTTTAAGAAAGATCAATGGATTTCAATTCTTCCAAAAACATGGCCAAAGCACATGAGAATGTATCTAACAGATCTAATTACTACAGGAATGTAAGGAGACAGTGAGGTATCACTGGTATTCATTATGATGGCTGCTATTCAAATGGTTAAAAAAGAAAATAGTATTGGCTATGACATAGAGAAACTTAAATGAAAAATGAGGCAACTGAAAAACATCATAGAAATAAATTTCTTTAAAATATTAAATATGTAATGACCGTAGGCTTTATCAGTGATCTTCAGTTATATTATAGTACAATATCATGTCTCTTATAAGAAAAGTCAAGTTCACAAAGGAAAGAAAGAGAGAGAGAGAAAGAAAGAAAGAAGGAAGGAAGGAAGGAAGGAAGGAAGGAAGAAAGAAAGAAAGAAAGAAAGAAAGAAAGAAAGAAAGAAAGAAAGAAGGAAAGAAAGAAGGAAAGCAAGCAGAGAAGAGAAAAGAAAATTTCCAGATGTTTGACAGGAGCTAAGTGGAGAGGGAATTAAGGAATTGTTCCTTAAAATATTTTGTATGACAGAAAACTTCTAAACAGCCTTTGTAAAATATCGTGAGCATATCACTACTGAAGTATACACTTAAAACTGTTCAAGGCTGAGATCAAGAAGATCACTTTTCAAAGCCAGCCTTGGGCAGAATAGTCTAGAAGACTCTGTCTCCAATTAACCATGAAATTGTTGAACTGAAGATATGACTCAGGAGGCATAGAGTCACCTTGAGGAAGAAAGCCAAGTGAAGGCTCTGTGTTCAAATGACAGTATAGGTACACACACACACACACACACACACACACACACACACACACACACACGATTACAAGGTAAATTGTAAATTTTATACATTTTACCACAATTAAGCAAAATTAAAGTAGCAAAATGGAGAAAATTTAAGAGTCCAACCTCATAGTTTCTTTATGCTATATTAACTTTTCAGTTTGGTAAAGCCTTACGTAAGAAGAGCTGTGGCTGAAAGTGGTAGAACAGTAACCTTGGATGAAAAAACTCAGGGACAGCTCACAGATCCTGAGTTCAAGTTTCATGACTGACAAAAAACAAAAACAAAACACAAACAAACAAAATCTACCTATTTGCTCCAAAAGAGCTCAGCTGAAATAATTTTAGCCTTACATACTCTTTGGAGATTTCATCATTATGTCTGACACCGAAGGATTTTAAATAATGTCCATCCCAAATCCAACTGATCATTATTCAACTATTAACACGACTTCCACGTCTCAACATTTATATTATTCAAGTCCCATTTGAGGTTCCATAGTCTTTGTCAAACCACTTATTTCCTCCCAAGTACAAAACTGAATTGGTGCTTTTAATGTTGGTGTGGAAACCCTCCATAATTATATGTTCTTTTATATCACAAACATTGCTTTCAGATCATTAAATTTAAATTGTCATCATTTTATATGGTCATATACATACATAGCTATTGGGCTGTTATGATCTTCTGCTAGGACTATTTTAGTATGCTAATTATTACAAATGAGGAACTCAGATATTGTAAAAAGGTTTTCTTTTCTTTTTTAGTGTACTGTTTGCAGTTATTTCTTATTTTTTTCCTCTAGTTTATGCCTTGTGGTCACTGCTTTTTATTTCAGTACCCTTTGTCTTGCATAAAACTTTATCTGATTTGGGGAAAGGAAGGGGAATCACAGAAACTGTGAGACAAAGGGTGAACCAATGCAAAAAGCAATATTCATTAGACATTATGTTGGAAATGAACTTTACAACTTGGGGGGAGTGAAGAGGAGTGAGCAGGAAGGAAAATGAGAAAAAATGAGGGAGAGGGCAATACTGTATGAAAGAAATGTACTTATTACTTTACTTACGTAACTGTAACCCCTCCGTACATCACTTTTACATTTTTAAAAATAGTAAGAAAATCATTGAATTTCTACCACACCCACAAGCATTTTATGAAATGTCTTAAATAAGATTCTGCTTGATTTATGGAGTCAGTCCTTAGCCAGTTTTCCCTCGCCCATTTGCCATGAAAGCTATTTCAACTCTCTCAGATCCCACTTCAAATTTCACTTGCTTAATGAAGCCATTCCATGAAGGAGTGAATTGGGCTCCTGGGACGTAACAATGAAAATTGAGAGAAGCTGCCAACCACGTCACTTTAGTGTAAATCATTCATCCTCCACTGGGTGCTTTCTACCCCTGCCATAGCTCAAACTTACCTTGATTGTCAGCCCACGAAGCAAAGCTCAAAAAATTCTGTTTCCATAGGTATGTCTTCATCTGAGGCTGGATACTTGATATCGGTTGTTACATATGTACTTCTCCTTGCGAAAAAGAGTTCCTTGTACTCCTATTTCTCTGGATTTGGGAATTTGTTTAGTCAATATTATCTAGTAAAATGGAAATGAAGATGTGAGGAGAGATATTTAACTGGGATTTTAACCTTCAGTTTTACAACCCTTGAAATTATGGACAAGCCATTTCCTCATGGTTCTGTCATCTACAATAGTTGGCTTCCATTCTAGAGGCTAGGGGTCCGCTCAAAGTGTCACCATTAGTTCTACAGTCTAGTCAGATGGGATGGAAGAAAGGCCAAGGGAAGTGCATATCCATTCTTTATTACCATGATCTGGACAAAGTACCTAAGCCCTTTGGCTCAATAGTATTGGCACAAGTCAGATGTACTTTAATTAAATGAAGAAGGAGAAGTGTTTGACTTGATATAAAATTCTGTTTCTAAATGGAACTTAACCATACTTAATAGAATATGAATTCGTAAGGGTCTTGTAAGGCACCCTAGTTATAAGAATAAGTTTTCCTGGTACAAGCACATGGAATATGAATAGAAGACACAGAACTGTGTTGGAGAAAAGGCTTATTACTCATTGTAGTGCAAGTCATAGATATATCATCATGTTAACATCACACCCAAGGGATGCTTGTGCACAGACTTGCTGGAATTACGAGAGAAGTGCTTTCAATTTGAGGGACCTAATTCTTTTATAAAGATGGCAACATGCCTGCCTTTTCTCTGGAGAGAAATAATAACTACAATTGCTTAGGTATTTTGTTACATAAATATGTTGTAAACATAGTCCAAAATGGGATAATTATTTCCTCACCTTTAGTATTCTAAGACCAAGAGGAATTGACACTCAACATGAATCACTTCTAATTAAAAAACAAAATGCTGTTGTTGTTTATATTGGGACAGAAGATGAGAAGTAGGACTTTTCCTGGGAAAGTGGGATATAGGTTGACTACTAGATTCTACAGTATCTGCCACATTTTCCAATAATATAGTATCAACTATCTAAGGAAATAACATATACGAGAAAAAGAAGCATCAAGATGTATATTTTAAAAGAAAAATATTGTGCCCAGTGTCAGCATTCCAGTTACCTAAAATGGCTTAAGTCTGAAGTCCAAGTGACAGGATCTTGAATATATTTATCTTATTGTGACATAAATGTTGTGCTATTAAGTATGAGAGCTCTTGACAGGGACACCAGGCACTTGAAATCAAGGATCTGATTTTTTCCAGTAATTTGATTTCTGAACTTGAAATGTCACTTAACATTTAACCTCAATTTGTTTATTTAGGATAATGAGTTATTAATGTCTTTCTCTTTGTCTCAAGTTTAACTTGGGCTAAACCAGGGATCATAAACCAGTAACCTTGGAGGAATCTAGCTCATTGAATAAATTCTTTGCCTGTGATTATAATTATGAGCTCTTCTGGCCTCCTTTACATTTGTTCCCTGAACCCAATGAAATATCCTTTTTCTTAAAACTATTAAGTTTTGACCTAATTCTGGAATAAATGTAACAGGTTCTAGAGTATTTATTTACTTCTGTGATGTATTTGTGCATACTTCTATTGCAGTTTTCACCACCATTATCAATCTTTCCAACTATCTCAGCACACACTAAGGAAATTCTCCATGTAGACTGAAGAGGAGACACTGATGGCATTTGTGCCAAATATTTCTATGCTTAATTTGAATTCTCCCTCCTTGTGTGCTACTGTTTGATCCATTCCCTCTCATCTAATTACTTCAACAGACAATTAAACAGTGAGAATCTCTTTAATCACATCTTCAATAAAGACTCACAAAACAGTTCACCTTCTATATTATCTCCTTTTCATCCATGGTCTTGCGCTAGTGCCACTAATTCTCTCATGCTCTCTTGCCTTTCATGTTCTAATTATTTTTCAATATTGGTTCTCAAGTTATTACAAAAGGCTTTATAAACTTTGGCAATGGAAATGAAATACAGAGGGCCCTATCTCTCTACTTCATTTCTAGTCTACAATTTCCCAGTATTTCCCATCTTTTCATTTCATTTTCAAAAATTCCCTTTTCAAAATAAAGCATGCTTTTGCAAATCATTTTTAGAGGATTTCAGTTCCCAGAACTGTCTTAGGAGGAGGCTTTCACTTGTGATATTTTTGTTTTCAAACAAAGCACCAGGCTTCCTGGGTGGTATGTTTTCCTTTCAACAACTTTTCAGTATCATCCAAATGAACATCCTCATTTAACAACTGCCTATTTACAATTTAATTTTTCATCTAATTGTTTTAATTTTTATCCAAAGTCATAAATGCATATGGTTTAGCAAACACAAAGAACAGAAGGGCTCACAGAGAAACCCAACATTTTTCTTTTCCTTTCTTTTCCCTCCTACTATTTCCTGATCCCCAGAGGCAAACCACTTTAACTGCCTGGATTTTGTTTTTCTGACACTAGCTACCAAATACCTAATTAGCACATTTATACCCCTACTTCTTATCTATTGGCCTCCTGCTAGGATAGATGAGTATTTTCTCTCACTTAGCCACTCCCCATCTCCTCAATCCTCTGCCTATTTATACTTTAACACCATAGTTTTTCCTCTAAGCATCTTTGACACACAGGATTGGTTGAAACTCCCATTTCTTGGTCAATACATTATCTTGGTCCCACTTTCTAAAATTCCCACCCATCTACTGAATATTTCTTTCTATCTTCCTTTCAACTCTAATCTCATTTGTGGGCTGAATCTATATTTTTAATTAGAGTAGGGATATTACTGTTTATATATCTTCTTCCCAATCTAATTTTCTACCAATTTTTAGGCTAATACTCAACAATAAATCCAGGTATTTAATTTGCTATGACATGTCTGTGTGAGTTAGATGAGAAGATTTAACCCTGTTTCCTTTTCTAGCATCATGCTATTCACTTAAATAGAAAATCCTTGAAAGCAGATTCTCCTTAAAAAATTCAAGACCATTGTTAAGTGTATAAACTTAATTATCTTAACTTCTTTGTCTTTCCTTTCTTTTTCTTTGAGATACTTTCCTAAAAGAAGAGTCTCACACAAAATATGAGTTGATTATTTTCTGAACATCAGGGACAAACTCACTTTCAACAAACTGGTTGGGAATGTCTGTTCCCTGAATCTGATGTCTTCTTTCTTGATTCATTCTTTTTTTCTGAAATATATCCTCAAGTAACTTTCTAGGACATGGTATCTGAGCAGCTTGATGAGTTTTCGAATTTTAGCACTACTACTGCTTCGATCTACTGGCCCTTCTCTGTGAGCATACAGTGCTTTCGGTAAAAGTCTAATCTCACACTTTGCAGTCAACTTCTGTTCTAACTTCTCCATGACCTATTTAGGTTATATCATCATTATCTATTTTGTTCAAAATTTAATAGTGACATGTCTGTTGTCTCCTTGCACGTTCTTTGTGCTTCACACAGTTTAAGCTCATTCAATCTGCACGCTGGTTCTCATTCAATTCAGAGTAATTTTCTTCAAATTTCTCTTTTTCTGCAGATTTGCTGTCTTGGTTTTTGTCTGCCCTCTAAACTCAACACTCAGTCCCCCCTTACCTTCTATTCTCTCTGTAACTGCTCCCTGCATAATTTCTTCATCTTCCCTGAACCCAAATTCTCTCATGTCCTAATGACTTATAAATTTATATCTTCATCCTAGGCTCAAATCAGACCTGCAGAATCAATTACCTAGTTGACCTATATACTTGGATTCTAATTTATCTCCAATCTAGCAAGACTAATTAGGTATAAATTATAGATTTAAATTTAAAGATCTAAAAGAAAATGACTCAAGTGTGTAATCCTAGCTACTCAGGAGGCTAAGACCTGAGGCAGGTAGTTCAAAGCTAGACCTGGCAGGAAATGTCTATGAAAGTCTTATCTCCAATTAAACATCATAAACCCAAAAGTGGAACCATGACTTCAGTGGTAGAGCATTATCCTTGAACAAAATTCTCAAGAACAACACCAAGGCCCAGAGTTCAAGCTCTAAGACTGGCGCGCACACACACACACACACACGCACACACACACACACACACACAAAATATTGCGTGGGGACAGAAGTTGAGACAGGTCACCAAAACTAGAAATTTCCATACAAATGACTAACTAATTTAAATATATCGAGAAACAAAATAAATTTACTGTAGCATTAAAAATGCAATAGACAGGTAGACAGGGCCAGGAGCGTCACCTAGTGGTAGAGTGCTCACCTAGCATGCACAAAGCCCTGGGTTCATTCCTTGGTTCCACATACACAGAAACGACCAAAGTGGTGCTGTGGCAGAGTACTAGCTTTGAGCAAAATGTGTCCAAGGACAGTGCCCAGGCCCTGAGTTCGAGCCCCAAAACTGGCACAAAAAAAAGAATAAAAAAGTTGATGAAAAACAATTTATATTATAATATATAATGTGTCTTGTTTTATACTATTTTTTTTAAAGAGACTATGCATGTGTTTTGGGGTTTTTTTTGAACTATTTCTTCATGCCAAGTCAAGTCGATGTCATAGGGAAAGTCAAGAGAATTTCATTTGCACATTTAGCTAATATAGGAAAGGACACTAAGTGGAAACTTAGACATTATTTATTAAAATGCATTTGGATGCTTTTAGTGTTTCCCTTCACAGTCCAAATCGGCTGATAGTTTTGGAAACAAATATTTTAAAACAGCAAATAAATAAATGCTTAATGAAGGAGCGAAATCTCTTCTCAAATTCAAGGGCATCAGAAAAGATTGAGTCTGTAGGGATTTAGCACCAAAAGAACATTATAACCCATCACATTTCAATTGTTTCTACTTCTTCACTGCCACGTAATAATAAGACAAGCTCTCAGAGACATTGCTCATATATCAAACAGACTCAACATGTTTCCGCACATATCCCACAGAAGCAGGAAATGTAGTACATCAGTCCTGAAATAAGGACATTAAACGTGCATGAAAAAGTATCATCACATCATTAGATGGGCAAAATAAATCTGGCCAGTAATGCTTGGCTATGATTTCCTTAAAATGATGCTGATTCTGCTAAGTCCTCTATTTCTTCACTTAAAGGTCACCACAAAATGAGACTTAGACAGGCAAAGATCCCATTGGTTTTAAAATTTGAAATTAATGGCCTTTTCTTATTAAGTAACCCATTAATCTCAAATAAATGAAAATCCCAATAGACACTAGAAGAAAACTTATATCCTTATCTCCTGTTATTGATGTTACCTCTCTACCTGTTATTTGACTTTACTGAAACAGCTGGGTTCACAATTCAGTTAAAAAGCTTCATTCCAATATAACTTCATTCATTAATGTTGAAATTAAGTTATATTAGTCCTTGGCATTTCCATGTTAAAGTCCTCAAAATATATTAAAAAGTTATTAATCTTCTGTAGTGTTTAAAAACTAATAGTCATGCAAGTCTAATTTTTCAATTGGTCACAGTGTAGAACTAGCTGGTAAATTGCATAGATCTTTGAGATCACATATTACTAGTAATTTTAGAGCCTTTAAAACTTAAAATGAACATTTACAGTTCATTGATGACATCACATGAAAACTGTGTGCTTATAAAGCTAACGTTATAAACTGATTTTCATTACTGGGCAATAAGGAAGAAGAGGAGGGAAGGAGGGAGACAGTATGCAAAATGACTCTAAACTCTGTACATGTGTAAAAACTCCTTGTTTTCGTTACCATGACCATTAGGAAACAGGGTATGGCTGCCCTTTGAGGTCACTGGTTGAATGGAGAGTGTGCCCTCTTCAGGCCCAAGTCTCTTTGATTCTCAGTTGAAGTTCCCCTATAAGGCATGATGATCTCTAAACCAGAGCACATCAGTTTACTCTTTTATTAAGCAAAAAACAAAAGCTATTGTTGCTAACCTACACAGAGCTAACAGGAAAATAAGAAGTGTCTTCTTGCTGGCAAAAACAAAATATAGCCTCTATTTTCTTTCAAATTTCACACTCACTCAGAACATGAGACAGGATGAATGGCCAGCAGGTCATCTAGATAAATGTCAAGGAAAAAAAAACAACACTAGATATAATCGTCCTGCTTTCTTTGTCTGCGAAGACAGAGAAAGACTGTTCTGAGAAATCCAACATGGGTTACTTTCTCTTAATCATTATTACCCAGTTTTATTTAAAATAAAGATATGCTGTGCACCAGTGGCTCATGTGTATAATCCTAGCTACTCAGAAGGCTGAAATCTGAGGATTGCAGTTCAAAGCCAACCTGGGCAAGGAAGTACATGAGATTCTTATCTACAATAAAAAAATAAAATCAACAACAACAACAACAAAAATTACTCAGGAAAGGCCAGAACTGGCACCATGGCTAAAGTGGTAGAGTGTTAGCTTTGAGCCAAAGAAGTTCAAGGACATTGGCCAGGCCCTGAGTTCAAATCCCAGGACCAACACACACACACACACACACACACACACACACACACACACACAGAAAAAGTAAAGGAAAGAAGGAAGGAAGGAAGGAAGGAAGGAAGGAAGGAAGGAAGGAAGGAAAGAAGGAAGGAGTAAGGCCCTTGGTAACTTCAACATTTACATGGAAAGATGATAAGGATTCCGAAAAAAAATATATAGATGTCTTAATCAGAGCTGCCTCAGAAGCAACATTGTCCTTTTCTCTTAAAGTTCTTAACATGGTAGAAAGTAAGTGGCTTATAATGATGACCTGAGAGGCATCTCAATTCAAGGAATGGTGCCAACTACATAAACATTTATTATCTTTTTTGCATGAAGAAAACACTACGGTTGGAGGGCAACTTGGTGAAGATACCACTTGTGCCAAAAGTGTTAGCTAAGTAATCACCAAGAGTGCTTGTGATTGAGTGTATTTTACATTTTGTAAAACCATGGGAATGTGCTATGGGTTATTTTGTCCAGCTTAGATTTCACTAAAGTTTAATGTCTTCCTAAATTAAATAGCTCTCCCATTTGAAAACTCCCAAATGCCATTAGTTATACTACCATACTCATTTCACATATTCTTATTGAAAATTGTTGTGGGTATTTTTCACTGTTCTTGTGAAAAAGAGCAGGAAGATTTGGTCATAGGAAAATAAACCAGTAAGTGTAAGCCATATGTTAGATCCTTTTCTTGTCAAAAGATAGCCTTTTGTGACTTTTCCATAGGAAAAAAAGAAGACAAGAAGTCATTCTGCTGTGTAAATAACATTTTTTGTCACAGCTAGCAGCAGGCAAAGTACTTTTTTTAGATAATCAAAAAACTATATTCACCAACTGATCACCTGCCATTTTGTGTTTAAAGGATACTACTTCAAAGTAATTCTCCTGCCCAGAAAAGCATGAACTGAAACTTTGGGTTTAAATATTTATTCTGCATATATCTATCCAATAAAAATCATGCTGCTCTTCTACAAGATTGACAGTGCTCCCTTGGTTGTTTGCCTTTAAGAATCACTTACAGGACCAAGAGGGAAAGGGAAATTGAAAAGTAAATTAAATGTCACAAGTGAAGGACTGTCACCTCATATTTAATAATGTCATTATTGAAATTTAAATACCAGGTAATTATGAATATGAAGCTGTGTACAAAATCCATTGCATAATTACCGAAACATTCAACCAAGATTCTCAGAGCTAAAAAGAATTGAAACCTTCCCCATAAAAATTTCCAAATGACTAATTCCACATTTTTAGTCCATGATATATACATTGTCAGAAGTTCCTTGGATTATAAGGATGAGATTTAGTTTAATTTTACACAAATGCCACGTGTTAGATTATTTTCCCCTATGTTCTAGCTGATTTCAGCCATGTTTACACAGATGTGGTCCAGTGCATTGAGTTTGTGTTCTGCTTGGTGTCTTCTAAATCGTTTCTTCTGCAGACAAACATCTTCTGATTCTATTCTGATGTGTGTGGATAAAGATTCTGTAAGACTTTTTACAGGGATCATTCAGCAATGCACAGCACACACAGTCATCCCTCAACTATATCCTTCCATCCCTATTCTAATATACATCAGCAGAATGATGACACCCAGAACCATAGTTCATCAACACATGTCTCTCTCCTGATGGATGGGGTTGCCGACCATCATTTTGAAAAGTGACACTGAATTCCTAGTGAGTAAAAACTCATAAATAATATTAGAATTAAAAATAAAAGATTACCTGAGAAGGTAGCAAGTGTATTTAGATGTGACTTTTAAAAGGTAGATGCATGGCATTTTTCAGACCTCAGAAAGATATATTATGTGGGCCAGGAAGAAGCTCATGCGATGATGGTTTCTCGTCCTTTCATCATTTCTCTGGTTCTTTCACAGAAGCACACACTCCGAGGGAAGAGGTACATCAAGATCTCCAGGATATTAAGAATAGACATAAAGTCAGCTCAACCTTTACTTTTGAAATCATAAGTGCATCTTTCAGGCTGCTGACCTTCTCAAATTGTCAAAATTAGTACTAGCAGTAGTATTCACTTTTGAGTGTGCTTTCTCCCCCTTCTCTCTTCTTGGTATCCCTCATTGTCAATCATCAGGACAAGGATTAACTGGAGCATGGGAAACAGTACAGGGGCCTGTGACCTTCCTCAAGCCGATCCTATTGTCTGCCATTCCAAACTCAATTGAACAAGATTAATAGGAGATGATGACTTAAAAGGTAAAGAAATTCATGTAAGCTGGGTGCGGTGGCTCGCTCCTGTAATAATAGCTACTCAGGAGGCTGAGATATGAGGATCAAGGTTCAAAACCAGCCTGGGCACAAAAGGACCTGAGACTCTTATCTCCAATTAACCTCTAGAAAATGGGAAGTGGGGTAAGGTAGTAGCCTTGAGCTGAAGAGCTCAGGGACACTGTCCAGGCCCAGACCCATGACCCACCCACACACACACACAAAGAAATTCATGTAAATAAACCACAGATTAGATCAGGGACTAGTTATCATATGGAAGGTAGCAACTGACCCTTTGGCTTAATTATTTAACAAACATGTATGATAAAAATGTGTGTCATCTCACCCAGCTTCTTATTAAGATCAGGTCTGATGCCAAACTGCAATCCTCCCCACCAGGTATCCAATATCATTTGTAAGATTTTTTTTGTTTATTGCCGGTACTAGGGCTTGAACTAGGACCTCTTGCTTGCTAAGCAAATACTCTACCACTTAATTCATACCTGCAGCTTGTGGAGAGGGGTGTGTGTGTGTGTGTATGTCTATACATGCATGCATGTATGCATGTGAGGGCTCATGAGTGCATGTGTCAGTTCTGGGTCTTGAACTCGGGGCTTGGGCACTGTTCGTACACGTTTTATCTGTGGCTAACACTGGATACTTGAGATGCTGCTTCACTCTGGGCTGTTTTGGTAATTAATTGGTTTAATTTCATTCTTAAACCATGTTGTTTCTGATTTCTGTTTTCATGAGAACCAATTGTTTTAGGTCATCTTCTGTTAGAAAATTGAGATATATCTAATATGCATAGCAAATTCTCTGCATAACTTCTGACTTGCAGGGAGATGCCAATCAAAACTACTGGTTATACTACCATGTCACAGAACTATAATAAGGAAGGTGAGGTAAGTTTGATATGCTGCTTCTGCCAGAAAAAAAAATAAGTACTTGCTAGGAGGAAAGGAGGAAACAGAGAGGAAGAGATGGGGAAGGCAATTATCCAGAAAAATTATGCTATATACTGGAGTTCAACAAATAAAATATACTCCAACTGTACTGCACTGTATACCACTAGGGGCTTTGTTCTCCACTAGAAAGAAACCATCATCCCCACCCTTGGCCCTGGGATCTTCAACTCAGCATCCATAAGTCCTGTCACCTAACACCATGCTTCATAAAGGTAAACTTCAGCCTTTTCCAGAGGTGATGACCGTCACTTAAAACCATCCTTTTACCCTTCTTACTCTCAATTTTCACTCACTGCAGAATCTGTCATCTAGGAAAACCACACAAAGGAAACTAGAAATAAACAAAGCCACCATCACCAGGAATTTAATTCCGAATAATTATAGGCTGAAGGGATAATGTCTCAAAAATAATCAAAGGAACATTTCATCTCTAGCAAAATAAGCACTTGCTGATCAAGATAAACATGATGAAGTTTGTGTCGGATTTTTCCATAGTGATTTTTATAAGATTCTCAAGTCAAGGAAATAGAATTTTAGAACTTTATATCTTTCATGAATGAAAGCATAAATATCAACTGTAAAAGAAACTTAAAGAACATAATGTTGATGTGCTTTTCATGAGAGATCAAAAATGTCAATATTAAAATCTAACTGCAGCAGGGCACCAGTGAGGCATGCTTGTAATCCTAACTAGTCATGTGGCTGAGATCTGAAGATCTGAGGCTGAAGCTAGTCAGACAGGAAAGTTCATGAGACTCCTATTCCCAATTAACTAGCAAAAAACGGGAAGTGAAGTTTTAGGTCAAGTGGTAGAGTGCTAGTGTTGAGCAAAAAATCTCAGAGACAGTGCCAAGACCCTGAGTGCAGGCCCCAGGACTCACACACGTACATATACAAACACACACACACACACACACACACTCTTTCTCTCTCACACGTGCACAATGAACAATGTTCTTTTCTCTCATCAAGTGTACTTTAGGTCTTTTGTCTGCTTGTTTTTTGCAGGTTCCATGTGGAGCTCAAACTATGGACCTGAGCCTATCCTTGAACTCAAGGCTGACACTTTAACACTTGAGTCAGCTCCACTTCCAGTTTTATGGGGTTAACAGGAGATAAAATTCTCACAAACTTTCCTGCTGGGCTTTCAAAACACGATCCTCAGAACTCAGCCTCCTGAGTAGCTAGGATTACAAGCATTAGCCACCTGCACCCAGCTTGGGGCTATCGTTTTTATCCAAAATGTAGCTAACTGGGAATGATGCACATTGTGTTTTATGTCTAACAGCTTTAAATAAAAAAACTAGTTAACTGTAAATATTTGGCTGCTCAGAATTATGAACTCCAAATCAGAGACATCACCCTTCTCCCATGGACATAACTTGAAACAGAGCCAAGGGGACTGACAAGCCTGTGGAAACATTATGAGGACTAGGCTGAGACTGTCCCTATGAATGCCATTAGGCGATGACATGCACAGAAGGACAGCTGTGTCAGTAAGTCACTGCCAGACCAGACAGCCTGGGTATGATTACTCCAAACAGCAACCATCAACACAAGTGGCAGATTTTTAGGACATATTTCCTACAGAACAAATATAACCAAAAGCTTTGCTGCTGCTGTTACTGTTGTTGTTGGTTGTGAGGTTTGAACTTAGGGCCTGGGCATTGTCCGTGAGCTATTTTCCTCAAGGCTAGCATTCTACCGCTTTATACCACAGCTCCACTTCTTGTTTCCTAGTGGTTAACTAGAGATAAGAGTCTCATGGGTTTTTCTGCCCAGACCCCATGATCCTCAGATCTCAGCCTCCTGAGTGGGTACTGAGCCACCAGCACCCAGCCTGCCAATAACTTTCCAATCTCTCAGATTTGTGTTTTGCAAATAACTAGGATATATATATACATATACATATATATGTATATACATATATATATAGAGAGAGAGGGAGAGAGAGATAGGAGGTAGCAGATATATAGTGGGGTGAGTGAGAAAAAGAGAGGAGGGTCAGATATGATCTTTACATGGAATATAAGAAGGTCACAAGGGTCCAGAAAAGATGACTGTAACCAAGATCAGAAGGCTTGGAAGAAATCATAACATTTGAAACTGGCTGCAGAAGTGATGGGGTGAGGAAGCTCAACCTCAAACTCATGATCCTCTGGCTTCAGCCATCTAAGTGCTGGGATTTGGCTATATACTGCCATCTCCAGTCTGCCATTTCCTTTTGTTTCTTCCTCAGATACATGACATGGTATATGGGTGGCATGGTTGATTGAAGCCAGCTCATAGGGAGTTTCCAATACGGTGGGTACAATCACAGAGGGTAACCAAACAGTTGAAATGTAGATCATCTAAAATTAATATGAGGTAAATAAAAACTACACACTGGATTTCATAAACTTACTATGGATGAAAAGAATGTAAAACAAATTTAATTTGGAATGACAAATTAGGTAAAATAAAATTGATTATTAAAATTAATCACATAATTTTGAATGCTATTACAGAATATTTTACAGTACATATATGGTTTATGTTACCTTGATATTATATAATGCTACTCTTTGGGATTTCTGGGGTTAGTAGAGCTACAGAGATATTATAAACAAAGAAGAAGAGAATTATGGACCTGTCATTATTGGTGTGATTTGTACAACCAGGCTGTTATTGGCAGCAGAAAATTCAAAAGATGTTAACAAAAAAAGAAGGAACTCACACTCCAGGAAAATGAATATGAGGAAACTGGTAATATCTGTGGGGCGGGGGAGTCTAATGGAGGCAGGTAGAAGAATGGAGACAGGAAACGGGTACAGAATGCAGTCGTGATATTTAATGCATCTCCTATGAAACTAGGAAAATGGAGAGTAGGGGTGGGGCAGGGAGAAATGAGGGATAATGAAGCAAGGGGGAGATATTGATCAAGATACCCCATATTTATAAAATGACATGTTTAATGATAACCCCTCTGTAAAATTCCTTAAATCCTGATTGTAGGTGTTGAAGGTTGCTCCCCTTCCCACTAAAACAAAGACTATATGTCCCACTAAAACCAGCACTATGTTCAGGATAGACATGTCTGTTGGAATCTCTACTTAAAAACATCAGAAAGTCAGATTAGTTTGGCAGCTTTCCAATCAGAGAATCTTTATGAACATCCAATGGACACTTCAATCATTGACTTCATAAGATATTCCCAAATTCACCAGTTTATAATAAAGATATATACAACAAACATGACTGAGATTGTATTAACACAAGGACATTTTCCCCTCAGATTCAGTAAACCAAAAATTAGCAATTCACTCAGCATGCTTGCTACAAATTTCAGAAAAGAGGCCCTTTATTAGATGCTTAAAGTTCCTTTATACCGATTTAACTTGATTTTCATAATCCTTAATATGATTTTCCTCAATGCCATTGACTTACTTAAATTATTAGGAGATATTAAAACAATTCTGGGTTTTGAAAGATCTGAGGAGAGTGGAAAGAATATTAAAGCAAAAAGAAATGAGAATAGGGCCAGGAGTTTCGCCTAGTAGTTAAGAGTGCTTGCCTAGCATGCACAGAGACCCAGGTTCGATTTCTCGGTACCACATACATAGAAAAGCCGGACGTGGTGGGTGGCTCAACTTGTAGAGCACTAGTCCTGAGAAAAAGCCCAAGGACAGTGCTCAGGTCTTGAGTTCAGTCCCCAGGACTGCCAAAAAGAGAAAATAAATGAAAATTGTGTTCTTGCAAATCTACCAAGGCACCTTCGTATCACTAAAATTTCATGCTTCCCACTTCCTTTTCTACCCTAATAAAGGGTGAGTGGTGGCACCAAAACACCAGTTGATCACAGTTGTCAGAGAATCTCATCTTTGGGTTGACAAAAATACCTTCCAGAAAAGGTGATTCACACCCTTCTTAAGGTATTCAGCTAGCCACTGAAATATGTGTGGAATGGTCATGACTTATTAACAAGAAAGCAAGTTCCCTTCTGCATAGTTTCTATCCTCTTGAAATTTTCTTTTTCCTTTGGGAAGAAGGAAAGGAAGAAAGGAAGAAAGGAAGAAAGGAAGAAAGGAAGAAAGGAAGAAAGAAAGAAAGAAAGAAAGAAAGAAAGAAAGAAAGAAAGAAAGAAAGAAAGAAAGAAAGAAAGATAGGGGGAGAGAGAGAAAGAGAGGGAGAGACAGAGAAAAGAAAAGAAAAAAAGAAGTAGAAGCCCTTTTTTTGTCCGACTTCTTCCTAGTCTTGTCTAGCTCCCACTTCAAAACAGATAGCTGCTCCTGATGTGTTCCTATTTTTTCAGAATAGGTATGAAAGGAAACTTTCTGCAATGCTTTATTTGAGTTACCTAGTAGTCCATTCATTTCTCTATGTCCCAAAATGTACAGATACACTCCTCGATCCTGGTCCATGTGTTCTGCTGCCAATTATTTTGCTACTACTAATCATGATCATCTGGAAAATCAACTGTCATCTGTCTAAAGTTGTTTCTAAACATGATGTATAATTTATAACTCGTGTGACTAAGACAGTGAGAGGGGCCATATATGCAACAATGCATAATCTCATAGGAAAAGTCTTGAGTTCACCTCTTCTTGCCTGTATAATCTACCTCATGAGTCACCTTTATATTCCTTCCTAAATCACTTCCAAAGCTGGAACTAATTGGACCCCATGGTTCTCTGTCTCTGATTACAATAAATTTAATTGGCATACATTTGTTTTTCCATTAAATTTTCAGCATCATAAGATTAAGAATCCAATGAAACCTGCATGGAAATCTATACAACCAGCTTTATTAAGGTAACTGAGTTGTGCTCTTGGTTTCAATCACTGTAAAGTCACTTCCTCTCTCATCTTCTCTAAAGCATATTAATGACATACATTTTTCTGACCTTGATTATTTCTCTTTACCAAACTTTTCCCCCAAACTGCAAGTTTGTGGGATCCTCTTGCTGATCCAAGGAGATGCTAGACAAGTTAATCTATAGCCTGCTACTTGTAGTCTAACTATATTTAAGGTTACCTCTGTGAAATATTTCTTATGAGCCCTCCTCTTCTGAAGGAGGAATAATGTCTGCATTTCCCACTGGTCTTTATATTGGTGATTTATTTATTTACTTATTGATTTATTTTGCCAGTCCTGGGGATTGAATTCACGGCCTGAGCACTGTCCTTGGGCTTTTGCTTCAAGGCTAGCCCTCTACCACTTGAGCAACAGCACTATTTCTGGCTTTTCTATGTATGTGGTACCAAGGAATCGAACTCGGGTCTTTGTGCATGCTAGGCAAGCACTCTACCACCAGGCCAAATTCCCAGCCCATATTTATTTATTTTTTGGTCAATCATGAGGCTTCAACTCTGGACCTGGGGGCTGTCCCTGAGCTCTTCAGCTCAAGGCTACTGCCCTACCCCTTGAGCCACAGCGCCACTTCCAATATATTGGTGATTTATGTATTGATGATTTAGTATATTGGCTCATTTCACAACTATTAATCTTGTTCAACCATTAATCTGTTTCTCTCCATTAATCTTTTCCCATCCATTGAAGAACATGGCAATGTTGTAATAATACAAAAGTTGTTTTTTAGAATTCCAGAGTTTGGTTTAAGAAAACAGTGACCAATTTGTATGTAGATTTATCTTCCCCAAAGACATAAGTGTTAAAGAATAAAAATAATGGGGATATCATTGGAATAACATGCCATGTAATCTTTTCAAATGGCAAAAGATTCAGATAATTACCTATAAAATGACTTAAACTTTATCAATTTCTCTGAAAAATTTTAAGCAATGGTTTCAAACTCTAAGATTCTTTTTTCTTTGCTTTGCTGCTCTATCTTACTTCTGCACATCTTTTTCTGAGTACAGAAACGTCTTGGCTCTTTTTTTAATCACTGAGAAAAATAAATATTCTTCCCTCTCTACCTCCACATCATGCCCACCCATCATCTCTATCTTAATGACAATTAGACAGTAAAATAAGGATCCTGGGAAAAATATTCACCTTGGCCTGTATCTTACATGGAGGATACAATAAATAAGAAAATATCCTTCTTTGACCCAAGACCCGTATCCTAAAATATTTCTAGCTTCACATTAATATTGTTGATTGTGCCTGGCACCTATTCTTTATTTGTGACTAACAAAAGGTTTGGAAATTGTGGAATAATTGTGTTATATCTTTAAGAATAAAAAAAAAAACGCTGAGCACAAGCACATTTTAATCCATCATTTCAGGCATCATGACCCTATTGTCATGGACTCTGATCCTTTAGGAATTATGAAAGCTCAATTTTTAGTATTTCTATATATTCAATGAATGTTAGAGAGAAATTCCCATGGTATCTTTCCAAATCTTTTTGTGTTTTGGATGGTACTAGGGTTTGAAACTAGGGCCCCATATCTACTAGGCATGTGCTATACCACTTGAGCCACATCCCTTTTCTAATATTTATCGCTCAGATCTTAGAAAAATTGTGAACCAAAAGCCATCTCTCTGATTCCAACTATGCAATGATGATTGTATACCCGGATCTCCTCTTATAGGGAGATGTAGAATATCACAAGAAGCATCGCTACCTCCTTAATTCTGTTCTCTGTAGTATAAATATTCTCCTTACCTCTCAATTTATGTGGTATTCTCTACTAAAACATTCATGCGAACACTATCAAATGCTGTTCTCAAAGGAGAAAAATACACAGCACACAAAAGCACAGTGCAGTCCTTCAAGCATTGCGAATAATAGTTATAGAGATAGAATTCCCCTTAACTTCATAATGTAGGAAGTGAAAAATCTCAAAACCAAAAGAAACAAGAGCTTGCTACCTGTAACAATCAGAACATCCTGTTAATTGAAGGTATTTCTGTCTCAGCCTTATTCAATATACATTCACCTGTATAGAAGTAGACAATGTACTCTTAGCTTGTTGGTATTTCTGTGACCCAAATCCTCAGTCATCACTGATCCATGGAGTCAATAGAAGTCTATATTGCCTTTTGGATATTTCAGGACTGTCTCTAATAGAATTGTCCCCATAATTCTAATTCTGCCTTCTTATAACTACCTTGTAAGCCCCGCTCCTGTTCCTACAATCTTTTCCTTTCACATTTCCTAAGAACTGTTCTCAGATACTTTAAAATTCAAGAATCTTATAATATCTGTGCATGATACCCCTGGAAATGGCTTGTGTTAACAGTAACTAAAATGACATTTTGTCTGACAGCCAAGAAGGGAACGAGGCTTAGAGAAAGGGGGAAAAAATCAAGGCTCCCATGAGATGGGCATGAAATCACATCAGGCACATGGTGGTCAAATCCATTTGTAAAATGACCAATCTGGAGTTAGAAATAGAGTTCTAGAAAAATTTATACCTCACATGGACCCTGTTACTTCCCCATGATTGACACTCATTAAGTGTTACAAAGCTTTCGCACTGAAAAATCTCACCATGGTGCAGACTGAAAGAAAAGTTTTCCAAATAGGTATATAAAGACAGCTAGGTCTGAGCTATGTCTGCTTAAAGGTCAAATTAAGACTATCCATACTGCTTCTGATTAGCCAGACAAGTAAATACAAGCCCCCAGGACACCCTGACTTAAAGGAGATTTCACCATGACAAGCAGAATGTCATTTACTAGACTGCTTTCAAATAAACCCACTCAAATTTACCTAATTACAGGATATGCTCTGTTCAGGAGCTTCCTTGGCATAGCCCTGTGAAGAAAAGCATCAGTAATTGGTCAAAAGATGTCAGATACACAACCTTTCAAGTAGGCTCTCTAAATAGCATTTCAGAGAACAATGGATTTATTACTAAAAAGAATTCCTGATGGAATATCAAGGAAATACACAACCAAAAGGTAGCAAAGGAAAGAAAGAACTCTGCTTGATGCCTGGATCCCATCTTTCAATCATTGAGCATTAATGGGATTTACAATGAGCTTGCTGATGCCAGATGAGGTTTTGGTCATAGATGAGGTTTTATCATGAATATAAATATAAGCACATAGAGAGAAAGGGAGCTAGATGTAGAGAGGAAAGAAACCCAAATACTAGGGACAGAGAGAACTAAACAATACATTTGCCCCTCAGAAAGTCTCTTTTCCCCTAGGCAAGAGAGCATTCTTGTACCTTATCAATGAAAATTAACCTATGCAAGGCAAGATTGGAAAAGGCAGCAGGACCAGCCAAAAGAACTTCATTGCCAGCATAAAAAGTTAAGGTAAAAGAGAGACATTGAAGAGCAACATTCAGAAATCTGAAATGAAAATACACAACAGATAAAAGGAAAAATAGGTCTTTTCATACTCATGTGGTCTTTTGAGCAATCTTCTGCTGGCCATCTGAAGGCAGGAGAGAGTTGTAGGGAGATCTTTCTCACTCATGGTAACCAGTGTACATTGAAGTAACACAGTGCTTGAAAGCCTAGGGGCCACACTAGCATTAGAGGTCCTTTGACTGGTGTACTTCTGGTCACTGTAAGCTCTTTGAATTTAGCCACATCAGGGGCATGCCATTGCCATTAAATATATAATGATGTTCTCTACAAAGCAGACATAAATGTGGTAAGTACAAGAGAAATGCCAATGCGTGTGTGTGTGTGTGTGTGTGTGTGTGTGTGTGTGTGTGTGTGTGTGTGCTCAGCGGGGGGTGGAGGGGGTTTAGAACATAGTGTAGGAAGTGAAGCTATGTCTCAAAGTGGTAAAGTGCTACCCTTGAGCAAGAGCTCAGAGACACAAATTGAACCAAGAAAAGAGATAAGCAGACTGAATAAACCAACTTCATACAATAAGATAGAGGAAACCATCAGAAGTCTTCCAATTGGGAAAAGCCCAGGTCCAGAAGGTTTCATTGTGGAATTCTATAAAACTTTTGAAGATGAGTGAATACTCATACTCCTGAAGCTATTTCAGAAAGAGAAGTGGAGGGAGCCATCCCAAACTCATTCTATGAAGTTAATATCACATATCCCCAAACCAGGGGAGGATCCAACAAATGGAGGAATGACAGACAAATCTCTTTGATGAACACAGATGCAAAGCTCCCCAATAAAATATTAGCCAACAGAATCCAGAGACAAATTTAAAAAATTATACACTATGATCAAGTAGGCTTTATTTCACAGATACAAGGCTAGTTTAACATTCACAAATCAATCAGTGAAATTAACCATATTAATAGCGCTAAGGTCAAGAATCATATGATTATTTCTCTGGATACCGAGGAAGCCTTTGACAAAATACAACATCTATTCATGTTGAAAGCACTAGAAAAAATAGGAATAGGAGGTACATTCTTTAAAATAATTAAACCCACAAATGATAGACTAACAGACAGTATCATACTAAACAGAGAAAAACTAAAACCATTTACCTTAAAATCAGGAATATAGTTTTGGAATCCTTAGCCAGAGCAATAAGGCAAGAGAAGAAAATCAAAGGGTTCCACATAGGGAAAGAAGAAATTAAGCTATCCGTATGCTCAGCTGACTTGCTCTTAAACCTGAACAACCCAATAAATTCCACTCCCAATAAATCACTATGGCAAAGTGGCAGGATACAAAATCAATCTTCAAAAATCAATAGTCTTTCCACCAACAATACATAAACAAAAGAAGAAACCAAGAAAAAGATTCCATTTTAAATAGCCCTGAAAAGAATAAAATATTTAAGAATTAACCTAAACAAAGATGTAAAGGAATTATTTAATGAAAACTAAAAAAGCCTAAAGAAAGAAATTAGATAGGATACTAGGAAATGAAAAAAAAAGTCCTATGTTCATGGATATAGAGAATCAACGTTGTGAAAATGGCCATACTTCAAAAACCATACAAAATTTCAATGCAATCCCTATCAAAATCCCAAGAATATTCTTTACTGAAATAGAAGAAATAATCTAAAAATTTATATGGAATAACAAAAGACCTAGACTATCCAAAGCAATTCTAGGCAAAATAAGAAACGCCAGTGGTATTATAATACCAGACTTCAAACTCTACTATAGAGCCATAATAACAAAAACAGCATGGTATTGTAATAAAAAATAGACCAGAAGATCAATGGTACAGAATAGAAATGAAAGACCTAGAGATATACAGCGGAATAAACAGAGTCTCTTCAATTACTGGTGCTGGAAAAACTGGGCGGCCACATACAGAAATCTAAAAGTTGATCCCAGGCTGTCATGCAAGAACATTATCTTAAAATGGACCAAAGACCTCAATATCAGACCTGAAACTCTGAACCTGCTACACAACAGAGTAGGAGAGACAGTGGAACTCAAAGGCTCAGGCAGGAACTTCCTGAATAGAGTCCCAGGGTCACAACAGATTGGAGAGAGATTCAACAAATGGGACTACTTAAAAACAAAATGTTTCTGCACAGATAAAGACATACTTCCTAAAACTGAAAGACAGCCAACCAACTGGAAAAAAAAGATATTTACCAACAATATATCAAAGGCTTAATAGCCAATATTTACAAGGAACTTAAGAAACTAATCCATCCCAAACCCAACAAACAAATTGCTAAATGGGCAAGGGAACTAAAGAGAGACTTATCAGAGGAAGAGGTAAAAATGGCAAAGAAATATATGAGAAAATACCCATCATCCATGGTCATAAAGGAAATGCAGATAAAAACAACCCTGAGACGCTACCGTACCCCAATCAGAATGGCCAATATTCTGAATTCAGACAAGAGCAAATGCTGGTGGGGATATGGAGAAAGAGGAACCCTACTGCACTACTGGTGGAAAGGTAAACTAGTACAGCCACTCTGGAAGGCTGTTTGGTGGTTCCTCAAAAACCTAAATGTAGGGCTGGGAGTTTGGCCTAGTGGTTAAAGTGCTTGCCTAGCATGCACAAAGACCCAGGTTCGATTCCTTGGTACCACATACATAGAAAAAGGCCAGAAGTGGTGCTGAGGCTCAAGTGGTAGAGCTCTAGCCTTGAGAAAGTCCAAGGACAGTGCTCAGGCCCTGAGCTCAAGCCCAGGACTGGCAAAAAAAAAAAAACCTAAATGTAGATCTTCCCTACGACCCAGCCATACCACTCCTGGGCATCTACCCTGAGCAGCACAACCCAGGATATGATAAAAACACCTACACAGCCATGTTCGTTGCTGTACTGTAAACATCAGTCAAGACAAAAACAACCCAAATACCCCACTACAGATGAATGGATACAAAATATGTGGTACATACATATAGTGGAATTCTACATAGCCACCAGACAAGATAACATAATGGCATTCACTGGGAATTGGAAGAAAATAGAGCAAATCATGTTGAGTGAGATATGTCAAGACCAAAGGAACAAAAGGCGCATGGTCTCCCTGATATGTGGGTATTAGATCTAAACAATACAAGAGTGATGACCCAATACTCAAGTACTCCATGCCATTGACATGAATTTGGAGAGATAAATATATCTATATAGACGTATAGGTCTATGATAGGATATATATTCTATAGACATATTTTATTATATAGATCAATATGTATCTATGACATACAAAGATTCAGCTTAATTTCAATTATGTTCTTAAATTTATGTGCGAGTGATTGCATATCGAGATTATTTTCTTGAATACTTGACTGTAGAACGTGACATTTGAAATGTGGTGTAAAAACTCAGTTTTAATGAAAAGTTTTAATAAACAAAAGGAAAAAAAAAAGAGCTCAGAGACAGAAACCAGGGCCTGAATTCAAGCCCCACAACTCGCAAAAACAAGCAAAACAAAACAAAGAACCACAGTGTCCTCCCTGATGGAAATCCAGTCCAGTGAGCCAAGGAAACGAATAGACAAGGGTCCAAGAGTACAAGGAAATAAACAGCTAACCCACAGAGACCAGCTTGCCATTCTAGGCCAAAAGTAGAAAGCAGACGACTTCTAGTCAAGCATGGATCACTCCTGCCCACTCTATCCAAATAGGCCCAATTTGGTCATCAGATGAATGTGCCCTCACAGCTATATCTCTGGGTCAAGAGTTCCAGTTCCAGACAAAGCTCAGATTAGACAACTTTCCATTTCTTTCATTTCTGTTCATGCTTCCATCTAAGTCTTTACATTAATTCTTCAGATTTCTTCAGATGACTGACTTACAAAAACTCCCGCCAGGAGTACTTGACAGTTTCTAAATACATTGCACCAGAATGGAAATCTGTTACAGGATGTGTGGTGATGGTTTCCCCTGATTTGGGGAGGAAGATGGGGGTGGTGTCAGGTGCCTCCTGTCCAGACTTCTCAAAGTAAATAGGAGAAGAGGGTAAAATTAGTATCTTTTAATACAAGGAGACTTGTCATTTTCTTCTTCAATGACATGTAATGAACCACTTTCTACCAACATTGTCCAAAAATACTTTCCAAGTGAACCAAACTATAATTGGATTTCACATTTAATTAGACTTATTCAAAACATATCCACATGAATTATTACTATTTTGAAATGGAATTATTATTTTTATTGTGATTAATAGAAGGGTTACATTATATTCGCCAGATAGAAGGTACATAACTAGACAAACATTGATACCCTTTCTCATGACATGGTCCCCATTTCCCACCCACCCTCCCTCTCTCCCTCCCCCCCCCCCCGCTCATCTTGATTTCCCCCCTTCCCTATCCAATTTCAAATAACTAATTAGGCACATATAAAATATATCAGAAAACAAGGTGAAATATAGTAACAATATGAGATAACCAAGGGATGGCAAAAGAGATGAGAGATAACATAGTACATTAAGGACAATAATCACTCATTATATGGCTTTTGTTTCCTTATCCTGGAGGTCCTTACATTTAGTGACATACTATTTGGCCTATGTCTCTAGATTTTGTTCTATTGTAATTCTCTGCTAGGAGAGCCCAAGGTTTCTGCAGATTATGACAAATGAGGGAGACTATTGGGCCTATGTTCCTTTGAGTCTGACTTACTTCACTTAATATGATTTTTTTCTAAGTCTTTCCATTTCCTTACAAATAGGGTGATGTCGTTCTTTCTGGCAGCAGCATAGAATTCCATTGTATATAAATACCACATCTTGTTTATCCACTCATCAACTGAGGGACATCCAGGTTGATTCCATATCATTGCTATAGTAAATAGTGCTGCAATGTACATCATTCTGCTAGTGGATTTAGTATTTTATTTTATTTTATATCAATTATTTTATATTATTTTATATCAATTTTATATATTTATATTTCATTCCCAACAATTACAAATATTTTATTATCTAAATAATCAGGTGTTAAGCATCTGCTCTATACTCAGTCTTAGAAATGAAAGACAATACAAAATCTTTGATTTGAAAGATTCTGATTTCTAAATTGTCAAGAGTTACAGTATATGCAATAGTCTTCACAAACAGCACACTTTTAGAAAAGACTAGGAGGAGCCACAGCAGCCCAGAAGCTTCTAATTATGTGATAGAATAAAATTAGAAGGGAATGATCAAGTAGTTAATATTTCATCAAAGAAAGAAAATTGTTTCCTGAGGGAAAATTTTGTGGGCCTATGTGCAGCCTGATTCAAATCTACCTTACTGTGCAGGTACCAGGTTTAGAAAATCTTATGTCCCGGCTCTATGAGGACCTTGCATAACTGTGGAAAGGCAATGGCTGCCATTTTCAGTGAGGTCTCTCTCTAGATAAATAATTTCATTTAAAATTATATTTTTAAATTGTGAACCTCTTTAATGTATGTTGGCAATGGTTTCAGTCAGTAGAGGAGAGGCATTTGTATACATGTTTCCTTGTGTCCATCCTGCAGTTACCTTGGCAGGCTTACACCACATGATCTCAGACCAGCAGCTGAATGTTCCCACCTGTATATTGCATTAGCATCCCTAACCAGTCATAAAAGGAGACTCTCAAATTATTAACGAAGGTGCATCCAGGACCAGAGCCCACACACAACATGATCTTAGCCCTTGTCAGAATAACAGCTCTGGCCATAAGCCATTTCACACATTAGAAGAAAACTTAAAAAGGCTCCATCATAGAAGGGACCAAGTACTGCATCTTGCTGAATGCAAGCCTCAGACCTTTTTTATATGTATAGCCTGGAAGGGCCAACCAGAAAAAGATACAAATCAAAGAGGGGCATGTCTCTTCTTCCTTTTCCTCTGTTCCTCCCTATATAAGACGAAGATTTGTTTTACTCTCACATACTCAGAGGATTGATAGCTGGACTCCTGTTTCTCCACACCAGTTGGAAACTAGTCTGTACTATGTAAAATTTTCATTTTTATCCTGCTTAGCAGGGGCTATGCCAGGTTTTGTAACGAGAAGTCTAAGACAAATTTGAGAGGCTTTTTAAGAAAGATAATGCAAAATATCATAATACACAATTGATTATAATAGTAAAATCCTTTTCTATAACAATAGAAGTCATGATACATAACACATTCTAAAAGATAACATATGACTTCACAGACCAATATATGTGTTATTTATAATACTGTTTATGGGCTGGTTGCCAACAAAGGGAAAAAATTTCATGTAATCCCAATTTTTTCATATATTTTATTGTAATTAATAGAAGGATTACATTATATTCACCAGATAGAAGGTGCATTACTTCACATACATTGATATCCTTTCTCATGTCTTGGTCCCCATTTCCCTCCCCCCATCCCCGCACCTCATCTTGTTTTCCTCCCTTCCCTATCCCACTTCAAATAACCAACTACGCATATATATCAGATAACAAGGTGAAATACTGTAACAATATGAGATAACCAAGGAACAGCAAAAGAGATGAGAGATAACATAGTACATTAAGGACAACAATCACTCATTATATGACTTTTGTTTCCTTATCCTGGAGGTCCTTTCATTTAGCATCATACTATGTGGCCTTATGTATCTAGGTTTTGTTCTATTGTAATTCTCTGCTAGGAGAGCCCAAGGTTTCTGCTGATTATGACAAATGAGGGAGACTATCGGGCCTATGTTCCTTTGAGTCTGGCTTACTTCACTTAATATGATTTTTTTCTAAGTCTTTCCATTTCCTAACAAATGGGGCGATGTCATTCTTTCTGACAGCAGCATGGAATTCCATTGTATATAAATAACACATCTTGTTTATCCACTCATCAACTGAGGGGCATCTGAGTTGGTTCCATATCTTTGCTATGGTAAATAGTGCTGCAATGAACATCGTTGTGCTAGTGGATGTAATCCCAATTTTTAAAAAAGATGGTCAGTAACTAATTATAAGCACTGTGTTTCCAACTACTCCTGTCAGAGAAAACCCCTGAATTAACAAGGTGCTGATGAAACACAAATCCCCCATTTATACATTTGATGACTAGCTTCAGGCTTCACACAATCATGCTTCCTTTCTTTTTTCACTTCCATATACTTTCCTTAATTCATCCTGTTATGTGGCCTCTGAGCCTTTACTTTTTAGTCATGCCACCCGTGGAATGCATCCAGTAGGAGAAACTTGGTAGTGAAATTGACAGAAATTATTATTGCATTAGGACAGCAATAATTTGCCTGGATGCATGAAATTCTGGTCCAGATATTTACTGGCCATTCAAAACTTAATACAGCTTTTACTTTCTCTTGACCAGACAAAAAGTGTATGTGTCCACATGAAGCTACCTGACATGAGGAGAGTGAAGCAAAACACATAAAAGTCAAAACACCTAATAGTTTCAAGCATTGCAAACCATAGCCATACAAACATTATTAAGGCTCTCATCTGGGCCTTGGACAATAGTTATGTGCCCAAAACATTTTGGTCATTGATGGACCATACATCACAATGGTGATTCCATAAGATTATAGAGATGCTAAGAGATTCCCATATCCTACAACATCACAGCCATTGTAACAACCAGTGTACTGTATAGGCTTATGTGAATGCTTGCATAAACAAACCCACTATACTGCCCACCATATAAAAATATACAACATGCTAGGAAAAAAGTGGGGCCTGGAGTTTGGCCTAATGGTAGAGTGCTTGCTTAGCATGCACAAAGACCCAATATTGATTCCTCAGTACCACATACATAGAAAATATATTTGCATATAAGACATGCAATTATGTAAAGTATATAATCCTGGATAATTTTCATAAACAACTAATTGACTTAGGTCATTCCTGTGTTACACTTTTATATCAATTGCACTGTGCTTTTTTCCCTCTTATATAAACAAATTGCTGCAAAACGGCATTCTATCTTAGGCCAGCAGTAACTCTCTGTATGTAGTGTTCACCATGCTTCTTGATTGAACTCAACAAGTCATGCAGTGTTTGACCAGTACATCTAGGATTTTCTTCAGCTAAGTTCATTCATTTAATTATATTTACGCAATGATGAAATCACATGCTGGTATATTTTGAACAGGAGTCCCTATTGTTTGATAACATAAAACTGTGTTTCCAAGAAATCAAAGATCTCTGCAGTTTCAGCTCCATGAGCTCAGTAAGTAACAGAAATAATCAGTGATCACACTGGTCCTAAGACAGGTTTCTGGGATAAGGAAAATATCTCAGACTTTTCATTTTCTAGATCCATAACCTGATAGAGAATATCACAGGTTATAAGGGTAAAATAATTTGGCGATTATGTACTTCTTCATTTTAAATGGGAAAGGTTATTTAGAAAATAGTGCATCCCTTTAATTTGTCTGGTTCGATTTCTAGAAGAAAGGTGTGAGAGACCTGGGGTGACTTGAGAGAGACCTTGTTCTTTTTAGTATAAATCTGATTGATTATGGCACTGCTATGGACTTATTTTAATTAACCACAGATTTCTCCTACAGAATCTCCATTCTTTCTGGACACACACAAGCTCTTTTCTTTAATTAAAAAAGCTAAACTCTGTAAGGCAAGAAAAACTAGTTTCTATTCTACTCTAGTTTTATTCTCTACCCAATAAAGAATTGTGAGTTTTTACATAAATAACTGGTCATTCCATTACATTTCTAGAATTGCTTCATGATTTTCTATGTTAACATAGGTTACTTACATTATAATGGCCCTTCTTATCATCTGGTGGTGGTTCTGCATTATTGATACCAATATCTCAAATTCTAAAGGTGGTAGGGATACTTCAAAGAATTAAATCCATTAGTGGGAGATACTTTGTTCTAACTTTTTCCATTACATTTTCCAAAAACCATCTAGAAAAAAGGAATACAAACATAATCACTTTCTACGGAACAAGACTCAGACTCCAAATTAGTGTAAGTGCTAACAAAGTAGCCATAAATTTTCCTTACCACAAGTCTGAGAGGACATAGTATCAGAAAAAAAAATACTAATAATAGCAGAGGGACAGAAATTCCCAAATATTCTAGGAATATCACACTGATAGAGGTGAAAAATTACTTTAGAAGTACCAGTCTGTGCCTAGTGGGAGTAAAAGATCTTGGTAATGACTAATGATTAAAAAAATCCTCCTGAAGAAAAGTTAAATTCGAAGACTATACAGATAAGCCTAACAATGGCATTTTACATAAAGGCTCTATCATTAAAGCAACAAAACAGAGATTCGGTCATTTAAAGACTTGAAAGGTTTTCCTATCTGCTTTCTCCTTCAACCATTCATTACTGTAGGGTTCTCCCTATGAACATTTGTCTAGGAAGTTTCAATTCCATTGTATATAGGAAACACAAATGTTAAAAATACATAGAACACATACAAAAATAAAAATACAGCTGGGAGTGGAACAGTGCTCGTCTAGCATGCACAAAGACCCAGGTTCAATTCCTCAATACCACATACATAGAAAAAGTCGGAAGTGGTTCTGTGGTTCAAGTGGCAGACCTCTAGCCTTGAGAAAGCCCAAGGACAGTGCTCGGTTCCTGAGTTCAAGCCCCAGGACTGGCAAAAAAAAAAAGAAAAAAGAAATAAAATACATGTATTTTTGAAAGTCTTTCTTTTTTAAAATCTATTTTTATTGAAATAAAAGGGTTACATTATATTCACCAGATAGAAGGTGCATTACTTCACAAACATTGCTACCCTTTCTCATGTTTTTGTCCCCATTTCCCTCCCTCCACCCACTCCCCTCTGAAAACCTTTCTTATAATTGATGAGAATTCACCAGAAAAAAATGATACCCAAAGCAGAATATTATATTAAAACATTTTATGAAAATTTTAAGTTTATAGTGAAGCAATTGCAGCTATGAAATAAAGATCATAAAAGGAAGTTACAGTCAGATAACATGAGCAAATTAATTAGGAATAAATGTGAGGAAAACATCAATGGAAAAAGGGAAAATTAATTATAGATTTAAATAAAATCGGAAAAAAGAACAAAAAACAAAGGATGCTGTGGAAAGCACATTACAGATAAACAAGAAGAGAGTTCAAAAACTGACAAAAATGAAACATTTTATTAGTAAAAATTACTACAAAGAAAATAATATATAGTAGAAAAGAAAGAACTCTGAATTGAAATTGCAGGATGAATATTTTAAAGTTCAAGACAAAGTTCCTGGAACTAAAAAAAAAGACATAATTTATACAAACAGACAATAAATGCATGAAATGTTCAACATCCTTAGTCATACAGGAAATGCAAGTCAACACCAAGATTCCATCTCACTGTAGACAAAAGGACTAATGTCAAAATGAAAATGAACAAATGCAAGCAAGGATATTGGAAAAAATGGAAATTAACATAACCACTATAGAAATCAGTCTGGACATTTATCAAGAAACCAGAAATAGAAGTACAATATGGTCCACTAACTACTTTTGGGAATATATGTGAAATCATGTAAATCAACATGCAAAGGAAATACCTGCATGTTCATGTTTATAGTAGTGTTATTTGTGATAACCAAGATCTGAAACCATCCCAGGTGTAGCCAAACCATTGAATGGATAAAGAAAGTATGTTATATAGAGAGAAAAAATGAAATATTAATTGGGCAGAAATTATGCCATTTGTAGAAAAATGGATGGAGCCGGGTACAATGGCTCACACCTGTAATCCTCGCTACTCAGGAGGCTGAGATCTGAGTATCATGGTTCAGAGTCAACCGGGGCACTAAAGTCTGTGAGACTCTTATCTCCAATTAATTGCCAGAAAACTGGAAGTGGTGCTGTGGCTCAAGGGGTAGTGCAGTAGCCTTAAGCTGAAGAGCTCAGGAACAGCGCCCAAACCTGGAGTTCAAGTCCCATGACTGACAAAAAAAGAAAGAAGGAAAGAAGGAAAGAAAGAAAAGAAAGAGAAAGAAAGATGAATGGAGATCATTGTACTAAACAAAATAAACTAAGGTCAGAAAGAAAAACCTCATGTTTCCCTCAGACATGGAATCTTGACATTAATAATAAAATAATACTTTAATTGGGAATAAAAATAAATTATGGTAAAAGGTTGACTGCTTTAGGGAAAATAGCGAATTGAAGGAGGGAAAAAGACGGGTTGACCATTATAGAAATACATTGTGCGTGTGTGTGTGTGTGTGTGTGTGTGTGTGTGTGTGTGTGTGTGTAAAAACAGCATAATAAAACCCACCAAAAATGTTAAAAAGGAGAAAAAGGAAGGAAGGATAGTTAAGAAAGGGTAACATAGATGGAGTGAATTGGATCAAAGTACATCATAAGCAAGCTTTGATATAATGAAACATCTTCGTACAATTTGTGCAATAATTTTAAATACTTATACACATTGACAACGCATGCTATTATGTGCATTCTACTTATGAGCGAAATAATGACTCAGGTCAGTCTTCAAAAATGTATCCTACATAAAAAACGTACCCTACAAAGATATGATTGTTGTAAAGGACTTTAACTATAATGATCTATTTTTCTATGTGTGGTCTGCTCACACACACAGGATCTAAGATGACTCTCTACATTCATAGTCCTGTCTGGATCCCCAAAGCTTAGGACCAGGAAGGAAGTCCACTGCAAAGACAGTGAGCTCCCTTTTTCTGCTGATAGAGCAGTTCATCTTTTGGTAAACTCAGGTAGAAATCAACATGAGTTTCCTACTTGATACAAACCTAGTAGAACACACGAAAATCTCTCCCAAATGTGTCTCGGAAAACCCATTTTCCTAGTCTTCTCTGATTTCATATTTTAAGATAACCACTTGCATGCACATACACAAACAATATAATACATATGCAGAAAGGAGAGGGAAACAAACAATACAACAGATACAGATAAAGAGAGAGGGAATATACTCTCATTCCTGACAGAGAATAAGAGTGAGAGGAAACAGGTTAACTAAAAACAGTCCAATAAAAACAGATACATGCACACATATAACAGATTAAAACATTTAAAATCCTTACTTCCCAAACTATACCTTACTTCTAATGCTTATGTGTAAAAACCCATAATGAAAGAATGGACAAGCCAAGTTTGAATTCCAATTTATTTAATGAGCTAAAAAAAAATCTCCAAATGTAAATTAGCACTGAGATGTCTGATTAAACTGGACGAGTGACAGCATTTAGTTGGCATGCAAATCCTCTCTGCCTGCTTCAGCGCATTTTTCATGGCAGGAGCCTTGAGAGGGCCTGGATTGTTGATGAGAGCGAGTCTGTGTACTTCAAGATGTCTGTGTGTCCACTGTGTGTAGCGTACTTTGGTAACTGCTATGAGTGAGGTGTCATGTACTGGCGAGCTTCAATTCCAGCTGCTGTGCTTCAGGAAAAGCCACTATACACAAAGAACTGGGACGTGTGCTCACAACTGAAACCCAATTCCATAAAGGAAATCCAAAAGGAGTTTTGGTTTTGGTTTGGTTTCAAGCCAATAGACAGTGCAATGTATAAGGTCAATATTGTATTATTTTTATTTTCCTATTTTAATAACGGTATCTAGAGCTGTTTTAAAATAATAGAAGTGCTTGCAGGTTCTTTGTGATTATTGTTGAGAAACCAGAACTATACCTATTGAGCTGTAAAATAACATTGAACACACGTGGCTTAGACTCTCTCATCCCAAAGTAGTGACATGATTAGAAGCCTGTGCTCCATCCTCTATATACTTGGCTGGTGCTCACAGATATTTTACATTTCCTTTTCTTTATTATCATTTTTCATATTGGATTTGTATCCTGGCTTGGCACTCTACCACATGACCCACACGCCCAATCCTTACACTTCTCATTTGGTTTTAAAATGGTTTCATGCTCACATTTCCTGGGCTAACCTCAAATCACAATCCTCCTATCTCTACCTTCAGAGGAGCTGGGAGCAGAGGTATGTACCACCAGCCTAGTCACATATGCCTTGAATGGCAGTCCCTACCCCACCACCCTTTCAAGTATCCAGGTCCTGGGAATGCAAGAACATGATCCTGTCTCCTTATACCGTCTTCATTTATCAAAACCTGCACAGCCTGTGTCTCCTAGCAGGAAGAGACAGCTTAGCTCTTCTGGTCCTCTACACATGGCTAAAGTAAGTCATCAATTACATCTTGTTTCACTCTTATTTAATACTTCTTGTCTAAGGTAAGTTCTTTTGCTTTGTAACTCCTTCTGCTTTGTAACTCCTTCACGTCTTTGACATCTTCTGAAACTTTGGAGCAAGGAGATTCACTGTGACCCCAGTGGCTCAATTTTCCGATCATGACTTCTGTCCACATTCCTGACCAAATCTCTCCTGAGCCTCAGGAGAAAACCTTGTCTTCTCACATTCATGCATTTGAACATTAAAAAGGAAAAAGAATTATTTGGTTTCAGTTAATAAACCAATCATGTTTTCTCAAGTAAGCATCACCTTCGTCTTTGAGAAAGAAACTGAACTACAGGTGCAAGCACAGCAGGGGTTGAAGGGAGGCGCAATTCTCACAGCTGCTACCATTCTATCATCAGCCTTCTCAGGTCTTTGCCCCAGGACAGGACATCCAAGTCCACCTCATTTAGGTTCAGTGCAGACTCTGCCCTCAGAAACGATTTGATTCTCCTTTCATCATGAGCAGCCTCCTCTGCTGAACAGATGGGAGAGACTGTAACTGCAATATCAAAGCATATGGCTGTGAGAACAGATAGGAGTTGTCATTCCAAATATTGGTACAGTTCCTTTTAGGTTTTCATGAAAGTGACACATATGAATGTCAATAGGTAAAAATAACAGATAACATTTTCAATCATCTGAAAATCCACTTAGCTAAAAATCATCTGATTAGGAATCAGTTGGCTTGCATTCCTGGAGTAAAACTGTGCCATCTGCATTGCTTATTTGATGATGGGAAGAAAGAAATTAGGTTGGGCCTAACAAAAAGCAGATGATATACTCACTTAGTCATTCATTTGTTCATTAAAAAAATAGATATTGAGCACTGTGTGTGTGTGTGTATGTGTGTGTGTGTGTATGTGTATGTGTGTGTGTCCAACCTTATGTAGATTTATGGGCTAAAACTGTAAATGAGTCACTGGCCTAGAGAGTCTAATGAAAAGAAACAGGCAATCTGAGAACATCAATGAAGATAACATTGAGCAGATGTCACGAGATCTTACAGAAAGGACTCCTGTCCCAGTCTCCGTGGCCATTTGGGATGATGAGTGGGGAAAGACACCAAAACTGACACCCGAATTATCCTCCTTTATTCACTTAGCTCATCAAGTCAGAAATGTAAAGGATCAAAGCCAAGAATACAAGTTAATAAATCGAAAGATTGTAAGTGGTATGACAGAGTTCTTAGGGTTCTCCAGAGAAACAGTCAACAATAGGTGTATGCAGAGAAAGCAGGAGAAAAAAAGGAGTGTATCAGAAAGAATTGGCTGAATAGACACAGAGGCTTAGAGGTGCCAAAATCAGCATTTGGCAAGGTGGGGAACAAACAGAGCCAATAATGTAAGCTCAGCGTGAATTTTAAGACACTCTCCAATGGAAATCAGTACAAAGGCTCCTCAAAAATTGAATTTATGATCCAGTCACACCACATCTTGGTAGATACCCTAAAGATTCCAAGTCAGCTTGCTCCATAAAGACCTCCATATCCATGTTTGCTGCAACTCCTCCAATAGCCAAATGATGGAATTAGCTTCAGTACAGCGCAACAGGCAAATGGATGAAGTCTGATGCATGTTCTCCATCACAACAATACAAGCCATCCAGGGAAATCATTTTCCAAACTGCCGGAAGTCAAAGAGACACACACAAGAAGCCAGGAGCAACAGAAAAAAATATTTTCTATTTCTCAGAAACCATAAGAAGTAAATAAACAAATCCATTTAAAAACAATGCCATAATGCTAACAGCATTTGTTTTATTAGCTATGAATATTTTGCTATTATAAGCAATATTATTTTGCTATTATGAGCAAAATATCCAAATGCCCTCAATCTGATCCCTAGGACCAATTACTCTCCATTGTTTCCCTAGTAGACAAGCATATAAAAGATAATATATATCCCATGATGAACTACATTGTGGAATTTTCAACCATTATCACATTCATAAAAGTGACATGAATAAATATGTTAACTTATTCATTCTTCAGAAACTATTCTTTCTCTTTTTTATATATTTTTATTGTAATTAATAGAAGGATTACATTATATTTACCAGATAGAAGGTGAATTACTTCACAACATTGATACCCTTTCTCATGTCTTGGTCCCCATTTCCCTCCCCCACACCCCAACCTCTCATATTGTGTTCCCCCCTTCCCTATCCAATTTCAAATAACCAAATACACATTTATCCAATATATCAGATAACAAAGTGAAATACTGTAACAATATGAGATAACCAAGGGACAGCAAAAGAGATGAGATATAACATAGTACCTTAAGAACAACAATCACTCATTATATGGCTTTTGTTTTTATATCCTAGAGGTCCTTTCATTTAGCATCATACTGTATGGCCTTATGTATCTAGGTTTTGCTCTACTGCAAATCTCTGCTAGGAAAGCCAAGGTTTCTACTGATTATGACACATGAGGGAGACTATTGGGCCTATGTTCCTTTGAGTCTGACTTACTTCACTTAATATGATTTTTTCTAAGTCTTTCCATTTCCTTACAAATGGGGCAATGTCATTCTTTCTGACAGCAGCATAGAATTCCATTGTGTATAAATACCACATTTGTTGATCCACTCATCAACTGAGTGGCATCTGGGTTGGTTCCATATCTTTGCTATGGTAAATAGTGCTGCAATGAACATCATTGTGCTGGTAGATTTAGTATGTCCTTGTTTCTGGATGGTTGGGTAAATGCCAAGTAGTGGAATTGCTGGGTCATAGGGGAGCTCAATATTTAGCCTTTTGAGGAACTGCCATATTGCTTTCCATAGTGGTTGAACGAGTTTGCACTCCCACCAACAGTGTAGTAGTGATCCCTCCTGGCCACATCCCCTCCAGCATCTGTTGTTATTAGTTTTCTTGATCCTGGCCATTCTAACTGGAGTGAGGTGGAATCTTAGAGTTGTTTTGGTTTGCATTTCTTTTATGACCAGAGATGTTGAGCATTTCTTCATGTGTCTATAGGCCATTTTTGTTTCTTCTTCAGAGAAGACTCTCTTTAAGTCTTTGGCCCATCTTTTAATGGGATGGTTGTTACTTAGAAACTATTCTTTCTTAATGTCAATTCAAAATTCTGCCCTATAAGGAATGAAAACTTCTCTCTAAGGATGTTTTTATTTTAAAAAAAAGAATGTTTTTATCTTTCTCTTCATACAAATCAAAGCTATTGGCAAAAATTTCCTCCATGGAGCAGAGTTGTAGTTGTCTTATTTGTGATGTTTTTAATTTCTCCTTCAGTTTTAAATGATAATTTTGCAGGGAAAAGAAATTCAACTGGTGGCATTCCTTATTTCCTAATATTTTAAATATTTTATTTCACTTTCATCTTGCTTACACAGTTTCTTAGAAGTAACATATAGGTCTTGCTTTTGTTCCTTTTTACGTTTTGTTTTAATTTTTAACCCTCTGTCCTCTTTCCAGATGTTTTCTTGGTGTTTTTCTGCAGTTTGAGAATGACGCACCTAAAGTGGTTTTGCTGTGTTGTGATGGTGGTTGTGGTACTGGTGGTGGTAGAAACAGTGGGTGGTAATGGTTTTGGTGGTGATGGTGGTGGTGGTAACAGGGTTATTGTGACAAAGATGGTAGTAGTGGTGTTGGTGATGATGGTGACAGTGGCAGTGGTATTGATGGTGATAGTGGTGGTTATAAAGAAATGTGGCTGTGGTGGTAGAGGAAGATGTGTGGGCCTCACACATAGTAAGCACTATAACACTGAGCTACATCACCAGACTCTAAGTGGTTTGTTGTTTAATTTTTATTGTTGTATTCATCCTTATTGGCATTCCTTGACTTTCTTGAATCTTTAATTCATTAGATAACCTTAGTTTGGGGACATCTCTGACATCATCTCTCTCTTTTTATGCCTATACCTTTAGTAATTATGCTGCCATTCCTGGATATTCTCTTCTGGACACCTCAGTCTTTTTTTCATTCCTTGTTTTGTTTTGTTTGTGTTTGGTTTTAGTTTTTTTAGTTTTTCTGTTTCTCTTGTCATAGCCTCAAAACAAAATATTTCTTCCTCATTTCTGTTTAGTTTAATAATGATCCCAAAAGTTTTCCTAAACTATCACACAATGAGTTGATTTCTATCCACTCTCTGAATATTTTTCATAATTCCCATTTTTCAAATTATTTTTGACCTCCGTACCTAAACATTATTTACTTTTTCCACTAAAATCTATAGCATCATTAATCATGTTTTAACAGTTCCTACTCAGGATTGGGAGTGTGGCCTAGTGGTAAAGTGCTTGCCTGGCATGCATAAATCCCTCAATACCACATACACAGAAAAAGCTGGAAGTGGTTCTGTTACTCAAGTAGTAGAGCACTACCCTTGAGAAAGCTCAAGGACAGTGCCCAGGCCCTGAGTTCAAGCCCCCCCCCCGACTAACAAAAAAAAATCCTAATCAGAAAACACCAAAATTTCTTCACATCTGATTCATTCTTTGCCTTTTTTTTTGATTTCTGCCTTTTTGTAGACCTTGTAATTCTTCTTTATTCTGGGTAAAAGAAACTATGGTCATAGTAGCTGAACCTATGGTCATAAAGAAATGTGATGGGGAAGAATGTTCTATAGTCTAATGGTTGTGCTTCAGCCTTTCAAGGGTCACATTATGAGCCTTGAATACGAACTTCTCTGCTGTTGCTCAATTTTACCCCCTCTTCCATGAAACAGAATAGCTGGAGGAATCCATAGTAAATATATCTCTTCCCCTAGATAGATTAGGCTCTGATTAAAAAGCCTGCAAAACCATCTTGCAATATAAATTATTCTGGGGGAAGATATTTTTAAAAATAGACTGTTATAAAGTATTTCAAAATTATTCTCTGCCTCTCTGCCTGTAGAAAAAGAAGGTTATATTTCTCTGATACTCACTGAGAATCTGGGAGAGCTCTTGGAGGTAAAAGTCACAAGAGATAGGAGCTGCAATGATTGGGTTATCTACTTTGAGCACCCAGCAATTTCTCAATTAAAGTCTAGGTATTCTTTCCTTGTCACCAGTTCCTATGTTATTTTCTGCTCTAATAAGTTGTACTTCCTTACATCTACCTGTACATCAATCCAGCTTTAAGGGTAGCAATTGGTCCTGTGACCTCATTTCTCTGATGGATCAGTGAAGAAAAGTTGCTGGGCATTTTTCCCCCAGCTTTTTACTTGTTAAGCAGAAATTGAAACTCCTAAGCTACTTATGTGTCACACTGAATTCATAGAATTTTGGTTATTTTTCATCACAATTCTTACTGGTATGGGGAAGGAATTATAAATTGTAGAAGTGATGCTATACTGAGTGGATTCAAACAGTCCCACAACCCAAACTAAGCCCTTTTATTTCACAGAAATAAATCACTGTCTACACATTGTGTCTTAAAATTCTAAACCTATGTTAGGAGCAACCAGTTTTGTAGTATATGTTTTCTTTGTGTGGATCCTCCTGCACTCTCCTAGGGCTTACTTTGTCTATGCTATTTCCCTAGAGCATTTATATTTATTCCTGCTAATTTTTCTTATGCCTAATCCTTAAAATATCAAGGTCCTGGGGCCAGGAGTTTGGCCTCCTGGTAGAGTCCTTGCCTAACATACATGAATACCCAAGTTCGATTCCTTGGTAGCACATACACATAAAAAGCTAGAAGTATAGCCAGGCATGGTGGCTCATGCCTGTAACCCTACATACTCAGGAGGCTGAGATTGCGGTTCAAAGCCAGCCCAGGCACTGAAAGACCATGAAACTCCAATTAATCACTAGAAAATGGGAAGTGGTGCTGTGGCTCAAATGGCAGACCAGTAGCCATGAGAAAAAAGCCCAAGGGCAGGGCTCAGACCCTGAGTCTAGCAAAATAAAAAAAAATCAAGGTCCTAGTGGGTGCTGCTGGTTGTTATTCGGGCAGTATGAGAACTGACCCTGGCTTACCTGGCCAGGTTATGGACACTCTGATGTCTTGATCAAAGGATAATTTCATAGGGTCTGTATAAAGTTCAATAATTCTTCAGAAGTGCCATGGTATGGTGGGAAGAGCCCTTAGTCTCCCCTCACAGTAATGACAGCCTCTCATTACATAACTGTGCAATGCACTATGCTGCTATCATATTGCTTAGCAATGCTTCTTAATATTACAGCCTTCTGCACATTACAGAGGAAGTTACTTGAGTAATGTATCCCTCATGACTCTTAAAAAGAACTAAGTTTTAAGCTTTCTCCAACTTTAGAATTCTTTTAATCACATACATTAACATATAATGAGTATAAGTAGGATTTTTCAAAGGGACAACTTATATAGAAGATAGATAGATAGATAGATAGATAGATAGATAGATAGATAGATAGATAGATAGATAGGCAGGCAGGCAGGCAGGCAGGCAGGCAGGCAGACAGACAGACAGACAGACAGACAGACATGTACAGGATATTGGTAAGAAATTTTCTCACTTGACTACAGATGCTGAAAAGTCTATAAGCTATAGAAGCCTAATAACTGGGTATACTGATTGTATTATGATCTGACAAAACCAATGTCTGAGAGCTCAAAAAAATACTGCTAACTGTTCCAGAGTCCACAGAACAAAAAGCTTGGAGTTCTAAAGTTCAAGATTAGGAGAAGAGTGCCCCAACTTAAGTAGGAAGAATACAAGAGAATCATCAATTCTTCTGTTTATTATGTTTAACCTGAGCCCCCAGCTGTTTGAATGATAGCTTCCTTCCTCACTAATAACAGATGTTTTCTCCCATTTGTGGTAGCTTGACCTAAATGGCATACACCTATGGCATATACCTAATGGCATATTAATGGCATATACATACAAATATGCATGCATCATTTATATACATATGTATAAATATACATATACATCTATGTATACATGTATATATCACATGATTCTAATTATGAGACTGCTTATAGGATTAAGCAAAGAAGGAAAATAAAAGATGAAAAGTGAATAATATTGAAATACATTGTGACTTTGTATGAAGATGGAGAAGGCATTTCATTAAAAACTGTTGATTAATAGTGGAGAGAATGTGCAAAATATAGAGCAATAAAGAAAGTTATTCTGATTAAAACATAATATACACATGTGTGAAATACCATGGAGAAATGCTTTGGCCCACTAAGCAAAAAATGAACGACAAGAAAATGAAACACATTCTACTGGGGAACAAGTATCAACAGAAGGAGAAAGGTGACAAGAGAGAGTGAATGAGGCTGACTATGGTCAAACTAACATATCATTTATGAAAACAGAATAATTGAATTTGTTGAAATTTTTTTAAGATGGGAGTATGGTGGTAAGAAGAATGACAGAGTGGATGAGTTTGACTGAGGCACATCGTATGTGCATATGAAATATTATAATAAACTTCCACCACTTTACAACTACTATATTCTAACTAAAAAATAATGAGTTATGTAAAACTGAACTTCAAAGCACATCAGTTTAATTCCACTACAGTGCTATCACCCTACTCTGGCACTCATTTGTGACCTCTTTTAAGATCTTAGTTTTAATTATTTAGGGATATAATTAATTAATGATATTAGAGTATAGATTAAATGAAAATTGGCTGCAATATAAACTGAATAAGAATAAGATGTCTTTCATTTTAAGATTTAGTATGGGAACTGAATAAAATTCAGTAAAATAAAATTTGCTAGAAGAGAAAATTTTCAAGGAAATGTTTTCAGCCACTTTCAAAGACTTTATCTTCATAATCACACAGAAGTCTATCCTTTCATGGATAGACTTCTCCATTAAAATCTCCATTTTAAAGCTTGTGTTGGAAGTGGAGTTATCCTATCTCAGGTATGTCTTAACCCACCAACTTCTGTAGTTTTTAATCTTGTTAGGAAAATCTAAATGTTTTGATTATGGGCTATATTCCCTCTGACTGCCTAAGATTAGCAAAACTAACAAAAAAACTGTACACTAAATTCACTTAAGCAAAAAATATTTTAATAAAAAGAAGCAGTAACCACATTAACTTTGATTTCCTTCATAAATTTTTTTCATATTATCTTCAAGAAATGTGTAGTCTCTTCTTTAAAGTGGAAAAATTAAATTAGATAAATCCTGGAGTCATTTCTTCTTTAATTAGCTATTGACTATAAGACTATGAACTTTAAAATATTTTAAAAACTCAAAAGTGCTCTTCCTCTTTCTAAAGCTTATGAGATCAGGAGCATTCTCGTGCTGGTAACTTAATACATTTACTTTATTACGGCTGAGTGATTAAGATCTAATGAAGAAAACTTAAATAATTCATCACATCAACAGGAGCAAGGACAAGAACCACATGATCATTTTAATAGATGCAGAAAAGGCATTTTACAAGATCCAACACTCCTGTATGCTAAAAGCTCTAGAGAAACTAGGAATCCATGGAACAGTCCTCAGTATAAAGGCTGTGTATGACAAACCTACAGCTAGCATGATACATAATAGCACAAAGTTAAGCCATTTCCTCTTAAATCAGAAACAAGACAAGGATTCCTACCCTTTCCACTCTTCTTCAATATAGTATTAGAATTCCCAGCCAAAGCAATAAGGCAAGAAGCAAACATAAAGGGAATCCAAATAGGGAAAGAGAAGTGACACTTTCTCTCTTTGCAGATGACATAATTCTGTATTTAAAGAACCCTGTAGACTCTGCTACCAAATTGCTGGACCTCATTCAAAACTTTGGCAAAGTGCCAGGGTATAAAATTACCCCCCAAAATCAACAGCATTCCTGTATGCCAACAATGAGAAGAGCAAGGCAGAATCAGGAAAGAAACTCCTTTCATAACAGCCTCAAAAAAATAAATAAAATACTTAAGAATTAACTAAGAAAGTAAAGGTCCCTTATGATGAAAATTTCAAAAACCTAAAAAAGTAAATTAAAGCAGAACTAAGAAAGTAGAAAAACCTCCCATGCTCCTGGAAGAATTAACATCATGAAAATGGCAATCCTGCCAAGGGCTATCTACAAATGCAATGCAATGCCATTCAATATCCCAATGTCATTCTTTAATGAAATAGAGGAAGCAATCCAAAATCTCATATGGAATAATATAAGACCTGGTATAGCAATAATAGAGCTTGAGGAATTTCAATACCAAACTTCAGACTTTATTACAGAGCTATACTAGTAAAAACAGCTTGGTACTGGCACAAAAACAGGCCTGAGACCAATAGAAGAGAACTGAAGACCCAGAAATTAACCCACAAACCTATGGCCACCTAATAGGATGGAAAAAGACGGCCTCTTCCAATACTTTATGGTTTATTTCATGTGATTACTGTACCTGACTTTGTTATTTGGTATATTGTATATATATTTATTTGTCTATTTGAAATTTGGAAGGAAAGGGAGAAAATAATGTTATTAGGAGGGGGTAGGGGAGGGAAAATGAGAGAAAAACGTGAGGAAGGATATCAATGTTAAAGAAGTAATGTGTCTACTATTTGACGAATATAACTGTAACCCCTCTATACATTAACCCAACAATAAAACTCAATGATTAAAAAAAGAGCAGCAAGAATAGTACATTAGATTCTCTGCTAAAAATGATTTTTCAAAGGAAAGAACTACACTGTAATAATGTTTGTCTGACCTCTACCTAGCATACTTACAAACTTATTAGACATGAAGTAGACATCACTTTCAATAAATAAGTTAATGCTTATTTTTTAAAAAACAAAGAAAACAACAAAATAAAGCCTTTCATACGTTTCTGGCATACACTTCAAGAAAAGTAATATGAAAATTCCTCACATTTTTATAATATTATACTACAATCTAGTAATTTTACTTCTGGATATGTTTCCAAAAGAAGTATATATCCCAAAGAGTTTTATGATCTGGTGTGGGCAGCTCATGCCCATAAATCCTAGCTACTCAGGAGACAAAGATCTAAAAATCAAAGATCAAAGCCAGTTTCTTGTCTCCAAATAGCAAGCAAAAAATGGAGGTTTAATTCAAGCGCAGAATGCTAGACTTGAGCAAAATTGTCAAGAAACAGAGTATGAGGCCTTGGTTTCAAGCCATTACCAAAAGAAAGAGAAAGAGGGTGTGGGGGGGGGAGATGTTTAGGTAGCATAAATTGAAGGAGTCAGAAACTGGAAGCAACCCAAATTCTACTGATGAATGTATTAATGGATGGTAAAATATACACTTAATAGAATCATATTCATCTGTGTAGAGGAAAATAGATTTTATATAATTCTAATTATGAGATACAAGCTACCTAGAATAATCTATTGTTCAGATAGAATGTAGAATGGTAAGGACTAGGAACTAAAGAGAACTAGAACTAGGAGAGGAGATTGCATATTTAATGCGCATAGAGTCTTGCACATATTTAATGTGCAAGACAAAAAGACTTCATGAGATTAGTTGTGTGACACTGTGAGCATAATTAACACTACTGTTAGACACTGTTAAGGTGAGCATGGTACTACAGTTCAAGAGGAAGTCCTTTTTCTAGCAAGAATGATACCCTGGGTTCAATCCACTAATGTTGACAAAAAGGCAAAGCAATAACTTTGATGCACATTTTATTTTCTGAAAGGGAAAACATCAAGATTTTATAAGTTATGTGAAAAGCTATCTGGAAAGTATCACATCTCTAATAGTAATAAAATAACTATTGTAACTCAAAAAGAAAACCTGAATTAACCACTTCTTGCTCAGGATACAGACGTATGCAGAAAAGGAAGGTGCAACATGAGATGATAAACTTGTCGCATAAACCAGGCACCAGTGGCTCAAGCCTGTAATTCCCGCTACTCAGAATGCTGAAATCTCAGGATCACAGTTCGAGACCAGCCCACGGAGGCAGCAAAGTCCACAAGTCTCTTATATCTAATTAATCACATAAAAACCAGAAGTGCAGCTGCGTCTTACAGCCTTTAGTAAAAGAAAAAGCTCAAGGCCATGAGTTCAAGTCTCAGAACTGACAAAAAGCCTGTTATATGATGAGAGGTAATAGGGGTGTATGTATCACCGCTTGGACCTTTCATCCCATGTTAAGGGTCTCTCCTGTGTTTTAGAGTTCTGGAAAGTAGCTAAATGTAATGCAGGTTTGGTTGGCCTTAGAAATTAACAAATTCTGCCACATCTGACATCCTAAATGAACTCTCTTGTGTAGGAACATTTGCCCTCTGCAGTAGCATTATGAATCAACCAGACTCAGAATATTGTTTATGAGACCCTCAGAGACTGAACCTTGTTCGTGGACCATGACCCTTAGATTCCCAGCTGAGTCAATGAAAAATTCTCTCTGAAGAAAGTCAACATCACTGAAGGTATCAAATTTATATTAATAATTTCTCAAATGTATGTCAAAGTATTTCTCCCCTCTGAGGGGGAAAAACAACATGAAACAGAACCAGCAGAAATAACCAGTAAAAGTCCATTTAAAAAGGCAAAACCATCTTCAACCTTAATACATTTAAAGAACCTGAAAGAACACTAAGTAAAAATATGTAAAATCCAAAGAAAAAATAAACAAATCCATAGTTACAACTGGAGATTTTTAGTGTCTTCCTCTCCCAACATTTCATGACTTTTTGTCTCTCCTTTTTCCCAAAAGTGTCAAGAGAAGGTAGGTTAAATACTACTCTCAAAATATAACTAAATATAACTAAAAGGTCCAAGTTTTAACAAAAACATGATTGTGATATGAAGAATTAGGCAAATCTCATCTTTAATTTTAAAAGAATAATCCATAGAGATGCTAACAGCAAGTTAACAGTAATCTTGGAAAGCTATGTCAAAAAAAACCTTTCCAAATATCAATCATTCAAAAAAGTCCATGACCTATAACAACACTTGACACAAATGAAAAAAGGGAAAATTTTTGAAGAAATACATGAAGAACAATCAGATGCAAATTGAATCCTCAAATGAAAACAGAATCATAATTTATGCTGCTAGATCTCTATGTTCTGATTAACTGGTAAACATTTCTTTCAAATTCTTAGCGTATGCCTACTTGAAAATGGAATGGATAGAAGAATCACCATTATGAAAAGCTCTACTGATTCATTTCTAAATCTAAGTGACTAAACTGTAGGATTATCCATGAGATCTGTTTCCTAAGAAACCTCCTTCATCCATAGATCAAAGAGAATATTCCTTAAGAAGAAAAGGTTACTTATTGTCAATGGTTGTTTTATTTTTTCTAAAGAGAACCACACATGTAACTACAAATAAGAATTTGTCCATGTGTCAGCTTTAACTACATGTTACTTGTGAAGGCAAACAAGCAAAGACATTTTTAATGTTTGAATCAACTAGACTAACCACACAGAAACAGGAAGCAATCAGCCAAGGTGACACCCCTCCCTTCATGTCTCTCCCCCCCTCTCTCTCTCCCAAGTGTCTCTCTCTTCCCCCCCCCCACCTATCTGGATGGAGCCTAAAAATTACCATGTAATGCTGCGTTCCATTTGGCTTAATTAAATACAGACTTTTTTTAGTACAGCTTAAAGGTTGGTCTAACTAACAAGCCTGTTCTCAATTTTGTTCGCTATCATTTATGATAAATGAAACTAGGGTCAAATCTTCCTTACTCCATTTCCTCCTCCACTGCTAGCAGTGTCACATGACTGGTTCTGTTTGCTCACCAGGGCCCCTTTACATTGAAATAGCATCAAGTCACCTGTACTGTTTCTTCCAATGTAACCAATTGCCCAAAACTCAGAGATGAATGTCTATCCAAAAGTTTCTCTGGTTTTATTTCTCTTGTTGTTTGATCTTTTTGATTTTTGCTGATCCTGAGGCTTGAATTCAGGGCCTGGATGTTGTCTCTGATCTTCTTTTGCTGAAGGCTAACATTCTTCCAATTGAGTCCCAGTAGTTTAATGGACATAAGAGTCTCATTCAATTTTCTGCCCAAGCTGGCTTTTGAACTGAGGTTCTCAGATCTCAGCTTCCTGAGTAGTGAGTATTACAGACATGAGCCATTGGAACTTGGCACAAAGTTTTGGATTTTAAAATTTTAGTATCGAGATCAAAAGATCTTCTGATAAAAGTAGATCAGGAGCTGGGTGTTTGGCCTAGTGGTAGAGTGATTGCCAAACATGCTCAAAGACCCAGGTTTGATTCCTCAGCATCACATACATAGAAAAAAGCCAGAACTGGTGATGAGGCTCAAGTGGTAGAACTCTAGCCTTGAGAAAGTCCAAGGACAGTGCTCAGGCCCTGAGCTCAAGCCCAGCACTGGCAAAAAAAAAATGTAGATCTAGAATCCTAACATTGGATGAGAGACCATTCTGAGACTAGGTTTCAGTGTTATTTTTATGGAAAATATTTCTGTGTAATATTGCTCCCATAGATGGACGTGTGGGCCTACTGCCCTGGGCTTGGCTCTTTAGGCCATAATTCACAACACTATAAGTAAGCATCACTGGAGCACTCATTACAAATGAATACTGAGTTAGAATCTGAATATCTATAGTCAAGAGTCTTATTCTTACAAGCTCCAGGTGACCTGCATTGGTATTAAAATGGAGAAGCACTGTGTTAGAGGAAATTTTTCTGACACCACTGTGGTCATGTACCTTCTCACAAAAGGACAAGTCCATGTAGAAAACTAAATAATAAAAAGTGTAAGGTCTACTGAAAGGAAACTCCATGCAGTTCAGCAGTTCAGAAGAGGGTTTATTGTGTGAAGAAAAAGCAGACTCCTACCACCCAAAATGGAGTCGAGCGAGCAAGAGAGCTTATGGTTGGAAGTGAGAGATTATATAGGGGGAGGGGTATAGCCACAGTGGAAGTGGGTGTGATCACAGAGGATAGGGAAATGCCTCAGAACTGGGGGACCTCCCACTGCCCCCAGGCATGCCAGTTGCTAGGGTTGCAGGTGCTGGGCAGGGATTTCCAGGGTGCAGGGGAGAGAGCCAAGGGAAGAAGTTATTTCTTCCAGGCAGACCTAACAAAAAGAAGCATGTTCCTAGAATTTATATCCTTTTAGGTAAAGTGCCTGGTATCCATTTCTACTCTTGCAAAACAGTAACTCAGTACTACAAGAAGCTAATCAAACATCTTTCCTATACGTCTCCCAATATAGTCACAGATGGATAATCAAGGGTAAGCTCCATGAAAAGGTGGTGGTTGAGAATCTGAGTGTATGCAAAAGCTGAAGTTCACTGTTAGTGTAAAATGAGGCTGAAGATTTGTATCCTTTTCTCTGGCTTGAAAATATAGTCCTACTTGGTAAGATTTGCAAAGCAATGATGTATTTATGGCTAGAATGAAACTAACATGATCATAATACATGATCTTTTTCATGAGTTGTTAGATTCAGTTTGCAGGCATTTGTTGAGAATTTTATCCAGTTTTTCAAGGATATTGGTCTGAAATCTCATATGTCCTTATCCAATTTGGGTATCAGAGTAGTACTGGCTTCACTGAAGAAGTTCAGTAGCATTCCTTCCCTTTCTATTTTATGAAATCATAGGAGGAGCACATTTGAGGTGTGAAATTCTTTAAAAGATGCCAGAATTCAATGGACTCTGTCCCCTCCTGGACTCTTCTTTTTGGAGATGATCTATATGACTGCTTTCATTTCATTGATAGTTTAAATACTTTATCTTCTCTTGGTTCAACTTTGGTATAAAAACAAGACACGGTCTCCAGTTTCTTAGTTACCAACAGAATGTCCTTGAATTTCCCCGGACTGACTCTGTTCTTGTGGTTATCTGTCCCACTGCTTTCAGAGATTAGGCTGTGAGTATCATTGAGAGATGGTCACAGTTTAACACAGGGGCTTGAAACAAATTATCTAATCTCATTGAGGACTGTTTTTATTTTAAAAATCTGTAGAATGTGGATTACAATAATTTACTGTGAAATGTATACTTTGTGTGTGTATTTAATTGGAGATAGTCTCACTGACTTTCCTGCTTGAGCTGGCTTTGAACCATAACCTTCAGATACAAGCCTCCTGAGTAGCAAGGAGCCACAAGCATGAGCCACCAGTATCTGTTTTTTTGAACCCAGAGCTACTGTTTGACGTGAACTTACTCCTTCAGCACCCACATGTAACATTGCTCCCCGCTTCTGTTCAACACAACCTTATTCCCACCATTCTGGCAAGATCTATTGGTGATCATATAACACCAGGTGTTCCATTAAGACAAAACCGGAGCTATAAGACAGAAAAACACCCACTAGGCTTTAGCAGTCATTTATATTAATGACTTCTCAGGATAAATTAAGTTTTATGAAATAACTTACTGAGAATAATTACCACAGATATAAAGGTATGGAAAAGGAGAGCCCTAAAAATCTTCCCTAGTCGATGATTCTATATATTTTCCAGGGCTCCAAATAATGTACCTAGCTGTTTAATAATGTAATAGCCTTGTTCTGAACATAATCTTACAGGTTACAGATATATAGAGTAGATCCTGCCAAGCAACATAGCTTATGCCTGTAATCCTAGCTACTCAGGAGGCTGAGATCTGTATAACTGTTCAAAGCCAGCCTGGGCAGGAAAGTCCAGAGACACTGCTCAAAAAAAGCCAGAAGAGGTACAGTGACTCAAGTGTTAGAGTACTAGCCTTGAGCAAAAGAAGTTCAAGGACAGTGCTGCTCAGGTCCTAAGATCAAACCCCAGGACTAGAAGGGAGAGGGAGAGGGAGAGGGAGGGAGGGAGAGGGAGGGAGAGGGAGGGAGAGGGAGGGAGAGGGAGAGAGAGGGAGAGAGAGGGAGAGAGAGGGAGAGAGAGGGAGAGAGAGGGAGAGAGAGGGAGAGAGAGAGAGAGAGAGAGAGAGAGAGAGAGAGAGAGAGAGAGAGAGAGAGAGAGAGAGAGAGAGGTTCTAATTTCACATTTGACAAAGAAAATGCATATGCTTACTTTGATTACCCAAAAGCAATTTTAAAAATAGGCAAAATGCAAAAGTATTTTCTTCTCAGTACTAATGCTTCAGACATTCCAGTGCCCATGAGGAAATAAAGAGAAGGTAACAGAGGGAAAATATTGCATGGTTGCAAAGAGGTGCTGTTGTCATAAGAACTGGAAGGCATCCTCTAAGCGGAATGGAATGGATATGTGCCATTCTTCATTAAAATTTCTCCTATGCAGCCAAAACATTCTGTCATTTCCCAGTGTCTAAAGCCAATGCCTACTACCCATGTCAGAAGCTGAAATGGTGAGATAATCATTTCCCAGACTCTTCTGCAGCTAGGATGTGAGTTTTTTTTTTATCTAGACACCACCTCTCAAGTTACTGACTACAGAATATGTGAGGGGTGAGTACAGGCAATGTTGACCTCCACATCCTGAGTCCAGGGCCTGCAAGGGCTCCATCTAGTCTCCATGTGCATGCCACCATAGTGCAAGCTATAGAGAAGTGTGCTCAACAATGACATGAGTGTATCTCCATGTGACCAACAATTTGGGAGGCACTGTCTATAGCTATTTAGCCATAAGTCTGGTTTTCCATCTGTGCTGACATGAAAACACATACAAAGTAATAATCATATCATCATCATCATCATCATCATCATCATCATCATCATCATCTAGTTAAGACAGAATACCTGGGTATCTTCTGGTACAGCCAGGCTTACTATATAACATGATCTACCAGCACCTATACAATTGTGACCTGTCTCATCTGATTCCAAGTTCCATAAATTTAAATTATGAGACCTGGAAAGCTTATTAGGTACTGTCTAATTTCTTTATTATATAACTGAGGTACAGAAATCTAAAGAGGACAAGATAAAAGTAAGGTTACCCAGTACTTTTCAGAAGCCTAATAGCACTTACAGATGCTTCCAGGGTAGAAACCATCTTGATTTAATTTAGCCCTCAATGTTCTCAATAGGCTATTGCATTTCTTAATTAAATTTTTCTGTGTTATTTTGGCATCCTACATGTGAAATTCAATCACCAGACATGATATTGGACTATCTAGCAAACAAGCCCCATCTATGGGGTGGCTAAATTAAATACTGTAAGTTTTCTCACAAAAGATACCCATAATAAGGAAGAAATTCAATTTATTTGCTTTTCTATTCATAGTAACTATTGGATGGGAATTCTAGTTTCATATGATGCTTTTTTGTAAGTAGATTAAAGCATAATAGAAGAATGAATCCCCTTCTGCGAGAAAAAAAAAATGGTAGGAGTAGTAGTTCTCAACCCATCACCCTTATCTCTCCTGAACTCACAGCTACCATTGCTGGGAATTATTTTCTCTAAAAGAACAGAACTCTTTCTTCTATACCTGGTTTAATCACCTATCAAGATAGGACTGAAGAACAGAACAACTACTGAAACAAATAGTGTTATTCTCACTGCTTACATTATTGTCATCATTCAAACCACTTAGTTCAACATATCTGAGCTACAGATAATCATCTTCAATGCAAAGCACAGATAGCAAGGTAGAATTCAAATCCATTATCTCTAGCAACCAAATCCTGGCTCCTTCCTTCTACTCCCAACACTGTAACATAATTGCTAGAAGCTTTTCTTGGTTATTTTATTTTGTTCTTGTTTTTTTTTTCTTTTTGTTGGTTTAGTGACAAGCCTAAATATTCCATACTGACCTAAAATTATTCTGCTTCAGTAGAGTTTATAGCCATGCACCAAGCTTAAGACAAAAAGCCTCTGAAAATGACAAAATCAATGCGATATGTCTAGGTAAAGACTGGTGAAATTTTAATGGATATGGAGTCAAGGCTAAATATTTATAATGCCAAGTACCCATGTAGGACTCTTCAAAGTATGTTTTGTTACTCTCAACCATTCATTGACAACAAAGTATATGGCCTTTCATCATCGGTGACTTTGAAAAATGCAGTTTCAGTAGAAAGGTTGGGGTAGAGGCCAAAAAATGAGACAAGAAAGCTGAATCAACTTGTTCAGACAAGTCATGGCCATGAAGGAAAGCAGGAGATGGAAGTAGGTAGAAGATGTGTTTGTGTCAAGAAAACCTTTCCCATAGCCTCAGTATCAGAACTAAGGAATGATCTAGTGAGAAAAAGATACATGAGAAAGGAAAAGAAACTTCTTGGTGGAAAAGATTAAGCTAGGATGAAATTTTTGTTGGATATCAGAATTCTTGTTTTATACAATAGGTAGGAAAAACCATTAGATTAAGTGTAAACCATGAATTTGAAACCATAAAATTAATTGTAAAAATAGACAATTTTTACTTTGTTCGTAATATCCTTTGGTATAGCTTTCAACACTAGCTGATCATTTAGTATTATGAACTATTATTTTGGTTAATATGCTAAACAATACTTTAGAATCACATTGGCTCTAATAATTTATATCACCATTTTCATAATTTCCAAAACTGTGGCTCATAGATGACTAGTGTCAGACACTCAGAACATCTCCACTGGACACCTTAATTTTATTTACTAAAGGACTTCCTAGGAATAAGGTATTTGAATTCACTCCAAATTATATTCCGCACATATTTTTATTCACATATTCTCAAATAAACCAAACAAAATAAGAATGTGGAAAAGCAAGATGCTACCTTCAAAGCTTATCTTTGTGGTATAATTGATAACCATAAATTACCTTTTTTTCTTTCTCTTAAAGACATGACCCCTTATTGCTGCTTTTTTTCCTATGCTTTAGATTGGTGGCCACTTTGATCAAATAATATAGGTAATGCTAGAGCGACTTGATTTTTAATAAGTTTTTCATGCAAATATTGTCAAAGGCTTTAGCAAGTCTAAACATATTTTATTCGTATGTTCTCTTTTTATCTACATGCATATTTATTCCCTTGTAGGACTTTAGAAGATCAAAAGGCAGTCCCAATTTGAAGGGGAAAAAACTGTAGAACTGAAGAAGGAGCCAGAGGCTATTCTCTCACAGAGCTTCAACTGCAGTAGAATAAAATTAAATAGAAAGTCTCTTCACATTGCATATGCTCCACAACTTTAGACATTCCTGGGCAAGTTGGAAAATGTTAAACATGAAAAAGTTGGTGAGAAACAAATCAGAGAAAGGCTGGATACGTGGGACTGCATTAAACTGCAGAGCTTTTGTATGGCAAAGGACATAGCTAGTAAATTAATTAGGAAGCCTACAGAGTGGGAGAAGATCTTCACCAACCATACAACAGACAAAGGCCTCATATCTAAAATATACCAACAGAGCAAAAAATTGAATCACTCCAAAACTAATCTCCATAGTAACAACCACCCCATTAAAAGATGGGCCAAAGACTTAAAGAGAGTCTTCTGTGAAGAAGAAACAAAAATGGCCTAAAGACACATAAAGAAATGCTCAACATTACTGATCATAAAAGAAATGCAAATCAAAACAACTCTAAGATTCCACCTCACTCCAGTTATAATGGCCAGGATCAAGAAAACGAATAACAACAGATGCTGGAGGGGATGTGGCCAAGAGGGATCACTATTACACTGTTGGTGGGAGTGCAAACTCATTCAACCACTCTGGAAAGCAGTATGGCAGTGCCTCAAAAGACTAAACATAGAGCTCCCCTATGACCAGCAATTCTACTACTTGGCATTTACCCAACCATCCAGAAACAAGGACATACTAAATCCACCAGCACAACAATGTTCATTGCAGCACTATTTACCATAGCAAAGATATGGATCCAACCTAGATGTCCCTCAGTTGATGAGTAGATCAACAAGATGTGGTATTTGTACACAATGGAATTCTATGCTGCTGTCAGAAAGAATGACATTGCCCCATTTATTAGGAAATGGAAAGACTTAGAAAAAATCATATTAAGTGAAGTAAGCCAGACTCAAAGGAACATAGGCTCAATGGTTTCCCTCATTTGTCATAATCAGTAGAAACCTTGGGCTCTCCTAGCAGAGATCTGCAATAGAGCAAAACCGTGATACATAAGGCCATATAGTAGGACGCTAAATGAAAGGATCTCTAGGATATAGAAACATAAGCCAGATAATGAATGATTGTTGTCCTTAAGGTACTATGTTATCTCTCATCTCTTTTGCTGTCCCTTGGTTATCTCATATTGTTACAGTATCTCACTTTGTTACCTGATATATTGAATATATTTGTATTTGGTTATTTGAAATTGGATAGGGAAGGGGGGAAAACAAGATGAGGGGTGGGGGGGAGGGAAATGGGGACCAAGACATGTGAAAGAGTATCAATGTATGGGAATTAATGCACCATCTATCTGGCAAATATCATGTAACCCTTCTATTAATTACAATAAAAATATATGAAAAAAAGAAACAAAAGCCATACAATGAGTGATTGTTGTCCTTAATGTACTATGTTATCTCTCATCTCTTTTGCTGTCCCTTGGTTATCTCATATTGTTACAGTATTTCACTTTGTTATCTGATATATTGGATATATTTGTATTTGTTTATTTGAATAGGGAAGGGGGGAAAACAAAATGAGGGGTGGGCTTGAGGAGGGGAAATGGGGACCAAGACATGAGAAAGGGTATCAATGTATGTGAATTAATGCACCTTCTATGTGGCAAATATAATGTAACCCTTCTATTAATTACAATAAAAAATATATGAAAAAAGCCATATAATGAGTGATGGTTGTCCTTAATGTACTGTTATCTCTCATCTCTTTTGCTGTCCCTTGGTTATCTCATATTGTTACAGTATTTCACTTTGTTATCTGATATATTGGATATATTTGTATTTGGTTATTTGAATAGGGAAGGGGGGAAAACAAAATGAGGGGTGGGCTTGTGTCGCTTCCGCCTTGACCAGCAAGGAAGACGCCACACAGGATTCTTCTCCAAGTAGTTTATTCAGGAACTCTTAACAAACTTCTTCCTTTCCCCTTCTTCCTTTTTCTTCTCCTCCCTCTTTCCCCCCCCCCCAATCCCCGGTCTTATAAAACCTCCGCCTGGCCAATCCTGAAAAGCCACGTGGGAGATGCCGATAGGGCCAACTACGCAGAAGCAAGCCAGAAGCTAAAACTTAGCCATATCAGGAGTTGTTTTTCACAGAGAGCACTCGCCGTCGGGATGGCGGAAGGCGGAAACCGGCGCCATCTTTAAGGCGCGGCCCTCGTAGATCCCCACAGCTCCCCCTTTTTTATTTATTAAGCAGCAGGCAAGAGTAGAGGTCAGGGCTCTGCTAAAAATTGTTGTTGTTCAGGACCGTGCACTGGTCTTCACCTGGGCGGTACTTTTCCCAAGGACTACCAGACCTGTCCGATGCCTTTTTACAGAGGTGGGATTTTGGGCATCAACCCACATGCACCCTGACATGCTCTTCTTGGGGCTCGCGCCGGGAAGCGATTCCCAAGTGCAGTGCGCTTGCCTCGCATCCTGCGCTTACTCTTTAAGTGTGGCAAGCCACACATAGGGGGACTGTCCTGCTTCTATGGCAGTAAAAGCTTGGACCAACATAGCCATGTTCCGACGCTGGAGGCTCCTCATGCAGCAAATACGTCACAGGCATAACAGGATAACTATGGCCAGAAATCCCATTAATGATCCCATTCCCGCCCACTCTTTCAGGTGCCCCACTGCCAACAGGATCCAGGAAGAAACGTCCTGCAGTACAGCTTCATCAACCCGGGTAGAATTCACACTCGTAATGGCAGTCCGCAACTGCATCATTAATACATCAAATTCTCCAGCCCAATTTCCTAAAAGATAACTTGATAATTGTTTAAATTTGCAGCATATGTAAAGTTATTATACACCACATTTGTTACACACAAACCCTCATACTTCTGCTCACATTCCAATTGTGCCAATTGCCACAAGATGTCCAATTGCTCCTGTACCAAATCTATACGCTGATTCAACAACATTAACCCCCCTTTTAATTGGGCATTCGCCACCTGTTGTAAATCTAGGGCTTTAGCAGTGGTGGCAGACAAATCATTCATGTCTCATTAGTTACGGTGAAACAAACTCCCCTCCTTATATTGGGTGTGGGAGCCTATCAGCACAACAGGTGGGCAGGATAAAGAGGTCCACTTGTTTACCCCTACTGCAGGTCTCAGCAGAAAGTTATTAGAATGGCATTACTCGGCCCCCAACATCTCCCCCGTTTTTATCTTAAAAAAGACAAAACTTAGGATATGTGGGGCTACCACCATATTAGATCGGCTGTGCCTGTCTTAGGTGTCTCCAAGCTTGCTAGTACCCATCATGGGATCACCAAGTCCTTTTTACTTGGCTCCTGTCTTAGGTTGATAGGCTACCAGCCATCCATTTAAGCAAATCAGACCTGAGGGAATGCACCTACTTCCATGGGAGCAGATGCCCATCTCATTAGCACTTTCTGCATTGACTTTGTAGGCAGGCAATAGACATATTACAATTATAGTGCATAAAAACAAATCCAAACTGATCAATCCCAAAATAGTGTCAAGATAACCAATCACCCAAAGTTAGAATATTTGTACTGATCAATCCCAAAAGTGTCAAGATATCACTCAGAGTTAGAATATTGTCATTTGTGCACATAATTCCAGTCCTCACATTCAAAGCATTCTCTGTAGGAACCACAGTGGCAAGGACAATACTCGCAGCAGTAAGGGCAGGAAAACAGCAAAGTCTCTTTTACTAGTGAGCAGGAAAGCATTCTCCTCTGCCTATACAGGCACTAGTATATACTGAGTGGCTCTGACTACAACAGAGAAAATAGGGAAACTTTCCAACATTAACTAAGAAAACAACATTCACACAAGCCATAGGGAATAGCAGGGCAATGGAAGAATTGGAGGAGTCTTCCAGTCCCCCCCTTTTTGTTTTAAACTACTGTCCAAAAATGACTCTGGTCCCTTCATTTTAAGGGGGTTATGGGCGAAGATCCATTTTCTGTAACTTCTTCAAGCTGACTCAGGGATGTTGTCTCTATATTTTGTCAAGGACTTTAAAAAGCTTTAGCCTGTTTTCAACTATTCTGAACCCGAGCACAGGCTTTCTAGATCACTACCACTTAATTCTTTCTCAAGTCTGCGCTTTTCACCTGTTCTTAAACTATTTACTCCCATATAGACTTTGATTTACCTTTCACACACACATTTGCAGTCGTTCCAGTCTGAACCCATTCGGTTCTATTCTAAAAGCTCTTTACACACATTCGTTCCCTTTCATACACACATTCACGGTTACCTTTCATACACACATTCGCAGTCGTTCCAGTCTGAACCCACTTGGTTGTATTCTAAAATCTCTTGAAAAATAGAAAATAGGCCTCGCCCTCCGCGAGGTAATTTTTTTTTTTTGACATTTCATTAGAAAATAGGCCTCGCCCTACTGCTCTGGCCAGAGACTCCCGCGAGGTTCCTCCCTTCCTGGGACATTGCCTCGCCCTCCGCGAGGTTCCTCCTGAAGTGACCCGCGCTTCAGAGGTGATCTGGGAATGATTAAAATCTCTTTCACACACACACACACACACACACACACACACACACACACACTCTCTCTCTCTCTCTCTCTGGTTTAGTCTTTGAGGAGTTTTCTTTCTCTTTCTCCCTGTGTCTTTCCCTTTGTCTTTTTTCTCTTTCCCTGTGAGCAATTTCAGCCTATATTTTTCCTTCAGGTTTCCCTAGACACCCCCTAATCATTTTCCGAATGGTTCTAACTCCAGCTTTTAACGTGCCTTGCTCATAAGCAAAGTCCAAATCCTTCCCTAATTTATCCCAAGAAGCTACTGTAAGGTTCCCTGATACAATAAACCAAGGAGCCACAGTTTCACACTCATTAAGAAATCCTTGCAGTGTACCCTTTCTTAGTTTCAGCCCCTTAGAACGCAGCAGCTCATCGAGGGCCAGAAAAATTGGATGTGACGTCGTGGCGCCCATGTTCAGTTAAGAAAATTTTTTCACTTTGTTACGCTTTCACTCTTCTTTTATCTTTGTTTCTCCTCGGGTTGCCGCTCTCTCTCTTATCTACAGAGTAGAGCCCCGAACTATGCCAGCTTTGATCGCGGATTCCCACTTACCTGGGAACTTTCCGGTGCACCGCCCTGACCACAAGGAGTTCTGAATCCTCCATAGAATGGTCCCCATACGGGCCACCACTTGTCGCTTCCGCCTCGACCAGCAAGGAAGATGCGACACAGGATTCTTCTCCAAGTAGTTTATTCAGGAACTCTTAACAAACTTCTTCCTTTCCCCTTCTTCCTTTTTCTTCTCCTCCCTCTTTCCCCCCCCCAATCCCCGGTCTTATAAAACCTCCGCCTGGCCAATCCTGAAAAGCCACGTGGGAGATGCCGATAGGGCCAACTACGGGAAGCAAGCCAGAAGCTAAATCTTAGCCATATAAGGAGCTGTTTTTCACAGAGAGCACTCGCCGTCGGGATGGCGGAAGGCGGAAACCGGCGCCATCTTTAAGGCGCGGCCCTTGCAGCTCCCCACAGGCTTGAGGGGGGGAAATGGGGACCAAGACATGAGAAAGGGTATCAATGTATGTGAATTAATGCACCTTCTATCTGGCAAATATAATGTAACCCTTCTATTAATTACAATAAAAAATATATGAAAAAGCCATATAATGAGTGATTGTTGTCCTTAATGTACTATGTTATCTCTCATCTCTTTTGCTGTCCCTTGGTTATCTTACATTGTTACAGTATCTCACTTTGTTATCTGATATATTGAATATATTTGTATTTGGTTATTTGAAATTGAATAGGGAAGGGGGAAAACAAGATGAGGGGTGGGCGTGGGGGGGAGGGAAATGGGGATCAAGACATGAGAAAGGGTATCAATGTATGTGAATTAATGCACCTTCTATCTGGCAAATATAATGTATCCCTTCTATTAATTACAATAAAAAATATATGAAAAAAGTTGGTGAGAAAAAAGTAAGCATAGAGTGCATTGATTGTGAAATTGCAAAACTAGATTCACATTTTATCTTATAAAAAATTTCCAAAGAAAACAAAATAGTTTCAGACCAACTAAATTCATATTTTGTATGACACTATAAAATATGATTTGGTTTTTACTATTGCAATGGGAAGTAGCCACAAATTTTATAGATTACAAGAGAAAAATGAATCGCGAAATATTTTAGTAGATTGAATCTAGCTTTACTTGCTACCAGAACAAAAACAGAGTTTTGATAGCTACAATTATGTTAGAATATTACAGCACTTCCAACTCATTGGCCATTTCTGGAGATAAAATATCCCATAGCAAACATACTGAATATCACAATGAAACAGGATCAATACTCTTGAGTAAAATTCACCTTTGGGCAAGAAGCATCAGGGCAAAATTAAAACCTCAGATCCTCTTTATCTCGTTATTTAAATGTGGTCTAAAAGATTCGCAGTTCACTTGCATTAATATCTATGGAAAGTCAAAATGTCTTTTAATTAAGAACCAAGTCTAATCATGCCTAATGCTTTTGCAATGCCTTTGACTAAGGATAAGCAAGGACGTGAAATTGAGTGATTCACATGCCATATTTATTAAAGCACCAGAGGATGATATTAACATAACAGAGAAAATTGCTCATTCCCCCATCAAAATCTGAGAAGTGAATGTTTTCATAATCACCATGTTTGTACACTGTCCTCATTCATTCTGACAATCATTTCTAATTTTAACTAAAGACACATTAGTAAAAGTGAATAATATTGACTCACACCAATGACTGACTGAACTATCTGCTAATATGATAAATTATTCAAAAAATCTAGATCCTTGAAGCATAAACATTGACCTCTGATATCTGGTAGTATAAAGCCTTGCTCCACAGCTGGTTCCCAAAAATGTGCTGACATGAATGGAACAGGAAGTAATTAGTTCAAGCCAGGTGCTGGTGGCTCACACTTGTGATCCTAGCTACTCAGGAGGCTGAGATCTGAGGATCATGATTCATATTCAGCCCAGGCACTAAAGTCCATGAGACTCTTATCTCTAATTAACCACCAGAAGACCAGCAGTGGCTGTGGGGCTCAGTGGTGGAGAGCTAGCCTTGAGCAAGGAAGAGGAAGAAGAGAAGGAGAGAGGAGTAGGAGGAGGAGGAGGAGGGGGAGGGGGAGGGGGAGGAGGGGGGGAGGAGGAGCTGGAGAAGCAGCACCCTCTGAAATCAACCCTTGAACTGAACTCTCTGAACTGTGGATTGGTATCTTACCTGATCACTCGATGTGAATGCATTGGTATTTGCTGTCTTGTTGTCTTGCTTTCGGCAAGACCTCTGAATGCTGTTGCCACTTTTACCTTTTCCTAGACAACGATAGCCTGTTTGCTATTGTGTACTGCATGATAAGTTAGTATTTAATAATTAAGATTAAAAAAAAGCATTTGTCTTACACATGACCTAGGCTATCAAGTGATCTCAGTCGCATTCAACCAGTTAATACCAACATAATAGATATGGCCTGCTGATTTGTTGTTATTCAATAAATTCTGACATTGTGAAAGACCCAAGCACTCAAGAGAAAAAATAAATATTTCTTCTATTGGAATCAATCCATCCACAGTCACACCACACACCATACATAGGCTACCTTCTTCAAACATGGTTACCTATGTACTTATGTCTGCATTCATGCTGACATCATTTTAATAGGAAAAAATGAGTTAATTTTGCCTAGGTTATGTAGACAATATAATTTAACCAAAAAAGATCATGTTTAGGAAGAACAATTGTTGGATATGGTCAGGCTTGGTGGAGGAGGGCAAAGCTGAAGCTTTGCTCCCCATCTGAAGCCATCCACCCAGACACTTTCAGCACAGGTCAACTGTCCAGCCTCCTGGAGGGCGAGCGTACAATGTGATACCTGGGTTCTAGGCAACATAGAGTTGGTTGCATTGATATGTATCGTATTCAAGCCTGAAAATAAATTCCATGTGTGGTCCTGTGCCCTCCCACGCCATCAGTGGTGGCAATAGAAGTCCTGGACTAGAGTCCTGGTCACTGAACTGTGGAAGGACACATGAGTCTTTATAGTCCTGCTTAAAAGACTACTTCCCTGGCCAGGAGTTTGGCCTAGTGGAAGAGCGCTTGCCTAGCATGTATGCACAAAGACCCAGAACTGAAAAAAAAACAAAACACCATAGGACTTCCACCCAGAATATGCTCTCAGGCAGGAGGAGACCAGGAACAGCTCTGCAAAAACAAATTGCTACCGTTTCAATATGCACTCTCTCCCAAGGGTCTGTGTATGGAAGGCTTAAACCTCAGAATCTGGTACTATGGGGAAAAGGCAGAACCTTTCAGACCGGGAGTCCAATCACACCCTTTAGAACATGCCCTTGAACTGGGTACTGAGACCCTGTATCTTTCCCATCTTGTCACTTGCTTCCAGACTTCTATGAGGTGAGCAGGTTTTGTTGGCACATTCTTCCACTATGATGAGGCCTTGTCACAGGCCCTAAAACTGATAGAGTCAACTGACCATGGACTCAAGAATACACATCCCTTTTCTTCTTAAAGTTGATTATCAAACTTTTTCACTTTACTAGAGAAAGAGACAGAAGTAGCTTCACAATTGGAGCTGAAGAATCATCATTTTTACCACAATAGCTATGATTCCAGCCCCCATCCCAGTACAGTGATTTCATTTGCATTAGTAAGAAAGTCAGAAGCCATTCTAGGTATCTTGATTAAGGAGGGATTCACAAGGGACCAGAGGGTTTTCACACTCATTGAAGCACTTCAGGAGAGATGGCCAGAAGGACTGCTAGCTTTCAGGAAATTAAGAATCCGAAGGCAGCTCCCACCAATTCCAGTTGCACTCTGATTCCTAAATTTCCTAGATGTTTGGAGGGATGCCTAAAAGCAGCTGGAAGCTGTCATGGAAGATGTCAGATGTCAGAAGCACTAACGTGAGGGACTCTCTAGAGTAACCACTCACGAAACTCTACATCTGCTATCTGTGGACCCCACATGCCTTCCGCAGCTGGTGCTGGAGTAAAGTAGTTTATCCCTTCCATATGCCTTACAGATATCACCAAACTGACTCTCACTCATCAATAACAAGAGACAAGCTTGAACCCTGCTAACTAGGGATTGGAGAAATTTAATTTCCAAGATTGTTTTAGCCCCATGTGGGTTTAAAAATAATAATAATAATAAGGGGGGTGGTGATAAGAGCAAATCTGAAAGCAAAAACTTTGTGCTGAGTATTAGTCAAAAAAAAGTGACACAAATAATGAGCTAAACAAAGACCATCACAGTAAAATCAAGACCATTTAACTCTCAGTCTACACTCTGTGTGTGTGTGTGTGTGTGTGTGTGTGTGTGTGTGTGTGCATGCGCGCACGCGTGTGTGTCTAAGGACAGAATACTCCAGGGCCTTGAACATGCTGGATGCACATTTGGCCAATGAATTCGACCCCATCACAAGCATGCTTTATGATCATGTACTTGGGACGATATCTGCATCCTGGACACATGACTCCGTGTAAAGCTGGGAACGTAGTAGGCAGAGTCTCCATATCTATTGATCATATTCTCAAAGTATTGTTGCCAGCTTACCAAAAACATTTTAAAAATGAGGACACAGAAAAGTTCTAGAGAAATTTGTCTCTCTTTTGCTAATCAGATTACAATAGAAAGTCAACTCAGACAAGTTAAAGCGGAAAGAAAATTTATTGGCTCTGCTGTCTGGGAAACTCATGACTAAAACAAGCAACTCAGTAACCGATCTAGAATTTCTGACTGTGGTGTGTAAGTAGGTTAGTCTTTTTCCTCCTCAAAGCTGTTGGGTTTTTTTTTCTTTTTTTAATTCTTTTTTTTTTCTTGTGGGGCTTGAATTCTGGGCCTAGATGCTGTCCCTGAGCTCTTCAACTAAAGGTTACTAAGCCACAGCCCTACTTCCTGTTTTCTGGTGATTGATTGGAGGTAAGAGTTTCTCGTTCTTTAATGCGGGGCTGGCTTTGAACCGTGATCCTGAGATCTCAGCCTCTTGAGTAGCCAGGATTACAGGCATAAGACACCACACCCAGCTCTTTTTAAAAATTTTTGACCTCATGTTTCAGAGCAACTTCTCTGTATGACAGGCAAGATAGTCATGCCACAATCTTTCCTGGACCAGTTTGGCAACAGGAGAGGAGATATAATTTATCCCCTTACAATCTCTCCTAGGGAAGACACTGATTGGTCCATCTGAGTCAAATGGCCACACACCCATCTCCAAACCATTCACTTTGACAAGGGAATGAGTTACTCTTATTAATTAGCCCAGGACTGGTGCTTTTCAACATCTAATACTAAACATTCTAGAATCCCTAATAAAGAACCAAAGAAAACCAAGAAACTGGGCTGGAAGAAAGATCTATGCTCTATGTCAGTTAGGCTGATAGATAGCAATGCATAGAGCTAGAGAGAATGCAAGAGAAGCCTGAGGTGTGCATGATGATGAAAGATAAGAAAGTCATTCTGAGGCAGGAAATGAGAGAAGGGCACAGGGAAGGGCCAAGGAGGGGGGAGAAGACACAGAAGTTCACATTTCTTTCCCCAATCCCTTCCTTTCTAAGCAATTCATTTACTTTCTAAAATGCCCCATGAAATACCTAAATGTCAGAAGTTTCTTCTGAGGAACTCTGAAGACCATTCCAAAGAACAATGTGCCCATTATCATCATCATCATCATCATCATCATCATCATCATCATCATCATCTTATTAGTTTATGAACTCTAACTCCCAAGAGAAGGCATGATTATTTTTCTCAGCTTTGGCCAGATAGCCAGATCAGAACCAATGGCAAGGTCAGAGCCAATGGACACCTAGACCAACTGTGTCACGAGACACAGTTCTGAGATGCTTTCTTTCCAGCACCCACACTTAATGCATCTCTGCTGTCACTGGTTTCTGGATCTTCCCTTTTGGAGCACTGAGAACAAGGCATAGGAATTAGCCACTGGAGAGGCAAGTCTGCCTCTCGAGTCTTCAGTATTCTCTTCTTTTGTGAAATTTTGACTTCCAAATATGCCCCTGATGAAAGTAAGGAAGAAAGAAGATTGTCAATTCCAGATCTGTTATTGACAGGAAGATCATTTCAAATTGAGCCCTACAAGGTAATATGACATTCATATTCCATCCTGAAAGAGAATTGATTTTCAGCTCAGCCCTTACTCTAGCAACAGAAAGATTTGAGAAGCCACCTCTGTGATGAGAGCACAGTTAAAACTTCCCATTTATGGAGCGAAAGGGTGGCAGAGCCGGCAGGGTGTCACTCCCAGGTAAGAGCCTGACTTGTACTGCTACAGTGAACCACACTGTTGATTCTGCTCCATAATAGCAAGGCCCCCGATTGGACTGAGGCAGCACACTGGACCAAACTCAATTGCTTCCAGAACCTTCTATATCAATCACAGTGGTCAACCTTCACCCTAACCTGCAGTGAGCAAGCAACTCGATAATTCACTGCCCAATTTTCTCATCCAAAACTTGGGAATGAGAACAACTGAAGCTTAGTAGAGTGTTTCACAAAAGATGGCAGAAGTATGTTAAATTACAAAAGAATGAAGTCTGCATCTCACTCTTATGCCATATCCAACCAACCCCCACACTTGCAGAAGGACTTTCGTAGACTGGCCACTGTGTGACATATTAGAATTTCTGACGCATGCATTTGATTTCTTCACTTGACAAAATATGAAATAAAGAGGGGCTTTCTCTTAATTATCTTCATAACCTCAATAGTGCAGGGCACAATGCCTTATTTATTCTGGCAATTTGCTAAATGGCATGGCAGGTGACAAACAGAAGCCACATGGATTAGCTGTATAAACATGGAGTAATCTACTGATCTGGGTGGAAATTTTTAGTCCAAGTGGATGAGCAACAACACATAGCAATAGAGGAAAAGGAACACTGGACTACTGCAAGCATGTGGATTCTCGTTTATGTTACATACACCCCCCAAGTCTTTGACTTAAGTGCATTAGCTTCCCACCCACAAAAGTGGCAACTCATTGACCTCTTCGCAGACTGTTAAGATGGACCACATTCAGCAAGATATACTGTATTCATTTAAAACTGCTTTTAAAAATGCCAATTCCTTTTTCCAACTACTTAAATATAATTTTTAAAGGATCACACACACACCCACACACACACACACCTCACATTTCTCTACTCTTGTCTGACAACCAGTGCCCTTTAAATTCATTCCTAGATTATCAGCTTCCTTCAGTGCCAATGACTGCTAAGGATAGCTGTTCCCTGAAAGAGTTAAGGTACCTTCTCTAAAACACAACCGTGGAGGAGCAGATGGCACATTTGCTCACCAAGAAGATGTTGCTCTCACTTGGGTCTGAGTTCCCTCCCTCCCCCCACCTGGCATCCCAGACAGCTGTGTCAACTCCATCTGCCCACCTTGAATTCATCAGGTGAATGCTCCATTTTCTTAATTGAGGTTAAACTAACCCAAGTAATCAAAGACAGGTACGGAATGTTCCCTGTCATTACGGCGCCTCTGCTATACATGATAACCAGCAACGATTCCTGTACTCATAAGGCCCCACTTGAATACATGAAAAGCTGCGTACCGTGAATCAAAACACCGATGAAAATGACAGGCAGGCTTCCTTTCACAGGCGCCCAAGGGGACTGCAGGTGCCCCTTTCCTGTTTAGAATAAACTTGAGCAAGTTCCTGCTCACATTCAAGAATTCTGACAGATAGGAAACACACCCCCAGCATTCTCTGGGGAGGAGGAAATCCTAGACCACCACCACATGCATATCAAGAGGGGGGAGGGTGTCAGCAGCCTGCTTTGCCAGGGGGCTATCTCTGGACCTTGCTGCAGGGTGACAGCCCTCCTGTGGGGCCATCTGAGGCCCCTGGTCTTCTACGAGCCCTGAAATAACTCTGAAAATGATCTATCTGACAAACACTCATCTGGATACTGGTTCCATGATGGGGAACAAGGGAGACAATATCCCTTATCTCATGGTGTTCACACTGCAGTGCACAAAAAGATAATTAATCACCACACATGCCAAGGTACCTGAGGCATTCATTAGCGGTAAGAAATTTGAAGGATACTGATTCGTGCAGTGCTGAGGACATGAGCATGGGTAGAAAGTGGTGGAAGGAAGCAAGGTCCCATAAGCCGAAGGAAAGTGGCTTTGTAGGAAGAAGAGGACAGCCCTATTCTGAGTGCTCCATTGTAGCTGATGTCTTGTTCACTGGAGTTGGAGTTGGAGCTACTGGGCAGAGGCAGAACCTTGGGAGATGGGGTCTGGTGGAGAAAGTCCATGGATAGTGGGAGTCCTCTGGGGAGACAGTTCTTGTGGAACCACTTGAGTCTTCAACAGAGTATGGCTGTGAAAAGGAGCATCTCCCACCCCCTTGCTTGCTTGCTGAGATGTTACTGCTGCCCCATGTGGGCTCTGCCACCAGGCAATGCTCTGTGGGGTCCTCATCAAAGGCCAGCCCTGGGGCGCTGCCATCCTGCCTCCTTTCATGAAGAAGCCCGGTGGACTCGACCTTCTCTCCAGCACTGCACGTTTCATTTGCTATTAGGATCTTTCACTTGGATGATGATACGGTTTCAAACATGACTGTGGAGTCACACGTTAAGAAACTCACATAAAAACCCTAAAAAAGGAAATTAAAGCAGAACTAAGGAAATGGAAAAACCTCCCATGCTCCTGGATTGGAAGAATCAACATTGTGAAAATGACAATCTTGCCAAGAGCTATCTACAAATTCAATGCAATACCCATCAATATCCCAATGTCATTCTTTAAAGAAATAGAAGACGCAATTCAAAATTTCATATGGAATAATAAAAGACCGCATATAGCAAAAACACTTCTTAGCAGAAAGAACAGCGCTGGAGGAATTTCAATTCCAAACTTTAGACTCTATTATAGAGCCATAATTCTCAAAACAGCTTGGTACTGGCACAAGACCAGGCCTGAAGACCAATGGAATAGAATTGAGGACCCAGATATTAAACCACAGACCTATGGCCACCTAATCTTTGACAAGGGAGCCAAAAAAATAGAATGGAAGAAAGACAGCCTCTTCAACAAGTTGTGCTGGCAGAACTAGTTAAGCACCTGCAGAAAACTAAAGTTGGATCCTTCTTTGTCACCTTGCACTAGAATTAACTCCAAATGGATCAAAGACCTGGAGGTAAAAGCTGACACACTGAAAATTTTACAGGAAGGAATAGGAGATACACTAGGCCTCCTTGGCACAGGTTGAAACTTTCTTAATAAGGACCAAGAATCACAACAAATCAGAGAAAGGCTGGATAAGTGGGACTGCATTAAACTGCAGAGCTTTTGTATGGCAAAGGACATAGCTAGCAAACTAATCAGGAAGCCTACAGAGTGGGAGAAGATCTTCACCAACCAAACAACGGACAAAGGCCTCATATCTAAAATATATCAACAACTCAAAAAATTTAATCACTCCAAAACTAATCACCAAAGTAACAACCATCCCATTAAAAAATGGGCCAAAGACTTAAAGAGAGTCTTCTCTGAAGAAGAAACAAAAATGGCCTATAGACACATGAAGAAATGCTCAACATCTCTGGTCATAAAAGAAATGCAAATCAAAACAACTCTAAGATTCCACCTCACTCCAGTTAGAATGGCCAGGATCAGGAAAACGAATAACAACAGATGCTGGAGGGGATGTAGCCAGGAGGGATCACTACTACACTGTTGGTGGGAGTGCAAACTCGTTCAACCACTATGGAAAGCAGTGTGGCAGTGCCTCAAAAGGCTAAACATAGAACTCCCCTCTGACCCAGCAATCCCACTACTTGGCATTTACCCAACCATCCAGAAACAAGGACATACTAAATCCACTAGCACAACAATGTTCATTGCAGCACTATTCACCATAGCCAAGATATGGAACCAACCTAGATGTCCCTCAGTTAATGAGTGGATCAACAAGTTGTGGTATTTGAACACAATGGAATTCTATGCTGCTGTCAGAAAGAATGACATCGCCCCATTTGTTAGAAAATGGAAAGACTTAGAAAAAATCATATTAAGTGAAGTAAGCCAGACTCAAAGGAACTTAGGCTCAATGGTTTCCCTCATTTGTCATAATCAGTAGAAACCTTGGGCTCTACTAGCAGAGATCTACAATAGAGCAAAATCTTGATACATAAGGCCATATAATGTGAAGCAATTGACAGGACCTCCAGGATATTGAAACAAAAGCCATATAATGAATGATTGTTGTCCTTAATGTACTATGTTGTCTCTCATCTCCTTTGCTGTCCCTTGGTTATCTCATATTGGTATAGTATCTCACTTTGTTATCTGATATATTGAATTTATTTGTATTTGGTTATTTGAAATTTGATAGGGAAGGGGGGAAAACCAAGACGGGTGGGGGACGTGGGGGGGGGAGGGAAATGGGTACCAAGACATGTGAAAGGGTATCAATGTATGTGAATTAATGCACCTTCTATCTGGCAAATATCATGTAACCCTTTTCCTAATTACAATAAAAAATAAATAAATTTAAAAAAAAAGAAAGAAACTCACATAAGCCTACAAACTGATGGTCACAGACAGAGCATGCAACTAGCACACCACACAAATCAGAAGGAAAACCTTAGGAAAGCCTACCAACGCTTTCTTTTTTTTCATATATTTTTATTGTAATTAATAGAAGGGTTACATTATGTTCACCAGATAGAAGGTGCATTACTTCACAAACATTGATACCCTTTCTCATGTCATGGTCCCCATTTCCTTCCCCCCACCCCTGCCCCTCATCTTGTTTTCCCTCCTTCCCTATCCTATTTCAAATAACCAAATAAACATATATACAATATATCAGATAACATTTTGCCTCCTTTCAGACACAGCTCCTCAAGAGATATCCCTTATTTAGTTTTTTTGTGATTTTTCTTTTATTTATTTTTTTATTTTTTAGAAGCACGGAGGTTTATGAACTCAAAGCATGTAACTTTATTTAAAAATATGAATCACTATACCCAGCTTGTTTGCTGAGGTAGAGACTTGCTAACTTTTTGCTCCTTGAAAATCCTATTCTCCTGAATTGTCTCATATTTAACAGGCAACTACATCTGGCTCATTCTTGTTTTTACAAGTTACAGGGATGGAATTATATTCTATATGATCTGTCATGTCTGTCTTCTTCACATGAAATGATGTCTGTGAAGTCTGAATTATCTTGTGAAGTTGGAATTTATTTATTTTCATTGTAATATAGGAATGCATAGCGTAAATGCATCGTGAATTAAATGTATTCATTTTACTGCTGAGAGCAAGTTCAATTTTGGTTGAACTTGGTATATTTGATGAAAAAAATCAATGGATTGAGATATCTAATTCCACTTAAAAGAACCAACTCAAAATACTGACAAATAGAAACAAAAAGAAGGATATTGTTAACTAGAGGTTACAATAACTTGATAAATCATTTCTCATTATAGAATCATTCCAAATTAGTAAAAAAGCATTCTAATACCATGTCCATTCTAAGATAATTAATTCACATCATTGAAAAAATTCACTAATAAAAACCAATTTTCAAGCATTACTAAAGCAGAAAAAACCAGACATGACATTATCCTAATAGAAGTACAAACTACTACTTACTAAGCTGCTTTGTAGGAGGGTAAAAAATTAACCCTCAAAAATCAACTGCCAACTGGTTAAGCACCTGCAGAAAACTAAAGTTGGATCCTTCTTTGTCAACGTGCACTAGAATTAACTCCAAATGGATCAAAGACCTGGAGGTAAAAACTGACACACTGAAAATTTTACAGGAAGGAATAGGAGATACACTAGGCCTCCTTGGCACAGGTTGAAACTTTCTTAATAAGGACCAAGAATCACAACAAATCAGAGAAAGGCTGGATAAGTGGGACTGCATTAAACTGCAGAGCTTTTGTATGGCAAAGGACATAGCTAGTAAATTAATTAGGAAGCCTACAGAGTGGGAGAAGATCTTCACCAACCAAACAACGGACAAAGGCCTCATATCTAAAATATATCAACAACTCAAAAAATTGAATCACTCCAAAACTAATCACCAAAGTAACAACCATCCCATTAAAAAATGGGCCAAAGACTTAAAGAGAGTCTTCTCTGAAGAAGAAACAAAAATGGCCTATAGACACATGAAGAAATGCTCAACATCTCTGGTCATAAAAGAAATGCAAATCAAAACAACTCTAAGATTCCACCTCACTCCAGTTAGAATGGCCAGGATCAGGAAAACAAATAATAACAGATGCTGGAGGGGATGTAGCCAGGAGGGATCCCTACTACACTGTTGGTGGGAGTGCAAACTCGTTCAACCACTATGGAAAGCAGTATGGCAGTTCCTCAAAAGGCTAAACATAGAACTCCCCTATGACCAGCAATTCCACTACTTAGCATTTACCCAACCATCCAGAAACAAGGGCATACTAAATCCACTAGCACAACAATGTTCATTGCAGCACTATTCACCATAGCAAAGATATGGATCCAACCTAGATGTCCCTCAGTTGATGAGTGGATCAACAAGTTGTGGTATTTGTACACAATGGAATTCTATGCTGCTGTCAGAAAGAACGACATCGACCCATTTGTTAGGAAATGGAAAGACTTAGAAAAAATCATATTAAGTGAAGTAAGCCAGACTCAAAGGAACGTAGGCTCAATGGTTTCCCTCATTTGTCATAATCAGTAGAAACCTTGGGCTCTACTAGCAGAGATCTGCAATAGAGCAAAACCTTGATACATAAGGCCATATAGTATGAAGCTAATTGAAAGGACCTCCAGGATATTGAAACAAAAGCCATATAATGCATGATTGTTGTCTTTAATGTACTATGTTATCTCTCATCTCCTTTGCTGTCCCTTGGGTATCTCATATTGTTACAGTATCTCACTTTGTTATCTGATATATTGAATTTATTTGTATTTGGTTATTTGAAATTTGATAGGGAAGGGGGGAAAACCAAGATGGGGGGTGGGGATGTGGGGAGAGGGTAAAGGGTACCAAGACATGTGAAAGGGTATCAATGTATGTGAATTAATGCACCTTCTATATGGCAAATACCATGTAACCCTTTTATTAATTACAATTTAAAAAACCATCAAAAAAAAGAAAAGAAAATAAAACCTGAATCTGATTAATCCTCTAGATTGAAAACCACCAATATTTCAGAAGCAAAGAAGACAAGGTGAGTGTCAGTGACTAATGCCTGCAATGGTAGCTACTCAGGAAACTGAGACTTAAGAACCATGGTTCAAAGCCACACAAGGCAGAAAAGTCCATGAGTTTCCATCTCCACTTAAGGAAGGAAAAAGAGAGAGAGAGAAAAGAAAGGGATAAAGACAATAAAATTCAATTTTAAAGAAAAGAACTTGTTAAACTACATAGTATGGCTAATATTCAAATTACTGGGAAATTCTAATAAATAAAGACTCAGCTTATACAACAATATGAACAAAAATGTAAAGAACAAAAAAGAGACACACAGACATCATTCCCAGTTCAAAACATACCTAGGATGGACTCGTACACAGTTCATTTCCTTTCACCATTTTTCCTGCCTCCCATGAATCTATCCAAAGTACCCATCCTTCTATATGCCACACCCATTTTTTCTTTACTTTCACCTTTTTCTTTATGATGGTATTGGGATTCGAACTCAGAGTTCTACTACCAGAGCCATGCCTTTATCCCTGCTTTTTCACTGGTTGCTTTTAGGATAGGCCCATGCATGTGCCTAGGCTATGATCTGCCTACTTTAGGCTCAGAGCACAAGCTTGTGCCACTACATCAAGCTTCCTCCTATTAAGACAGGGTCTCAAAAATGGTTGTATTTGGGCTGACTTCAAAACATAATCCTCCTGTTTTCAGGCTCCCAAGTAGCTAAAATTATGCTTTTCTTTTGGTATAGCTCACTTGTACCAATTTACATTGTTTATACCTTCATAGAAAAGAATATTATGCTATCAGGTTATAAGACGTACTGTCTTGCTATAGAATACATCACTAGCATCCACTTCTCTTATGGTGCTTTTCTGTAGTGTATTTGTTCCCAGTACACTAGAATATGCCATTGAATGAATAGTTTCCATTTGTTCATCAGAGTTTACTGAGACCAGAACTGCTATAAATGCTCTTGCGTATATTTCTAATTTTGCAAGCATAAGTGTTTCTAGGGGATAGATCCTGAAGAATGAGAGAGCTGAGCCAGAGAGTACCAGAGAAGAGGCACATTCTAAACTCCTCTGTCACCTGAAAGGCCATCCCTGCAGGAACATAAACCTCCTGCTTCTACCCCAAAGGTGACTCTAGCAGCCTATGCTTGCCACTGTGGTCCCTGGCTCTTTTTACCAGCTCTTATTTTTCCAGCCATGTGGTAATCTAAACCTTTTGTTTTCTGCTTTTCTTTTTCTTTCTTTCTTTTTTGCATTTAGTGCTTCCGAATAACTGGACAAATGCCATTCACAGCTTAGAATGCTTCACTTTTTTAATTGGCACAACTCTTTGCAGTCAACGATGAGAATTCGGCCAATTGCTAACTGCATTTCTTTTGGATATTGCAATCAAGGCAAAAAGATATGACCTTCTCCACAGATACAAACATCATATTTATAGTAGTTTTCATTCTAAAACATGACGTTGAAACTAATGCATTCTGGTGTTTGTTCTTAGTGTTATCTTTAGTATTTTTCCCTGCTTAGGACAAATTTTAAAATACGCAACTCTGGAAAACTATTGACAGTTGTGAGTTTTTTTAGAATAAAACCTTTTCATAGGTTCTGAATAAGTAAAGATACTTTGAAAAGACTAATGAGGCAGATGCTGCTAGCCCATGTCTATAATCCTAGCTACTTGGAAAGCTAAGGTCTTAGGGATATGGTTCAAAGCCAGCCCACATCAGATAGTCCATGTAATTTTTATCTCCAATTAATCACCAGAAAAATAAATAAATAAAAACAGCCAGAAGTGGAGCTGTGGCTGAAGTGGTAGAGTGGTAGCCTTGAACAAAAATGAAAGCTTAGGGATAGTACCCAAAGCCTTGATTCAAGCCCTAGGACTGGCATAAAAGAAAGAAATGAAGAGAAGAGAAAAGAAAGGAGAGAGAAAGAAAGAACCGATTTGCTCTATGATATGAATGCAGAGTGAAGAATCCAGAATTTTCCCATTGGCTACACAAGATCCATAATATTTCCTCTCAAGTTCACCATCAGCCCTAGAATCAAGTACTGGCAGGACCATGTGAGGGGATTGTTATTCTCTTTATTTGAATCAGGGAAAAAGAGTGTGAATATTTGAAAATGTGTATTATTAACAGTTTGATTGGAGTTTCTTAAATTATTGGATGTGACAACTATATGAACATAAAATGCATTGAGAGGGTTATTTATGTGAGAAAAAAATCCACTCATAGTATTGAGCTGTCACTTAGCATTAACTTCCAGCAAGCACAACTTCCCCTTCACCACCATCAAACTTCAGCCTTAAGCCTGAACTCATTGTCTTCTCTCTAAAATTTAATTCTCACCTACTTTGTGGCCAAGTCTCTGCTAGGAAGGAAGGAAGGAAGGAAGGAAGGAAGGAAGGAAGGAAGGAAGGAAGGAAGGAAGGAAGGAAGGAAGGAAGGAAGGGGAGAGACAGACAGAGGGAGGAAGAAGGGAGGGAGAGGTGGGGAGAGAGGGAGGAGGGGAAGGGAGAATGGAGGGAGGGAGGGTGGGAGGAAGGAGAGAGAAGAAGAGGGAAAAATAGAGAAAAAAGAGAAAAAGAGAATGAGATAAAAAGAAAGAGAAAGAAGTCCTCAGATTGAATTTTTATTCAAATATTTGTCAATTCCTGTATTTCTGTGTTTGCTTAATGAATCACGAAGCCCAATCCTTCTGGACCTTCATAAATACCATACCATATTACTGATGAAATAAGGTTTTGTGAGTAGCGCAACCTGAAAGGCTGATAAAACACGCACTAATAAAGTCTCGATGACTCCCTAAGGTTCTTATTAACGTTGGAAAATCACTTTTTCCTTTTAGGATATGATGAAAACTATGGACTTTTTCCACTCAAAATCTATAATCACAACACAAGTATGAGGGGGAAAAAACCTGCAGAAGACTTGTACCCCTCCTGATACCCATACCCACTTGCTCTCCTTTTATCCACATGCCCACTTTTACAGTTCATATTCCAACTCTTGTGGTAGAAAATCCTAACTGATAAATATGCATGATGGGTCCACAAAATGCCAACAGCTCTGCCAGAGCCTAGAAGAGATGAGGAAGATAGACAGACAGCCTCTTATGAAAGAAACACATGCTAAGTAAATCATATACCAACAAATGTAAACTTGGAAACTCTCTGAGAAGTATAAGAAGGAAAAAAAGAAGAAAACAACCAGTGGTATGAGAACCAACAAAAGAAGACTCGGCAGAAAGAAGAAGGTTTTTTAAAAAATTTCCTGAGACTGACACTAGAGCCAAGCCCAGAAGTCAGAGGACTTACTTCCCTGAAGCAAGAAGGGTCACAGAATACCAAGAAGAGTGACCAAGTGATAATAAAGTGACAGGCAGGTCTTTATAGCCATGTTTAAGATATTTTCTTTATTTTAAAGTAATTGAAGCCAACAAACCACAGTAAGGGTGTTAGGACTTGGACCTGAAATACCTTGAAGGAGTTGACAGCCAAGCACGGTGGCTCACGCCTGTAATCCTAACTACTCAGGAGGCTGAGATCTGAGGATCATGGTTCAAAGTCAGCCCAGACACTAAAGTCTGTGAGACTCTTATTTCCAATTAACCACAAGAAAATGGAAGTAGTGCTGTGTTTCCAGAGGTAGGGCAGCAGCCTTGAGCTGAAGAGCTCAGGGACAGTGCTCAGGCCCAGAATTGAAGCCCGATGACCAACAAAAAAAGAAAAAAAGAAATTGACATTTTGGTCCAATGAAGTACTATTCAGATAAAGTTTAATAAGGATTTTTAAGTTAAAACAAAATTCCCATCCATAACCAGGGCGTCTGGGTTTTTTTAGAAGCCAGAAACAAAAATGAGTGAAGAAATTACAATCCAATGAATATTATCTTACTGGTATATTTTGAACCTGGAAGAGAAATGCAAAGCAATCTGTTTCCATCTGTGGCAATCTGGGCTACTTCTCTGAGGAGTGGTTTTTTATTTCCTCCAAGGGTTTTAGGATTTATAGAGTAGAATACTTGGTAACTACACGTTTCAAGACAGAACACAGAAATCTCTGAATGAAGACAGATGTAAGGCTTTAGTCTTTGAACATATCAGAGAAGAAAAGGTACTATCTGGCCACTGGAGGAGGGCAGCAAGAATGAGAATGTTGAAAGGGGTGGCATAGATCAAGAAACTGTACTCATCAACTGCTTTGCTGGGTGGTGACTCTTTTGTACAACTGCTTTAAGATAATAAACATATTTAAAAAAGAAAACAGTTGTAAACAAACCGAATGGCCAGCTAATTTCAGATTCCAGAAGATTAGTTTCTTTGATGTCTCTTTAGGTATTTTCTTGACCTTTAAGCAAGTTTGGAGCTCTTGATCAAACAAGCCATTGCAATGAGAATTGACACCAGTAAAAAATAGAACATATTTTTAGCAGCCAGCTAGTACTCTGAAAATTATTTCTTCAATCTTCACAAGTAAGTAGTCAAAAGTAGTTTAATTGCCATTATAAATGTCCCATATATTTCTTACTTTATCCACAACAAAGATGTCTTGGTCTACCTCTGTAATAGATGCTAATAAATGACTCTATTTAAAGGGTAAAGATTAATATTACATTAACACTCATATACAACTCTTAATTATTGCCAGTAAAGAAGGGATTAAGAGGATAAAGAGCTCAAAATAAAGTATGATACAAAAGTAAATCATATTTGAATTCAATATTCATTATGTGATTTAAGGGTGAGTAAATTAACTTTTTAATTATGATTTGGCTTTTAGAGTGAGTTTGTACTCTCAAGTGGATTATGTCAAACCAGCTAGTGATGTGCTGGAAGGCAAATAAAATTTCACCTAGAATTTATTATTTCCTGTAAGTGAATCATCCAGAAACTATCAAAGTCAATTTATTCTGTCATGTGGAGAGGGTCTAGACCTTGTCAATAGTCTCCAGAGACCAATGGTGTAGTATCATTTTTATAGGCATAGAAGCTGATATAGCATTAGACATAAAGTACCTCAAGGAAAGAATATTACTAGAGATCATTGCTTCAGCAGAAAGGTCTAACAATGCTAAATACATAAAAAAATATCCTAGTCCCTATACATGTAAAACACAAACTATATCTGAAATAGAGGAAGAAACAAATCTCCCATTATAATTAAATACCTTGATCAGTTACTGAGAAAAATAAGTCAATGAATCAGTAAGAAATTAAAGACTTGAATAACCTATAAACAAATTGATCTAATTGACAGCTAGGGAAGACATTAAACAACTATTGTAAATAGTTTGACCACCTCCACTTTCATTCATGAAATAGTCAAATAATACTGGAGATTAATCCTCATTCTCACCAGGTAAAATCTAAAATTTATCACTTGCTGAATGGAGCAGAAAAGGCAAGTAATCATGTCCCTACAGGATTTTTATTTTAGGCTCTATAAAGATGATATTGTAAGAGGCAATACACAGTTACCTTGGACAATGAGTATGGTAACCCCTTCTCCCTTTCTTGAGCTTTTTTAAAAAATTTTAATGTTTTTTCTTAAATTTTATTTTATTGTCAGGGTAATGTAAGAGGGTTATAGTTACATTCGTAAGGTTGTGAATACACTACTTCTTGAACTTTGTTACCCCTTCCCCCCTATGTTTTTCTCCCACTTTTCCTCCCCCCATCCACTCCCAAGTTGAAAAGTTCATTTCCAAAATATTGTCTTGTGAATATTGCTATTACATTGGTTCACCCTTTGAACCTTTGTCTCATCATCTGTAAGTTTAAAAATTGCTATCTAAAAATTGCCATTAGTATATGTTCCTGTATATATATATATATAAGTATATGTGACTAATAAATTTTGTATAGAAAATTGTTGTGAAGATAACATACAAGATAAAACTGAGAATGCTGTAATACTCAACAGAGTGTATTTAGCTGAGTTACTGAGAATCTGTTTTGCCAGCTTCCCTACAGAACACAAACATACACACACACACACACACACACACACACACACACACATTGCTTAGAGTTGTGAACAAAGTAGCCAAAGTAAATAGGAATAAGAAGGTGTAGAAGTGGACATTACAGAAAAATTATTAAAACTATCCAAATTATGTAGACAAAGTCCCAAGAAATACTTAAAGGAGTAATTGGAAGGCTAATAGTTGAAGGAGAAAGAGTGCAGAGTAATGGTTTACTTCAAGCATCTAAACTACCAACTTGCAGAACAGAGGTGGAATCCTAACAGGCCCATTAGAAATATTTGTGTATTTATATTCCAATTAAAACTTTGTCAGAATCAGTTTGCTTTCCCCAGGTAATCAATGTTCTAGCAAAATTGGGGGAGCTTTTATTTTATTTTTATCATTTTCAGTAATGTAAAGTGCTGTTTTCCAAGATGTAATGTTAAAGAAATTCAACTTTGATTATTTATAAATCATGACAGGCTTGAGGGAGGCTGTAAGATGTATTTGACATATTTTTGAAAGGACTCTGATGATTTCTTAAGTTGCTACAAAACACAAAATATGCCTAATTTCAGTCTTTATCCAGTGAACAACACTTGAAACAGTAGTTAGAAAAAAGTAGCTAGGAGTTTGGCCTAGTGATAGAGTGCTTGCCTAGCATGCACAAAGGCCCAGGTTTGATTCCTTGGTACCACATACATAGGAAAAAAAACAGAATTGGTGCTATGGCTCAAGTAGTAGAGCACTAGCCTTGAGAAAGCCCAAGGACAGGGCTCAGGCTCTGAGTACAAGCCTCAGGACTAGCGAAACGAAAAGAAAAGAAAGGAAAAGAAAAGAACTATAGTGTCCGACCATCATGGTTCATATTCTGTGGCTACAAGAGAGTCCAAGAAAATGGCATTGTCAAAAGCTGTGGTACATCATAACATGGCAGAAAGAGAAAAGACAAGAGCTGGCTAGTGAAGAGAGGGTGGGCTCTAGAGCAGGCTACTTGATAAAAACCCACCAATGCAATAACTAACCCATTCCCAGAACAATTAATTAGCAATTAATCCATTCCTGGGCTCTCTGCCCCTGTGATCCAGTCACCTCCATTAGACCTCTCTCCCAGCATTGCCACATTGGGAATTCAGTTTCTAGCATATGAACACTCAAACCATACCACTGATTTATAGTTTAAAAGTAATTATGCCACCTAACAGCTTATTTGGAGGTTTATGTTTTTACAATGCTTTCTACAAATCTGTTTTCATTCCCTCGCTGTTCATTGTGAATTCATTTCCTCGATTTGCAATGTCAGCAGTACAACTGGGGCTGGCTAATGAACCAATAGAGTTCGCAAAATTTTCTGACCACAGTCTCCTTAAAGTCAGTGGAGGATGAACTCTTAAGAGTCTGTGAACATAATCAAAGAGGTTAAGGAAGATGAAATTGTCAATCTTCTATTTTACCTTTACATTTTATCACAGCTTCTAGATGATGTTCAATGCAGTCTACAGAAACAGCACACACAAATACGAAAATCACAGATTAAAAACAGGCCATTGCCAGGCCCAGTGGCTCAGGCCTATGATCCTAACTACTCAGGAGGCTGAGCTCGGAGGATTGTAGTTCAAAGCCAGCCCATGAGACTCTTTATCTCCAATTAACTACCAAAAAAGCAAGAAACAGATCTGTGGCTCAAGAGATAAGAGTGCTAGCCTTGAGCTAAAGAAGCTCAGGGACAAGAAGCAGATGCAGGTGGCTCACATCTGCAATACTAGCTACTCAGGAAACTGAGATCCAAGGATCACAGTTCAAAACCAGTCTGACAGTAAAGTCTGTGATACTCTTATCTCCAATTAACCTCCAGAAAACAGGAAGTGGCACTGTGGCACAAGTGGTAGAATGCTCACTTTGAGCTGAAGAGCTCAGGGGCAGCACCCAGGGTAGAGTTCAAGCCTCACAACCAACCAAAACAAAAACAAATAAAAAGCTTAGGGACAGTACCCAGGCCACAAGTTCAAATTCCAGTATGGCATAAAAGAAAGAGTCATTCTCTGGGATTATTTTTTGGATGCTGAGCTTGCTGTAGGAGCAAATGACCTTCCAAAGGAGGAACAAGGGGGGGATTTGATGCGATGCACAGACTGCCATGTTGAATCCAAATCTACAAGGTCATGTCCTCCATTTACCAGTGAGAAATTTGATGAATCCTAGAGCAGCACTGGAAACTTGGTGGGCTAAGATGAATATCCCAGGCAAAGCGATCCATAATTTATTGTGCGTAAGAGATAAAGGTCATCCAGAGGAAAAATCCTACAACAAACATACACTCACTATCGGTAGAGACTTAGCTTTTGAATCAAAGAAACTCAGGGACAGTGCCTAAGCCCTGAGTACAAACCCCAGGATAGGCACCAAAAAAATAAAAATAAAAAAGCTAAATATATTTAATGTATACAATGTCAGTGTGGAAGTAAGGAGATAAGTATATACCCATGAAACCATCACCATCTTCCCATATTCATCATCTTCAGACTTTCCCATCTATGTTCCTCATTAATTATTCTTTAATTGATTTTTATGACAAAAGCATTTCATATGAAATCAACCCATTTAAATAGTTTGAAATGTTTAATTCAATAGGGGTGACTCTAGTCAGAATGCTGTATGACACATCTCTAGGACTGACTCCTCCTGCATAACTTTGTACCCTGTGCCAAATACTCTCCCATCCCCGTTCCCTCAACCCTCAGAAAACACTGTTGTTCACTCTACTGCTATAGGTTCATCAATCTTCCATTCTTCATGTAAGTAGGATCATATATAGGTGTGCTCTGAATCTGGCTAATTGGCATTATAGTTCTCAGAGCAGCAGAAAATCTAGCTAACTCCCTGCCATCCTGCAGTCTATTTCTAGTTTCATTACTCTCCTGAACATTTTCATCGCAAAGATAATTCAAGCAAGCAAGGTACACTTAACACATAAATACATCATCACCACCAAAATTCCACACTTAAAATCTTACATGTGCCTTTTCACATGTCTATCCAGCCATCCAGCCATACCTTTATCCCTTTATTAGTTTTATCACATTTTTTTTCTTTTTCATGAATTTCAAAGTAAGTTGCAGACATGAGCCTGTCAGGACTCATTTGGTATTGATTTTCACCCTTCCTCCCCTGAACGATGTAAGGGGTAGTAGGTGATGCTCATCAACTATTGTCAGTGCCCCCTGTGTGCAATATACCACAGATAGAAAAGCCTGAGTTTCAAGGGCCAGAACAGCAAGCTCTCCAGAACTTCCCAACAACCATGTTTCCTCAGTGACCTGAACGTCAAAGTGGTGAAGATGCTGTCTGTTTATACAACAATTATCCTTTCACAACTGGCTGTAGAAAATTCAGTCCTCAGCCTCAGACACGGAAACCCAATGAATCAAACAGAATGAGTCAGACATAGTATCGACTAAAACCTCAGAAAAATGCTGTTGGTTCCACCCTGCTGCTTCCATTTAAGTCATGTCTTGGTTTTTTTGTATTATTATTAGTTCTGGAGCTGTAGACATTTTAAAATATTATTGGACATTACATTTCCAATATACGTTTGGTTCAAGCTTTTCCTGTTTTCTCAGACTTCACTAATAGAAACAAAATCCGCTTTTGTGACATCAATTCCCAAAACTAAAATAAGTTGTGAAGATAAGTAGCACTTAAGTATTTTGACATGTACAAGTAAGCAAATGCATGTGTCACATTAGCAGTATGGTCTATATGCATTTCGTGTGTCCCTAACATCAAACCCAGTAAGTATAAGAGGTGAATGTAGATATCATCACCATTTTTAAGAGAAGCTAGACTATCAAGGAGAAGGACCTTTGTGGACAATAAATTGTAGATCTGGAGTTCAAAGGCCAGAATTGTCATTCCAAATTCCATAATTGTCCCTCTGCGTTGGATATAACAATAAACTAAAATTGTGCTGGCAATGACAGACAATTCAACATTAAGTAAAATATGATCACATATTTGTTAATTCAAAGTGCTAAGTATGCAATGCATTCTGTGTGCATTTTGGTATACTTGTGTATTACTTGTGTGTATTTGTCTGTATAGGTGTTTTTAGATGTGCATACATGTATATATATATATGTAACACAGATATAAATAAATCATTTTATGCTAAAGACTTGTCAGTTCACATTCAAAGACCTCTCTTTTGTGAGCTGAGTATTAATACAACCAAAGAGCAAAGAAAACTGAGTGTCTGTGCAGCTAAGAAATCTGCTAGGGCCACATTGGCAACATGGAGAGAAAATGTAGAACTACTGGGACTATCTGTCTATAATGATGATCTTATCATTGATGGAAAAATTTTGAATCTAGCTAAAAGTAAGTCAGATAAATATTAATAGGTGAGATTTGCATACCCATTGCCAGAATGTTGGGTTCAATTTTAAAAAGAGGGTGTTTGTGTATTTATGGCCTATTTTATGACAACAGTAGGTTCCAAGTTGGGGATGCTGTGATAAATACAGTTGGAATTATTCTTAACCACACAGAGCTTGAGGGCAAGGGAGAAAACTAAATTTCTCCTCTGCCATAGTCTCAGTTCCTTTGTCGTGAGTCATCGTGCATTTGTCTTTCCAGATACTTTGGCTATAGATGTGGAATCATTCTCTTATTTCATTTTTTTTTTTGCCAGTCCTGGGCTTGAGCTCAGGGCCTGAGCACTGTCCTTGGGCTTTCTCAAGGTCAGATCTCTACCACTTGAGCCTCAGCACCACTTCCAGCTTTTTTCTATGTATGTGGTACCGAGGAATCGAACCCAGGTCTTCGTGCATGCTAGGCAAGCACTCTACCACTAGGCCAAACTCCCTGCCCCTCTCTTATTTCTTTTGCTGAGTCATTTATTCAATGTGTCAACCTGCTAGTTCTGCCTAAAAGATAGATCCCCAGTCCAGACATTTATTTCTGATTTCACTGATACTATACAAGCCAAACTCCTGGCCATATGTGGGCATTTCTTAAAAGAAAATAAAAATGACTAATAAGCCATGCACGGTGGATCACCCGTTAATCCTAGCTACTCAGGGGGCTGAGATCTGAGGATCAAGGTTCAAAGCCAGACCTGGCACAAAAGGACCTAAGACTCTTTGTTTAAATTTTTTAATTTTTTATTGTATTTAATAGAAGGGTTACAGTTATATTCTCCAGATAGAAGTAGCATTACTTCACACACATTGATACCCCTTCTCATGTTTTTGTGGCCATTTCCTTCCCCCACCCACCCCTCATCTTGTTTCCCCCTTCCCTTTCCTATTTCAAATAAACAAATAAATGTATATACATTATGCCAGATTTCAAGGTAAGATATTGTAACAATATGAGAATAACCAAGGACTTGAGACTCTTATCTCAAATTAACCTCTAGAAAATGGGAAGTGGGGATTGGCCCAAGGGTAAGGCGGTAGCCTTGAGCTGAAGAGTTCAGGGACAGCACCCCGCCCAAGTTCAAGCCCTATGATGCACAAAAAAAAAAGCACATAAAAGTGCATTCGACATTATCAGTCACCTGGAGAGTAAATCGAAACAATACTAAGATGAGAATATGGAAAAGCTGAAGACTTCATCCTTGTTGGATACAAGAGAAAATTATCCAGCTGCTTTGGAAAAGAGTCTAGCAATCCTTCAAAATGTATTACATTAAGACCTGCAATTCCACTTTTAAGTATATAATAAGAAAACTTAAATTGCATATCCACACAAAAGTACATTTATGTTCATAGTATAATTATGCATAATTGATCAAATGTAGAGACAACCCAAATATCTCCCAACTGAAGAATGAGTAAATAGCTGGGTACCAGTGGCTCAGACTTGTAATCTTAGCTATCCAAGAGGCTGATTCATTTTTTTTTGACAGTTGTGGGGCTTGAACTCAAGGCCTGGGCACTGTCCTTGAATACATTTTGCTCAAGGCTAGTGCTCTGCCACTTGAAGCACAGTGCTACTTCTGGCTTTTTCTGACCAGAAGTTTAACCTAGTAGTAGAGTGCTTGCCTAGCATGCATGAAGACCAGGGTTAGATTCCTTGGTACCACATACATAGAAAAAGGCAGAAGTGGTGCTATAGCTGAAGGGGTGGGTTCTAGCCTTGAAAAAAAAATCCCAAGGATAGTACTCAGGCCCTGAGTTCAAGCTTCAAGTTTTGTTCTTCCAAGAAATGAAAACAAGAGGTTTTTAGATTTTATTTTAGTCTGTTGTTTGCAGCTATTTCTTTTTTCTTTCTTTTTTTCTCTTTGGTTTATTCTGTGTTGTTACAGTTTGATATTTCTACCCTTTGTCTTGTATATAATTTTAACTGATCTGGGGAAGGGAAGGAGACTCATAGAAAAGGTGGGACAGAGTGATCCAATGCAACAGTGATACTCATAGCCCCTATGAGGACGTTAAGTTTAAGGAGGAAGTTAGTCAGGGAGGAAGTGGGAGAAAAGGAGGGAGGGAGTAACACTGTTCAAAAATAAATGCATTCATTACCTTACCTTGCTTATATAACTGCAACCTTTCTGTACATCACCTTTACAATGAAAAATTTAATGTTTATTCTATCACCTTTACAATAAAAAATTTAATGCTTATTCGAACATTGACATTATGGGCTTGTATGTTAATGGTATAATGTAGCTTATTCTGACTAATATACACTGGCATAACCTACTATTTCAGTGTCACTATCTCATTTTTCTTTTTTATTGTTTATCATCTCCACAAGAACATAAAACACAGAGGCTGAGCATTGTCTAGTTCCTTTGTTTTTCACGCATACATTTCTATCCCTGAAACATTACCTAACATGTAAAGATAATCAACAACTACTGATCAAATGAACAGTATAAATGAATCCATAATTTTAAAAGACAAGTGTTATGGAAGAAGAATGCTAAAGCTCATTATTAGCAGCAAGACTTCAACTTGTATGAGTTAGAAAAGTCTTCTCTCATGACCGGACTCATAATCTGAGTCCTGTTAAAGCCATAAAAGCAAATCCGATCATGAGAATTAAACTATCAAGAGCCATTGTTCTACAAGACCAAGAGTAATTACAGCTCTGGCCCATGAGAGAAAAATGAGTAGTGTAAGGAGCAACTACAAAGGAAGTGTTTGGCCTCACCAGAACAAGCCAATAAAAGTCCTAACTAAGAGGGAAGCAAATTTATAAAACTTAGGGAAAATATGAGATCTTATATAGTGGCTAAGTGTGAAATCAAATAATATGTGCCAATAGTCAGACAGAAGATAAAGCAGCACATAGTAAACTATTTGCAGAAAACCTGGAACAATGAGAAATTAGCTGGAAGTTCAACTGTTGATCAGAATGATAGAGTGAAAAGAAGCAGGAAGTTACTGTTTACTAGGTCTGATTTGTGAAGCTGATGTACTTGATATGATGGGATGAGTTCACTGGAAGTTAGATTTACAAAAGCCTGAACTGAAAATGAGCAGATCGATAGAGGAAAGCACCATTTAGGAAGAGGGCTCCCACAGCAAAGGCAAGGCCATTTACATGGACCAGACCCCAAGAAGACTTTAATTAGAGGAAAGCTGGATGTTTCAAATCATAACTACCTTTAGTGGGCATTTATCAAGTACCTATGATAGATAAAATGATCAAAGGAATGTTTTAATATGTATACAGTCCTAACACTCTGGATCTAATATTTATGACAAGTACTCGAACTAGGTGAGTATCAGAGACTAAAACCATATACTGGTCTTGAATCAACAGTCCAAAATATATCAAGACTCCTGAGATCTAATTTCTCCTAACCCCTTTACCCGATTCAATGCCTAAGTAAATTCTTCACTTTAAATTAAGGATTTGGCTCTGGTCTTTTCTTTTAAATTTTTGAAACTTTACAGAATATCTTTAAGAAAAACATATTGTTATGGGAGGGCGGTTCAGAGAGGGTGCTAGTCCTAGAGCTTGGGTCTGGGTACTGTCCCTGAGGTTCTTTTGCTAACTGCTTTTTAGGCTAGCACCTTACCACTTGAAACTTATCTCCACTTGCAACTCTTTGGTAGTTTATTGAAGATAGGATTATGCACACTCAGGAATTTTCTACATCCCCACTTTTCTTTTGCACATCGACAAATCTACTTGCCTTTTCCACTATTTGTCTTCTGTCCTTTCTAGTGAGGGAAAATTTGAGATTCCATGTAGCATTTCAACAAGGGCAGGTGTGTAGTTAAGCCAATATTCTAGAGGTTAGGCTAAAATACTTTCCTTCTCCTGATACATTATCTAGATATTAAAATTCTGTCACATTATGATTCACTTAATCATTCCACTAACATTTGGAAGAGCCTGCTGTATACTATGGTCTAAGTTACAGACATAAAGAATGAATGAAACAGAATAACTGCCAATTTTCTGGAGTTCACCTTTGGTGAGAGAAGCATTATCTCTCATTCATTCAAGCCAACACAGTCTTTTCCCATGGATTAGCCATTTGTCAAGATCTCTGTCACTGTTTAACTCCATCATGTCGAAAGGTCTGTATGTTATTTTGTTAGGGTGAACTATATTCTATCTCTGTATTATTAATCTTTAGTGGAGGTAAAATGTTTCTGAAGACAGAATAAGTGGAAAATTGCAAGAATATGACTGTGAGAGGCAATTCCATTTTGCTAGAAAAATGTTTAGAGCACAGGGTCAGTTGGTTAATGTCTATGCTCATGTTTGGGACACTATCGGATATGTGAGAAAATAGAAGTCAATCTGGGCCTCTCACTGACACTGAGGGCTTCTGTGACATCTTCCCTGCAGCCCTCCATAGCATCGTCTCATGTCTCATCAGGGTAAAGGCAGCGTTAACACAGTGCTGCTTTGAAAGAAACAATTAATTCTACTACCTCTAAAATGGTGATGATAATAAATAAGATACTTAATCAATACAGATGTCCCTCATCTATGTGGATGAATGGATCAAGAAAATGTGGTATATATTCACAATGGAATTTTACGCTTCCATCAGAAAAATTAGCTTTGTCCCATTCATAAGGTAGTGGAAAGACAGAAGAAATTATATTAAATAAAGCAAGCCACACACAAAGAAATAGGCTGCATTGTTTCCCTCGTTTGTAAGAACTAGACTTTGTCTAGGATAGTCTTAGCAGAGGATCCCAACAGCTCAATTGCTATGTGCATGTGACTGTATAAAATAATGCTTATAGAAATGAACTCCAAGAAATGGAAACAAAAGTTTGTTTTAGTGTACTGTTTGCAGTTCTTTTTCCTTTCTTTGTTTACCACTTTGGTTTATTCCCTGTTATTACTGTTTTTTCATTTCTGTACCGTTTGTCTTGTATATAGGTTTTTCTGATTTGGGGAAGGGAAGAGGAATCACAGAAATGGTGTAACCAAGGACAAAGAATGAACCAATGCAACAATTCTCAATAGGCACGGTTAGAAATGAACTTCGCAACTGGCAGAGGCGAGTCAGAGGGAGTGAAAGTGGGAGAAAAGAGGAAGTGGATAACACTGTCCAAAAAGAAATGTTACTTGGGTCAGGAGTTTGGCCTAGTGGTAAGAATGCTTGCCTAAAAGACACAAAGACCCAGGTTCAATTCCTTAGTACCACATACACAGAAAAAGCCAGAAGTGGTGCTGTGGCTCAAGTGATAGAGCTTTAGCATTGAAAAAGTCCAAGGACAGTGCTCAGGTACTCAGTTCAAACCTCAGGACTGGAAAAAAAGGCAAGAAAGCAAGCAAGGAAGCAAGCAAGCAAGGTAGTTTACTTATATAACTGTTACCTCTCTGTACATCATTTGTACAGTATTTATTTTAATGGTAAGGTTAGATTTTTTTTTCCTGGTGCCTGAAATGAGGACCTGATGGAATGATGTGATCACTGTCATGGCTTTGACATATGCAAGTTAAAGTCACCTTGAGTTTTAGGTAGGAAGGCCTTTCCCACATTATAGATTGAGCTTCTCTAACTCAGAAACCTGAAATCCAAAATGCCCCCAAAATCTGAAAATAAAAGTGTTAATAAGATACAGATGGAAACTTCTACATGTAATCTCATGTAACAAGTCATCAACCAAACATAGATGTATCATTACTATTGTACAAAATTACCTTCAGTATATGTATATAAGATATGTAGAACACGATACATAAACAGTTTACTTTTCGACTGGGGTACTGTCCACAGGATATGTCATTCTGTATTTGCAAATATTCCAGAATCTGTGAAAATCTGAAATCACAAACACTTCTGCTCTCTAGCACTTTAGATAAAGGACACTTAACCTCTATTTCTTTGTGATTATTTCTGTGCAGTTAAACCTAGTGTCATTGGATTACTCATACATTTGTTCTTTTGTTTTTGCTTTTTGTTTCAGGGAAGGGGAGGATTTGTTTTTTTGTTTGTGTGTTTGTTTGTTTTTTGGTTTTGGTTTTGTTTTCTGGTGCCAGTCCTGGGGCTTAAAACTCAAGACCTGAATGCATGTCCCTGAGCTTTTTTGTTCAAGACTAATGCTCTACCACCTAAGCCACAGCTCTACTTCTAGCTTTTTTTTTCTTTGGCAGTTAATTGGAGATAAGAATATCCCAGACTTTCCTGCCCCAGCTGACTTTGAACTGCAGCCCTCTGATCTCAACCTCCTGAGTAGCTAGGATTACAAACCTGAGCCACTAGCCCCTTGCTAGATTCTTTTTTTTGTATCTAAATAAAATTCTTTATTAAAGACATAGAAACCAGTCAAAGTATATAAAATAATGCTCAATATCAGTAATCATCAAGGAGCAATCTATTAAATCTACAAGGTATTACTACCTATCAGTAATCATTTGACTGACTAAACTCATTCATTCCTCCAAACTCACCACTATTACAGATGCACTATGAAGAGTACATGACTCCCACGAACACTTTCATTAATGAACCCTTTCTTAGTGATATCAACTTATCTAGCACAGGATATGTGTTATTAAGAATTAAAAAGATGTGGGTCTGAGAGTTTGGCCTAGTGATAGAGTGCTTGCCTAGCATGCGTGAAGACCCGGTTTAGATTCCTCGGTACCACATACATAGAAAAGCCAGAGGTAGTGCTGAGGCTCAAGTGGCAGAGCTCTGAGGAAAAAGCCCAAGGACAGTGCTCAGTCCCTGAGTCCAAGCACCAGTACTGGCAAAAAAAATTGAAAAGATGACTTATCACAACCAGCTGAACTTGTCCTCCTATACAAAATCTCATTTCTTTCTTTAAATGGTGCCAGACATGGTTTCCAGTATATCCCTATGACATTTATCAATCAGATAGGAACCCAGATGAAAACAAGAAGATGGGGGGAGAGGGGGAACAGAAAGAAAAACAAGAAACAAAAACAGAAAGGAAAACGTGGAAGACAACACAATTAGTAAGCAACAATGAGCTTTCCTTGTTCTAAAATAGCAGCTTCTGGGTGGCACAGATTTGTGTGCATGTCGCCATTTTAATGTGTATGCCCTAGATAAGAACAAAGAGTGCATGCCCCATTACCATTCAAATATCAACTGGAGACACTACAGATTCTATCACTTGGTGTAGAGTCAGCATAAACAGAAGATACACTTCAACTTTTCTATTTTCACACTGCAGCCATAAAGAGATTGTTTACCAAGCTACAATTGTCCATGTAAGACACAAAAGCCCTATAACCAAATACCCAAACCCAATATCAGGGCCCGACTCCTCACAGAAATACAGTGATTAAAAAGGAAGACAGTAGTCTATGCCCCGTTTAGCCATTCCACTGGATAAATTAACCGTAATATTGCATAGATGGGCTTTACTTCATCTTCCCAGAGCAAGTATTCTTAACAAGTATCTAAATCCACCATTTCTATCCAACTTGGCTCTAATACTGAGTAGGTTCACTAGAAGTAACAACCTACATACAATAAAAAAAATATTGCAGACTGACCAGTGTGAATCCCAACGTGCTAATTAAGAGAAATTTTAATTCCTACTACATCCAATTAGTTTCGCAATGCTTGAAAGTAAAAGTAATGAAACTAAATCAAAGTTGTACTAGACAAATGCAACAAAAGCATAACACTATTACATGTGTAAACTTATTTTGACAGTACAACCTCCCTTGCATTTTAACAGAACTTTTAAACTATTAACATTCATTTTCTGGAGGTTCAGATAAAATATTTTTCTTCCCTTGATACATTAACTGGACATTAAAATTCTATCACGTAATTCACTCAAACAGAAATTGTGAGAACCTGCTGTGTGCGCTGTTCTAAGTTGCAGACATAAAGTAACAAATGAAATAGAATGACTGCCAGCCTCCCGGAGCTCACTTTTGGTGAGAGAAGCACTCTGAGCTTTGCTATTAGAAAGAAACCAACAGAGAAGAGTGAAAAGCTTTCCTAAATAAAGAAGAAGTGAATCCAGAGTGCTAGAGGAAAGCCCTGGTTGCTGTTGCTTTTCTTTGAGGAGGAACCTGATCCATACCTCACACTGTGTCCATTATCTTTCAGTCACCTCAATGAGGCCCATATGGTCTCTAGAAAATAACTGTACTGACTGAGTCCACTTAAGTGAGGATGACATCATAAAATTTGAAACCGTGTATGACCCTGGGCTAAGAAAAAGGAAACTCTTTGGTAGAGAATTCCAGTGCCTCATAGTCATCCCCAAAATATGAGGACATGCAAAAAACATAGACATGAAAGTTATATGGAGATATAGAAAATTAAAGGGAAAAGCATTTGCACAAAACACTCCTCAGAGAAAACTATGACCTCAGGCTGGCTGTGATGCATTCCCCTGTGAGAATATTAGTGCTACCTAAATGGTTATGGAAAAGTAGCTTTTTTATCTAACATGAATTTTTAAAGAATTTATTAACGTTGATTTTTACATCATATTTTAAATGACTAGTTTAACATACAAGTGTTCAAGGAGGGAATCCCTATTTACAATCACTGGGAAAAGTAGCTTTTATTCACTGTTTAAAACTGTAAGATTTACTTGTGGCAATGTGGATTGAACCTGAATGTTAAATTAGATAACTTAGACAAAGAAAAACAAATAGTGCATGATCTTACGCTCACATAAAATTAACAACTTGAACTCACAGAAGCAGAGAATAGAATAGTGAGTGCCAAGATGTAGGAAACGAGGACTTGGGAAGCTATCTGTCAAAGATCACAAATCTTCAGCTAGATAATGGGAACATGTTCAAGATATCTATGTAGCAGCCTGATAACTCAAGTACTATGTTCTTAAAAGCTACAAAGAGAGACTATATTTTAAAGTCTATGATAATTATGTTAGACAATGCAGATGTTAAGGAGCTCAATTTTTATATATATTTTTTATTGTAATTAATAAAAGGGTTACATGATATTTGCCAGATAGAAGGTGCATTAATTCACATATATTGATACCCTTTCACATGTCTTGGTCTGCATTACCCTCCCCTACCCCCCCGTCTTGGTTTTCCCCCCTTCCCTATCCAATTTCAAATAACCAAATACAAATAAATCCAATATATCAGATAACAAAGTGACATATTGTAACAATATGAGATAACCAAGGGACAGCAAAAGAGATGAGAGATAACATAGTACATTAAGGACAACAATCATTCATTATATGATTTTTGTTTCAATATCCTGGAGGTCTATTCAATTAGCTTCATACTATATGGCCTTTTGTATCAAGGTTTTGCAGATCTCTACTAGTAGAGCCCAAGGTTTCTACTGATTATGACAAATGAGGGAAACCATTGAGCCTAAGTTCCTTTGAGTCTGGCTTACTTCACTTAATATGATTTTTTTCTAAGACTTTCCATTTCCTAACAAATGAGGTGATGTCGTTTTTTCTGACAGCAGCGTAGAATTCCATTGTGTACAAATACCACAACTTGTTGATCCACTCATCAACTGAGGGACATCTAGGTTGGTTCCATATCTTTGGTATGGTAAATAATGCTGCAATGAACATTGTTGTGCTGGTGGATTTAGTATACCCTAGTTTCTGGATGGTTGGGTAAATGCCAAGTAGTGGAATTGCTGGGTCATAGGGGAGCTCTATGTTTAGCCTTTTGAGGCACTGCCATACTGCTTTCCATAGTGGTTGAACGAGTTTGCACTCCCACCAACAGTGTAGTAGTGATCCCTCCTGGCCACATCCCTCCAGCATCTGTTGTGATTAGTTTTCTTGATCCTGGCCATTCTAACTGGAGTGAGGTGGAATCTTAGAGTTGTTTTGATTTGCATTTCTTTTATGACCAGAGATGTTGAGCATTTCTTCATGTGTCTATAAGGCCATTTTTGTTTCTTCTTCAGAGAAAACTCTCTTTAAGTCTTTGGCCCATTTTTTTAATGGGATGGTTGTTACTCTGGAGATTAGTTTTGGAGTGATTCAATTTTTTGCGCTGTTGATATATTTTAGATATGAGGCCTTTGTCCGTTGTTTGGTTGGTGAAGATCTTCTCCCACTCTGTAGGCTTCCTAATTAATTTACTAGCTATGTCCTTTGCCATACAAAAGCTCTGCAGTTTAATTTAGTCCCACTTATCCAGCCTTTCTCTTATTTGTAAGGAGCTCAATTTTAAGTAGCTCGATTTAGCCATTTTCCAATTTATGCGTATTTTAAAAAATCATGTCAAAACATACAATTTCAAATGCCTATTAAAACTATTTCTTACCATTTGTAAATGTGTGTGTGTGTCTGTGTGTCTGTGATGCTCACGTGCACACTAGCACTGTGGCTTGAACACAGAGTCTCTCAATCTCACTTGGTTCTTCCACCCATCAATTAGAGCTGGCACTTGACCACTTCCAGTGGTTTTACTGTTAACTAGAAACAGGAATATCTCTGTTTTGTCTGTTCAAACTGGCTTTGAACCTCAGTTCTCAAGTTCTCATTCTCTTAAGTAGCTAAGATCATAGTAGCAAGCTACCGGCATCAAGCTTTGTCTTTCAATAGTTGTACATTCAACATGTCAATTTATGTACCCAATGAATCTTCATCATCACTCCCTCCGTAATTTTCACTCCCTCATCTATCCCAACACTATCAATCCCTTCCAAGTTTCTTTGCGATTAATTTTAAAAAGAAAAGCATTCTTAGATGTGAATAGCACTAATCCTAGGATGAATGAGGAAAAGAACATTTTGTATTCCATCCATTCAAACTATGAGTAGACCCAGATTGTCCCATCATTTATTGTTGCATTTTTAAAGTAACTCAAAAATGCCACTATAAACATCTAAACTTGAGCTGATGGCAGCTAGCTGGTGAATCTTCCAACTAGAGAATAATTAATTTCACATTTCTAGATGGAGAAAAAAAAAGCATTACAAGACCCTGCACCCACTCTCAATTTGCCAGATGACACTTTAGAATATTATGAAGGTGTGGACATGGTCAGAAAACTCATTCTCTCACTCTGCATTCTACTAGGGAACTCCAGGGAGCTGGTGGGAAATAGACCACAGCCTATGGCAATTACAAGCACATACCTTCTCAGAGTCTGAGGCCATGTTAAGAGGTTGTTACTGAGGCAACTCTGCTGAAGTTAGGGCTCTTGGGAGAAAGGGACATACATAAAGCATTTCTATTGCTGAGCAAATCAGCCATGACTTACTATGCAGATCTGCAGGGAAATGAATGAATAAAGTTGAGCTTGAAAAATGCACTGGGCTTGCAAATGCCTCTCTCATGTCAACACGAGCTGAGATTAGCACTGCAGGAAGAAGTTCGTCTCTGACAGATAGCTCATGGGTTCCTTAAGAAAATGAGAATTTAGGATGAGCTTTGGTCATAAATTATTCATTTGGAGCTTTTTTTATTCTTCCTTTCATTTCAGAACATTCTCTTGGTCATTTCTTAAGTGAATTTCTCCTTGGTCTCACCATTTACAAATGCAGATGACGATTATCAGTGATGGAGCCACATCTTGGAAGAGAGAGGGAGGGTCTTTCTTCTCAAAGGGCTGTGAGTGGTTCTCATTTCAGGTTCCCTTTTCTAGACCTGTGGTTCCTTCAGTCCTGTCAGAGCTGTTAACTTTTCCTAGTTAGCATTTGAAAAACAAAACATAAAAACACCTTCTCACAAAATATGTAAGAGAAAAAATTACTTTTCTTTCACCACTGCCAACTCTCAAACACACCAAGATTTTTCTCTATGAAACTGCTGGGTGTTTTATATTCTATATTTATGTTGCATTGTAAACCCTTTATTGGTTTATAGACCTGGGGTCTGCTAGGAAGCATTACAAATCCTGATTATACTCCATGGCATTAAATTTGGTGTTAGGATCTCTGATTTATCTGCCAGGCTAGCTCACATGTAAACAGACATCTCTCTTAAAAGTGGTTCCAATTCAAGGACTAAAAAGTAGTTCATGCTAAAGCTCAGCCTTGACGTTTACTGTGGCTACATTATTGGCAATAAGGAAGGATAATGATGAACATGATGATACAAATCTTTGTAGTTGTTTCCTTCTATTATTGACTTTCCTCCACACCTCAAGATAAGATAGGTAGGTAGATAGATAGGTAGGTAGATAGATAGATAGATAGATAGATAGATAGATAGGCCAACCAGAAAAGTGCAAATGTTTTAATCTTTTCTGAGATACATGAAGACTTTCTGTGTGAATACAGTAATCTTCTTTAAATGAAGAAAGGAATCAATCACCATGAAGTGTCAGTGAAGTCCAATAATCAAGGCAATAAATTATGATCATCTGATAAATGATAGATCAAAGGCTCAACCCAAGGACATTTCTGCCTGGAAGTTCTCACCTATTCTTGGAATGTAAATATTTTTAAATTTTCCATATTAGTGAGTATTGTGATTTTCTTTCCACTTCTTTCACAAACTTGTACTGATGGGAATTTTCAAAGAAAAAATGATATAGCTATTACGTGAGAGAATCTAATTATATATGTGCTGCTTAAATGTTTTTGAAGAGGTCAATGTCACTACTGTTCTCCTTTTCATAATCTTTGTCACCATAGTACTGTTCAGGGCAAAACTAAAGATGAGAAGAAATTACTTTGATCCTCTAAGATTTTCAAACCACTTGGTGTTCAGTAAGAAAAATTAATGAGCTAATGAAAATACATTTCTAGATAGAATACTTGTGTTCTGTATGGAAAAAGTTAATCAAGTTAACTTAATTCTCCTGCCATACAATTTGCTGATAGTTTACTGTACCTGTAGTCTAATTTAGACTTAGAAAAGACGATGGCCTGGTTCTGTCTCAGGGAAATCAATTTGCTTTATTTTTAATCCTAGTGGACTAAGCTGTCTTTTAGTTTCAAAATAGAAAATAAAATCTTTTTTTTCAGACAGGGTCTTACCAAGTAGCTTAGCAAGTGGCCTCAAACCCATGATCTTTCTCATTATACAGCCTGAGTGCTGTGATTTTACATGTATACCACTATACACATCTAGAAATTTTTATATAAATATCCTCATTAATTTCATAGCCAGTTTTCATGCTCAAGAATGAAAATAATAGCCAGGAAAAAGAAACTATACCCTCTTAGATAAATATGCACTTCTGCATGATGGCCTGGGTCAATCAAAATGCTACTTTCATAAACCATGCTAAGATATTTAGAGTATGTTTGTTTCATCCTTACTTTTAGTTGGACCTGAAAAATATTACTTTAAGTTATCCTAGATGTGATAATACAAAGAAAAAACTTGAATAATTTTTATTCATGAATCACAGAAAGCTATGAATTTCACAAGTTGAAATTTTTTAAAAAGAAAGGACATGCAAATGAACACTCTTAAATTTCTGGATTTTTTAAATAAAAAACTCATTTTGAGCTGCTTATTTATAACATTCCTTGCACAATACATTAAGGACTTTTACATTTTTGAAAATATGTTAAGTATTAAAAGACTAATTCAGGGTATTTTACAAGATGACCTAAAAAGTATTTTAAAAGGTGATTATAATTTACTTACTATGTCTGTTGAGCACCTAAGGCATTTGAATATTACAGATTTGTAGATCTAGGTATCTCATATAACCTTATAAAGCAGTAACAGAAAATTAATATGGTTAAATGGATTTGAAACTGCCTACATAGACCAGCTTCAGACTACACAGTTTTTGTTCATTTTATGCACAAGGACTCTGTCCTTGGTAGCACTCTGTTCTAACACTGAGTGACTAGGATGAAGCCACAGACTAGCTGACTCACTGCTTCTCAGATCCAGCAACAACAGAATCAATGCAGATGGCATCCCTGCTGGATGATCAAGTAAAGGCTCAATTGGTACTGTAAGGTAGAATAATGGACCAGATTACATACATGTAAAAGTCCACTACAGGAATTTATAAAAGTGAATGTGAGAATAGATTAAATGCCAAAGCTATAGTATGATCTTGTGGATTACAATTCACATTTGAAAACATTTGTTTGAGTGTGAGTAGGAACCACCATTTACTGAATGCCTTTAGCATGGGTCTTAAATGGACACTGGCATTATCATTATCATCATCATCATCATCATTAATTACTACTTCCAGATGTTTGAAGACATAAAGCAATTTTCCTAAGGATCACAAAAAGACACACGTGCTGTGTGAAGAAAAACAACTAGCAACACATACAAGATAGGTGAATCTCAGAAAGCATCACATTAAGCAAAAGAAGCCAAACACGAGTTGACTGATTCCACTAAAACAAACCTTGCAAAATAGCACAAATTGTCTATGCTGACAGAAACCAAAGCAGCACTATCTCTGGGCAGGTGCATATGGAATTCTCAAGAATGAAGAAAATGTTTATTTTTTATTTGGATGATGATCACAGTGAGATATACTGTCCTTAAACTCATCAAATCATACACTTTAGATCTGTGCATTGTACTATATGGAACATTTACTTCTGTTCAAAGTAAATCCAACACAAACAAATGGAAGATTTTAAAGACAAATAGGAAGTGAGGTATCAGGAAATCATGGTCTATGTGTGACATATAATCTAGAAACTATTACTACAGCCATTCATTAGCAAAGAGTCTAGAAATGGGGAAATACAATGAAATATGTTATTCATGTTTAAAATGATACCATTTTAGAATAGAGAAACAGATGTAAGTGCATTGTAAGGATCATAATCAGGACTATAATATAAGCTTCTGTATCTGAAGATTTTCTATAATTGAAGCAGTTCAAATATGGAATTATCTGCCAAACAAGTTATAAGTCCCAAGGTTCTGAAGTTTTCAGGTGAAGCTGAATATTCTCCTATGAGAAGGTCTGAGTTGAGGGACACTTGATCCCAAGGCAATTGCTTCTTTCACCCTGCAGTTGCCTAAGTTTCATGCATCTGTATTCTGAAACACTGTGTGGATGAAGCTCACAATTTACCCAGCTTCCATCTAAGCTACTTCAGTCTACTTCCAACCCCAAGACATGCAAGTACCCATGTACCTATGATGAGCAGAAGTAACATTTGCTCAACTTTTTCTGCTCCAACACTAGCACTAGATACTCCTATCTCAGACTCTGAAGAATAGTGGTAAAATACCTTAACACTTTCAGATTGGGGGTATCCTGTGACCTTTGATAAATCAAAATAACATTTATTTGATCTTATTTATTATTATGGAAGCACTACTATCATATACCATGTGCTGTTGAGTACTGAAAAGATTCCAAAAATGAAAGAAGAAGAACAACTGTCTTCATCTTAGAGAAGTCTACATTCTTCTCAGTAGATATTAAGTGACTAAGAGCAGGAGCATCACTGTCCTTCAGAGTGACCTGTGTATATTTCGCTCTGCCAGCCACATAGTGGATGATGAATCCATGAGCTTAACTTGATGTGAAAGATGCATATATGCATACAGTGTACATACATAGAGGCCTCAAGAAAGGTAAAGCCTTCCCAGGACTTGGACACAGTATTTTGCAATTCAGCCCACTGAAAATCTCTGTTAGATGTCAGCTAGCTGACAAAATGTTCATTTTCTCTCTGTTCCTACACTCAGTAACAAACCAGTGCTTTGTGGCTCAATGGGTTTACTCTGAATTTACAATTAGGCTAATGCTCTGTCCCAGAGGGGTTCCATGAGCCTTAGCAGAGCTTAACAAAATTGACTTCAATAAAATAAAAGGAACAGTGTTACTGAGCTATATCCAATAAATCACAAAGTCTATTAGCTGACATTAATTTATAATTTCAGGCACAGGAATAAAATTATTCACAATGGATACTTTAAATTGGATGTGAATTCCAGGTCCCAAAATCTGAATACAGCAAATCCTTCCAGAATAAAAACACAAAAAAGAGTCACAACTGAAATAGCTTGGGAGATTTGCCCTTAACCCTACTTAATGAGCCAATATAAAATGTTTAAGGACAATTCAAAAAGTGAAATTGATTAGACCCACATCTTCAGACTTTCTGAAACACAAGACTTATACTTCACAGCAACTCTCTAAAAAAATAGGTATTTGATACAGATAGCAGAAGAGGAGTAAGCCAGAGTAAAATATATATAATATGTATATAAATTATGCATATAAAACAATGAGAATCACCAATTCTACTGGTGACTCCCTTTCCACTTCTTCCACATTTAATCAATATTTGCTCTCCTCAATCTCTTCTTTCATCTGCTCACAGTCTTTTTATGATCTCCAGTTACTGCCTGCCACATGCAGCCACATTAAATTTTCAGCAGGAGAACATAAAAACACATTTCCTCAAAGGTAAAAAGTCATCTGTGAGCTGTGGGTAGGTGTGGCTGTGGGTGTAAGAGCACATATGCAAATCATCTGAGAAAGTGTAGTCAAGAGGCTGAATAGAATCATGCAGAAAATACCAACCCAAAGGTAATGTGAATGAGGAAAGGGTAGCATTGACAAACAGAAAAGCCTGACACCAACAAGCATTAAGGCAGAGAAAATGGTGGCATATTGGTAAACACTGCCACAGAAAGTTCAAGAATCTATCAGAAAATCCTGGCTACCTGACATCTCAGAAACCTCCTATTTGAGTAATATTTCACAAATATTTAAACCATTTATAGCCAAAGGTTTAAACATCAGGAGACAGAGGAGTAATAACAAGGTGATAGAACTGTTTCCTGATAATGGGGCATAAGAAATAACTTTCTTCACCTTTGGAAACTTTTCCTAAGTCACCTTGTATCAGAGAAGTCACCTTATATTACACCAAATCATTCCAAGAAAGAAATGGCTGGAGGGAGCTGTCATCTGACCCTGAGGGCTTCCCCTGCACAGACGACATTATAAGATGATAATGTTAGGCTCTGACTGGCCAGCTCCAGTAATAAAATTAGAGCCCTTCAATAAGGGAAATTTGTAAACAGAAACTGAGACATAAGTAGCATGTGTTTATATATACACTCATATATAGGAAAAGGAAAGGCATAATAGAAAACTCCAAGATATCTCAATATCTATACTAAATGCCTGATGAAGAACAGCAAAAAAGTACAAAAAAAAACTAATTAGAACTTTTAGCTGAGATTTTTATTTTTCTAAAGAATGGGGGAATTGTCACCATGCTTAACAGTGACTTTTCACCTTCCCCCGAAGTCTTAGAATTTGACATAATCTGTATGCTCCATATAAAGCTCTGTGCAAGGTACTCATTAGGGTATAAAAAGGAAATTTAAGCAAAAAAGAATGCCTTGAAGGACTTGGCACTATGACAAAGCTCACCTTACAAGGGCTATGCTGATACTAAACGGTCAATTGTAAGTGAGCATTTGAGACATATAGGATTGTGGATGGTTTCATGGCTCAAGCCATAGAGCACCCTGCCGAGAAAAGACAAAACATTGAGTTCAAACTACAACACTGCCAAAAGAATCCTGTCAGATGGCTGACAGGACTCTAGTCTCTTCTACCTCCCAAGGAAGAAAAGTTAGAAATCCACCAGCCATAAACTCTATTATCCAAGAACTTTATCCTAGCAAAAAGTTACTTCTCCATCACTCTGCTCAACAGAGACAAGCAAGTTCTGGTGACCCTCAAGTAGTGTTCAGCCCCACAATTCCCTTCTTCAGGAATTAGGACTTCAACCTGTCCTTTTGGATGGACATAAGACAACCCGTAATAATGCTTCAGTTTTATGTTGAGTCAGGAAGTAAAACACATACCTTATTGTGAGCCACAACCAAAACTCAAAAACTCTCCCTCAAATCACTCCACTTATGTAACCCCATCCTTTCAACATTTCCCCAAGCAAAGCAAGCTTAGGGGCCTTCACCCCTAAGCTCCCTTACCTACATTCTCCCGTCCCTATGCTACCCCGACCCTTTGAACATGAGACTCACTTCCTCCACTTATCCAGAAATCTACCCGAACACCATCACTCCAAACAGGATTTTCCCATTAGATAGCACCTTCTGTCATTCTCTCTTCTTTAACTCGGCTCTATTTTTCTCCAGCATCAGAATACTCTCTAACATTATATTATAAGTCATATTATTTTCTCCTCTGCTACAACATAAACATCATGAGCCTCTCAAAACAAAAAAACAGCAGACACTCTGATCCCTTGAGTGTTAAATGGAAGAATCAATCTATATTAATTGTGGAAATAAAGACCAACCAAGTGAAAGCAAGCAAAAGCTACTTAATCTGAACTTGCTTTATCAAAAGCATCAGCCACTCCTTAATTGGTCTTGACAGACACTCCAAGGTAAACAGGGAAGTGGAAAAGACTAGGAGACTGTCACAGTATGCTTTCCATTGTTATAACAAAAACTGCACAGAGTATGATAGATAGATAGATAGATAGATAGATAGATAGATAGATAGATAGATAGATAGATAGACAGACAGATAAATGGATGGACGGACAGACAGATAGAAGAATATAGTGGAGGATATCGCATGTAGGGAAAGAGCAAATGTGCTGGGTGTCTCTTTTTGTAAAGCACTAATGTCATTGTGGTAGCCACCTTCATAACCTCATCTAATCCTAACTACTCCCCAAGGCCCCATCTCCAAACATGGTTAACATATGTTGGAGACATCTGTTTCTAACACATGACCTTGGGGGAGTGGTGAGCTGTAGCAAAACTGAAAAGAGAGAAGTTTCCAGCACATCCCTCTTAGGATCTACTGACATCAAGAAACCATAGGCAGTTACCTACAACATTTTGTTTCGGGGCAGATAGCCAAGTGGCTCTCTCTGCTCAGTCTCAAATTGGAGGCATGGTCTCAAATGAAAGAAGCTGTCAGCAATCAAGCCCTGGAAATCTGAGGCTGATGGTTAACACAGATGATTGTTTGGCTTCTTGAACCAGTTGGTAGAGATAGCATCTGACTTAAGTTTGGCATAGAATGCAGGCAGGCTGGCCAATCTAAAGTATGGATTGATTTCCTGCACTAGTTGCTTCAGACAGAGTCAGAGGTAGACTTTCATACATGACCTAGCCACTGTCCATTGTATGTTCTGTCATATTATTATTATTATATTTTAAAAAACAAACATGTGCTTCACAAAAAGAATGGACAAATGTTGATGACTGACAGTGTCTAGTAAACTACAACTGGGTAAAGGATAAAGAAGAATTCACTTTTACTCTACATATGTATTTATTCTGTATTTTTTTCTACAACCATGTATTCCTTGTAAGCCAGAAAAATTAAAGACTACAATCAAGCAAAGGCAATTGCAAATCATTTCACATCACTTGATATTTGCAAAATACTATGAAAAAGTTGCTTACTCAGTCTTGTAATTATTGCTTAGCATATTTTCTCTTTCTGAAAACAAAATAAATGCAAACATATGCTATATCCCATCCTGAGTGAACCTTGTAGATCTCTCATTTTCCAATGAACATTTAAAAGCTAACTTTACTGCTATGTATTTATTCAGTGACTGTGTGTTCAGTAACTATGTTCCAGATACATCTTCCCCTAAAGAGTGAGGGAAGTGTCAAGATCCAAAAGAATGCTGTTTGTTCAAATTGAATTAGAGTTCCATTGGAAATCTCTACTTCTCTCAGACCATGACCCCATCCTGTGGATTTACTCAGTAATGGAAATGTTCATTTTTTACAACAACCCTAATAAAGGTCATGAGAGCTAAAGGCTCATGTGACTGGAAAAGTCTGGTCCATTATTGAAGACTTCTGTTCATAGAAATTTTCACTGTACTCCTTTATTCTATTTCTTAACAAAGGATATAAAATGTTAGGATCATTTCTTAATGTTTTATAAACAACAACTTGATTTTACTATTTTCAGTAGATGTTGTTTCCTTCATACACTTTCTTTAGGCCTCAGCATAGCATATGGTACTGTACTACAATTGTTAGCAACTGGGTGTCAAGTACTTAAATACAGACAACACCTCTAATCATTGCAGCATTATTTACCATAGCTAAAATATGGAATAAACCCAGATGTCCCTCTGTGAATGAACGGATCAAGAAAATTTGGTATACATACACAAGGGAATTCTATGCTTCCATCAGAAAGAGTGGCATTGTCCTATTCATAAGGAACTGGAAAGAAGTAGAAAAAATGTATTAAACAAAGTAAGCCAGATCCAAAGAGACATAGGCTGCATGGGTTCCCTCGTTTGTAACAACTAGAATATATCCAGAATATTCTTAGGAGAGGATCATTATGGTTCAATAGCTATGTGCATATGACCACATAAAATGATGCTTATCAGCCGGCCGTGGTGGCTCATGCCTGTAATCCTAGTTACTCAGGAAGCTGAGATCTGAGGATCTTGTGCCAACCCGGGCACAAAAGGACCTGAGACTCTTACCTCCAATTAAAGTCTAGAAAACCAGGAAGTGGGGCTTGGCTCAACCGTAGGGTGGTAGCCTTGAGCTAAAGAGCTCAGGGATAGCGCCCAGGCCAAGTTCAGGACCCATGACCCACATAAAAAAAAAAAAAAATGATGCTTATCAAAATGAATTCCAAGAAACAGAAACAAGCTGGGTTTTTGTACTATTTACAGTTCTTCCTTTTTCTTTCTTTTTTTTCCCTTGGTTTATTCCCTAATATCATTTTTAAACTTCTATACCCTTTGTCTAGTATATAAGTTTATCTGGTTTGGGGAAGGGAAGGAGAATCACAGAAAGGTTGTAACAAAGGAGGAACCAATTCAACAGTGATATTCACCAGACAATACATTGGAAATGAACTCTACAATGTGCGGGAGGGCAAGAGGGGAAAACGTGGGAGAAAATGAGAGAGGGGATAACACTGTTCAAAAATCAATATATTCATCACCAAACCCATGTAACTGTAACCTCTCTGTACATAACCTTTAAAATAAAATTTAAATTTAAAAATACATATAGTACATACATAAATATCTAGTACAGTACCCTCACGATACACACATACTCATACAGTACTCATACATACACATATATATGTGCATATGTTATCTCAGTTTAGGGAGGAAAATGCACACAAATAACAATTTTAGAACCAGAAACATTACGTTCAGAGAAAGAATATGGACAAATTATGTCATCATTAATAAGGATAAGAAATTACTTCCCGTTAACATGATTTTTTAAAGCTCCACATTTTATATTCACTCAAGAATAGATCCTAAAACCATTCACAAAAGAATTAATGCATCACATAGTAAGGGCTCATGATAAGAGATAGTTATTCTGTTTAGAAAATAATTGCCTTCACATAAACAGAGTGTATTTTTGAAGAAGATTTGGCTACTTATTTGTAGAATTTTAGTTTTCACAATCAATTATATCTCAAAAATAAAGACCTTATACTGAAATAAAACTCAAATTCTTCATTAAATGAGAGTATAGATTTAGGGATGGATAAGACTTTGTTTACTCATGTCAGATTTCCCTGGAAATTACAGTACATTTTTGAGACTCACCTTTTCCTACAAGGTGGACTGGCAAATGGTTAACTTCCTCTGTTTCTGTGTTTATTCCTAAATTAATATCTCTGCCCTTTGATGACTTACATGAATATTTTAAATATGTTAATTCAATATGTAATGATCTTTCTGTTGGGATTTTTTGTATGTGTATACCAGTCCTGGCGCTTGAATGTGGGGCCTGGGTGCTATCCCTGAGCTTCCTTTGTTCATAGCTAGCACTTTATCTACTGAGCCACAACTCCACTTCTGGCACTTTGGGTAGTTTATTGTAGATCACTTCTCATAGACTTTCCTGTCCTGGCTGGCTTTGAACAATGATCCTCAGATCTCAGCCTCCTGAGTAGCTAGGATTATGGGCATGAACTACCAGAGTCTGGCTTGTGAAGAACATTTTTAAGTAGATTACATCATCCTTACATAGTCTGAAACAAGAACTATTATTTCTCCCATTTTAAAAGTGACAGAAGAAAGTGCAGAGGCTGAGTTATTCAAGGTCAAATCGCTATGAAATCTCAAGCAGGATTTAAACCCTTGCTCGTTGCTCTTTACATCAACTCAAGCTGTTTTGAAGAGTTCTTGATTTCTTTAAGATTTCCTATTAATCACAAGCTCCGCTGTTTACAGGTATAGACTAATTAGCTCTGTCAATTTAGAGAAGTCCCTTCAATTCCCTTCGCTTCTGTGTAATTAATTATAACAAAGAGAAGAAAATTATACTTATCTGGCCTACTTTATAGATTGCTTTAAAAGCAAAATCAGCTACAGGAGATATAATTGCATTACTTAAAAGGATGGATTCTAGAGTCAGCTGCCTGAATGTAAATTCCACATGAATGAATTATTAATTGTATGGTATGAAGGAGTTATTTACTCTCCCTCTGTTTCTATACTTTCATAGGTAACATGGATCAAGTGAGATCAACTTTCTAAAGTCCTCATTAGGGTGTACATAAGATAGTACTTGTAAATGTTAGCTGTAGTTCTTAACAAGTACATCTAAAAGCACCTGGGAAAGAAGAACTTATGTGACTACGAGATGATGATGTTGATGATGATGATTGTCTACCCTAAGCCAAGTTAGTAGATCCTTCATGGCCTCTCATAAATGTTAACTTGTTTTTCCATTTACATTTTAACAAATCATTCTGTATCAATATCACAGTCCAGTTTTGTACACTGGGACTATTTGTCAGAATTCCTAAAGAAACAAAAAAATATACTCAAAGTGTTAAATTTTAATGAAGGGGCTATTTACAAACATGTGAGCTCAGGTACAAGATAACCCAAGTATGATAAATCACCAGAACTGGAAGATTTCTCTCCCCTCAGCCTGAATGATGATGCAGAATATAGTGCTAATGAAACTGTAAAGGTTCAAGGCAACCAAAAAAATAATACAGACCTTGATAGTCATTCCCCATTTTCTGGTACTTCTCGTTGACTAAACTCAACTGGACATTAGAGGCCAACAAGCTGAGTGAGATTAATTCAATGGATGAGCTTCTCTTGGCTAGCTCAGGACAGAAAAAGGAGCATGACCTCATATAGCAAGTGGGCAATTACACATATATGTGTGTATATATGTATATTTGTGCACATATAAATATGTGTGCATATATATGTACATATATATATATGGTCAGCAAAGAATACAAAGATTGCCTTTAGCCCAGTGTCTAGTCCTAACTATTGAGATCTAGCATAAAATTGAAGCCCTGACTCTTTACTTGCTAGCTCCTTTGACAAGGTCCTCATCCTTATCCTCATCTATAAAATTAGGACAAGAGTAATAGTTGCTTTCTGGAGTTGTTGTGGGTATTAAAGTGAGTTAATATCTGTATAGTATTCAGAATAGTGTAAAGTCATTTCACACTGTGAAAATTTTAGCTTTTGTTATCTTTTGTTCTAAGGTGGGGTTTTATGTGTTTGTGGGAACTTGTAACATGCATTAGGGAGCTCTTTGCTTAATAGAAAGAGGACATGATAATCATTTTTACGTGGTGCTTACACAAGGAAAATGCATTGATCCTGATTTCCCTATGTTGGAGGTTGTCCTTGGTACATATAAACACAACTTTAATATCAGTTCACCATTAAAATCCATAAGTGAAAAAAATAAAAATAAAATCCACAAGTGCCATATTTTGTGAATCTCCTAGACGTCAGTCAGTACTCACTCAAGAAAATAGTGAGAATCCACAGGTCTCTAGCCACAGAAGTGCCCCCTCGGGAACATACATCAACGTAAGCCACTGCCATTCTTCCTTGTGAAGCACCAAGCGTATTTCCTAAATGGACTTCAACTTGCTATTTTCCTTTTCTTTAGACACCCAAGTTGTGTTACTTCAAATTTACAGATGGTGTCAAGGTTCCTGTCGGCAAGACCAGATGGAATTCAGAGCCCATAAACAACAGCACCCGGATATTGTCATCAAATGGCATCCCATACTCTAAACACTAAAGGCTCCTCAGCCATGGGAACAGCAGGACATCCTTAATCAAGAAATGTATGCAGGGCTCGTGGTTTGGCCTAGTGGTAGAGTGCTTGCCTAGCATGCACAAATACCCTGGTTTGATACCTTGGTACCACATACATAGAAAAAAGCCAGAAGTGGTGCTGAGGCTCAAGTGGTAGAGCTCTAGCCTTGAGAAAGTCCAAGGACAGTGCTCAGGCCCTGAGCTCAAGCTCAGGACTAGCAAAAAAAAAAAAAAAAGAAAGAAAAGAAAAGAAATGTGTGCACACCTAAGACGGGGGACACGAAGGAAGGTTGGCTTTTATGTGGAAGACATTAAATAACATAACTGAAGGGGGAAAGAAAAGAGAATGAATGAACTTTTTAGAGAAGCAATAAGAGCTAATAATCAAAATATTTATTTTTGCAAAAGAAATACCAAGTAGCTATCAGAAATCCAAAGTTCTTAAAATAAAAAAGCACTTGACTATTTCTTTAAACATATTTACCTCATGTACATAAATGAGTCTTGTCTCTTGCCAATAAATAGCCTTTACATCATGTTAAGCAACATACTATATAAGAGACATATACACCCCAACTATCCTACCAAGGTCACTGCAATTTATCAATAAATAGTTACACTAAATCAGATGTGGATGGGCCAAACCTGTAATCCTATCTACTCAGGTGGCTGAGATTTTAGAATGTAGGTTCAAAGCCAACCTGTACAGGAAAGTCCATGAGACTCTTATCTTGAATTTTAAAAAGCTAGAAAATAAATAAATAAATAGCTGGAAAAGGGGACAAACACATAAGTGGTATCAATGTGTGAGAAGTAATGCACCTACTACCTGATGAATGTAACTGTAACCCCTCTATACATTACCCTGACAATAAAAGAAATTTGAAAAAAGAAGAACCTGCAAAAAAATACTGATATTAATTAAAGTTGACTTTATAATCTGGAACCAGATATAGGAGAAATTGTTCTATTTCTCTGTTTACAGAAGACAAACCTGGATACCTAGCATTTGAATTTTCTTTGGTTCAAACTATAGATATTAAATGTAAAGTTAGGAACTTTATAAACTCATTGCAAATAGGAGCAATTTTTATTTTTCTCATTTTACCCACAGGAAGGCTAGGTATTTAGGGAAATCCAGAGAAGACATTATAGATACTTCTAATCTACAAAATTCTTAAGAGAAAATATGTAAAAAGGTAATGACATACACTAGCAAGGAAAGAGAAATCCCTTAGCTGTTTCAAGATGGGTGAAATTAAATAGAAGCTATAGAGCACTGAAAGTTATTTCATGGTAAGGTCATCATTTTAGCAGAATAACTTGCCAAATTGAGCCCACTGTAAAATTTGTGCAAAACTGAGGGGCTCCTTTGAGTGCTTATTAATAAAATGGAGAGGGCCCTTCAAGGAAGATTTCTATTCAAGATGGTGACTGAATAGATTTTTAAAAGAGGCAATGCCTGCTCAGATCAAGATGTTAGAACTCTCTAAGGGGAATATTTTTTGTAATATATGTAATGTGAGGTCTCTCCAGTTCCTTAGAATTCAAAAAGGCTGACATGGTTTTCCCAGACTTTGTCACTGAGAAATGAAAGAAGACTAGAAGAAAGGAGATTGTTTAGGAGAGGAACAACATGACACATTACAAGGTCGCCTACTGCACACACAGGAAGATGAACAGGCTGTGATTGCTGATTCCCCCTCCTACCAGACTGAATAGAGCACTTCTAAAATTCTCATTACTCAGAGAAGGCTGGTGGCTAGCTAGAAGTTGGTGAGTTATTCAGCAAATAAAGGCAAAGGCTTGGGAAGGAGGGTAGATCAGTTCAGAAGTCACACTGGACCTCATTTTTAGTGCCATGGTACATACCATACTGTAAGTGAAATGGTCTCTTCTGAAGTGGCATAAATTGTTTGGCCACCATAACCCAAACAGGTCGCCTTGTAATCACCTAGCATTGTAACATATGGGGCTCAGTGCAAAACGAAAATACAGGGTAGATATTCAAATCTCCCCTTTCAACAGACAACCACTTGCACCATAATGGAAGAATGCCAAGGCATTGCCACTTTCCTGGCAGGACCCACATAGTGCTTGGATGAGGGCTAGCAAAAAGGTCTCACAAAACTACTGCCCACAAAATTCCAGGAGTCCTATCAACCAACAGCAGGAACAGATGACTCCCCATTTGGTCCCCAAATACAGCAGAGCTTTATGCAACTCAAGTCTCTCCAGACCCAAACCTAGGTCCCCATGGAGTCACTATGAGACAGATGGCAGCAGTGATTATAAGATAAGGAACAGAATGAGAAAATCTCATGAACTCAAGATACACACAGATGAGAAAGAACTGTAGGGATCCAATTCCAGGAGGGTCAAAAAACAGTGAAATGAACATTTGTTTTTTTGTTTTGTTTTGTTTTGTTTTGTTTTTATTGTAATTAATAGAACGGTTACATTATATTCAACAGATAGAAGGTGCATTACTTCATTAACATTGAAACCCCTTCTCATGTTTTTGTCCCCATTTCCTTTCCCCCAACCCCTCCCATCATCTTGTTTTAATGTGCATTTGTTTAGGGGTCAAGGCTGAACTCTGGGCACCTGTCTCATTTGTCCATTAAACTACAATTTCAAAATACATATTCCAAGCTAAAAGTATTAAGAATTTTACTGTGGCACCCATTGAACATTAAAACCCTAGTGATAAGCTCTTCTGAATACAAACCATGTTAACTGCACTAGTCAAACTTTCATGAAAGTGGACTTTCTACATGGTCATTAGGAAGCCAGCAACATTAGGCTGTGTGGTGCACTGTACACAGTGGAACCTGGAACTATGTAGGAAGAAATCAAGCTTCAGTCAGAAATCTTCCATCAAGAGCCATGGCAAAAGGAAATGGACTTCAGGATTCTCAAGAAGTGAAGACTAATGCCATTGAAAGAGCCACATGCAGATGTTTACCCTTCGGATGGAATAAATAGATGGACAAATAGCTGAGGCAGAGCCTCAGACAACAAACAGAGATGGTTAGTCAAGTAAACGTCCCCAATCTGAAATCATATAGTGGCCAGGAAACAGAGACACTGAGGAGAAGGAAGAGCCAAGGGACAGATATATACTTCAAAGACATAACCCAAGTAACCTCCTTCCCAAGTACAACCTTCCACCCTTCCTAAGAATAATAAAATTATGAACTCATCAAAGGATGAAGCACCATGGATGAAAACAGAACCTTCATGTCATTATTTCTCAGTGATTAGATGGACCAGCTTGGGACCAAATCTTTAACACATAAGCTTTCATACCCAATCCTAAACAGAAGAAAATGGATCCTATCATTTCAGCTGTTTGACACTCAGAAGAAAAGACTCAAGGGAGGGACTCATGAAAAGGGAAGAGGCAGAAAGTTAATCTTTGTGAATAGGAGTATATGATGGAGGCAACAAAAAAGAACAGAAAAGTTTTAAGATCTAAAATGAGACTGTTTTGTTTTAAAAACATGACTGAAAAGTATAAGAACAAAACCAAGATTTCACTGAGGGAGAGACAACTTCTCATAAGGAAAGGAAAACTCTATAGATATAAATCAAGATTGAGAACTAAGGTCAGGGCATGCTTACATCTCACAAGTAGAAACTGCTCAGTCAGGGCAGTTATACAGTAGGTAACTTCTGAGACTGCTCAAGAAATAGAATTTTCCCTTACTTTTAAGAGTTTTAAAAAGACAATTCCCTGCATACAAATCATTATTATTCCTCTCCTTCAGGACATAAACCAATCATACAATTTTTCAGCCAAAAATAAATGACCTTTAATTTATAAAATCTAAATGCACAGGCATCTCAGTTAACAAGTGACTTCCTGTAGCCATAATTTACAATAAATACAGAAGTTTTTTTAAATCATTTTGTTAAATTAATTCTAAGGCAAGCTGTGCCCTCATTCAGAATATAGTTTAATTAGATGTTTTCATGTTAGGCTCTGTGAGAAATGCAAATTACAGGTAAACTTACTTTCTGATAGACTGGCTCCTGAAGAGTATCTGTCTAAATTACATCAAGGTTGTACCTTTGAAAGAGCATGCTATTATGACTGCTTGACAGAATCATTCAGTGAAATAAACTGTGCAGCAGCTTAATATACTAAATGTACCAGTTGTCATGATAAAACAACTGGATAAAGAGTTTCTATATCATATAAGCAAAGTAGAAGGTTATGACTTCAACTTCAGGTTTAGGGAAAATACAAATCTTTATGTCTGGTATAAAACTTATTTAGTCATTTTTAAAACTGTATTTGTATTGGAATGGGACTATCTTTGGGGAAAATGTTTCCAGGGGTCAGAAAACTACACACTATAGGTCAAATCCTACTCAGCTCATAATTTTGTAAAGTTTAATTAGAACCCAGTCACACTCACTTTTTTCTCTGTCTAGACCTTCTTCCCATTCTAATGGCAGAGTTGAATAGTTGTATGGAGAACATTTGGTCCTCAAAGTGTGAGAAATATGTTTTAATCTTTTTGTTGTTGTTGTTGTTTTGCCATTTCTGGGGCTAAAACTTAGGGCCTGAGCACTGTCCTTGGGTTTTCTCAAGGCTAGAGCCCTACCACTTGAGCCATAGCCTCACCTGCAGCTTTTTCTATGAATGCGGTACGAAGGAATCAAACCTGGGTCTTTGTGAATGCTAGGCAAGCACTCTACCACTAGGTCAAACTCCCTGCCTCAATATGCTTTAATCTTTGACATTAGAATCTGGCTTCACCAGCAGGAACCCAAGTCCTTTTGAGATTCTTTTGTTCTATGTCTCAGCTTCATTTCATGATGTCTGATGTTTTGCCACCATCAAAAGAAACACCAAGATGGACTTGTGGGTCACACCTGCAATTCAAGCTACTAGAGACTGAGATTTGAGGGTTGAGATTTGAAACCAGCCTAGGTTGGAAAGCCCATGAGATTCTTTTTTTTATGTTTTTGCAAATTTTAATAGCATTTCAGTGGTATGCACTTTGTGCATCTATGTTTCAAGGAACTACATTTGGTTTGGTTTTTGTTGTTTTCTTGTCATTTTTTACCATATATTTTTATTGTAATTAATAGAAGTGTTACATTTTATTCACCAGACAGAAGGTGCATTACTTCACAAATATTGATACCCTTTCTCATGTCTTGGTCCCCATTTCCTTCCCCACACCCCTAGCCCCTCATCATGTTTCCCCCCCTTCCCTATCTGATTTGAAATTACTAAAAACGCATATATACAATTGTGGGGGAACCCTGCTACTTGCTATATGCTCTTAATCACATACACACTCAGTGACGCAAGCAGTCAGGAGCCAGAGGGCACCTGGCCCCACCCACCTGGAGCAAGTGGGGCTTGTCTTAGGACACCAATGGCTGACGGTCGTCCCTATTTGATGGCATGGCTGCGACCGCTCGATCTGTATTTAGTGAGCACATTTTGTGGAATAAACTTAGAGCTGCACCGAGAGTCTGATCTGCGGAGTCTGTATAACTCGTGGGCTCTGTCGCCATCTTACCATAAAAGCACAAGGACAGCACCCAAGCCCCGAGTTCATGCCCCAGAGCTGACATACATGTGCAACCACACACAGACAGACAGACAGGCAGACAGACACACACACACACACACACACACACACACACACACACACACACACACAAAGCATCATTTTACACTACTAAGACAGTGGTCATTTCTTTCTACTTGCACTCAAATTTCCATGGGTTTGCAAACGTAGTTCCTACAATGGATTTTTGGAAATCTAGCCTGTATTTTAGATCTTCACTCCCAATAAAGAATTTCAACCAGACAGTCCATAAAGTTCTCTTTAGCTTTGATATGATGAAATGTTTATGACCTATCAAAGAGAATGATTTCATTTGAAAATGATTTTATTACTAAAGGTCATAAAACTTTCCATACATGTTGGCTCTTTTTGTTTGTACTAGGGCTTTAACTTGAACTAGAGCTTCATGCTTTTGTTTCTCTTTCTCGTTCATGAGTGGCGCTACACCACTTGAGCCATGTTTCCAATCCAAAAGTCACTTTTTTTAAAAAAACAGCTTTGGCATCATTAACCTGAAAATCCAAAATCTAAAACATCCCCAAAGTTCAAAACATTGTTAGCTCTAACATGATGCCCAAAGTAGGAAATTCCACACCTCATCTTACACAATGAGTGACAGTTAAAACACAGCTATACTGTATATAATTACCTCAGGTTCTATTCATAAGATTATGAATACAGGGGATTTATAATTTTGTGTTTAAGCCTAGGTCTCATTCCTGAGTCTCAGGTTCATTAGGTATATGAAATTATTCCAAAATCCAAAAATCCAACTTGAAACCCTTCTGTTGCTAAGAATTTGAGCTGTGTGGCACAAATGCTGTCACAGAGATTATGGGCTGCTTGCACACCATACACACTAATCTTCTTTCTAACAAAATCCTCCTGGGTGCTGGCCCTTTCTTCCATTTGCAATTGTTATCCAGCAGTACTCCAGGATGTGTACTCAGCTGCTTCATCCAATCCTTACATTACCTTACCCCGTGCTGGAATTAAACTCAAAACTACACAGTCATGATTTCCTCTTTCCAAAGCATGTATGGCACAGCAGCAACAAAGATGCTTACGTTCCCATCCTGCCACATATTCAGTGACTACAACTTCATTCTGACGTCAGAAACATTAACATCTGACGTTTAGTAGACGTGACATCGATTAGAATGAGCATGATTTAGAATTGGGCAATTTCTGGCAAATCCATCACAACCTTAAAATACTACTAAATGTCTGTAGTCAGTTTACCAGTGAGCCTATTACCTCATAACTATTCTGGCAGAGTATAAGACATTTTTCCTTGAATGCATTTTCCAAGCTCCAACTCTCACCAGGCTGATTTAGAAAATTAACTTGTCTCTCTGGAGCCACTCTGAATTAAAATTAATGTACCAAGTCTCTTTGACCCACACCCAATCACTCATACACACAAGAGAGAGGACTTACATGCTATAGAAATACTTCCACACTTAGGATTTAAAATAGCATAACCACAGCATTTCCAATTACAGCACACTTACCACCAGGAAAAAAAATAATTGGATGCTTATCCTGCAACAATATTTTGGGCTGATTTAAAAATCATTGAATCTCATTAATTTCCACCCTTGTTCTAACATATAATAAGAGGTGCCAATACCACACAAGAAAATCCTTGAGAGGAAAATGACAAATCATTCATATTATGACAAGGAATGATTTACAGGTGTAATAGAAATGGCATAAATTTAGCAAGTGAAAGATTAAAGCATAGAATGTATGACGTTCAGTTAGCATTAAACTGAAGTTTTCTATATATAAATGTATTAAAATGGTTAGATGTCAAGATTCAAGAGCAATAAGTTAACCATGGCAGGCAAAATACCAGTTTTTACATTCTACCCAAAGAAGGAAAACATTAATCAATGTACATTATTAACTGTGCATAATCCCCAATATTTTGCACAAGGAGGTAGTGGTGGGAAATTAAGAATCATCCAATATACCTTAGTGGTTCAGAAGGCCAAGTTTATTTCATGAAACTCCCTAGGTTCAAATTCAGCTCTGCCAGTTATGAGTCCAAACACTTGAATGAGATGCTTAATCCCTCTGCCTCTTCATCTGTAAAATGGAAATTAAAATAGTACTTAATTAATACAAAGGCTGGCAAAAATCAAGGAAACAATACAGCTAAAATACTAAGCATATTGCCATGCATGTAAGAACTTTTTATTCATTTTTATGTAATAAAAATGTATATCAAGTTTTCTTCCAAAGCAATAGCTTGAAAGAACTTAAAAATGACTTCTCTAGCTGCAGTTATTTATGTAAGTGCTATCAGGGAAATCTCAAACTCGTCAAAAGGATGAAGTGGCTGGGAATGATTATTTTAGTTAGTCAGGAGGCTGAAATCTGGAGATCGCAGCTTGAAAAGGGAAGTTCATGAGACTCTGATCTCAAACATCCAGACATAAATTCGTGGTTTAAGTGGTAGAGTTCTGGCCTTTAGTGGAAAACCCTAAGGGAGAACACCTGAGTCTAAAGTTCAAGCCCCAGTACTCCAGATACACACACACACACACACACACACACACACACACACACACACACACGCACGCACGCACGCACGCATGCACGCACGCACGCACCCTACTTGGAAAAAACACCAGTTATTACCCTTTGTTTTAATCACAACCATCATCTTCTCTTTCAGAACTTCTTTCCCAGCATTCCTTCTGATTCCAAGAACTAGGCCTGTCACCAGCACAATGATGTTCATTGCAGCTCTGGTTTTGAACCGGAGACCTTTTGAGTGTGAGGTGAGACTCTCCTAGCAGAGATTTGCAATAGGGTAAATGCATAAGTCTATATAGGATGAGACTAAATGATAGGACCTCCAAGATATGGAAACAAGAGCCATATACTGTGTGATTGTTGTTCTTAATATACTATGTTATTTCTCATCTCTTTTGTTGTCCCTTGATTATCTCATATTTTTACAGTATCTTACCTTGTTATCTGGTATATTGTATATATGTTTGTTTATTTGAAATATGACAGGGAAGGGGTAAAAACAAGATGAGGGGAGGGAGTGGGGGAGGGAAATAGGGACAAAAACATGGGAAGGGATTCAATGTTCGTGAAGTAATGCGTCCTTTATCTGGTGAATATAATGTAACTCTTCTATTAGTTACAATAAAAATTTAAAAAACAGATTGGCTGTCACTCTATTCTGGTGGCTGGTTAATAAGAAGCTACTCTGCCCTTAACAGAACTGCCCAAAAAAGGCCACCTTACATTATACCTTATCAATACACATTATCAAACCGTACATAGTATCTTGAAGCCCAAGCAAGTCTGACTTTGTGATACATTAGCAAGTGGTCTCACTAAATTCTATGCCCATTGTGTAACTCCTTCAGAGAGATGAGCTGTGGCATGTCCAGGGAACTTCACAAGGTCTGTAGTGTCCAAGGACCTGCAGGAAATCATCCAGCATCTTAAAAGAACCTGGTATTCTAACTATTCCATCCAAGTTACTCTTGTTATTTTTACTTACCAGGAAGCTATATAAACATATTTCATATACACACTGGGATCTAATCAATGAAACTGTTTACTAATAATGTGGCTATGGTTGGAGATGTGATGTAAAAGGTAATGTTAGAAGTCAACTTCCCTTCCCACACCATGCTTCCTCATGGTCAAAGGGACAGATGGACCTTAGTCATAAAATCCTTGGCCCCAAAAGTACATCTCTGATTACTTTTCCAACTAGACCAGTAGGGGGTGAATAAATAACATCCTCTTTAACAAAGGAGTAGATAAATATGAAGTATATAGAGTACAGTGGGACAGCATGGAAACACTAAGAGAGGGCAGGTAATGACATAAAAGGATGACCTTGGAATGTAATTTAATAACAGGAAACAAAACCTTCAAACAAGTGCAGTGTGATTAACATGCTTATATGCATGTGAGGGGGAGAGGCTGAGAGGGAAAGAAGTGGGAGAGAGAATGACTTCTATAAACACATAGATACCCTGGAAATAGACCAGATCATTGAGATTTGATGGAATTAGAAGACTTTTCTTATTTTCTGTACTTGGACACTTTTTAGAATTTAATACAGTGAACATAAAGGATAAGATTTATTAAAATAAACATATATATGTGTGTGTGCTTGTTTCAGGCTAGGAGATCTATGACAATGGGCTTAAATAGAACCTTACTTAATTTTTGCTCAGAATGGCACTGCTGAAAAGTGTCAGTGCTAGGGAAAAACCAGAGGCATTCTGGGAAACAGCAGGAAATGCTATAAAATTTTCACTGGCCTGCTTATTCTTCTAACAACCCCCCTTTTCCCTGCCTGCTTGCCAAAAGCTTTCAAGAAAAGCCATAGTCCAGGGCATGGTAAATCTTTTCCTATCCATTTCACCTATGAGTCCTAGGGAAGATGGAGACTCTGATAAGCTCGTGACTGCTGAGCAGCAGAACCCACTATAAAAACCCACCCTTGGTTTAAGCTTATTGGATTTCCACAGTGTAAAATTAAACTTCCAAAACAGAACATTATCTTCCTCTTCTACCTTTATCCTTTCCAAAAAATAAATTAAATTAAATTAAAAGGCTAATGAACCTTAAAGGAGAGTTCACCATTAACACGGAGTTCAAGAAGAGAAGTTCTTTATAAGGTTATAAGGCAGGGGGAGAAGAGAATGATGATTAAGCCTTGATTTGCTCACACAGCAACCACAAAGCAAGTCAAAGCCAGCAATTTGCCATCCAAGCCAAGTTTGATTAAACAATAAATATGACTAAAGCCCATCATCCTCAGAGGCCACTAGGTTTCATGCAGCCAGTCTTCAAAGACAGTTAACCTTACAGGGTCCTGAAGAACACAGAAGTGATTCCTCCATCTTTGCCAAGTCTTTTAGTGGGTGCTATTGTCAATCAGTCCTTCTTCTGAAAGCAAGGGAACAAGTTAATCTAACATTCATTCATTCATTCATTCATTCATTCTCCTGCCTCTGCGAGACAGAGCACCTTGGCATAGTGGGATGACCACTTTCCCCTGTAAAGAAGCACAGGTGAGCAGCCAGGCAGCCATGCAAATTAAGAACTGCTCTAATGAGGGAGGAGGGGACAATTTTCATTAAAAAACTCATTCTATTTCATTTTTTTTAGTAAAGGATTTTTTTTTTAATTCAGGGCCTCATGCTTGCAAGGTAGGTACTCCCACTTGGACTAGACTGTCAGTCCTTTTTAGTTTCTTTTTTATATATAAGATCTGATCACTTTTTCCCAGGCTAGCCTAGATAGTTATCCTTCTTCTTATAATTCCCGTGTAAGCAGGATGACAGGCTCATAAACAACACTCTTAGATCTTACTAACTTTTGTCCCAGGCTGAGCTAGCCCTGAGCTTTTTGGTTCAAGGCTAGCCCTCTACCACTTTGAGCCACTTCAGATTACAATGATTCTACCAACCCACAGCAACCAAAAAAATTAGGATTACAGGTATGATTCAGCATCCCCAGCTTCTCATCCCCAGCGGTTTCCCACATGAATTGCATTCCTTCTTCACATGGACATAATGCTGTGTGTGTATGTGTGTGTTTATTGACATGTGTGCATGTTATTTTTTTATTAACTTCCTTGAGAGGTTTTAAATTCATGGCAAAATTGAACAGAATATACAGCAAGTAAAGATGCCCATGTAAATTCTAATACCCAATAAATAGTAGAAATGGACTCAACTCCAAGTCACTGTTCTGATGCTCAGGTAACTTCCACTGAACTAAACATTAGTGTCTAGAAAGTTAATGTCTTAGAAAGACATGCTTCCAAGTATGGCCAATTCCATGAAATGCTTACCAAATAAAGTGTAAAAAAGTGAATAACAAGTGAAGAATATGTGAACCTTGCTTGATGTAGTTACATATAAATCCCCTACCTAAATCCAACAATTAACCCATGTAGCTCTTTACTTTCCTTTGTTTTTTTTTTTCTTGTGGTCAGAAATGGTGCTTAACCACAAAACCTGGGAACTGTCCCTGAGCTTTTTTTCACTCAAAACTGAAGCTCTACCACGTTGAACCTCAGTGCCACTTCTTGATTTCTGGTGATTCATTGGAAATAAGAGTTTCACACACTTTCCCAGTGGGCTGGCTTTGAACCACAACCTCCTGAGTAGGTCTCAGGCCCCCTGAGTGGCTTGGATTAGAGCAGTTTCTTAAGTACTTCACAGTCACTGGAATTTCTTATCAACATGGGAGCTGGCTTACCTAGAATAAATGTTTCTTCATGCCATAGTGGCCACCCAATAAGCCCATAATGCATAACAGCTTTTAATGGCAAGCTGACAAAAAAAGTAAGTGATCAGAACTTCTAGGAAGCTATGGAAAGATAGGAAAATAAGATTTATTAAGTATATACTCTGCCTGTACATTGTCTCAGGTGACTGGTTAATAGTAACAGTTTTAAAGCTTTATTGGAATTAGCAGAGATCTTGAACATTATAATTCTGGCTTCAGTAATATAAAAATATAACTTGAAAAGTGTAAAAATTGCAGTACAAGTTCTCCTGACTCAGAGCTTGGGAACCTGCAGGTTGCAGGGGACCATGTTAAGTGGATTAAAACAGTAATTTCTGCTAAACTGTTAATGACAGACAAGGGAAAGTGGGAATGTGCATTTAGAAGAGGTTCCAGTGGTGAAAGCTCAGTCCCATGCAATTTCTGGCAGGTATACTAGTTGCTCGAGAATGGAATCTCCACAGTTTGAATATGTCTAGTAAGTCATATCTCTTCTTACTTTGAGCCCAGATATCTCTTCTTGAGGGCCTGTTCAGTTTATGTATTTCCATGTGTTTTCACTTGTTCATCTTAAATGTAATTTCCATCTTTGAATATCTAGACTCTTTCAGCTAAGCTCCAAAAGTCCATATCTGCACTATTCTTCAGCATCTTTGGGTACTTTTTTCTTCTCCAGCAGTCTTGGGTGTCCCCTGAAGGAAGGACCAGGTGCTGTTTCTCTTGTGCATTTCCCACAACATGTAGAACAGAGCAAGATTTGTGGTCCAGAGATAACTATTTCTCACATGCTGTTGGAAATAATTAGACAAAGGATGGGATACTCTGACACATTTTTTTATGGAAAGAACTAAAATTTGGACTTGTTGCTTTGGATCTAATATCAATTCTCATGTTTTTAATCCAGAATTTAAACCCATCATTGTCTTGGGTAATATGGGTTTATGGATATAGTATACTCTCTCTTATTTTGCCTTGATTCTTTTTTGTTTTATTTCTGGTGAGGATTCCTAGAAGTTATTGGCATTCTAAGAAGCTTAGGAAAGGTAAAAAAAAAAATAGAAAACAAAAAAAAAAAACTATGGGGGGCCGGGAGCTTGGCCTAGTGGTAGAGTGCTTGCCTCGCATGCACGAAGACCCGGGTTCGATTCCTCGGTACCACATACATAGAAAAAAGCTGGAAGTGGTGCTGAGGCTCAAGTGGTAGAGCTCTAGCCTTGAGAAAGTCCAAGTCCAGTGCTCAGGCCCTGAGCTCAAGCCCAGGACTGGAAAAAAAAAACACTATGGGAAGAAATGGCTCTTTATGATCTTCTCTTGGATCTGGATAAGCAAAGTCTAAGTTTCCTACTTCCCATGGCTTATCCGTCAGGTGGTAACACTCATTTTCTGAATCACAGAGGACTAACAGTTTCTTTAACTGAATACCAACTTCTTACAATGTAATAACCCAATGTATGTATTGACCTTTTGTAGTTTCTCTCTGTGGGACCATAATTTTCTTTTCACTTAGAGTAGAGAATTCTACTTAAAATGAGAAGCCAGCTTCAAGCTTTACTACCTTCTAGAAGTGATGTGATACAAGGCTGAATTTACCACTGAAGTTAGGAGCCCATGTCTCCAAAGAGAAATTGCCCCCCAACTGGTACAATGTAGGGAGGAACCCCAGTGCAAGACTTCCTAGATGCAGCATGCACCTTCTGGAATCACCCTTAGCCCCTTCTCTCAAACACACCTTCCTAGACAAGTCCCTACACAGGACTGGGGCTTCTTACATGATTTGGTTTAATATACAATACATAACTGAAAGGCAAGCTGAAAAGATGGAACTGTGTTTGCTAACCTTATATGGAAGGATAATGGGTCCTAGCTCAACAAATTAATCCCATTAATCATAATAAAAGCTTACGTCTGTTAACTTTTACATATCCTGTTACATACTCCATGTAAAGTAGGCTTTATGTTAGATGCTCTGTTACTGTAATAAGATTTGGTGAAGTCTCCATTTATTGGCTGTTGGAGAGATGGAACCTGTCTTATCCCACAGTGCTTATTGGATTTCACCACATGGGTATAGTGTTAAGGAATCTTACTAAGGTCTCATTTTCAACCTTTTAACTTCTTTACCAAGAACCAGTCTCCTTGTACTGTTTCTCAAAGTTGCAGCCCTTTTCTGATTTCAGTTTGTAAACTCTTTTTCAAAGCTGCTTCTCTGCAGGCTGCCTGTGAAGTTCAAGACGTGGAAATGGGGAGCTGGGAATGCCTCCCAGGCATTTGCTCTCACTTGTCCTGAGATTTGGCCCTTGAGCTGGAGGGAAAAGGAGGTGGGGAGAGAAATAAGCAATATCCCTGCCCCCCAAAGCCTTCGTGTAGTGGTAAGGTCCCTTTGTTTCTGGGTATTGCTTCTCTGTGGGAGGTATCCCAGACCATCTCCATGATGGATTTTAAAGCTTATTCAAGGAATGCCTGAGGCCTTCAGCTCACAGCCCCCAGCTGAAAATCTACTGTAGACACCTTTCATTCTCCTTGCCTTTTCTCTCACATTCCCCTGCAGTAGACAGACCTCTTGGGGGATTCAGGAAGCAAAGCTAAATGCCTTGGGAGAGCTGAACTCCCTCATTCCCTCTAGCTCCTTCCCCCAGCCCAGAAGCACTGTGGAGCTCTCTGTCTCCTGAGGTCTGTCACCAATCAGCAGCTCAAAACATTTGACAATTCAGGCAATTCCAAAACCGGCGATCATTCTCTTGGGGTCTTCCATGGGAAATGAAAAAAGAAGAATGTTTAAATGATGAAAGGGTCTGGAAACAATAAATGCCCATTCCCAGTGAGTTCACCTAAACCTTCATTTTCTTTTCTTTTCTTTTCTTTTTTTTGCCAGTTGTGGGGCTTGAACTCAGGGCCTGAGCACTGCCCTTGGACTTTTCTCAAGGCTAGACTTCTAGCCTTGAGCCACAGCACCACTTCCAGATTTCTTCAGTGTATCTGGTGCCGAGGAATGGAACCCAGGACTTCATGAATGCTAGGCAAACACTCTACCACTAGGCCAAACTCCTAGCCGCTAAACCTTAATTTTCAAGTGCCATTCTCTAGTCAAAAAAAAAAAACCCAAACTGATTCTTGAGGAAATGGCTACCTATAGGGTTGAACAACAAAAACACAAAAATAAAGTTGGAAGATATAGAGACAAAAAGCAAAGTGTTAAAAAAGAACAAACAAACACAGTTTTTGGACCATGAGCATAGCCTAGTGGTAGAGCATTTGCCTCGCACACACAAAGCCCTAGGTTTGATTCCTGGTTCCACATACTCCGGAAAAGGCCAAAAGTGGTGCCGTGACTCAAGTGGCAGCGCACTAGCCTTGAGTATAAAGTGTCCAAGGAAAGACAATGATGTGCAATCACTGAGTTCAAGCCCCAGGACAGACCAAAAAAGAAACAAAAAAAAAAATGCACCACGGGGCCGGGAGTTTTGCCTAGTGGTTAAAGTGCTTGCCTACCATGCATGAAGACCCGGGTTCGATTCCTCGGTACCACATACATAGAAAAAAGCCGGAAGTGGTGCTGAGGCTCAAGTGATAGAGCTCTAGCCTTGAGAAAGTCCAAGGACAGTGCTCAGGCCCTGAGCTCAAGCCCAGGACTGGCAAAAAAAAAAAAAAAATGCACCTTCTATCTGGCAAATATCATGTAACCCTTTTATTAATTACAATAAAAATATATTAAAAAAATAAAAAGGGGGCTCATGTAGACCTAACATAAAAGGCCTCTCAAGAGTCAAAGATGAAATAATCTGTGCAACAAAATAGCATAGTATTAAATTACATCCCGAGGTATGTTGCAACATAAGCCTATACTGATTGAAATAAATAATGACAAAGGGATCCTTAATGTAAATAGATACTTCCTCTTTCTCTCCCAGGCTTAAGCATGGATCGACTTCATGAATCTCTTTTAGAATACAGAATACAGTGAAAGGACACAGTTTGCACACAGTTTACAGTGGAGGAACCTAAGAAATGTCCATATCAACTAGTAAAGACTATTATGCAAGGATGATGGGTAGATATCAAGTATCCTCTTATACGAGAAGTGGCATCACCTCTGTGGTGTTTTTTCCCAAATTATTTTGCTAGTCTAATCCCGGAGGGTGGGGGAGAATACTAGAAATTAACATTCTACCAAACACATGGTTAACATCCTACCAAACTATGAAGGTTATAAAAATTAAGAAAAGACTGGGAAATGCAATACAATATTCTGAACTGTTATTGAAAATGAACAGTAGTATTGGTGGAAAATGTAATGAAATTAAAGTTAAAAGTTTACAGTTGAATTATTTGTAGTGTATCATGGCAATGTGAATCACTAGCAATAGGGGAAACTGGGTAACAAGTACCAAGAGGGTTGTTTTATTGTGGCTATACTTCCTGTATATTTTTTTTTAAAGTATTCTAAAATTTTTTAAAACTTAAGTAGATGAAAGTAGATGGAGTCATCAAAGTTATAGATTCTTAGGTATATTGTTTCCTCTTAAATATATTTATGATATTTTAAAAAGAAAAAGACATATTTATGTATGTGTTCATCACCTATTTTTAGCAATAAGGCTAAAGTGATCTGTTCAGACATGGACCCACTAAATTGTGTTTCATTTTTTCTTATATAATTAGATATCTGTAATGTTCAATTTTGTCTTGTTTTAAAAGAAAGGATAATTTTAAGGAATTGAAGAGCATGCAGATGACAGCTCTTCAGAAAAATAATAATGAAGTTTTTCCATCCATTTGTAGCTAGCACGTTATATTAAATGGGGGATTGAAGGGGAAGGGGACTTTTATTAAAATTGGTAAAACAGAGAAAGTAATAAAGTGACTGTTCATGCTATAGCTTATTCAAAAGGCTGTGTTCCTGGGGATGATGAGGGAAGAAAGCAAGGAGTATTAAAAGATTACAAAACTGCTTGAGACTCTCACCCATCTTGCATAAGGTCTGAAGGTTTGTACTGCACATTGTATGGTCTGTGATTTTTGACAACACTAGGTGTGGGTATTTTAGATCACTGTAGAAAAAAAAAACTATGGCTTTCCACTGCAACCACATAATCCAAATTGCGGATGATCCTACTTACTTGTTTATATTTTTGCTCCTTGATTTAAAAAAAGTAGATGGAGTTTAATCACTTCTTATTCATATATAGGAAATACATCTGATGTAAGCATAAATTCTAACTCATGTCAATTAACATGTATTTTTATGAAAAAATACTTTCATGAAAGAACGACATCACCCCATTTGTAAGGAAATGGAAAGACTTAGAAAAAATCATATTAAGTGAAGTAAGCCAGACTCAAAGGAACATAGGCCCAACAGTCTCCCTCATTTGTCATAATCAGTAGAAACCTTGGGCTCTCCTAGGAGAGATTTACAATAGAACAAAATCTAGAGACATTAGGCCAAATAGTCTGACACTAAATGTAAGGACCTCCAGGAGAAGGAAACAAAAGCCGTATAATGAGTAATTGTTGTCCTTAATGTACTATGTTATCTCTTGTCTCTTTAGCTGTCCCTTGGTTATCTCATATTGTTACAGTATTTCACCTGGTTATCTGATATATTTTATATGTGCTTAATTGGTTATTTGAAATTGGAGAGGGAAGGGGGGAAATCAAGATAAGCGGGGAGAAGGTGGGGGGGAAATGGAGACCATGTCATAAGAAAGGGTATCAATGTTTGTGAAGTTATGCACCTTCTATTTGGTGAATATAATGTAACCCTTCTATTAATAACAATAAAAAAGAATCAATAAAATAATATGGTACCAAAAATACTTTCATGAACTTTACTTAGGCCTTTCTTATGCTTAGAATCTTATCATTGTCATCTTTTTACCTAACAATATGGTTTACTTCTACCTAATCAGCTTCTAGACCCAATGCCCTTTGGTTTTTATTTTCATTCCTATTTCTCTCTGCACATCTTACTCATTTTGGCACACAGGATATGTCTACAAGTATGATAGTGTCTGCTTATATGTATCACTTGATTTTATTCAGTCTCAAGATATCTCATGATTATTCCAAATTTGCTATTTTTTGGTTTTCTGCCATAAAGCCAAGGATCATTTTTCACATGGTTTGTTTATAGAGTTCAATAAATCTTTATACTTAGACTATATCACAGATTACAGGGAGAATTTTCTGCCTCAAAATCACCAAGGATATTGTTTTAAAAAAATGTATTACTGAGTTCCGATGATTGATGTTCGTGACAGGGGCACAACGATATGTGTTTACTTCATTGAATGTGGTGTAGGTGATAACTTTTAAATTATGCATATTTCATCATAATAAAAATAAACTGGAAAAATTTAAAGTAGATTAATAGTCATGATCGATAAACAAGAACCTGAGGGAATGATATCTGGCAATTTACCTTTCCATAGCTTTCTCACAGAATTACTTGTGTAACATAGTTTGATAAGCCATCACATTGCACAGCCATTAAACATCAATGGTTCCTTATATCATTGATTAAAGCAAAAAGTCCTAGTTCTACTGTCTAGGCATGTCAACTCCTTATCATCTTTCTCTGTGTGTGTGTGTGTGTGTGTGTGTGTGTGTGTGTGCCCATGCATATGTGTGTGTGTGTGTGTGTGCACGCGCGCACATGCACTGTTGACATTCACACTGAGGCTTGAACTCAGGACCTCACACACTTGCTTGGCTTTTTCTCTCAAGGCTGGTGTCCTACCATTTAAGCCACACCATCACTTCAGCTTTTCTCTGGACATTTGGAGGTAAGAGCTTTTCATATGTGTCTGCCTGATCCAACTTGGAACTGTGATCCCTAGATCTCAGCCTTCTGAATTGCTAGGATTGTAGTCATGAGCCACCAGTGCCCAGCTATATGACCTTAATTTTATAAGTCTTTAATAGAGCTTCCTGTGTGTATGTTATACTTTATGAAAAGTTTGTGGGGAATCACAGAAAAAGTTATAACCCTCTAAGATAAAATCGCAACGTAAATTATCACAAAGTGACCACAGACACCTCACATACCCCTTCATGATTTTGGCCAAGTTCATCAACCTTGACTCATTCAATGGAACTGTTCTCAGTAAGAGCAAAGCCATTCTATAGCTCTCTCATCACTCCAATTGCTGTCATGAGTGCCACATGAGCAGTGGTTTATTGAACAGAATGATAATAAGCAAAGGTTTGCTGAATTGAATGATTCAAGGTTTTCTGAATATGCCTGATGGAGATTGACTACCGTATCAAACATAGCATCTAATTTAGGTGATTGAAACCCCTGAAATGATGCTGAGACCATATTATTCTCTATCAAGCTTATAGTCAGTCAGGCAGGATTCCATATGCTTAACCTTCCTCTAGGCTTAACTACTTCTAACTGCAGGGGAGAACCATTTATCTGTCCGTGTGTGTGTGTGTGTGTGTGTGTGTGTGTGTGTGTGTGTGTGTGTGTGCCAGAATTAGTCTCAGGCTCTATACCAGAAAGTGCTTGGTACCCATGGCTCCAAATGAGAAACTTTCAAAGCAAATCAGAGACAATATTCTGAAACTCTGAGATAGTCTGCAACCAAAAACAACGCTGAGGTCCAGGAGTTTGGCCTAGTAGTAGAGTACTTGCCTAGCATGCACGAAGATCAGGGTTCAATTCCTCGGTACCACCTAGGGAAAAAAAAAAGCTGAAAGTGGTGCTGAGGCTCAAGTGGTAGGGCTCTAGCCTTGAGAAAGTCCAAGGACTTGAGCCTGAGCTCAAGCCCAGGACTGGCAAAAAAAAAAAAAAGCTGAGGGCAAGATGAAATCTGCTGTTTGGGAAAACAAAATGATGAGACTATGCAAAGCTTATAACTGGATAGAATTCTTTGACATGCATAGTAAAGTGTTGGAATTGAAAACAAACTATTAAGTTGTGACATGAGAGGCTCGGTGAATAGCATTATCAGCAAAAGAGATAGGCAGAGGGTGAAAGATGGGTAGGAAATAATAAGGTCTTTTAGAACAAACAAGGAAACTAGTGGTCGCTGGAGTTTGCAGCCAGGGGAAAAAGGAAAGTTGTTCTTCAACAGATGAAGACTTTCGAATGTGCAAGATGAACAGTGCTAGATTCATTGTACAATAATGAGAAACTGCCCAGTGCTGCCATGTCGCTAAATGCTCAGCCTTCCCCACCAGCTCTCCCACATCACCTTCTCCATCTGACCTTGACATTATGCTAAGGGATATAGACTCCAGAAGAAATGCTCACATACTTTCAGAGTTTCACACCTATATTCCCTGTCATATTTCACAGGGACTTCCTACCATACCAGAGGAAACACTTCCTACAAAGACCTTGCCTGGTGTTTCTAGGGCAAAGCTTTGCCTTAAACCTTGTGAATATAGTGAATCACAGATTCTAAACAGGCATGCAGCTCCAATTGCATCCTTTAAAATGTCTTCATATTCTTATTTATGTAAAAGTGTTACATGAGAGAAGAGAACATTACATAAAACACCAAAAACCTAGGTATACACACATATACAACCAGTAGCCACTCCTATATATGAAATCCTTTGGCCTCAGTGTATGAAAGTCTAGAATCCTAAATAATTTATCATGCCCCAGTGCACACTATATATATATATATACATATGCGTGTTTATATATATGTATTTATACATACATATATAATGTGTATAATACATAATATATACATATATAATATTTATATATGCATATATTTTTAATCATTTGGTTTACTTGTGGGTTTGTGGCACATTCTAGTTACCACAAATGAGGGAAGCCATGCAACTATGTTTCTCTTGCTCTGGATTACTTGGATTAATATGTTTTTCCAAGTTTGTTTGTATTTGGGAGGGTAAGCGAGGACACAGTAAAGTTGGAATAAGGGTGAACAAATACAACCATGGTACTCACTAGACCCTATGTAGGGGAACTCTACATCTTGTGGGTGGGGACAGGAGGGAAAAACCACGAGAGAGTGATGGAAGAGGAGACATTGTCCAGAGAGAACTGTATGCATTGCTCATTATCTAAGTCATGCATCTGTAACCTCTCTGTATATTAACTCGACAGTAACAATTTAAAATAAAAAAGGATCATTGCCTCCTTACACTGGCTGTGTGAGGTGCCATAGTTATTCTCTTAGCAGTATGCACACTCCGTTGCCTTGTTGTCTTTCTTCTGGACTCTTCTGATAAAATCTGAACCTGACTATGTCCAGACAGCCACCCCATTTAGGCTTATTCTTATTCTACATATGCTCTTTATGGGCACAGGAATCCAAAAGAGGACGACTTGGGTAGAAGCATTTAAGGCAATGTAGCCCTACCAGCCCCAAACTATAATTCTGATGATGCCCCCATTGGAATCTGGCCAGTCATGAGGGGGTCATTCCGTTATGGGTGGTATGCATTCATAAAGAGATTAGGAGAAAGTATGACTAAAAATGTCATTGGAAATAAGGAACAGGAAACCATGGTATCATACATTATGGCCCACTCAGAAAATAATAATCAAAATGTGGCCCTTGAATTATGATCTTTAGTCCAGCAACACAGACATCACTTGTAATTTGTTAGTAGTTCAGATTCTCAGTCCCAAATATAGATCAACTAAATTAGCAAGTCTGGATATAAGGCCTAAATAGTTGTGTCTTAATAAGTCATCCAGGGTTTCTAACACAGCATAAAGTTGGAGAGCTATTGATCAAGTATAACAAAAAGTGCATGGAAGTCAAAGTAGCTAAGCTTAGACAGTATTAGTTTATGTGATTATCTAGTTCTTTTTATCCTTTACTTCTATATCAGTGGCTCTCAACCAGGACAGAGTTGTTAACAAAATGCAAAACATTTGATGATGTCTGAAAACATTTTTTTTGCTATCTAGAATAATGTGGCAGTGCCTCAAAAGGCTAAACATAGAACTCCCCTATAACCCAGCAATTCCACTACTTGGCATTTACCCAACCATCCAGAAACAAGGGCATACTAAATCCACTAGCACAACAATGTTCATTGCAGCACTATTCACCATAGCAAAGATATGGAACCAACCTAGATGTCCCTCAGTTGATGAGTGGTATTTGTACACAATGGAATTCTATGGTGCTGTCAGAAAGAATGACATCGCCCCATTTGTTAGGAAATGGAAAGACTTAGAAAAAATCATATTAAGTGAAGTAAGCCAGACTCAAAGGAACTTAGGCTCAATGGTTTCCCTCATTCGTCATAATCAGTAGAAACCTTGGGCTCTACTAGCAGAGATCGGCAGTAGAGCAAAATCTTGATACATAAGGCCATATAGTATGAAGCTAATTGAAAGGACCTCCAGGATATTGAAACAAAAGCCATATAACGAATGATTGTTGTCTTTAATGTACTATGTTGTCTCTCATCTCCTTTGCTGTCCCTTGGTTATCTCATATTGTTATAGTATCTCACTTTGTTATCTGATATATTGAATTTATTTGTATTTGGATATTTGAAATTTGATAGGGAAGGGGGGAAAACCAAGACGGGTGGGGGTTTCAGGGGGGAGGGTAATGGGTAACAAGACATGTGAAAGGGTATCAACGTATGTGAATTAATGCACCTTCTACCTGGCAAATATCATGTAACCCTTTTACTAATTACAATAAAAAAATAAAAGAAAAAAAAGAGATTGGGAGAAAGAAAAAACTCTTAAGGAGAAATGTAAAATGTTCCTCTCCCTCTGTCAGCCAGAGTTTCTTAAAGAAATGCAACCAATAGAAAATAATAGCAAGAAGGAAGATAAATAGACACACAGATAGAGAGTAGAGAGATAGATTATAGAACAAGCTAGAAGGCTCTAAATTGAAACAAGTATTGGCCTTAGAATCTTGACCCTGAAATTTAGCCACCAAATCAGTAGGCTGGAACAAGATTTCTATGTTTTAATCTTAAGTAGAAAGGAGAGAGTAAAGAATCTCCGAATTTGCTCTTAATTCTTTCAAGTGATTGAATAAGACCTAACCACTTTGACAAGGGTAATTTTGCTTATTTTAAAACAACTGACTGTTGATGTTCATCATCTGTACAATATCCCTCTACCACAGTATTTGGCCTAGGATTTGACTGAACAACAAGGCCATATGGTCTTCCCAGGCTGACACAAAATTTAACTATCGTGCTATTCTGCAATAAAATGGGTCTAGCGAATAACACAGCCATGAGGATTTGGTAATCTCCGGGCACAGTTTCCAATCCCAAATGCACACTCAATTCTGCTCAGAAGTGTATTCAACTTCCTAGCCATGTTTCTGCCACTCTTCTAGCAGCAGCTCCAAATTGCCAATGCTCTGTGCTCTCCTCTTCCTATGGCTGCCATTTGTTCCTTGCTCAGTAGGTCACCCTGCTTCCTGTGAATCCCCCCATTTTTATTCCCTCCTACCACTCACCCATAAACCTAGTCACCTCTGAATCCATCCTCATTCTCTTTCACTTTCCCCCTCCCCCTCTGTTTCTCTCTTTCCCTCTCCCTCCAAAATTCACTTACCCAGTCAGTGTTGTCACTCACACTCAGCTAACTTTGCCATATTGTATATTCAAGTGCCAGGGCTCTCCTTTAGGTCTTTGAAATATCTTCCCTATATCTAGATATAGCTGTTCTAGAGTCAGTCATTACATCTTTATTTGTCTGTTTGTGACAATCTAAGGATGTGAACTTGGAAGCAAAATGGCTGAGTTAGAAAACCTGGGCCTGAAGGGATGCAAATTCGTACATTCCCCTAAGCTTTAATTTCCTTCATGTAAAATAAGGATATAATTGTAACTCCTTTATAGAGTTATGAAGATTGAGGAAGTAATACATGCCAAGTACTGGAAGCCATGGCTAGGTCTCACTGAATGCACAGTGAATGCTAGTTGTTATTTTTTATCCCTTGACCAGTTGTGATTTGAATTCTGACATTCTGTCTACTGGAAATTTCTTTGAAGGAAGAAAATTATTTCTAAGTTCCTAAATACATCAATTCAACTTTAAAAATTAAAGCAGGGAACCTTCAGTCCCTAAACACAATAGGATAAAAACTGATGGAAAAAAATGTTGACACAAGCACTTTGAAAAGGCAAGCTTCTAGGTAATTATCCTTTGTTAAAAAAAAGGATAAAGGAAAATTCTTTACCCATTATTTTATGTTCTAAATATTTCATAGAAATTTTTAATAAGGAAGAAGATTGAGGAATAATTATAGCTCAGTTACCATTGACATTTCTACCCCTTCAGGCTGATGCTGTTGTTTAAATTAGATTTGTGCTTACTGTCTTGTCAGTTGGGAAGCTCAGAACAGCAGAGGACTATAACCCACAGCACTGAGATTTTGCAGACAGCTTTTCTATACTCTATCAGAGAGTGTACTTGTCAGTTGGCATTAAGTATGTGCCCCAATCTTGTGACAGCTAACCTGCTGACTATGATCTCGGTTAGCTAGCTTTCATTGACCTAGCCATATAGTCACTGTAGATATACGGTATGTTAGAAAAGTTTTAGGTTACCTTTTTCAAATAGGTAAATCAAAAGTTCTAATGGGCTACCTGCTACCATCCAACACAAAGTTGCAAACGAGGTGCTGGAAGTTCACTCCTGTAATCCTAGCTACTTGGACAGCTGAGTTTTGAAGATTGAAGTTCATTTCCAGCCTGGGTAAGAAAGTCTGTGGAACCCTTCTCTCTAATTACCACCAGAAACCCAGAAGTGGAGTTGTTGCTCAAAGTGGTAGAGCACTAGCCTTGACCAGTTTTTAGGAACAGTATTCAGATTCTGAGTTCAAGTCCCACAACCCAAAGAAAAATTCCGTTTTCAATTTTCCAGTAACCAGACATAGTGAATTAATTCAGCAGTGATATACACTAATTAAAAATGAATTATACAAATTGTGTCAGGGAAGTAGAAAGAAAACACTGGGAGAAAATAAGGGAAGTGGTAACAATGTTCAAAAAGAAATGTACTCATTCCTTGACTGACATTACTGCAATTCCTTAATACATCAACTTTATAATAAAAATTAAAAGTTTTTAAGTTAGTTTATCAAGAAAGACAGTATTTTTTTTCATGTATTTTTTGTTGTAATTAATAGAAGGGTTACATTATATTCACCAGATAAAAGGTGCATTACTTCACTTACATTGATACCCTTTCTCATGTCATGGTACCCATTTCCCTCCCCACCCCCACCACTCCTGTTGTTTTCCCTCCTTTACTATCCTATTTCAAATAACCAGATAAACTTATATAAAATACATCATATAAAAAGGTGAAATACTGTAACAATATGAGATAACCAAGGGACAGCAAAAGAGATGAGAGATACCATAGTACATTAAGGACAACAATCACTCATTATATGGCTTTTATTTCTATATCCTGGAGGGCCTTTCATTTAGCATCATACTGTCTGGCCTTATGTATCTAGGTTTTGTTCTATTGGAAATCTCTGCTAGGAGAGCCCAAGAAAGATAGTATTCTTAAATGTCTGTGCACCAAATGTAAAATTTTTCAGAGGTCTAAGAATTTTGAAAATTGAAAGCAAAATTTACATAAATCTATTTTACACAGGCAGTTATTTAATTGGCATACTAAAGTCTTGACTCATGTATAAATTTATTAATAAAGTCTACCAGCTTCTATTAGATTCTCCTAACCAACTCTCCACATTTGTGTGTTTTAGAAATAAAAATGTATTGAAAGTATTACAAGAATTAGAGAATTGCCTCTCTAATTTATTGTATTATTCTGTGAGCAGAGGTAGTACTCTTCTCTGTAAAAAGTGTTTTCCTTCCATGAAACAGTCCTCAGTATAATAGAGGCTATGTATGGCAAACCTACAGCAAACATTATACTTAATGTCAAAAAGCCACTTCCTCTAAAATCAGAAATGAGACAGGATGTCCACTCTTTCCACTCCTCTTCAATATAGTATTAGAAGTCCTATCCAGAGCAATAAGGTAAGAAGCAAACATAAAGGGGATCCAAATAGGGAAAGATGCAGTAACGTTCCCTCTTTGCAGATGACATGATTCTGTATTCAGAGAACCCTATAGAGACTCCACTCCCAAGCTACTTGAGCTGATTTGAAACTTTGGCAAAGTACCAGAGTATAAAATTGACCCTCAAAAATCAACTGCTTTATCTGACTTTGTTATCTGGTATATTGTACATATGTTTGTTTATTTTGAAATATGAAAGGGAAGGGGGAAAAACAAGATGATTGGGAGGGAGTGGGGGGAGAGAAATGATGACAAAACCATTAGAGGAGGTATCAATGTGTGAGAAGTAATGCACCTACTCCTGGTGAATATAACTGTAAGCCCGCTATACATTACCTCAACAATAATTTTTTTAAGAAAAATCAACTACTGGGCTGGGAGTTTGGCCTAGTGGTTAAAATGCTTGCCTAGCATGCATGAAGACCCAGGTTCGATTCCTTGGTACCACATACATAGAAAAAAGCCAGAAGTGGTGCTGAGGCTCAAGTGGTAGAGCTCTAGCCTTGAGAAAGACCAAGGACAGTGCTCAGGCCCTGAGCTCAAGCCCAGGACTGGCAAAAAAAAAAAAGAAAAAGAAAAATCAACTACTTTCCTGTATGCCCTCAATGAGAAGAGCAAGAAAGAAATCAGGAAAGCAATTCCTTTCACAATAGCCTCGAACAACTTAAATACTTAGGAATTAACTAACGTTGTAAAGGACCTTTATGACGAAAACTTTAAGAATCTAAAAAAGGAATCTGAAGCAGAACTAAGGATGTGGAAAAACCTCCCATGCTCCTGGATTTGTAGAATTAACATGGGAAAATGACAATCCTGCCAAGGGCCATCTACAAATTAAATCCAATACCCATCAATATCCCAATGTCATTCTTTAATGAAATAAAGGAAGTAACAAAAAATTCATATGGATTAGTACAAGACCCCATATAGCAAAAACAATCCTTGGCAGAAAGAACAGCATTGGAGAAATGTTAATATCAAACTTCAGCCGCTATTACAGAGATATTGTAATCAAAACAGCTTGGTAGTGGCACTAAAATAAGCCTGAGGACCAATGGAATAGAATTGGATACACAGAAATCAACCTACTGACCTATGGCTACCTAATCTTCGATAAGGGAGACAAAAAGATCACATGAAAGAAAGCCTCTTCAACAAATGATGCTGGAATAATTGGTTAAGCACTTGCAGAAAACTATAGTTGGATCCTTCTATGTCACCCTGCACCAGGATTAACTCCAAATGGATCAAAGACCTCAAGGTAAAAGCAGATACACTGAAAACTTTACAAGAAGGAATAGGTATCCTTGGCACAGGTTGAAACTTCTTGGCATTTACCCAAATGTCCAGAAACAAGGGCACACTAAAGCCACTAGCACAATGATGTTTTTTGCAGCATTATTTACCATAGTGAAGATGTGAAACCAACCCAGTAGATGATTGGATGAACCTCAGTAGATGATTGGATGAACAAGGTGTGGTATTTATACACAGTGGAATTCTATGCTGCCATCAGAAAGAATGACATCGCCCCATTTGTAAGAAAATAGAAAGACTTAAAAAAAATATTAAGCGAAGTAAGCCACACCCAAGGCAATATAGGTCAATGGTTTCCCTTATTTGTATGTTTATTTGTTTATTTGAAAAAGGAAAGGGAAGGGGAGAAACAAGATGATTGGGAGGAGTAGAAGGAGGGAAATGGGGAAAAAACATGAAAAGGGGTACCAATGTATGAGAAGTAATGCACCCACTACCTGAGGAATGTAATTGTAACCCCTGTATATATTACCCTGACAATTAAAAAAGGGGGGTTCCTGTTTTTTATCTTTATTATCTTTCAGTAGTTGTATAAAGGACTTGCCATTTAACAATTCAGTTAATGAATACTATAAATAGCAATCAAAGTCAACCCTTTCAACATTCTCATCTATCCCTCTCAACCCACCAGCTTACTCTTAGTTTTATACAATATACGTTGAATTCTTATCTGCATTTATTCATCTTGCCCTTTTCATCCTTTTACTCTTTTCCCTTTGGCCCCACCCCATCCTTTTTGAGTACCCACTTCCTGGAGTTTTATTTTTGCTGAACTATGACTTTGTCTTTCTAAGGAATTACACTATTCGAGCTTTCCTTTGAACCTACATTTAAGTTAATACATTTGTATACACTTGCATACCACCCAATATATTTACTTATAAGATTATAAGTGAAATCTAACTTCCACATATAAGGAAAATGTGCATCCTTTGTCTCTCTGGGCCTGACATACTTTATCTAACAAAATTTTTACTTGTCTCATACAGAAATAGCCTATTTTGAATGAAAATATATCAACTTTGCAATATTATTTTCCATAAATTTATTAATATATAAAAGTTATTAATATTTAAATCAAAATCTACCTATAAAGAATCAGCCTTCTTTTCCTCCTTTCCAGATCTAACATATAATTCCCACTGTTACATAAGAACATATTTTCTCTTATTTTTAATTTTAAGTCAGTATCTTTCAAGTCCATTTATTTTATACAATTTGCAAAGAACATCAATGTCATTGAACTAATTATCAGAGGCAAATGGAAAATGAGTTAACATAAAATTAACCTTCTCAGCCCCATTAAATTAGTTATTACTTAAATTTACCAATTCTTTTCCTTTCTGTGTAATTACTTTTAATATATGTGACTGAAGACAATTCAAAATAAGTGAAGAATGGAGTTATGAAATTGATTCCCATGTTCTACTTTTCAGTATCATTAAATACTTTCTAGTCTCTCAAAAAATAGAAGAGTAATATGAAGATAACATTCAGTCATGGCAATGTGGTTCTTCAGACTCATCTTTCTGACCTCTTTTGTCTGTTTTCTCATTTCTGCTACTCCTCCCATCTTTCTCCCTCACCTCAAAATTCCAAGGCCTTCCACAAACATTTTCATGTCATGATTCTCTTTTCAGCCAGAGGAAAGCAAAGTAGTATTCTTTTTGTTGTTTTGTTTTGTTTTGTTTTATTTCGTTATTGTCATGTATGGAGGGGTTACAGTTACATTCACTAGATGGTAGATGCATTTCTTCTCACACATTGATATCCCTTCTCATGTTTTTGTCCCCATTTAGCAAAGTAGGTTAGGATACGTGCACAGGTTAGGATAAGTCTGCCTAAACAGAAATCATCAGTAGAGATGATTTTCAGCCTAATAGTCACCATACCTTAATCGTGCATGCTGGGCAAGTACTCTATCACTAGGCCAAACTCGTGGCCCCTGAAATGTTTTCTTTTAGACAAAAGAACAGTATGAGTTAAGAAAAAAATCCAAAGTTTAAGTCTCCACCTACGTCAGCTATTTATCATGCAAGTTTCTTGGTGCATTGTCAGTAGAAATGGTAAGATACGGTTCAGTTCACCAATGTTTGATTGAAGCTCATGCACATTTAATGTTTAATCAAGAGAAAAAGACCATAAAATGGAAACATTATATTTCACTGCAAAGAAATTATTATAAAATTCTATTACTTATGTTTAAAGTAATAGTAATATAACTCAACAACCACTAAGGCATTTTGGGTGCCTTTTCTTTTAAGAATGGAAATATGAATCCATTTCTGATTATTTTGATAGAGGGAAAAGTAGAGAGACCATAGATCTTCTGGAGTCTTACACAGAGCAGAGTCTGGAGCCTGGAGTAATTAATAAATTCCATATGTATCATAATCTTACCTAGAGCTGTCTATTGCCAAAATAGACACTATATCCAAAGTTCAAGGCTGGCACTTAATACTCAAATACAGTCTCTAACATCACACCCTTCATTTAAAATTTGATTGATTCAAACTAGATTGCTAAACAATCTAGTAGCAAATATAAATTACAGAGAATAAAACTCAGATTTATAATAGTTGAGTTCCTTAAATTAGACTTTAATACCATATACAACCCAGATGTCTAAGAAGGCTTCTTATTTATGAAGAAAAATGTAGATCAGCTTGGAGAGCAAAGTTGAAGGCAAGACAGTTTGCAAGTAAAATTTGTTTACAGGGGAGGCTGAATCTCCCTAACTTATTACCCTCTAAACATGACAATATTTACAGCACCACTCGCATTCTGCAGCTAATAAAAATGACCTAAAAAGATGTTCCACAAAACCTTAAATTAGTGTAAAGTTACTGGAGAAAAGTAAAGTGCAAATGGGGCAAGATATGCAGCCAAAAACACCAGCCCTGATAACACCTGGAGCCCAAATATTATTTTCTTTCTATAGGTTGTTTGAGAGCTACCTGTGCTTGCAGACAGCAGTACCATATATACTCTGTGGGTAACTGTGAATGGCTGCCAAAGTAAACCATAAATTCAAGGAGACTTTGGCTGGTTGGAAGCAAAGACTATAAATCTGAACTTCTTGACAACTAAGGTTGAATTCTCACCCATGTATTTCATAGATGATTTTATAAAGGACAGGACTTTCTGAGTACCTTTATTAACTAAGTGCTTTGAATTATGACAGCATCAAAATATCTCCTTGGTGTAGCAAATGTATTAAACAAAAATACAAAAATCAAAGAGAAACTGAAAAATCTAAGCAGTCAGTTCAGAAAGTCGTGTGTGTGTGTATGTGTGTGTGTGTGTGTGTGTGTGTTTCATTTGGGATATGAATGTGCCATGAAACAGGTGTCCCTACAACCTTAACATACACAGGGTTACAGAATCTCATGCACAAGAGTAATTAATATATGTGCTTGCTTGCTTTTAGTGGCTCACATCAAAGTGTAATGCAAAATTAAAACAGCTTCCATTTATGAAGCACTTACTATTGTCCAAATGCAGTAGGAAGAGCATTTTACAATTAGTTGATCCTTACCATCTTGCTAGGAGAAAATACCACTATCTTCTTTTTACAAAATCACAGACTTGTTACAGAAGAAAAGGTATTAGTGCCCACCACCCGTTTTTGATTCTAGATGTCTGGTATGAAGTCTGAAAAAAAATCTGTGTTTTGGTAAAGTTCCTGGGTTGTATTAATTTTGCTGATCTAAGGACAACACAAACCAAGCAGGTACACAAAAGCAAATGTAGGCATTGTCAAGCTGTATCCACTAAATTGGAAAGACAGGTGACATTCCAGTCACTCCCTATAAGCATTTCTGCCTCCTACATCTTGTTTTAAAGACCATTCACCACTAAGATTAATGAAGACTCTTTGGATAATACCTTGGTTTTGTGGATTGAGGCAATAGATTTAAATAAGAACCTGGAGCAGGCTTTTGGGGAAAAAAATGACAGGGCTATAGGAATGATGGAGCATGTCAAAATGACAACAGGCCAAAGTTGGGACAACTGAAGCATCAGAATAGACGATAAACATAACTGACTACAGCCTATCAAGTAAAGTATGACATTGTGTATTTCTACCCCATTGTTGAATTCAAAGCGATACTTCATTAACAAATACTTCGTGTTTTGTTAATGAACTTTGCAATGGAGAAACCTGAAAAATACCATCTTAAGTAAATAATACAGATTACCATCACCACACATGTGACATTGGGTTTCTGCTAAAATGCTACAGAATACAATATTATATCTGAAGTGCTTCCTACAAACATGTACCCTCCACTCATGAGAAAATAGCAGATCAATCCAAATTCTTCACCGTATCTAACCTATCCCTTTCAGAAACCAAGTTAAAACCATCAATCAAGATACATTGTATTTATAAACCACTTTGTTAAATGGCAATGCCTTCGTACAACTACATAAAGATATTCTTTTTTAAAAAAATCAGGAGCTCTTCTAAATTGAGGAAAATGAAAGCTGATGGACCCCAGACCCATATTAATGAGGAATGAGGTACCAGAGAGTCAGGGGTTATAACTGCAAGACCCAGTAGGACTTGAAGGCTGTCTGAGGTGATTCAGGGAATGAAAACATTCTACAGTATTTATCCATCTAGCTGAACTAAAATAAGGAAGGTCAGGATGACCTGAGGAAAATATGCTTCTGTTACATCAAATTACAAGGCTAACCACAAAATTTTGCTTCTCTGCTCACTTCTTGAAAGCAGAATCTGCCTGGCAACCTGTGTATAGTTTTTGCCCTTCTAAATCCAACCTCACCGACACAAGGGGCCATTCTGTACTATCCCAATATGGGGGGGTGGGGGTGGGGAAAAGTTGCCCTGCTGCTAATAAACAGCTCCTAGTCCGATTGACTAAGTGTTGGTGTCTGCTTTGGAATTTTGGGATACTTCAAAGCAACTTCATTATGACATAATGATGTATAAATGTGGATGTGATATTGAGTATCAGTATTAGAAAACTGAAGAGCCCTGTGGATTATAATTCATGAGTATCCTTCCATTTAACTTCTGATTTGGTTAAGTGGATTGTGTTAACATAGAAAAGCCTTTGTAGGTAATATCCATACACATACACACACACACACACACACACACACACACACACACACACACACACACTAAAGCCTTTGGAAGCAATAGGCAGCCTATCTGAAAATTACCCTCAAATGGTTCAAGAAGAAAAAGACAGTAATAATATAAACAAGAATTTATGGACAGAGCTAGAATGACAAAGTGAATATAAAAAAATGAGCAAGGAATATACATTGCTCAGAGTTCTTTGCAAAGCTTTCTGTAAGTATGCAATGATTTCAGAACCTAAAACAAAAAAAATGGAATTTAAATAGTTCACACAGTTTTAATCAATGGAAGTGCTACTTTCCAGTTCATTGTAAGATTGTGTTAAAGACATAACAGCAGATTGTGTTTAAAAAAAAACCTTTCACATACAGAACTGTGTTTTGACAGGCAGTGTGAATTTAAGAAAAATCTTGATGCAAAGTTAATTTCTTTTCACCACAGACTACTCTCTGCCTACCTGCATTTGTTTTCAGGCAGAACAGTCTCGGTGTTATCATCATTAACATTTCCATGTCCACCTTTTCCAACTGTGAGTCATAACTTAGAAGAAATTTTTCTCTCACACTTTCTCTCATATTAACAGCTTCGTTTTGGAGTAGAACATGTAACATGTTGACTGCAGATGGAGAAGTCATTTCCACTGTAGGTAGAGAAAACTCCTAACCTAACCTTCTCTCAGTTTTGGCAATGTTATCCTTTACACTTTTCTTTCCCTTTGAGAAGAAATAAATATGTTTCTGGAAAAAAAAACTTTAAAATGCACAGGCTGCCAACTACTGTATATCTTGATGATTTGTGAACATTTTCTCCTAATCATGTAGACAAATTTACTTCTGCTTGCCAAAACACAAGTTTGTTATGACTTGGAGTGTAGTAACTTTCCTAAAAAAAAATTACAGCCTTTCCCAACCATACATCTTCATGCACCAAGCAAAACCACAAGTCACTGTCTGGGGAATGGATGCATAAATAGAAATATTAATATACTGGATCACAGTTGCGACTGACTTAAATGCTTCTTTCATCTTTCTTTTAGAGCCTACCCTCTTTTTTGTGCTTTGTGCCTGTATATCACAGTTCTATAAATTTTACATCAGAACATATGCTCAGGAATAAAATATATAGCTTTATAATTGTAATTTATTAGAGTAGCATGCCAATCTAGGACCAGCCTTGTGTGGCAGTATTGGTAATTTTTAAGCTAATAAAATGTAATAACAATGTGGACTATCTAAGAAATGCTTAATAGTATCTATCACCCAGTGTTCTACTGTGTCCCTGTTTTAGCAAATTTTTATGGCCACTTATCCATGAAGAAACTTAAGGTTATATCCATTGTCTTCCTCCCTCCCTGCTTTTGTTCTACTGTGGTTTATCCTTACAACCCATGCTGAAATTTTAATGGACAATCTAAGAGCATTAAGAGATGATAGGGCCTTCAAAAGTACAGTCACAGGGCTTCTTCATGAGCTGATGAATCTCTTTCTCAAGAGACTAAGACAGATAGATGCCTGTGAGACGGTTTCATTTACGTGTGTGTGGGTGGGTGGGTCATGGGGCTTGAATTCAACCTGAGCATTGAGTCAAGCCCCACTTCCTGTTTTCTAGAGGTGAATTGGAGATAAGAGACTCAGGTCCTGCTGTGCCCTGGCCGGCTTTGAACCTTGATCCTCAGATCTTAGCCTCCTGAGTAGCTGGGATTACAGGCATGAGCCACAGCTCCCAGCTGGGTTTCATTTTATAGAAATGACTTCCATCTCTCCTGAGTGGATTATCGAGATAAGAACTGGTCATGTTCTTATCTTTGAAGTCAAAAATGACACTACCATTATGATGATCTTTTACACACCTGAACTCACCTGTCTCCCTTCCATTTTCCTGTCAAGAGTTGTTATAAGTTAAAGCTCTTACTGGCAATCAAGAAAAATGCTGGCACCATCCTTTGGATCTGTGATCTAAAAAAGACTCTTTTCTTCATAAATCCCCTTGTCCTGAGTATTTTGTAACAACAGAAAACAAAGACATTCCCTGTGCCTATGTCACAAACAACTTAGTCAAAAAGATAAAAGATTGGCCAGAAGTATGGCCTCGTGGTTAAAGTGCTTGCCTACAATGCATGAAGACCCAGGTTCGATTCCCCGGTACCACATACATAGAAAAAAGCTAGAAGTGGTGCTGAGGCTCAAGTGGTAGAGCTCTAGCCTTGAGAAAGTCCAAGGACAGTGCTCAGGCCCTGAGCGCAAGCCCAGAACTGGAAAGAAAAAAAAAAGATAAAAGATTGCACCAACTTGGAAACTTTAGTACTAGCCAAGAAGAATTTGGTGCACACAGGGTACAGGTCAAATGGAGAACAGGCAAGAGCTGAAAAGAGCATAAAATTGATAGAAAGAATTAGCCAAAGGCAACTAAGAAAACAGGAAGCCTGAGCAAAAAGGTTTTTGAGGGAGTAAAAACTCAGAGTAAAAACTCATGTCCAGTGTTTGACTCAACAACACATGGAGTGCTGTAGTGTGCTGGTAGCTCACACCTTTAATCCTAACTACTCAGGAGGCTGAGATCTGAAGATCGTGATTAGAAACTAGCCCTTGCAGAAAAATAAATGAAAATCTTACCTCCAGTTGACTGACAAAGAAAAAGACTGGAAGTGGAGATTGTAGCTTAAGTGACTTTGCCTTTATGAAGAATTACATTATTTGTGTTCTCCCTTGAATTTACCATATTTCCATTAATACACTTGCATACTACCCAACATACTTATATACCTAATTCTAACTTCCATATATGAGGAAAAACATTATTGAGGGTAAGAAGAACATTACTGAGAGTAAGAAAACCGTTAGTGAGCGTAAGAAAACCATTACTGAGAGCAAACAGAAAACATTCAATACTGAAGAAATAGAAAAAGGAAAAGGAAAAAATTCACAAAAGGGAAGGTGGAGGAGCAGTAACACTGGAAAAGCCAAAAAAAAAGGGGGGGGGGAAATCAGCCCAACAGTCTCCCTCGTTTGTCATAATCAGTAGAAACCTTGGGCTCTACTAGAAGAGATTTACAATAGAACAAAATCTAGAGACATTAGGCTAAATAGTATGACGCTAAATGTAAGGACCTCCAGGAGAAGGAAACAAAAGCCATATAATGAGTGACTGTTGTCCTTAATGTACTATGTTATCTCTCATCTCTTTTGCCATCCCTTGGTTATCTCATGTTGTTACAATTTTTCACCTTGTTATCAGATATATTTTATATGTGCTTAATTGGTTATTTGAAATTGGAGAGGGAAGGGGGGAAATCAAGATAATCAGGGGGAAGGGGGGAGGGAAATGGGGACCATATCATACGAAAAGGTATTAATGTTTGTGAAGTTATGCATCTTCTATCTGGTGAATATAATGTAATCCTTCTATTAATCACAATAAAAAATTTTTTTAAAAGGAAAATTAACAACAATCAAGTTCCTTGCCTAAAGTTACACGATGTCACACTGGGGCCGGAAAGTAGAAGCGCCTTCAGCTGAAAGCATCTCTCACATTAAAAAGTCTTGGCTACCAGTTATTTTTGAGGTGGTTGTACAGGTTGTGTAAGGTTCAGCCGAAAGGAGTCTGCCACGTGGCTCAGGCAGTAAAAGTTCATGGTGGGGAAAGCATGCTGAGGCCTGGCCTGCCCAAGATGGGGCCATGCAGAGTGAGCAAGGGATGCAGGGAAAGGGAAAGCGAGGGGGTGGGGAGGACTGCTAGGGGAAAAGGAAAGGTTGCAAAGGGGTCAGGGGCAAGACTGAAAGGGGCCAGAACGAATGACGGAGACATATATTGAGAGAGGGAGGGAGGAGATGCGGCCACAGAGAAGACCTCAAAGCCTGAGGGTGGGGGGATAGCTGGGCCGCCAAGTGGACCAGTTACCTGGGTTACAAATGCTGGGCATGGGCTTCTAGGGGCCCCGTGTGTGCCCAAAGGAAGCACAATGCGGAAGGGACCATTTTCCCCTGGGGCCGACCTAACAGTTGGATAGATACCATTTTGAACTCTCTACTTTCCTAGGCAGAGCATGCTGAATATAAAAGCAGAGTCCGCATGTACGAGCATCTAGAGGGAACACTTTCAGGGAGATGGGCGAGACAGCCCCTGCTCACTTCTTGCCACTGTAAGCTAAAGGCCTTCTCAGCATTGGAACTGTTCCTTAACAACCTAGTGGGAAGCTGTTGTTCCACCGGTTCTACAAGACGAAAAAGTACTAGAGATCTCTTGCCTCCCAAAGCACATGTAGTTAATGATAACCACACTGAAAAAATAATTAAGACAGTACATCTAATGTGGTGCTTTTTAACCACCAGAAAGGAAAAAAAAAATGTAAGCTCACAACCATCCTCTCTCTGCTATGTTCCAGACTGAGGAGCAAGGAAAACTACTTTTGGAAAGAAGGAGATTAAATGAGGCAAGTGCAAGAAAGTGGATGCTTTTCTACTCAGAGGAAAGTTCCATGGAAGAGACTCAGACTGCCAGAAGACAGTTGGGGTGCTAAGAATACAAGTGTAGTAAAGATGGAAGGAAAATTTGAGGAAATTGACTTGGAGACTGTCTCAGTGAGCACATGGGGCACCTGTTACCCTGTAGTGTCAGCTGACGTGGCAGAGGCAGTCCTCCTTCATCCACTGATACATGCTTGTTCATTTTTACAAGCTATTTTTAATATCCTAGCAACAAAACAAAAACCACCCTGATTGCACTTCTAACTAATGCCCCCGAATCCATTTTTGAAATCCACAGAAACCGATAAAATTTCTTTTGGCTTTTATGGGTGTTTTTGTTTTTGCCTATTCTGTATTTTATGTTTTACATACTTTAACTGACAACAAAATTGCTATTGTTATTATTGTTACTATGTGTATATTTAGGTAAGGTAATGACCTGAGAGATGTAAGTTAAATCTAGTTAGTATCCCACAATTCAAAAGTAAGAGTTGGCACTGTGGAATGCTGTATGGTGATTCCTCAAAAGACTAAACATAGAGCTCCCCTATGACGAGGCAATTCTACTCTTGCGCATTTACCCAAATGTCCAGAAACAAGGACATGCTAAAGCTACTAGTACAACCATGTTGAATGCAGCATTTACCATAGCTAAGATATGGAACCAACTTAGATGCCCTTCAGTAGATGAATGGATCAAGAACATGTGGTATTTATACACAATGGAACTCTAAGCTGCCATAAGAAAAAAATAGAACACCCCTTTTTTATTTTTTTATTAAAGAATTTATTAACATTGATTTTTACATCATATTTCAAATGACATGTTTAACAAACAAGTATTCAAAAAGGGAATATCTATATACAATCACAGGCACTTAGTTTTTGGAACATAATCAAAATTAGGCTAAGGGTTAGTATACCATAGATATGTATTAATCAATTTAATAAAACATTATGTCTATAGAGTCATAAGTTTTTATGTCTATGTAGTCGTGTTTATATTTCCCATACCATGTCTGTATGATTGGGTATGCAAATATTGAGTCCTCGCTCTTGCACTGTTTGGATCTAATAGCCACATATTAAGAATACCATGCGCCTTTTGTTCCTTTAGTCTTGACTTGTCTCACTCAACACATTTTTAATTTGTGACTGAGACTCTTTAGTTTTTCTTGCATGGCTCTGACCTTAGTCCTTTCCTGCTTTCCTGGAGTCAGATTGATGGCTTCCCTTCTTCCTTTCCCTCTTGGGGTTTCTCATCTGTGCTGTCCAAGTAGTTGCTTCCAAAGACAACACACCATTTTTAAGGAAATAGAAAGACTTGGAAAAATCATATTAAGTTAGGTAAGCCAGACTCAAAGTAACATAGGTTCCATGGTTTCCCTCATTTGTCATAATTAGCATAAACCTTAGACTCTCCTAGCAGAGGTTTACAATAGGGCAAAACCTAGATATATAAGGCCATATAGGATGAGGCTAAGTGAAATGAACTGTAAGATATGAAAACAAGAGTTGTATCTTTGTGATTGTTGTTCTTAACATTCTATGTGAAGTTATTTCTTTTCTCTTTTCCCCTCTTATGGTTTATCTCATGTTGTTACTGTTCCTGATGTTAATTTGTTTATATGAAATAAGGAAGGGAAGAGGGAAAACAAGATGATTGGAGGGGTGAGGGTGCAAGATGGGAGAAAAAGATGGGAAGGGGTATCAATGTTCAAGAAGTAATGTATGGGGCTGGGAGTTTAGCCTAGTGGTAGAGTAATTGTCTAACATGCATGAAGACCCAGGTTCAATTCTGTTCAATTCCTCAGTACCACATACATAGGAAAAGCCAGAAGTGGTGCTGTGGCTCAAGTGGCCTTAAGAAATACCAAGAACAGTGCCCAGGCCCTACATTCACTTCAAGTTGGAAGTGATAGTATGTGATTGTAACCCCAGTGCTCCAGAAACTAAGGCAGCGGGTCTCAAGACAACTCAAAAGTACTAATAGTTGAGCAATAGAAATGCATTTAGGAAAAGTCCACAGTTAATTTCATTAACAAACAAATACATTATCATTTTTTTTGGAAAACATGTATCAAATACCTACAAATAAATTTTCCTTGTGATGAAAATAAAGAGGTATATATCCATCTGGGAGAATAACCCCTACACCCATAAAAGGATCCCTTCCACAAATTCAAGCCCAGAATTTTCCATGGCTCTATACATTATTTGTTTGCAGAAGGAGCAGCCCAGAAAATCACCCCCAGAATGCAATGGTTTAAACACCCAGTGTTAGCCAGTGACATAGGCTAAGGACCATGTCCTGCAGTCTACAGCAGTTTAGCTATCAGAGGACACTGGGCTTGTGCTGTGATGACAAGACCTGACTCCTTGTGTCATCTCCAACTGTTCTCATGATGGATGGGGATAACACAAAGAGTGGGAGTTGAAAACACAGCAGCTTTTCCAGAACCAGAGACTGAGTGACACTACTTGTCACACAACTGCCCTGGAATGGAAGGCATGGGAGATGGGCTTCAACTTGTAATTATGAGAAATGCAGTCACAGGGGAAAGAACACAGACATAGAGAGAATGAAGAGTTGAGACCAACCGGTGGAATCAATCTACATCTGCATTGTGCAGGCTGGTCTTCTAAGCATCTCACATCTTCCCTTCAATACTTTTCAAAGCTGTCCCGTAAGGTGGTAATTGCTATCTGCATTTTATAGATGAGAAAACTGAGGCTCAGAGGGGTTAATTATGTAGCCTCTGACAGTAATTGGCAGAGCCTAATTTTAACATTGGCATATCTAAACCCAATGCGTTTTTTTCTCGTTTCAATTTAAACTTCAGAGAAGATTATTTGAGATTAAGTTAAAAGGTCAATTAAAAATTAAAATCCAGTTTGAAAAACAATGGAATTTTGTATAAATTCAGTCATGCTCTACATTTTCTTTAAAAAAAAAAGCTTCATGGGATTTTTTCTTAATTTGATTTAAAAAATACCAAGCCACTGAACATGTACTTGGATATAAGTATATTATTTTATGTGCCAAATTTCTTCCTGTGCATCTATGGAAAAAATAGAAAACTGAAAAATAAATACCAGTTTTCTTTTGGCCTGGAAGATGGTGAATAATTTGAGTTCTCTATGCTAAGAAAGTGATATTTTTAAGTACCTGAGAAAACATACTATCTGGAATGGTTTTATATATACAACTTCAGGAAAGTATTCGATGTGACCTGTCTGGTAAGTGCAAATTAAACTTTCTCATGAGTCAGAGCACTGAGTTTAACATTGATTTTAAAATACAGTAAATGAGATAATCCCAAGCTATGCCTTCTGCCAACATAAGCCATTACATTTTGTTCATTCCCACAGTGCATTTATTGCCAAGAGTAATAAATCATGGAGGGTACAGGAAAATCTGGCCTCTGAAACATATGAAGTGGCAAGATTCAGCATGAAGATTTGATAGAGAACAGTCTTCATATCCGTGAGAAATTGTAACTCTTGTTGGGCAAGGGCACACTTCAATTTCTTTCCCATCATTTTGATCCTGTAACACAATCATTTAGTCCATATTACACAGCACTAGTCTGTCTAACAGCGGGCTATGGAGAACAGTAAGAAAGAAAAATCCTGAGTACCTTGAGGCACAAGACTTGTTGAAAGGACTGGATTCAGGGAGTGACTGGATGCAGGAAGTGCACCATACTTCCAAAAAGCAATCCTGGCATGAGCATCTGTGGAACAATGAACTGACTGGCATTTTTGGATGACAGAATAGAGACAAGTCTGCAGTTGAGCAGCTAAGTGGCCTTCCCTTTCCAAAGTTTAGCAGTCACATTGGACAAAATGATGATCAGCATAGAAAATCTGGTCAATACCTTACCCAATAGGGATTACCATCAGGCAAAGACAGGACACTGAAAGGGTCTGTAAAGTAAATATCAGCCTTGGGAGCTGTGCTAACTGCATGTGGCAAGAGGCAATAAATAGCTGGAGTCACACTGAACCATCCAAAGAATTCACACATTCTCTCCAAAGCAGCCAGCATTTGGACAGACACCTGTCACAAAGAACCATACTTACATGGGAATATAATCTCACCCCTGCCATCTCTAACCCCCGCTGGAGAAGCTGGCTACACAGTAGAGAGAGGAAAGTGGTCAGAAGCCATGGTGGGCCATGTTCTCTTCCCTTTCTAAGTCCATCAGAACCACTCCAGGCCCAGCCTGGGAGGCAGGGAGATGACACATCATTCAGCTGTATGAAGACTGAAGTTTTAAATTATCCCAGACTAGACTAGAGTGGTTAATAACTGAAAGTGACTGGAAAGTTATGGGGTAAAACTGCGATGTCATGGAAGAATTGAAAAGGAAGATGCAGCTGAGTGCACTTGAGGACAGTGATTGAGGAAGATAATACAATTTCATCTCTGTCCTCATCCTAAATCAAACTCTTCAATACACCTGTTACTCTTATCTAGGTCTCAATTTTCTTCTGAGAAAGTCAGAGCCCTTCCAGGTCTGCCATTCTCTGAGAACCAGGCTCTTAACCCCGTATGGGCATTTTAACGTGGTGTAGAGCAGGTAAATAAGTCAGTCTCCATCTTCAATTCCAACTTAAATAACTGAGCCGCAAAAATCATCTGAAATGAATAAATGACCTTTTACCAACATTGAAATCATCACCCTAAACCTCACTTCCTCAGAGTCTCGATGTCAAAACTATTAGCTTCAGTTCTCCTTTGAATAAAATTGAGCTTCTTGGTTTCTCTTCCTCTTCAACCCAATGTATGCATTCAGGATACTAACTATTGCTTAGCAGATATGGTTAAAAAAATTAGTGTTAAGTAGCCACCAGTATTACTATTTTGATTTTCTATGAGGTGTGTGCTTAGTTATCAATGGACAACAAAGACAAAAGTATATTCGCCAATGAATCAAACATGCTTACATGTATGCTTAAAAATAATCCCACATGAAATTATCAAGTAAACTATCCCTAGTTTATTTTCATTCCTATCAATTCTTTCTATTCATCAACCTGACCAACAATCCTGCTCAGCTGATGTTTTTGGATGTCATGGGACTTAAACTTCAGGCCTGGGCACTGTTCCTGCACTTTTGTGCTCGAGGCTAGCGCTCTACCACTTGAGCCACAGCTTTTTGGTGATTAATTGGAGATAAGAGACCTAAATTCTCCTGCCCAGGCTGACTCTGAATCATAATCCTGAGATCTCAGCCACTTGAGTAGGTAAGGTTACAGGTGCGAGCCACGGGTGCCCAGCAGCTGATTTATTTTTAATGCTTTGTTATTGACCTAGGAATTATCAGCACTTCATCAGTACAGGAGATGTGGAAGTAATCAGTGCTCCATCCCACATAGAGCAGCCCAGGGCTCAGAGGTGAGCAAATCAACACACTAAAAGATCACCTTGACTCTCTTTGCTTTCTCTAAGCAAAAGCCTAAATGGTTTCCATAGTAATTTGGAAGATAAAGGGCTTTTTTAGTAGATCATTTTGGGGCAAAAAAAAATGGAAGGGGTGGCCTTACAAATAACTGACCTAGTCAATTACTGACCTAGTGAATCAGGTCAGTAAGATAGGCCTCAAAGCATTACACAGACCAAGTCATGGAGAAACCAATAGAAAATGGAGATAAGTGGATGGGATATCACTTCTCTGTTAAAATTAGGTGTGCTATATAAGTGGATGCTAATTTAAGTCTTGTCATTTAGATAAATAATAGATAGCTCCTTCATATTTTTTAATTGACTGAATGGTTCACCCAGTATTCATCTGTGGGCCTTAAAACTGTTCACCACAAATATCTGGACTGATAAGAGTTGGATGTCACCTAATGCAACTCTGAGCACTGGGCTCAAAAAGGCTCAGTTTAGTACTCTCACTGAGGAATTCCCACAAAGGCCAGTGAGCCCCCAAAACCACATGCTTCCCTGAGTAACAAACATTCCAAACATAGGTATGGTAAATAAAATACCTAAAAACGATATGTTTGGTAGGTAATATGCTCATTAATAAGAAAAGTGTAGGCACCAAAGGTATTATTTTAAGTACTCCGATCTGGGCATGTGATATGCCATTTATAGCAATAATCTCTAAGGATTTGTTTTCAACAACACAGAAGGACCTCTGAAGCCTTATTCTTGCATCTCCCTGGGTCAGGCTCAAGAAACTCATGAAAGCATTAACACTCCATAGAGCCCGTTTAGAACACTGACTTCAGTAGAATAATAATCTGAAAGAAAGGATACAATGAATAAAGAGATAAACAAGGAATATTATTTTCAAATGGCTTTTTTCTAATAATTGTCCAATCATTTACGTTGAAACAAAAAACACTGAACTACACATAGTGGTGTACACCTTTAATCCCAGCATTAGAAAAGCTAAGCAGGAGTAAGATGTGTCCAAGGATTGTCTGGGCCACACAGCAAAGCCAACAAACCAAAAAGAAAAAAGAAACAAAGAAGAAAGAAAGAAAAAAGAAAAAACCCAGTAAACTATTAAATGAACAAGATAACCAAACAAATCAGTGCAACTACTAGACATTCGTCCACCCACATGCCAAACTATTAGTCTGCAACTGTGTGGCCAGACCACTGAGTAAGGGGCTGCCATTTAGATTATCCCCATTAGGCTCTGAATGCAACAACACCACCATCCAGTGGCAAACCACATTCACTGATGAGCGGCAGGATTTTTGTCTGTCTGGCGTGATGATTGGTGGCTGGGCCTATCCTGAGGAGGTAGGACCAGAAAGCCTCATGGGTACTCTCACTCCCCAACTTCGAATGCTGCCACACCATAACTATCCATCTTTTGCAAAAACATGTGTTATTTAAAACCGATTTTTCAAAGCATTTCATTGATTTCTCAAAGTGAAACACAAAGAATAAGCAGTAAACTCATCATTTATCACTGGTGAAGCATACAGGGAGCGTCGCATTTAATTTGTGTGAAAGCTACACTTTCGTGGTGCCTGGTATAAATGCCAGCAAAATAGAATCGCATTTTATTGCCAGAGGGAGCACCCTTATTTCAGAGCTTAGAAACCCACATTTTATGGGGGTGAAGAGGCTCAGACAATGAGCAAGATGCAGAACAGCAGTTGGAATTTTGGGTTGTGCACCACTTGCCTCAGGTGCCTGGAACCAGTTCTGTCTGGTTTACCTGAATTCTGATTACATCCACCTCCAGCTAATGAAAATATTGCTTGACTCCTAAAGCCATTTTACCTTCAACAAAAGCATACACTGAAAACCACATAATCATGTTGGCCTTCTCCTCTATTTCATTAAGATTGTAGATGAGTATGAATGAGTTGAGATTCTAAGGAATGTCATCCTTAATTCATACCTAGCCTCATAATTTTTGTTTAGCAATAAATTCATATATTATTTTTTCATTATACCTTCTCTTGACTCTGGGATTTAATAACTATGAATTCTGTTCCTAATCAGGATTCAAATTCCATAAGGAAAATATTTCTACATCTTGCCTCTAGTCATGTCTGACTTCATGCAGGACACATCTACCTACTTTTCCTGATGTAGTGCTTATGACTGGCACCTGCTATTGTCTTGAATGTTTGTCTCCCCAAAATTCACAAGTTCAAATTCTACTTCTCAAAATGATGGTTAGGAAGTTGTGCCTTTGAAGAGAGATTTAGAATTTGTAAAAGCCATTGGTGCTTTTAGAAATGATGCCTAGAAGATCTCCACCTTTTCTTTTTCTTTTTCTTTCTTTGCATTTTAAATAAAAGGGATAGGAAAGCTTACTAGTAAATGATTCTACTTTCAACAGACTGAAGACAAATCCTCTGAGGGTGACTGGAACTTTTCTGTTGCTCTTTCTTCTAAAGGACACATCAAACAGATAAAGGCTTCTGTAAACCCAATAGCCAGCCATTACCAGTTACAAAATCTTCTAGGATCACCATCTTGAATTTCCAAAATTTATTTACAAATAAATTTTTGGTGTCTGTAGGCCCCCTAGATTGTAGTGTTTGATTATACCAGCCCAACAGGACTAAGATAGTTCCCCGTCCAGATGGTCTCTACTGGGGGTATGCTACCCCAAATGCTGAATATTGAAATTCCCCCGCTTGTCTGGATATTATCCATGAGTAGAAGACACTTCAGCTAGGAGGGGATATTCAGAGGAGAAGAAAGTACAAAGCTAGAGGCTGATTCAGTGAGTATTTAAAGTCAGCTGGTTGAGCTCAAGAAGAAACGTGTGTGTGTGTGTGTGTGTGTGTGTGTGTGTGTGTGTGTGTGTGTGTGTGTCTGCCTGCCTGTCTGTCTGTCTGTCTGTCTGTCTGTATATGAGTAATTCAGTTCATTTTGTTGAAGTTCTCTCCCTCCATAGATGAAACCATTTTCTTATAATGACAGCTAAGCTCAGTGTTTTTTTTTCCTTTCCTACTCTTACTCTCCTGTGGGTTTTTCCTGTTCTTCCCTGTTAAATTGCATACATCCAAAGTACAGACTTTTTTATGTCACAAATACACACTAAGTGATCAGTGCTAGCCACTTATAGAAGTCACTAACTAGAACTGGAAGCACCAGCCTTGAGAGAAAAAGCCAAAACCAAGTGACAAGAGGCTCTGGATTCAAGTCTCACTACTAGCATGAGAGACATAGAGAGAGCTACAGAAGGAGAGAAGAGAGATAGAAAGTTACTAACTGAGGGACTGGGAGTCTGGCCTAGTGGTAGAGTGCCTGCCTAGCATTCACAAAGACCCGGGTTCGATTCCTTGGTACCACATACATAGAAAAATCCAGAAATAGTGCAGTGGCTCAGGTAGAACACTAGCATTGAGGAAAGCCCAAGGACAGTGTTCAGGCCCTGAGCTCAAGCCCAGGACTAGCAAAAAAAAAAAAAAAGAAAGTTACTAACTGATGACAGAATTGACAAATTATGCCCAGAACCATGGATGATTTTGGTTAAATACAAATGCTAGGATTTACTATATGCCAGAAACTGTGTCAAGCTATTTATTTAACTGTTAAAAATCACAACTTCTTTATCTGTAAAAGAAGGCACTAGTTGATAATTGTGAAAATTAAGTTATAGACTAATATGGACATTCTAGGAGCTGATTCTCCTTTGGTTCTGTCTAAGCACTAGGAGAGGGCTTTGCCCTCTATGAGATCCACAGTCCTTTCCGGAATGTCAGGAAAAGAGCTGGGCCTTTAGGTTGTGCCTATATATTTTTCCAACATCTCCAGATCCTGTAGACGTACCTCCCTAGCTGAGGAAACAAGTCATGTGGGTCATTCTGTATGTTTAAGAAAATTTTGGTTTAGTTTTAATACTTTCATTGAAGTAAGTACATACCATTTAATATGTATACAGTACCACTCTAAGTTTCTAGGCTGGCATTGAATGCATTTCCTATGATAGGTGAATGTTAGTACTAGCAATAGCTAATATTTATAGATATGTTCCAGGACTGCGTTAAGCACATTATACTTCTTATTTTATTTACTAATCTTATAATACTTTGTAGTGGTTTCTTTTGTCACACACACACACACACGCACTTTATGGATAAAGAAACTAAGATTACAACTTTACCCAAGTCTCTAAGTTGGCTTGGTTCAGATAACACAAGTTCACTGACTCTAAAAGATAATCCAGACTTCACATTTTCTCTCCAGGAGCACTATATTTGCTCTCCTGTATCCATATCTTCCCTGTAAGCCCCTTAACTCCTTTCTGTCCTTGGGATGTTCATCCATTAGTGGCATTTTGCAATTAAATGCCCATGTGCCCATGTGCTCTTGCTCTCTATCTTCCAACAAAACCTCACACTCTTCCATACTGTTCTGGCATTATCTGACTGATGATCTCAAGACTGTATTGGATTTATGTAGCTAGAGATAGTGGTTTTATGTATATGAAACATAGGTCACCTTTTGTGCTTTAAATGTAATGTTCAACATCTCTCTGAGAATTGTATAAAGTCATAATTTCAGACATATTGGTGACTTGGAAGGAAATGATATATTTGTGGGCAGAATATTTCCCAATATTCTACAAATCCTCCCACGTTAGGGATTGTTACTTTCTTTCTATAAGACATTCTGAGCTGGGCCTGTCTCAAATAGATTATTCACTTGATCACTGTAGGATCAATTTTCCATTAGCTCAGCTGGAAGAGTCCTATTCAGTCATTTTTGCCATCATAAACATTATGTATTCCATTGGTTAAGACAGAAAACAGGTTTCTACTTCTGAAAACCACAAGAGTCGATGTCAATGTCTTTCTTACAAACACAAGAAGAAGGAGAGAAAGAGAAAGACCGAAAACAAGAATTAGATCATGCCTTCTCTGTGTTATTATGTCTCTTTTTATTTTAGTTTACTTACCTGATTATCAAGATTATGCTGAAGGAGCAAGACTTCTTTCTTTGTAGTCATTTGCAGATTTTTTTTGCATTAGGTAAAGGAAAGAAAGGTTAAGAAAAAGTTCTTCTGAGCAAATGAGCCTTTAAAAGGAACATTTCATTAGGCACACAGTTGGGTGATTCTGATCAGTGAGATTCAACTCACAGGAGCCCTCACTTGACCTCAGCCCTCTTCCACCAGGGTAGGCAGTGACAGCACAGTCTGACCCTCAATTTGTGGATATCAATTAGAACAAAAATATCCATATGACATGCCTGCATGGATTGTGGATAATGAAAAGTGGCCTTCGATTTCTTTTAATCCTTTTCTATCCCTTCAGAGAACTCAGAAAGTTTCCTTAATAATCAGAAAACATAGTGATTCAAAAAAATTACAGGATCCCATTTCAGATATAGAGAGTGAAAATCACAATAAATAAAGCCAAAAAATGCTGCTAAATGAAACAGATCACTAATTTAGATCACTAAAAGGAAGAAAAAGTAGCCTTACCAAACATTACACAAAATGATCATCTCATCTGAGCTAAAAAGGGTATGTGTAGATGTACATAGACACTAAAAAAAGAAAAAGAAAATCTGAACAAGTAGACAAGAAGAATGGACACAAACTATCTTTAAAAATTTAACAAAGATATCTGATATATTGAATTTATTTGTATTTGGTTATTTGAAATTTGATAGGGAAGGGGGGAAAACCAAGATGGGGGGTGGAGGGTGATGGGTACCAAGACATGTGAAAGGGTATCAATGTATGTAAATTAATGCACCTTCTATCTGGCAAATATCATGTAACCCTTTTATTAATTACAATAAAAAATTATAAAAAAATAAAAATTTAACAAAGAAATTGGTTATATCTGAGTAGCAGAAATTAATTTTTTAAAAAGAAATTCATTTTTATCTTTACAGTATTTCAAAAAAAATGTTAAAATCCTAATACCTAGTAGCTCATAGTAGCTCAGGTAAAGTCTTATTGGAAATAGGCCTATTGCAGACCTAACTGGTTAATGAAGTCACCCTGTGGGAGTGGGGTCTAATCTGACTGCTGGTCTTACATGAGGAGAAGGGCATGGATGGGAGATGCCCATGAGAATACATAATTGTATGTGATACATAAATACATGTGATGATAGAGGAACACCAAGCATTGATGATAGCCCAGCAAGAAAACAGGCAGGCATTCTCTTCCTCCACATTCCCAAGAAACACTGGCTTGATTTTGAATTTCATGTCTCCAGGACATTGTACTTTGTCATAGTATTCTTCAGGAACATTTGTAAGTATTTATATTCCATTTGTAAAGTTTTTAATTTCAATGAAGTATATATATATATATACACACATATATTGTGTGAGTGGTTCTTTCAATAAAATCTGGGGAAAATGGAAGGAAAGAAAGGAAGGGGAGAGGAGGGAAAGGAAAGGAAGAAAAGTTAATGCAAGCCAAGCATGGTTGCTCATGCCTGTAATCCTAGCTACTCAGGAGGCTGAAATCTGAGGATTGAGGTTCAAAGACGGGCACTAAAATATCCGTGAGACTAGAAAACCAGAAATGGTGCTGTGACTCAAGGGGTAAGATGGTAGCCTTGAGCTGACTGAAGAAGAGCTCAGGGACAATGCCCAGGCCCAGAGTTCAAGCCCCATGACCAACAAAAAAATTACTGTGATTGATTTTTTATTGTTAACCACCTTAGATGATGACATAGGGAATATCTAACAAAAGATATCTAATAGGAAATACTTAACAAAAATTATAACTAGCGCAGTACCAATCCCTCGTGCCTTTAGTGGGGCTGGATCAGAGGATTGAGGTTTGAAGCCTTCCCATGCAGGAAATCCTCTGAGACTCTTATCTCCAATTAACCACCAAAAACTGGAAGTGAAGCTGTGACTCAAGTAGTAGCATAACCCATTCTTGAGCAACAAAACTGTGTTAAAATGCCTAGACCCTGAGTTCAAGCCTCATTACCAGCACAAAAATGATCATAGTTAATAGGAACTGTAGGATGTCAACATGAATCTCTCTCTCTTCTCTCCTTCTCTCCTCTCTCTCTCTCTCTCTCTCTCTCTCTCTCTCTCTCTCTCTCTCTCTCTCTCTCTCTCTCTCTCTCTCTCTCTCTCTCTCTGTAGCCCTTGGTCATTCCATTCACTGACAAATAGCTATATTTTACACTAAATTAACTAAATTAACTATTAGCAAAGAGTCTTTCAAACTGCCAATACCCCACCCTCTTCTCTAGTCAACAAGCCCTACTCATTATCAGTCCCAAAGCCTTCTCTTCATGAAACATTCTTTTACTTATTTGTTTCATCAACCATGTACTAAGTAAAACTCTGGACTAGGCAAAGAGCTAAAGGTGTAAATGTAAATTAAAAGAATTCTTATCCACATAGGTTCACATCAGTGCAGCAGAAAGTCATGAAACAAAGTTTATTAGAGTATAGAAAGTGACACTATAGGGTCACAGTCTATGTCTAAAGCACATAAAATGAAGCTCCTTACAAAACACAGAAGAGCTGGGAGCTGCGGAAGAAAACAAGTTTTGGAAGCACATATAAGTGCAAATCCAACCCAACAAAAAGAAGAGAGAAATTGCAATTAAAGGGAAAAACAACAATAGATTCAGAAATATAAAAGACTCATGTAAATCTGGGGAGCCTTAAAATATATGGAGGTAGGATAAGTGAAGCTCCTGGAATGGGAACACAACTTACAGAGCAGTACTGGAGGGAGAGAGAGCAAGATAACAGCTCTGAACACTACTTGGCAAGCAAGAGAAAATATTAGATGAGCAGTCATATTAAAGAAACATTATCCTGAATGCAATGGGAAAGTCTATCTGGAAGTTCCAAGAATAGAGACTAGCAGAGGAAAGACCACAATAGCTCAGTAGCTATGTACAAATAGGATTAAATTAAGCAAAATGAACTCTAGAATATAGAAATAAGAGGTTTATCTTACTTTGTTACCTGATATATCGGATATATGTGTATTTGGTTATTTAAAATTGGATAGTGAATGGGGGAAAACAAGATGAGGGGTGGGGGTGGGGGGGAGGGAAATGGGGACCAAGACATGTGAAAGGGTATCAATGTATGGGAATTAATGCACCATCTATCTGGCAAATATCATGTAACCCTTCTATTAATTGCAATAAAAAATATATGAAAAAAAGAACTAAGAGGTTTAACTTTGTTGTTGTTTCTAATATACTATGTAAAGTTACTTCTCTTCTCTTTTTTCCCCCTTATGGTTTATCCCCTGTTGTTACTGTAACTGAATTTGGTACCTGATGTAGTATATATACATTCATTCATTTATTTGAGTAAGGGAAGGGGAACAACAAAATGATAAAACAAAGGACAAAGAGTGAACCAGTGTAACAGTGATATTCACAAGACAATATGTTGGAAATGAACTTTATAACTCTGGAGGGGGTAGGGGAAGGGAAAGAGGGAAAATATATGGGAAGGAGTAACAATGTTTGAGGAGTAATGTACTCTCTACCATATGAATGTACCTATAATCCCTTTATACATCACCCTGACAGTATTTTTTTCTGAAGAATAGAGGCTAGGATAACTAGGAAGCCAGATAAGAATAAGGCAAGCTAAGGGCTGGTATGGGATAGCCTCAGGTTAAAGCTTCAATGAAAAAGGCATACTTGTTATTTTGTGTCATAAAAGCATGAAGGATGTCAATTAAAGGGGGGGGGAACCTTAATAAGGTTGTTTCTAAGATTAAAACCTCATCATTTTAGTATGAGAAAAAGTTAGAAATGAAACATCAAAGGTTTCTTTTTAGTAGTTTTAAAGCTAGGAGGGAAAAACCTATTAACTTCTCACTTTGAATTATTTGGCAATCATAGTTGTTGTTATATCTATTAGGAAAACTTCTTTATAGAGAATCTGGTTAGTTTATGGATTGCCATGAATTCTATGTAGTTATAATGTTACCATTTTGGAATAAAGTTCATCCTAATCTCCCCCTAACTTATTGACAGCAACAATGGAAAATATTGCCACAAACTGAATTCATTGCTCCAGTAGAGGGTGGATTTACATGTGAAGAAAGGGAAAGAACAATTGAAATATTATATATAAGTTCAGTTTACTATGCCAAAGATATTGTTTCTAACCTAAGAAATTTACATGATTAAATACAATGGATAAAGCCAAATAAATATAACAGATAAAATTTAATTTGTAAATGGCTGGGGAAATTGTAAATATGAGTTAAAATGTCAAAATTTGTAGTGAATGATTGCTACGTTTCTATTTTATATCTTGCCATCATAATTTAATTAAAAAATGCCTTCCATTGATATTTTGGGACCTTGAAAGTTAATTATATTTACTATCAATGTTGTGCAAACTGTAGATGTTTCAGTAACATGTATCTATTTCCCTTTCCATACATTTATTCACAATGGTTTCATTACATTGGTTTTTGTTCTGTGCTTTCATCTTGTAATTTGCAAATTATGTCATTATGTACATTTTTATTGTCATCACTGTTTTATGTTGATATCTAAGTTCAAAAATACTAAAACCTCTTTCTAAATAAAGCCAAAATGTACCATGCTTAAAAAAGGAAGGCTATATAAGAACAGCAATGAAAAAGAAAAAATGGTCTAGATCAGGCACATACAGAGGCATGAGGGAGAAAAGGAATGCTCTTTCTCACTCAGCCCAGCGGGGAATCTGAGTTCTACCACAGAACTTTTTGATGAAATTGGAAAAAAGTTACTTACATTTTGTGCCTCAACATTGTCTTCTCTTGAGAACAATTTTGAGATTTATCTCATTAGGTTCTAATAAAGATTAAACGAGCTAAGCTCCAACAGGCAGCAGGACTGGAAAAGCTCCACCAAGAAGGCCTGAGAGAACAGCTGCAAACACTGGCCAGAGACAAAACAACAAAAGAAAAAAACAGCATGGTACTAAGCAGAAGAGACTCTAAGTTTTCTCTAAGTAAAATAAAAGACTAGACTCAGCATCCTGATTATGCCAGCCAAAACTCTGATAACTGAGATAAACACCCTTCCTAGAATAATGATAAGAAAAATCACCACAATCATGTAACTACCATGCCATAGGTAAACATCGGAAATTCTCCAACTGAAAAGTCACTGGACATTAAGCCCTCAAATCAGAAACTTGCACTGGAATCATTAATCACAATATAGAAATATTAGCAAAATGAAGGCACAGGGAAATATGTCTCTTCCAAATGCAAACATAATTGAAATCAAAGATAACAAGTAAGCAGCTGACTTAACTCAAATGGGATTTCAATAAACAGATGCATGAAATAAGGAAGGCAACACCAGATGTGAAAAAGGAATGTGTAAAATATGAGAAATCTTGAAAACATTAAGGAAATGAAAAAGTCAACAACCCAAATAAAAGGCTCAATGAAAAGCTTTGCTACATCTCATCCAGATACGCTGCATGAACATACGGACATATCAGAATGAACCTCTTCTACAACTAATTGATACTAATAAAAGTGGTTGGAATTGGGCTGGGAGTTTGGCCTAATGGTAGAGTGCTTGCCTAGTATGCACAAAGACCTGGGTTTGAGTCCTCGGTATCACATATATAGAAAAGGAAAGAAAAAGCTGGAAGTGGTGTTGAGGCTCAAGTGGTAGAGCTCTAGCCTTGAGAAAGTCCAAGGACAGTGCTCAGACCCTGAGCTCAAGCCCAGAACTGGCAAAAAAAAAAAAAATAGTTGGAGGGCCAGGAGCTTGGCCTAGTGGTTAAAGTGCTTGCCTAGCATGCGCGAAGACCCAGGTTCAATTCCTTGGTACCACATACATACAAAAAAGCTGGAAGTGGTGCTGAGGCTCAAGTGGTGGAGCTCTAGCCTTGAGAAAGTCCAAGGACAGTGCTCAGGCCCTGAGCTCAAGCCCAGGACTGGCAAAAAAAAAATAGTTGGAATTAAAAATACTAGGACTGGGGCCAGGAGTTTGGCCTAGTGGTTAAAGTGCTTGCCTAGCATGCACAAAGACCCGGGTTTGATTTCTTGGTACCACATATATAGAAAAAAAAAGCCGGAAGTGGTGCTGAGGCTCAAGTGGTAGAGCTCTAGCCTTGAGAAAGTCCAAGGACAGTGCTCAGGCCCTGAGCTCAAGCTTAGGACTGGCAACAAAAAAAAAAAAAATACTAGGACTGAGAAAGAGAGAACTGAGTAATCCAAATATACTGAGTTAAGTATGCACAGAAAGAAAGAGAAGGCCGAGGGGGTATGTTGGGTATGTATCTAGGAATAAGCAGAAAAGCAATGAAGTAAGAAAAAAAATGGAAAGAAGAAAAAAAATAAAATAAACCTAATAAAAAGTAAAAAAAATAAATATATTAAAAAAATCTTTAATTTCTATGGGGGATCTTGTGTTTCCCCCATGTCCACTTGATGGAGCCTTTGTACAATCATGTAAAGATTTTTTTTAAGTAATAAATGGGGGCTGGGAGTTTGGCGTAGTTGTAGAGTGATTGTCTAGCACGCACGATGCTCTGGGTTCGATTCCTCAGTACAGCATACACTGAAAGAAATGGTGCTGGCACTCAAGTGGTAGAGCTCTAGCCTTGAGAAAGCCCAAGGACAGTGCTCAGGCCCTGAGTTCAAACCCCAGAACTGGCAAAAAGATTATGGAATATTTCAGAAATTGTTTTGTAAATGGAACTCTGTTGGAGCCTCCAAGAAAAACCATGTAGGCAGCCAAAACTTAGACATAGGCTGTTATAGAAAGCACCATAGACTGGACAGTGTAAGAACCATAGGAACATATTTCTCATCATTCTAGAGGCTGGATATCCTAGAGCAGGAAGTTAGGTGATGAGCTGCTTCTAAAATGCAAAAGGCCATAATCTCATTGAATCCATGTGTGAGAGAGTTCCCTCAGGTACTTATCCTCTGGGCTCTAATCCCATCCATGAGGCTCTGTCTTCATGATCTAGTTTACTTCCAAAAGCCCATCTTCTCCTGACATGTCATTTTAGGTGAAGATTTTACCTAAATATGGTAACTTGTAACAATGATGGGGAGAAGAGGATTTGAATATTGGGGGGTACAAACATGCAATCCATTGCACTAACTCTGAATGTATCTATCTCTAATACCCAAACTGATTATGCAGTGCTGACTGCATCATGCTCTATTCCAAATGCTATAGATGTGATGTATCTCATAACAGTAATTCTCAACACATTGTGATGCATGTTTTACTATATCCTATTTCATAGATTGCAAAGTGAGGCTCCAGCGTCCAGTCTGCTGTGCCTTTCTCTTATAAACAACCATGGCAGTTCTCTAAACAGTCAATCAAACAAAACTATCCAGTTGGGAAAACCAACTTGCCAGAGAATGGTAACAGCTGATGCAAGTTGATGGGTTCCATGTGGTGTAACTATGAAGGCTGGGGGTTTTATCCTCTTGAAGCAAAGCTCCACATCATACACACCCTTCAACAGAAATGCTTCTTGACTGTTGACTGGCAATGCTTTCTGGCACCCATTCCTGGCAGCTGATTGAGCACATTAAATCAGCCCACAGGAGTAAGTCAAACGCTATTAGTCACTGTGTAAAAATGCTAAGCCTATTTATTTATTATGAGTTATTCATAAACATCAAGACTAGACTCTATAATTTAATACCACCTGCAATGATTCCTGAAAGTGGTAATATTTTACCACTACAATCTGATTAATTGACCTGTTTAAACAGAACTCCAAATCAAGCATAACTTCCTTTTGACAGAAGTGTATTCATCTTCATCTTGAAACCAACCTTCTCTACCTTTCAGGGGAGAACAAAAGAGCTCATCTAAGGGAGTCAATTAAAATTGTCTGAATTAATGTGGACATTCCACTAAAGAATGCTGATAAGTTTTTAATATCCCCTTTCAAAAGTAATCTAAACAAAGTAGAACATGCTTTGTAGTTTCACTCAAATTACTTCAAAAGGCAATGGATGGCATCAGAAGTTAGGACAATGGGTGGAGGATGGGAAACAACACCTGGGAAAGGACTTTATGGAACTAGATGTATACTGCACACTGGTGACAGGGCTGTTATAACTTTGTAAAAATTCATAATATGTGCACTTTTCTTTACATATGTTACACTTCAGTGAAGAGGCTAAGAGGAAGAAAGCAGTCAAAACGTCAGTGTGTACCTTAACAAAGTTAAGAAGACTGAGGGAAGGATTGGGTAAGGGAGGGATGGGAGAGAATGTTCAAAGGGATGACATTGAGCAAGATGCATTGTATTCATAAACTGCTTTGTCAAATTGCAATTCATTTATACTACTTAATGATATTTTTAATTGCCAGAAATTAAGAAGAAAATGGAAAGGAAGAGTTGCTCTTCAGTCAGCCACATTAGCCAGTTTTATTTGAAGATACCATTATTTTAAACTTCTACTTCCATAGTTCAACTGGATGGGTAAGTCATATGAACCGAGATTTGTTTTGATAACTTATAAAGTAAAAATAATCACTATCATAGTCTGACAAAATGATTATACTTAAAAATGTATAGAGCAAGGTATGGCTGTGCATAACTGTAATCACAGAACTTATAAGGTGAAACCAGATTAACTGCAAGATCAAGACAAGTTTGGGCTTCATGGTGAAATTCTGTGTGTATATATATATATGCCATCTACCATATTGTTTATGTATAAATACCTTTCTACTATATATATGCATGCATAGAGATGTATATATATGTACATATAATGGACCACTTAACAACTGGAATATCTTCTACAAAATGTAGGATTGGCAATTTTATCATTGTGAAAAGAATTGAGAGTGTATGAGGACAACCTGAGAGAACTATGACATCGATAGGCAATATAATCTTATGGGACTGTCATTGTATACACGATATAGTCTATCCCTGACCAAAATACCATCATGGGACATGGGACTGTGCATAGTACAGTTAGTTTTGTGTGTATTTATGGATGTATTTATATACATTCTATAATTTGCTGTTCATGTTAAAAATTATGTGATCATTCTTATTATACTGATCATATGATTACTTCCAAGAGTAGCACATGCAATTCTTTCTGATAGACACTGAGCATATAAATTAAAATGTCAATTTTTTGAATTCTAATCTATCAAAAGTTAGATGGCTGTAACTGTGGTTTTATTACTGGGTCATCTACTATGTTCCATTAGTCTGCATGTCTATTGTTATGATGCCACTAGAAAGTGGTATTTCCTTACTTAATTGCAATTCTAGGATCACTCCTTAATCTATCTAAGGGCTTCCTTCCTCATACAGAGCTTTAAGATCATTTATATAATGTTGATGTAAATGGGTTGCCACCTATAAATATAATTAATTCAATCTCACCATCTTTTTCATCTAAGTGAGACCAAATAGGAAGGAATGTATTAGGAAGTATCAAAGAATATCTTATACAGAAAGATGCAATATTTGTGTGTAACAGGTATGCTTTTCTATCTGTTCACATATGCATATATATACACATACATATTATACATGTATAAATGTGCATGAATATGTATACTAAGTCAAATACATGTAAAATATATTTCTTGTTATCATAATGTTTAAAAGCCCACCACATGTCATTACTTTATGCATATCTATATGGATAAGTATCCTAAAGGCCATATTGGATGATGATAATAAGCAAAATGAACTCCAGGATATGGAAAACAAGGTTTATCTTTGTGGTTGTTGTTTTTAATGCATTGTGTGAAGTTATTTCTTTCTTCTTTTGTTTTTTATCCCCTTATAGTTTATCCCTCGTTGTTACTATATCTGACTTTGGAATGTGGTGTATTGTATATACATCTATTTGTTTATTTGAATTAGGGAAGGGGAAAAAAACCAGATGAGACAAAGGACAAGGAGTGAACCACTGTAACAGCGATCTGAGAAAGACATGGGAAGGGGTAATAATGTTCAATAAGTAATGCACTCACTACCTTATGAATTTCACTGTAACCCCTCTATACATCACTCTAACAATAAAATAAAATTTTTGAAAATGTAAATTTATAAAAACTGTCCTGAAGGCCAGAGAAGTAAAACAACTTGTCAAAAACACATGGCTACTTAGTGGAAAACAAGATATAATTAAGATATATTCCTTAGTCTGTGATTGTTGGCACTTCCCCAACTATACTAAGATAAAATGAAATTTTATTTTTGCTTTTGAAGATAGCAAATCCTTGCCTATGACCTGAGAAGACATATTTTCAGTAAATCTTCATTCATTGTCTGAAATAGAACTCTAAACAAAAGTAATACTATTGACCTTTTCAAAGATCTATGCCAGACAGATAGGAAGCCTGGAGCAAAACCAGAAGGTGTTTAATTTTTTGCCTTGTAAATTTCCTCACTAAATATGACAGTGGGGAATATAGCTCATTAAAGAATGTATCTCTTAAACAGGTACTCCTTACAACATAAAACATACAATTCCATTTTCTCCTTTATGATCTAATTTTCTTGTTGGCAGAGCTTAGACTTTTTCTTAAAAGGAAAAAAATTACTTCAGTTACAATAGTGACCTTACCCTCAACCAATGAGAGTTGTTATAAATAATAACAACACGATCCTAAAGGTTTCTAATGGCCTTAAAATTGCATAGAATTTTCTCAAGAGATTTGAGTCAGGGAAAAAAATGCAGCATTCTCAATTAAGCTGCCTACTGGCAAAAGTTGTCAGAGAGGAAAAAATGGATAAGGATTTCTTTTTGTTTCTTCTGCTTCTAGAAATCTCTTACAAATAACTGTGCAAGGACCTTCAAGCTACTTAAATTGAACTCTGAGCCTGCTAAAATAAATTATGCTCTTGTTGCCAAAGATAAATTATTTCAAACAATAGCCAGCATATAAGAAAATACGTGATGAGAGGTGTTTCAAAGACAAGGAATTTTATTTTTGTTTGTTTTTCTTCACCCCACCCAGTACAAGTTTAGGAGCCATCATATTTCTTAGATTTCTCTCCTCTGAAGTGTTTTATATGTAAGTGTATGTATATATGTTTATATGTGTGTGCATATATATTGTATGCACATATATACATATGCACATACATGCACATATATTGATTACTAGAGTACATATAATACATGCTATATGTATTGACTACTAAAGTATATACACTGTAATATATTTACTATACTAATCAAATAAACAATTCAATTCTAGATGTATGTAAATGTAGAGTTTTCCCAAATGCTCATTTTTTAATATTCTAACAACTATTGAGAGTACATTACCTTTTTAAATATTATTTGTAATGGGCAACTGCCTTTATTAATGAATTTAAAAATGTGGAAATGCCTTTAAAGCCTATAAAGAAGAAACAGAGTAAGGCAAGTAAGTAGAGTGATTTCCAAATGGATGAGTTAGTACCAGAACACACCTTCCTGTGTCCACTCTCAACATCCTTCACATTGGGTTGCTACATGTCCACTCAAGGTCATGAGGGTATGGGCTAGAACACCAGAGGAGGTGTACATACATTTTGAAGGATATAAAACAAGTCAAAATTGATTTCTAGAGCTCAAAAATCATTACTGAGTGGCCAAAAACATAAGCAATGGCCTGAGAAGGGCTACAGCAAAAAAGAGAGCAAAAGGAGGAAAAAACCCATAAGTTGCTCTATTTCTAAGTGCTGGCCACCTTAACTAGATCTTAAGATGCCTGTGTAAGGGGTCACATGCCCACATCAAGGTCCAAGGCAAGGATTAACATTATGCACAAATATTCACCTGCCATTGCTCACCCAAGTAATCGTAACTGAAATAGAATGGCCAAATAACTGGGATTCAAGCTACCAGGAAAAGAAATCAGTATTAAAATGTGACCAAAATTAAAACACATGAGATGTTCAAGAACAGATGGCCTAAGAGGAAATTAGACCTGTGACTTCCAATTTTCTTTTTTTTTCATATATTTTTATTGTAATTAATAGAAGGGTTACATGATATTTGCCAGATAGATGGTGCATTAATTCCCATACATTGATACCCTTTCACATGTCTTGGTCCCAATTTCCCTCCCTCCTATCCCCACCCCTCATCTTGTTTTCCCCAGTTCCCTATCCAATTTCAAATAACCAAATACACATATATCCGATATATCAGGTAACAAAGTGAGATACTGTAACAATAAGAGATAACCAAGGGACAGCAAAAGAGATGAGAGATAACATAGTACCTTAAGAACAAAAATCATTCATTATATGGCTTATGTTTCTATATCCTAGAGATCCTTTCATTTACCGTCCTACTATATGGCCTTTTGTATCAAGGTTTTGCACTATTGCAAATCTCTGCTAGGAGAGCCCAAGGTTTCTACTGATTATCACAAATGAGGGAAACCATTGAGCCTAAGTTCCTTTGAGTCTGGCTTACTTCGCTTAATATGATCTTTTCTAAGTTTTTCCATTTCCTAACAAATGGGGCAATGTCATTCTTTCTGACAGCAGCATAGAATTCCATTGTGTACACATGCCACATCTTGTTGATCCACTCATCAACTGAGGGACATCTAGGTTGGTTCCATAGCTTTGCTATGGTAAATAGTGCTGCAATGAACATTGTTGTGCTAGTGGATTTAGTATGCCCTTGTTTCTGGATGATTGGGTAAATGCCAAGTAGTGGAATTGCTGGGTCATAGGGGAGCTCTATGTTTAGCCTTTTGAGGAACTGCCATACTGCTTTCCATAGTGGTTGAATGAGTTTGCACTCCCATCAACAGTGTAGTAGGGATCCCTCCTGGCCACATCCCCTCCAGCATCTGTTGTTATTAGTCTTCTTGATCCTGGCCATTCTAACTGGAGTGAGGTGGAATCTTAGAGTTGTTTTGATTTGCATTTCTTTTATGACCAGAGATGTTGAGCATTTCTTCATGTGTCTGTAGGCCATTTTTATTTCTTCTTCAGAGAAGACTCTCTTTAAGTCTTTGTAATGGGATGGATGGTTGTTACTTTGGAGATTAGTTTTGGATTGATTCAATCTTGGGAGCTGTTGATATATTTTAGATATGAGGCCTTTGTCCGTTGTTTGGTTGGTGAAGATCTTCTCCCACTCTGTATGCTTCCTAATTAATTTGCTAGCTATGTCCTTTGCCATACAAAAGCTCTGCAGTTTAATGCAGTCACAACTGCCTTCCTCTACACCAACGTGAGAGGAATGAGGCAACAATCAGGAAAGCAACTCCTTTTGCAATAGCCTCAAAGAAAATAAAGTTCCTAGGAATTACCTTAACTAAGAATGTAAAGGACCTTTTTGATGAAAACTTTAAAACCCTGAAAAAGGAAATTAAAGCAGAACTAAGGAAATGGAAAAACCTCCCATGCTCCTGGATTGGAAGAATCAACATTGTGAAAATGACAATCTTGCCAAGGGCTATCTACAAATTCAACGCAATACCCATCAATATCCCAATGTCATTCTTTAAAAAAATAGAAGAGGCAATCCAAAATTTCATATGGAATAATAAAAGATCCCATATAGCAAAAACACTTCTTAGCAGAAAGAACAGCACAGGAGGAATTTCAATACCAAACTTTAGACTCTATTACAGAGCTATAATTATCAAAACAGCTTGGTACTGGCACAAGAACAGGCCTGAAGACCAATGGAATAGAACTGAAGACCCAGATATTAAACCACAGACCTATGGCCACCTAATCTTTGACAAGGGAGCCAAAAAAATAGACTGGAGGAAAGACAGCCTCTTCAACAAATGGTGCTGTCAGAACTGGTTAAGCACCTGCAGAAAATTAAAGTTGGATCCTTCTTTGTCACCCTGCACTAGAATTAATTCCAAAAGGATCAAAGACCTGGAGGTAAAAGCCGACACTCTGAAAACTTTACAAGAAGGAATAGGAGATACACTAGACCTCCTTGGCACAGGTCAAAACTTTCTTAATAAGTACCAAGAATCACACCAATTTTCTTTTATTACATCTCACTGTCAATGTTTTATGCATGTATTTCAAATGGTGACATTTTGTAACATGTAAGCATGTACAATGGTACAGGTATATTATAAGCTATATGTACAAAGTACACATATTTTAATGGGAAGAATCAATCTAACAATTCTTTTTTTTCAATTTTTTATTGTAATTAGTAAAAGGGTTACATGATATTTGCCAGATAGAAGGTGCATTAATTCACATATATTGATACCCTTTCACATGTCTTGGTACCCATTACCCTCCCCCCCCTACCCCCCCACCCATCTTGGTTTTCCCCCCTTCCCTATCAAATTTCAAATAACCAAATACAAATAAATTCAATATATCAGATAACAAAGTGAGGTACTGTAACAATATGAGATAACCAAGGGACAGCAAAGGAGATGAGAGACAACATAGTACATTAAGGACAACAATCATTCATTATATGGCTTTTGTTTCAATATCCTGGAGGTCCTTTCAATTAGCTTCATACTATATGGCCTTATGCATCAAGATTTTGCTCTATTGCAGATCTCTGCTAGTAGAGCCCAAGGTTTCTACTGATTATGACGAATGAGGGGAACCATTGAGCCTAAGTTCCTTTGAGTCTGGCTTACTTCACTTAATATGTCAATTCAACAATTCTTATTTGCCAATAAAAGATCACTTTCCCCAGAAATTGCTTTTTTTTACTTTTCTGAATATTTGTATTATATTTGAGTAGGTGTACAAAACATTGCCATTCAACAAAGCAGTTCCTGAATAGAGTGCATCTTGATTAGCGTCACCCTTTTCAACACAGAAATATCAGTGGGGGAGAAAAATTCCCCCCATAGAATACAAATGGCGGGTCTTGCATATCCCCAAAAACATTTTCTCAGATGAGGGAGACAGTAGAGTAATGTCCTGTTGGTCAAAGTAACATTTCAAGATATAGAAATGTCTATATTATCAAAGCTGATCATCTAGAAATATCATCCTGCAACTTGGTGTTGTCTTATTTACCACTGCAAAGAGTTGTGCTTGCCAAAAAAGCCACACATTCATTTTGGTCCTGATAATTTTCAGATTCCACTTTTATATGTCTCCTTTCAACAGAATCACCCTACAGAAGAAGCTGACAGCTATACAACCAATACTTTAAGACTTCAAGTTTCAAATCCTGACCTACTTCTGAATTCATTAGTTTCCCACCTATATTCAGCCTTAGATTGCTTATAATGTTTAATAATTTTGAGTTAATTAAAATAAGCATTAGGGCTGGAAGTTTGGCCTAGTGGTAGAGTGCTTGTCTAGCATGCACAAAGACACAGGTTTGATTCCCAGGTTGGATGAGAGAGAGAGAGAGAGAGAGAGAGAGAGAGAGAGAGAGAGAGAGAGAGAGAGAGAGAGAGAGAGAGAGAGAGAGAGAACCAGAGAACCAGAGAACCAGAGAACCAGAGAACCAGAGAACCAGAGAACCAGAAATGGTGGTAGGGCTCTAGCCTTGAGAAAGCCCAAGGACAGCACTCAGGCCTCAGGACTGGCCATAAGTAAATAAAAAGGCATTAATATGCTTTACCACATACCAATGAAACACGACACATCCTAAAACACACTCACCTTTGTATTAAAAAGCATGATAAATTGACTGAGGAGGAATATGTTTTTAGTTATTGTGCCTGCCTCTGTTATAAGTGGCCTTCACAGTGGTAGTAGCTAAGGTTGAATTCATTTCTGTTCTCAATCTTACCTAATCTAGAATTTTCTCACATGAAAGTTAATAAAAGACAATAATGCCCAACAGATATACAAGGGAATAACTGTAAAGAAAGACCGACAGACACAGTTACCTAACCTGTTAGACATACCTACTTCTACTTTACCACTTAAATTAAGCACACAATAGATGGATTCATAGATAGGTGTTATTATGTTAATCTTTTAATAGATAGTATTATGGTAATCTTTTTATTACTTAATACCAATAATTTAACAATTGTATAATTTAGTTATATTAACTATTCCTATAATTTGGGAAAAGGGGACATTCCTTAAAAGTAAGTATTCAACTATGTGCCTGACCTACTAAAACTCCCAGTGTTGGCCTCACTTACACAACTGTCATGAGATTGGAAATATCTTCCTACTTCCACAATTCTATCCCTTTTTCTAAAAGGTCATAAGACCCTTGAGCAAGATCTGACTATAAAGTTAGACTTTCCTAAAAGAAGTAGCATATAACTCATGCCTACCCATCTCTCTCCATCTTTACCTTCCTGTCTCCATCCTCATCCCAAACCTCACATATTTTTCTCAGTAAAGATCTAAGAAAGGAACTAACAAGCTTCTTTCAATATCTATAATCAGAAAATTTGCTGAACGTTGCATAGAGTAGGAAGATATAGACAGGGCACAGACAGGTACACTGAATAGTTAATATAAAGAAAAGAAGACACAATAGACTATGAAATATATTAAAAATCATTAATGAGTATGTACTTATTGATGAAGTGTCCCCAAACTTATTACATTTTTTTAATTCTGGAAATTCTCATCCCAGATGAGGAACACAGAAAAGGGAAATATTAATATCCAGTAGATCCATGTGTAAGGTATTATATTGAACCTCTTTCTACTTTCTTGTGGGTCAGACCTGCCTGTAGACTTCCTCTGATGTGCTACAGTTTAATTTTTCCCTTAGAAATATTTGCAAGAAGTACATCAAGTAATCCAATCTGCTTCCTGACAAGAAGTAATCTAAATCTTGAGAATAACAATCATAAGCTAAAGTAATCATTTTAAGTGGATTGGTAGAGATTAAGGAACATGGATGCATCATTAGACAGTTTCTCCCTATTAATCTAGCTTGTGGCAAAATGTACTAATTTGTGGATAGTTGGGACTGGTGACTGGAAATTATCATTGGTTAATCCCAATGACTCTAAATTTTCAATGCAAAAGAAATAAGAACTAACATTCTCAGCTAACTGGTAGTTATCTTCTGCAATATAAAATATGATCCTAAGAACACTTTCCATGTTTTTTCTTAGAACCCTCTGGAGAAAAGGGCCTGTCTGGCCTAGAAAAGAGGTGTATTTGTTCCTCCAAACAAGTTCCCTGGGGATAAGCACATGTCAATACAACTAAAACCTAACCTACCCCAAATGGAGCAAAAATCGATGCTTTTGCTTCCTCTCACCTCAGGACAATGCTTAGAGCATTAACCAAAACCCATAAATGATTAGAGATCAACAGTTTTATTATGTGTCAGCTGCTTAAGCTGCATTTCATGGTAATTCTGGTCACACTTCCATCAACCACATTAAAAGGTCCCTTGACATACCACACCATGCAGTTGTCCAAGGAATCAGTCTGCTTTTAGAAAAGAAAGGGAGAAAGGAAGAGAGGGGGGGGAGGGGGAGAGGGAGAGAGAGAGAGAGAGAGGGAAGGGAAGGGAAGGGAAGGGAAGGGAAGGGAAGGAAAGGAAAGGAAAGGAAAGGAAAGGAAAGGAAAGGAAAGGAAAGGAAAGGAAAGGAAAGGAAAGGAAAGGAAAGGAAAGGAAAGGAAGGAAAGGAAAGGAAAGGAAAGGAAAGGAAAGGAAGGGAAGGGAAGGGAAGGGAAGGGAAGGGAAGGGAAGGGAAGGGAAAGGAAAGGAAAGGAAAGGAAAGGAAAGGAAAGGAAAGGAAAGGAAAGGAAAGGAAAGGAAAGGAAAGGAGTGCAAGATCCCAGTCATCTGTCTCAAAAGCACCCCTTTCCTTTCCAGTCTCAGGCTAAAGCACACTCTTGCCCATGAGGTAGACATCCTCACCTAGACACAAAGAAACAGACATCCCAAGGGATGATGTAAATGTTTATTTTAGCTCTTCTGAACTTATCCATTAAGTATTGCTACACATTTGTAAGATTAAAAACAAGAAAAAAATGAACAGGAATAGTCTCAATATTATATATTCAACCCCCACAGTTTCCCAAGGTGAGAGAGGAAGACTGTCGTATAACTCCAATATTAATCCAAGCATCACTTCTGAGGAAAAAATTTCTACTCAGGATCTATCTGGTGTTTCTGGGACATTGCTTATGCCACTTGATTATCTTCAAAGATTTACAACATCATATTTTTTCTTCTTCTCAATTCTTCCCTTTCAAATTCTGTTTTGCTACCAACTCTATTTTTGAAAGTCTATGGCAAGGGAGATATGGAGTTGTTTTAACAAGCAATATTTAGCTACAACAAATGGGAGGAGGCGGTATTTAATAATGATAAAATTAAAGTCCCTGGTTGCTCATATTCTAGTGAGCAGAGAAACTATTATCCACTCTACTTCTCATCAGAAAGTTATTTTTTGGTCAATAGTGATTGAAGTGGAGGATACATGAAGGAAAATACAAGGGCAGATGGCCGAAGCTTTGAGGGCAATCGAGGAGAGGATGAAAGGAGCTGTATCAACAAGCAGCAAGTATCCAGTTTGAGTTAATGAGTGTATACAACAGACAGTTTCCAGAGACTACTGGAGGTAATAGACTTCATTAGGAATGTGGTAGGTAAATTTCAAGAGAAAGAATATTTGCCACTTAATTAAAAAAATAACAACATAGTTTATGCCAGCTTGGGACCATGACTGAAACATGATGTGAACTGTCTAGATTTAACAATACAAGGAAGGGGGGCATAAGAAATTCTACAAATGATAGCCATACTTTGTGTAATAACAGATGTCTATACTGGACAAGAAGAGTATCTTATCTTTATCTTGAATTTGTTGCCTTCTCAGTGAGGAAGAATTAGAAGTTTTGCCAGAACCTTTCTATTATCACCATTGACTATTCTGTTTAGAAAAGCTGTGTGAAGCACCGTGATCTACAGTCAATCCCCAGCATCTGAAGCTGGAAGATACTTATGAGCTAAGGGTATGGTGCAAGTGCTAAAAGAGAAAAGGAGAGATGGAGGGAGTGAGGGAAGAGATGAAAGAAGGGAGGGAGAGAGGGAAGTTATTATATGGCTTTCATTCCAATGTATAAAGTCAATTATTATAAACTAATATATAGTCACAAATTTCTAAATTGAGAGCTATCTCCAAATATCATGGAAGAGAAACATATGGTGGACCCAAAGAATACAACAGTTAGGATTCTAGAGCCTTAGAAGGGAAGGCACCAACTACATAACAACATTACTGTAGAATATCAGCCTCCTGATATGCTATCTTGTAATTTTTTATCTCTGGGAGGACTTGGTAATAGTTTAGTGCTAGGCTTCTTTGTAAGCAAGTCTTGAAAAGGCCTATGCTTTTTAAAAAATCCTTCTCTGCCTATATGAACAAGCAAGTTTCTTGCAGAACTCAGTCCTTTATGGTGACCTAAGAAGGGAATCAAAATACGAGCAAAGCCAGGCTCTACAATGAACACCTGGCTGAAATATAACTGGATAGTCAAAACCTTCCAGGGAAACATCATAGTCTTCCCCTTCTTCCTTTTCTTCTTCCTGTGCTATCCCAGCTGTTTTGAGGGGAATTTAATCCCCAGTAACAGTGTCACTAGCACTCAGTAAATCAAGCTAGAACTCACTTCAATAGCAGTGCAATGACTGCCTTCCACTTTCAGACTGGTAGAGAACAGCCCCCAGCTTCAGTGGGGCTGAGCTTTTAAATGCAAACACCACACACAGGTGATTATAACTACACGCAGGTGCTCATCGCAGTGTAGCGTCACTTTATGATGCCCACAGTCAATAACCACAAAGATGAAACCACAAGCAAATGGTCAAGCAGGTTAAGCTTTTCTACATAAACAAAAACAGGGGATTCTGGAAAGATGACGGAGGTTGAGATTTAGTCTATGTGAGCTATTGCCAAGATACCAGTTTTAATATTCCAGCGAAAAGTTCACAGGAGTCACACCAAGTAAGCTACAGAGTACAAGTACAGAGATTGTGGCCAAAGAGAAAAATGTCAGGCAGCCTGTTTAAGGAAACGGTTTTTAGCCCACACCAGCAATGGCAGCTGCAGCAGCACCAAGCTTTCCTCTTTAGGTAAACACACCCAAGGGAAGTCCCACCCCTCATCCACAACTAACTGAGCTGCCAAAAATAATAGTGGGTCCAGACTGGGTCAGAAAGAGTAGCTGAAGTTCACTGATTTCACACAGGATACAACCCCACCCACATTCTGTGGCACACACAAAGCACTTGAGCTGAAGAGCTAGAGACAGCACCCAGGCCCAAAGTTCAAGCCCCCTGACCAACAAAAAAAAAAGGAAGAAAAAAGGAAAAAGGAAGGAAGAAAGAAAGATTGATTATTTGATGAGATCCAAAATTCCTCTATGATAAAAGCTCTGGAGAAACTAGGAATCCATGGATCATTCCTCAGTATTATAAAGGTTGTGTATAACAAACATACAGCTAACATTATATTTAATGGTGAAAAGTTAAAGCCATTTCTTCTAAAATCAGGAGTGAGACAAGGATATTCACTCCCTCCGCTCCTCTTCAATATAGTATTTGAATTCCTAGCCAGAGCAATAAGGCAAGAAGTAAAAATAAAGGGATGCAAATCGGGAAAGAGGGAGTGAAACTTGCCCTCTTTGCAGATGACATGATTCTGTATTTAAAGAACCCTGTAGATTGTACTCCCAAGTTACTTGAGCTGATTCAAAACTTTGGCAAGGTAGCAGGGTATAAAATTAACCTTCAAAAATCAATGGCTTTCCTGTATGCCAACAATGAGAAGAGCGAGGCAGAAATCAGGAAAGCAACTCCTTTTGCAATAGCCTCAAAACAAATAAATAAATAAATAAATAAATAACTCAGGAATTAACTAAGAGAGTAAAGGGCCTCTATGCTGAAAAGTTTAAAAACCTGAAAAAGGAAATTAAAGCAAAATTAAGAAAGTGGAAAAACCACCCATGCTCCTGGACCAAGAACATTAACATCATAAAAATGGCAATCCTGCCAAGGGCTATCTACAAATTCAATGCAATACCCCTATATCCCTATATCATTCTTTAATGAAATAGAGGAAGGAATCAAAAAATTCAAATGGATTAGTACAAGACTCTGTATAGCAGGACCAATCCTTAGCAGAAAGAACAGCACTGGGGGACTATCAATACGAAACTTCAGACTCTATTACAGAGCTATAGTAAACAAAACAGCTTGGCCCTGAACAAGAATAGGCCTGAGGACCAATGGAATAGAACTGAAGACCCAGAAATTAACCTACAGACCTATGGCTACCTAATCTTCAATAAGGGAGCCAAAAAAAGAGATGGAAAAAAGACAGCCTCTTCAACAAATGGTGCTGGAAGAATTGGTTAAACACCTATAGAAAACTTAAGTTGGATCCTTATATGTTCACCCTGCACTCAAATTAATTCCAAATGGATCAAAGACCTTGAGGTAAAAGCAGACATCCTGAAAATTTTACGGGAAGAAATAGGAGATATAATAGGGCTCCTTGGCACAGGTCAAAACTTTCTTTAAAAGGCCCAGAAACAAAGGTTAAAGAAAGTGTGGACAAATGAGACTGCATTAAACTGCAGAGCTTCTGTCTGGCAAAGGATATAGCTAGCAAAAACCCACAGGGTGGGAGATCTTGACTAGCCATACAAAGACAAGGGCCTCATATCTAAAATATACCTGAGCTCAAAAAATTGAACCTCTCAAAAACAAGTCCCCAAAAAAACAGCCATCCCATTAAAAGATGGGCTAAAGATTTAAAGAGAGACTTCTCTGAAGAGAAAATAATAATGGCCAATAGACACATGAAGAAATGCTTGACATCTCTAGCTATAAATGAAATGCAAGTCAAAACAACTTTAGAATTCCACTTCACTCCAGTTAGAATGGCCATTATGAAGAAATCTAATAACAACAGATGCTGGTGGGGATGTGGCCAGAAGGGATCACTACTACACTCTTAGTGGAAGTGTAAATTTGTTCAACCACTCTGGGAAGCAATATGGAGGTTCCTCAAAACACCAAGAGTTTCCCCATGACCCAGCAATCCCACTCCTGGGCATTTACCCAAATGTCCAGAAACAAGGACATACTAAAGCTACTAACACAACCATGTTAATTGCAGTATTAGTCACCATAGCTAAAATATGGATCCAACACAGATGCTCTCAGTAGGTGAATGGATCAAGAAGATGTGTACTTATACACAATGTAATTCTATGCTGCCATCAGAAAGAATGACATTACCCCATTTGTAAGGAAATGGAAAGACTTGGAAAAAAATCATATTAAGTGAGGTAAGCCGAACCCAAAATAACAGAGGCTCCATATAGGCTCTTATACTAATGTAATCATTAGCGTAAGTCTAGGATTCTCCTAGCTGAGAATCACAATAGCTGAAAAAATATGTACATATGGTCATATAGGATGAGGCTAAGGGAAATGAACTGCAAGATATGGAAACAAGAAGTTTATCTTTGTGATGGTTTTTCTTAATGTACTATGTGAAGTTATTTCTTTTCTTTTTTGTTTCCCCTTATAGTTTATTTCATGTCGTTACTGTATATGACTTTGGAACCTAGTATATTGTATATGTAATTTGTTTATTTGAAATAGGGAAGGGGAAGGGAAAAACAAGATTATGGGAAGGGGTGAAGGAAGAAAAGTAGTAGAAAAACATGGGAGGGGCTATCAATGTTCAAGAAGTAATGTACCTACTACCTGAGAAAAGTAACTATAACCACTCTATACATCACCCCAACAATAAAATACAATTTGAAAAAAGAGAAAGAAACATTCACACACACACACACACACGCACACTATAATTTGGCAGCTAAGCTTGACAGTTTATTACACCTCCTTCCCCACTGCATCTTTTCCCTTCTCCCTCCCCTATTGGCCTGGCTCTTACTCCTGCTTTAGTCCTTCACAATCAAATATTTACTACACTTGCTCAGGAAATGACTAATTTTTATTTTCAGATCCAGATGAATGAGGTTCCGTTTGAGAAGAAAGATAACAGACTACCATTTCACCAAGTATTGGTAGCCTCTTTTCTTAGACACCAGATTCCTGCATCTTTCTAAAAGAATTAGTAATAGTAAAATCAATTCCTAAATCACCCAACAAGCTTACATGAAGTACTATTAGGTACCAGGCACTGAGCATGGAAAATAAGAAAAACAGAGTCCATGCTACATGTTACAAACCCTTGGGGAAGCACTTGAAAGGGCAGGTTGCTGAACAGAAATGTAAATACCATAATGAAGGTATGAACAAAAGCCATGAGGCTTCAGGTAGGAAGTAAATGATTGGAGCAGTATTGTGGTTTATTAGTTCTAAGTAATATGATGAGGCCCTAGAAATGGTCTTGTGCTATTGTTCAGAATTCTATAGGAATATTCCATGGCCCAAGTTTACTGCCAGAGAGCATTTTACAGATTCACATCAAGCACAATACCATTCATTGCCATTACCTGTCACCAGCCTCAAGGGTCATTTTTCAAGAATTCATCTTCAGGTATCTCTTTTATTAATTGAATCTCCATGAAGTCTTCAGTTTCATCAGAATGAGAAGCAACAGTTATATATGTAGATAGATGAAACGAGGGAAATGAACAAAAAGCAATGAGCAGAATGGTCAAGGATGCTTTCAGAAATGTATTAATAATGTGGACAAAACTATCTGTGAGGCCAGATCTCAATTTCTATATTCTGTGCCACCTTAAAAGTTGGACTGTGAATCAATGTTCGAGTCAAATTCTATTTCAAATGTATCCCAAGGCAATTTACAGAAATAATTTAAGAAAATTTGCCTGTAAAGAAGAGATTTCTTTCATAATGTGAATAATCACTTTCTCATTTTCTCTTGCAAATTGGAGTTTTATCATGTTTGCTTAATGAAAGGCAAACTTTGCCTTATATTTTATGTCTTAAAAACATAAGTAGTGTGCCAGGAGTTTAACATAGTGGTAGGGTGCTTGCCTAGCATGCACAAAGACTCGGGTTCGATTTCTTGGTACCACATGTATAGAAAAGAGCTGGAAGTGGTGCTGAGGCTCAAATGGTAGAGCGCTAGCCTTGAGAAAGCCCAAGGACAGTGCTCAGGCCCTGAGTTCAAGACCCAGACCTGGCAAAAAAAATAGTATTGATAGAATTTCCCTAAAAGGTAACATTTTATAAACAGTCTAGTCATCAGGCTCAAGAGATATCTAGTTTGGGATAGCTTGCAAGGGAAATTGGAATCAGAAAATAGCCAGAGCAGGAAATAGCAGTCTCTGCTCTAGAAAACCCTAATTTACAAAACTAGATCTACCTTCTAAAGCAAAGCTTGTGAAACTTCAATGTACACATGATTCACGGATTTTGTTAAAATGAAATTTTTTATTCAAGAGGTCTGATGTGAGACACAAGTTTCTTGCCCATCTCCCATCCCCCTGAGCAGATTTTTGCTTAAGGCTAGTGCTCTACCACGTTGAACAATGGCACTACTTCCAGTTTTCTCATGACTAATTGGAAATTAGAGTCTCATTGACTTTCCTGCCTGAGCTGGCTTTGAACCAAGGTCCTCAGATCTCAGCCTTCTGAGTAGCTAGAATTTTACAGGTGCCCAGCAACTTGCTTCATTTCTCACAAGTTGCTGTGAGTGATGAAACCCAACCACTGGTCAATACTTTAAACACCAAGGATCTAAAGATAAGTTTCTGAAATAGATAGTCAAAGGCATTCTCTATGTGTTGTACTGTATAGTTGACTGGCAACCTGAATGTCAAGACAAAATATCCTTAAGGCCACTACACCTTATTAGTGAAGAGAAAGGATGAAAGGAAATGGGCCTCACAGAGACAATATTTCTTGTTCATCATGTTTCCTCCTATCAGATCCCCATCCTGGCTTTGCTTTTCAGGGAGAATTCTTTTGGCATATGAAGTCAGCTACCTTACCATGTCCAGTAGATTCTTCATATTTCATAACATCATGAAAAACCAGGGCATAAGGAAAATGGTCAAAGGTTTTCACTTTGATCTCAGGCAGTATCATTCCACTAAGCCATCACTGGCTCACTCTCTCCAACAAAATTAATGCACAGCTCTGGCTCTCTGTGTCTCCTGAGATGCCTTCTGGAACAATGGTGAGGTGCTGGATATGTAAACTTTCCCTTTGAACTGACACCATGTGAGTACATCCCTTTGAACTGACACAAAATGAGTACATAAGTCCCAGAATAGCTTTGAGCTCTAAGCACTGTATTAACTTTGAAACTGTGAGATATAGTGCTATATTTTTAGAAATACATGTTTATAGGAAAGTTGTAGATAGGCATTGAACCAATTTTCAAAGCTATGGCCCAAACAAAGGCACAGAAATAACTTCCCTTTGTCAGGGCCTCAGGAAAATTCCTATACTCTAGTTTCCTCAATAGTGAGAGAACAATCCACAGTAAGTTGTAACTCACAACATCCCGGTAAGCCATCCATTTCTAAAAAACTTGGAGAATTCCTTAAAACCACAAATCGGCTACCACATTTACAAGAATTTAGATTCCAATCCATAGAAATCAATCAGCAAAATGGACAGTCAAAAATCAAAATATTACCCAGGCACTGATGGCTCAAGCTTTAACAGGACACTAAGTTCTGAGTAACATTATTCAAAGCCAGCCAGGGCAGGAAAGTCTGTGAGACTCTAATCTCCAATTAACCACTCAAAAAACAAAAGTAGAACTGTGGCCTAAAGCAGCAGAGCACTAGCCTTAGCAAAAGATCTCAGGGACAGTGTCATGACCTTGAATTCAAGCCCCACAATGAACAAAAAACATTTTTAATAAAAGTATTGCCACTTAGAAATTGTAGATAAGCTCTTCTCCATAATGTAGAAAAAACTAAAGAAGAAAAAAATATCAGAATTCTGTTTCAAAGATCTAGCAAACAAAAGTAGGACATAAGAGCCAAAACATTTGAACACTAATGCTATATTTGTGTTTTCTTAAAAATTTGCTTTTGTGTGAGAAGCATTTTATGTTTCATAGGAAAACTGGAGTATACAAAACACTTTCTTTTGTTAAATAATCTTCTAGCCAGATATTAGGGGCCTATCTGTGACCCTGACCACTCAGGCCAAGATCCAGAGGCTCACTATTCAAAGCCAGCCCAGGCATAGAAGTTTGTGGGACTCTGTCTCCAAAATAACCACCAAAAAGGTGTGGGTCAAGTGGTAGAGTGTCAACCAAAGGAGTACAAAGCTGTGAGTTCAAATCCCAGTACCACCAAAGATTTATCCTTTCCCAATTCATGTAGCCACTTTACAGGAAAATATACATAAAAGTAATATATATACACATAAATATACATATAAATGCACATATATATGCATATATACAGACATGTGCTTAGAATAGACATCAATATTCTACACTCTAGATGTTTTTAAATATTAAAGATATGCAGAGAAAGACAGGGCATAGTTTCTCAGTTGTATTTGCTAACTTGGTTCTCTTTAGGTAAAACATGACCTTTATGGATGTAGTCAAATATGGTGATGAGTCTGCCCTCTGGTGGAAGGATGAAATTAGTATTCCAGGCTTACTGTTCTTCCTGCTACATAAATCTTACTGCAACTATATACCCAAGGCACCTTTATCCAAGCACCAGAAGAGTATGAGTCTTCCTGGCCAGCGGTTACTGTAGTGTTGGGGCAAAGACACAGCTAGGTATGTCTTTCAGCCTTGTTGAGCAGTCTATGTGGTGATTAGCCCTATGAAAGACAGGGAATAGAGAATCCTTGGATTAGAGCTCAGCCTGTAGGAAGCCATTAGGATGGTTTGCTTTGTCTCAGAAGTGTTCTAGCATTTCCTGGAAGAAATCATTTGAAGGACACAGGTTTCATTCACTCAGACTGTTCAGCAACCTAAGGAGTTCGACCTTATGATCTCACAAACCTGAGAGCTGCTCATAAAAAAAAGAAGGGAAAAAGAAAAAATTATTTCCAATGTCTATTTAGGGAATAAACAGTAATAGCTCTGCCCTAGAACCAAGAGGGGATGACATACGACATGCAGCTCCCGCCAACACAGCATGGCACTGTCACATCAAGGGACTCAGACACAAAGTAGCTTCAGTAGTCCAATATTTTAGGACAGGCTAATTGGTGCAGGGCCCGGAAGAATGGGAATAGCTCATCCAGAACCTGCACCGGAGCCTACCACAGGCAAGATTCAAGGCAGGGACATGGAAGCTAGCATTGGGATGTTTCTGATTTAATTGAAAGACAGTTTGGTGATGGTTGGGGGGTGGGGCTTAAGGAGGGACAATAAATAAGTAAATAAATAAATGAAGAAAAGAAGGTCTACAATGACTTCAATAGGGACAGATGAGACTCCACAAATCCAAGTGTCACACTCACAAAACCAAGGCAAGAGGATCATGAGTTCAAGGTCAGCCTGGACTGCTGAGTGACACCTTATCTCACAAAGAATTTTTTGAAGAAGGAAAAATAAAAAGAAAGCAAAATTCCCAGTGTCACCCACTGCATGACTCAAGGATTGCAACAGAACTGGGGTACTTTAGTGTGCCCAACGCTTTACATATGCTTTATCTTTTTAACCCCATAACTTTTCCACTATGCATAAAGAAAGAAATTAGGGATTTTTCAAAAATTTAAAGAAAAAAGCCAAAAGGGACACACACACACACACACACACACACACACACCAAGAGCTCGTTCTTTAAAAGTAATAAGGGACATAGAAAAGACAGGTGAAATGGCAGCAGTCTCTGCCCATCCTTGGGGGTAAAGCTTTGAAAAGACAGTAGGAGGAGACAATCTTCCAGATTCAACCTAAAAAGGTGAGAAGCAACCTATTTGAAAACAGCACTACCAGTCCTAAATTTCAAATTAGAGCTGCCTTTGATCGCAAATGTTTAAACTTATATTAAAGGAAAACGGCCATCAAGGGGATTGCTTCTGAAGCCAGGCTCAGCGTGAAGTAATACGACGTTTCCCTCATTAGAATGAAATAGGGACCAAGCTGTGATTGAAACCTTAATGATCCAGCTCCAAGCCCATTCTTTACACAGCACTGACCCCTAGCGGTTGGCACTTGCAGTCACAGTGTGCTATGCACTTGGCCAGGGGAATGGAGGTGGGCGGTGGATAAATAAATAAAATAAAGGGGTCAAAACAGGTATGAAGACTAGGGGGCGAAAGGAGAGAAAAACATTTTTTGGCCAACTGTATCAATTAAAACTGTCTTAATAGAAAACAAACTTTCTGAATTTCTCAGACCCCAAATGCCAGCAGTTAAACTTGCAACAGATTGGAAACTGCTTGTATTTTAAATGTGTTTCTTTGGTTTCCTGTCCCAGATGACACCTGAGACCCTAGGCCAGCTGCCAATGTACCCTAAACCCCTCGGGGAGCTTCAGTCCAGTCTGCAACACTGATGACCTGAGATCCCTTATCATCTCTCACATTGTTTAATTTCTCATTCAGAGGAGATAGATATCCCAAATCATCCTGTGTCATATCAAGTTAAAGCATGACACTGTGTGAACAAGCAAGCAGGATCATTCCCACAGATGCTAAAGGGAAAGGAGAGGCAAATCAAATTCATACAAAAATCTTAATGGCACATTCCTGCCAAGGAAAAGCTTGACTTTAGCTGACAGTAGACCCAGGGATTTACCCCCACCCGAAAAGAGAAGATAAGAACAAAAGTACATGCAGCTCTGGGGAAGCTGGGATTGCCAATCTGCAAGTGAGACTCGAGGCAATTTTGAGTAAGGAATTAAGCTCTGTATGGAAGATAAGTTCAAATGATATGAGGTCCTGTGCTCCAAGCTTTAAATTCTAACAATCCAATTGGGTACTGGTGGCTCATACCTGTAATCCTAGCTGCTCAGGAGGCAGACATCTGAGGATCACAGTTTGAGGCCATTCCAAACTGACAAATCCCAGATACTCTTATCTCATAACTACTCCCCTCAAAAAATAGATATGTTGCTCAAGTGGTAATACTCCAACCTTAAATTTGAAAAAGCCAAGTGAGAGCTCAAGACCTTGCATTCAAGCCCCAGTACTGGCACAAAAATGATCTATGTTCATTAGATAACCTACAATGGAGATGAAAGAAAAATGTAAGGGCTTTTGAAAACAATTGTTCTAAAACTATAGCTTCAGCTGGACATTGGTGACTTATGCCTATAATCCTAGCTATTCAGGAGGCTGAGAACTGAGAAACATAGTGTGAAGCCAATCCAGGCAGAAAATTCCATAAAGTGCTTGTTTCCAATTAACCATCAAAAAGCTGGAAGTGGATCTATGACTCAAGGGGCAGAAAAGAATACTAGCCTTTAACAAAAAAAAGCTAGGGGACAGGGCCCAGGCACCGAGTTTGAGGTCCAGGATAAGCAATAAATAAATAGATATATAAATAAAGCCAGAATCTTCTAAACATCAGCTATATACTCTTTTATCCTTTATGTAGCCACAGGATCTTAAAGTATCTTGCCTATCCAGGACAATTATCTCTGGTGTATATGTAACAGTCTGCATCTGACCCTGAGCTCAGTGGTACTGACGGCAACTAGATAGAGGATGCTCAGAGAAGGAAGGCCAAGTGCCAGGGGATCAATGGGAGAAGCCTCCTGCTGTCTGAGCTCCACGATCCTTCCCAGATTGTCTCTGAACCTGCAAGTGCTCTGATGAGACCCTTAATCAATTTCCCTGTGGGTAGTTAGTAATGGCCTCACCTGCAAGACAGCTACTCTAAAGCGCTTTCTTCAGCGGCAGTAATCGTTAGCATCTCAAACAAAGCCAGTCTCTGCAGAGCACGCACCAAGGACTAAGTTTATCGAAAATTGGTGAGCCTGAGAAATATAATCTCAAGTAAAGCTCTTTATCCTTGTGAATTCTGAATGAAGTACTTTTAAACCTGTATATACATGGCTGAATATTCTGCTTTTTTTGATGAATTAACTACAAAGAGAAGGAGTTGTTTATAATCTAGACATTTAATTTGACATTAAAAAGTAAACACATAGGATATAATTAAGCATCTTGCATCCTGTGGCTAACCCAGTTTGTTACCTGTCTCATGAGATTAACAACTGAGACTTTAGCACTAGTCCAAATGGTGCTTATCGGGAAGTTCAGGCCATGTTTACTACTGATGATCTAGCCATTGATTGGCCAGTGATCTGACTTAATAGGTGGGTAGCTGAGATAATTGGTATGACAATTTTCATAGATGAGAAGTTCACTCCTACACCATTTTTGCCCATTAGGGTGTCACACATTACTCCAATAGATTCAAAGAGCATCGTAATTATTCACAAAATATTCCAATTTCCAACTGCAGTTGTCACTCAGCAAGTATGCCAGGAAGCTATGCAAAAGAAATTCATAAATATGTAAGCCCTTATCAAATGATCCATCTCACTGTTGGCAACCTTCACTCTAAGGAGCTCCGTTTTTCATTGATTTAAGGAATCCTAATATAATCCCTAGGCTACAGGACTACTTATCCCTTAAAATAAATCTTTTTCCCCATATATATATATATATATATATATATATATATATATATATATATATATATATGGAGAGAGAGAGAGCTGTTAAAAAAGAAAGAAACAAACAGAACAAGCACATCACAAAAATAGTCAGGCTTCATAACTGTATCTGAAAAATCAGGAGAATACAAATCCTACTCAATTACAGAACTACACTACTGATGCCTCCTTTTTTGTTGTGTTGTATTCCATATTCCTTAAGCACCTTTTGCCCCAGAGAACAAGGCACTTCTTATTGTCCTTGGTGGTGGTAGATAAAAATAAAGAGAAGGCACCCAAGAAAGCAAATGAGGACTGCCTAGCCCCTACGCCCACACCAGCCACAGCTTGTGGGACTGCTCCTTTCATCTTCCGACCTAGAAATAACAGAATATCCTATTTAAAGAAGGCTAATGTCAATATTTCAGTCATCTTTTAGAATCCTAGAGAGATTGGCTTCAAGACCCCAGTAGATTCCCAAATCTAACATTATTCAAATTCCTTCTAAGAAAGGGAGGAATCATATTTGCACATAATCTATGCACATTCGTCAGTATTTTTAATCATTCCTATATTACCTAATACAATATAAATGCTGTGTAAATATTTTTGTATTGTATCACTTAGGGAAAATTCTGTATATATTTAACATATACACAATCTTTTTTCTGCATCTTTTTTTAGTTCAGGACTAATTGAATCGACACAGACAAAACCTCAGGCAATTATTTTTCCAAAGCCTAGGGGAAAATAAAACTGTGTTAAGAACCATTTTCATTCCCTTCAACATATTCCATCAACATAAAATGATTCTGACATTATGGAAAGTCTGATGAAGTGCTGTTTGCATCATTAAGGTGTTTAAAGTGTTGTTTGCATTGTTCAAGTAATTAAAGATTATTATTTGATTTTGAAAAGCAATTACTATCATCTATATTTCACTTAAGAGAGATATGAGGGTAGAAACACAAAATTACTGACTAAACAAAGACTGAGAATGCTGAAGTCATAGCAAAGGTGACCACAAAGGGCCTTTGACTTGCTTTTCAGTGCAAGTTTGTTGTAAAAATAATGTTAAAATTTTATATCAGTAACTGACTATAATTCACTGTATGGTTATAAATAAAATGATTTAGAATTCTTGTGAGTAAGATGAGAAAGGACAGTGGCGGTTGCTCTAAACCAAGCTAGCTGGATATAAATCTCAGCTCTACTATTTGCTAACTTTATTACCAAAGATACGGAAACCTTGGGTGTCTGTTTGTTCTGCCCCTCCTACACAGTGTCATGGTGAGGATTAAATGTGTTCACATGTCTGAAGATTAAAATAGTATCTGGTACATTGGAAGGGCTTACTGACATTGTATATATAAAGAGACAAACAATTGAGTGCTGGGTTGTTGGGGTTTTTTAAATACTAAAGGCATAATGAAATGAATAAGAAGAAAATCATTTGGATTGGTATATTAGTCCATTTTCTACTTTTGTATCAAAATAATTCAGCCTAGAGGTTACCTAGATCGTAGTTGCAGAAGCTGAAAGTCTAAACTGTGTGGCACAGGCTCTGGCCAGGACCATCCAAGATATCATTCATTCGCACAGGTGGGATGGGAAGTGTGCATGCATCTTTGATGATTTCTCTCTCTTCTTATGACATCACCAGTGTTCAGTCATCAGGGGCCTTTACTCCGGTGATCTTACCTAACATAAATCACTTCCCAAAAGCTCTCCTTCCAAACATTAGAGTCAGATTCAACTCCGACCTTTATACACCTCACAACGAGGATTAATTCCAAGTGAGTTTCTCAAGGGTCGATCCAAAGCAATCATCTATTCATTCCTAATCATTTTATTTGCAGTAAGAACCGGTAGGAGCTTAATGGATAGTATTCATAATGAATGGACTTAGTGGTCTATGAATCCTAAATAGTTCATGGATTCTAGATGCAAGGCTGTAATCCTGGCTACTCAGGTGACAGAAGTGGGAGGATTATGATTTTGAGTCCATCCCAAGGCGAGTGTGTGAGACCCAATCTCAAAAATGAAATTAAAACAAAAGGAAACAGGGTGGTGATGGCTCATGCTACTCAGAAGGCTGAGATCTGAACGATTACAGTTCAAAGTCAGCAAAGAAGTCCATGAGACTCCATCTCCAGTTAACTAGCAAAAAGCAGGATGCGAAGTGAGGCCATAAGAGGCCATAAACTTCCATTCCTTAAGCCACTTACTGGTATTTCTGCAGAATAATGCCCTGGCAGATTAACAGTTGGGCTAGGGGAAATAGCAGAATCCATGTGCACCAAAGGATCAAAAGGATAGAGAAGAAGAAGAAGAAGAAGGAGGAGGAGGAGGAGGAGGAGGAGGAGGAGGAGGAGGAGGAGGAGGAGGCTCACCACACATCACATTTTGATGCATAGATATTCAAAAAACAGACAAAAATTACTATTACAAATTCAATCCTGGGCCTTTTTTAAAAATATTAACATCCTTTGAAATTCTTAAAATATTACAAAGTAATAGGATAGCAATATCTCAAGGAGCCAGCAGTAAATACAAAACCTTTAATAGTCAGATAAACTCAAATGTACAGTAAGAGATAGAGAATGCACAGGGCAAGTTCCCAGAGCATGAGGGAAATAGGTGTAGGTATTCATATGTAGAGATGAGATACAAAACTGTGCTTGTCCTTGTGTTAAAACTCCTACTTGCGTTGGACCAGAAAGCAGAAATTGTATTTTTCTATGCAATATTTATGCTATCAGTATACACTATTAAGGTAAAAGGACTGTACCTTGAACCAGACAAGATGGGACAGGAATGTTAACACTGTTTGTTGTTTCAAGGAAAATAATAGCTCAATTGTGTGAGCCAGCCCTGATTGCCTTTCTTTACTTAAAAAAAGATCCTGAAATTAAGCAAATTATGGATAGAAGGGAAAGCCAAAAAAGGAAGAAAGAGAAAGAGAGAAAGAGAAGGAGGAAGAAGAAAGAGAGAGAGAAAGGAGGGAGGGGAAGTAATGGAAGAAGGAAGAAGGGTGGGAGGGTGGGAGGGTACGAGGGAGGGAGAAGAGAGAAAGGGAGGGAGGGAGGGTAGGAGGGAGGGAGGGAGGTAGTCTAGATCACGTAAGTAATACCCTTTGGTCCAATCTGGGCTACAGCCCAGTTGTAGGAACAAATGTGGACAAAGTTCCTGAAACAGTACATTTCAATAGAACCCCACAACTGTTATTTTGGAAACTCAGCAGTGACTTCTTTGATGCTTCTTCACAAAGCACATTTCATTTTAATGTATTTTATGGACATAGATGAATGAGCTTGCTATTTTGCATTTTCTCAAATAAAAACAATGGCAAACTAGCTTGCATACTTTTTTACATTACTTTTAGAAAGAATGCAACATTCACAGAAGGTATTAAAATGATGACTTGTTCTCAAATGTAGGGAAGGTTTCCATTCACCCTACCTGTCATTACCTCCATATCGCCCACTGGAACCAGTACTATCCAACAGCTAGTCAATTTTTTTTAAAAAATACAGATAATGATGCTGCCTCTCTGACCAGAAGGTAGAAACAGTGAAGCATTGGAGACATGAAGTAGACCCCTTTTAAATGAAAACGCAAAATGCAGAAGTCCTATGTTTCTAAATTTCCTACCAAGAAGTTATGTCACCATGAGACAATTGTTTGTTGTTGGTTTCTTGCAGACGGGGACACATGCTTTTTGGTTACATTTTATCATTTCCTATATCTGTTTTTAAAAAAGTGTATGTCTATACCCCAGGAATCATTTTCTTTCCTCTCTCGTTCTAGTTGTTCTCTCAGACTCTTCATTTTTCCCAATTGTAAGACGTGATATTCTTTCTCTCCATTAGGGGTTATTACAAGATTATCAGAGAGAATATTCTCTCACTTGAACACAGTTCATTCTTCTCTAGGACCATGGTGTTTCTTCTATGCTATTGTCTCTGTACATACACTAAGCTGACCCCTACGGAAAGAATGGAGAGGTGAAGTATAGTCCTTTGTTCAAGCCCTTACTCAGCTTCCTAGATAAGCTGCTGGGCTGAAGAGGGTATAGAACTCGGTGGTTATGTCTGCAAAATGGGAATGGTAGACTCTCTCCTGAAGGGTTCGTGTGAATTGAACTAGAGATCTTCCCTACATCTGCCATTGTTTATGTCATATGATTAAGCTAGCCTTCCTGGAAGATCTCAAGATAAGCAGAATGGGGAACTTTCAACATGGTAAGATCAATCAATCAATCGAGGATTGGAACAAGAAAGAGAATGTCTACCCTTCATGTGTTTGATCTGTGTCATTTCCCAGGTAGCAAAGTCCCAGAAATGTGGACTTTGGTGTAGTTATAAAATGTGACCACAAAGGTAACTCTGAGTTTGGACCTACCAATAAAATTTTCAACTACATCTCATCTGAGAACCCATCACTGTGTCAAAATGATAGTTATGCATTGTCTTACTGCCTCAGCCTCTCCACTTTCCACTACTTTGCATTGTCTTTGAAGAAGAAATCCAGGCCAGTATTTTTATTACGTATTAACTATAAGCTGTGTCCTAAATCACCAACGCAGACAAAGAAATCAGTCTGCCATCACAGAAGGAAAGAATTTAAAATGGAAACTTACATAGGAAGGAGGATGCTCTTATGACTTATAAGTTCCGCAGTTCACTACCAGAACAAGATATAGCTACCAAAAAACTGAGAAAAGCGATATTCCCTTTCCAGTCACTCAGAAAGTCCACCACAACTATCCCACATGCCAGTCACAAGGCAGACATTGCAGCCAGAAAGCCCCTGCCCACATTCGCTTAACATCAGACTAGCCAAAGAAATTCTGATCAAGTGAACAGCCACTGAGACATGAAAAAACTGCTTGATAAGACGTTCAAGAATAAGCCCCAGGAAGAAGTAATAGTTAGGATTTGATTATATATCTCACCTTTCCTTTTAGCTACACTAAGTCTGTGATTAATGACATATATATAAATTTTTAAAATGAGAACATTATGCCAGATGATGGTGGCACACGCCAATAATCTTAGCTACTCAGGAGGCTGAGTGAGGATTGCAGGTCCAAGACAGTCTGGGCAGAAAAGTCCATAGGACTCTTATCTCTTATTGAGCTCACACACACACACACACACACACACACACACACACACACACACACACACACACACAGCTCAGGAACACCTTTAAGTCCAGAGCCTGGGAAGTCATCTAGACCCCACCACCACCTCCAGAACTTTCCAGAAACTTTATATTCAGAAAACATTAACTTTCTATTACTCTTTCCTTGCCTCCCACCCACCCACCCCCATCAGCATGCTGTTTTCAAGTTCTACAAATCGATTAAAATAGCCACCCCTCTCCCCGCAAAAAAAAAAAAAACAGTGAAACCATGTAGTATTTCGACTTTTGTGACTAACTTACTCATCTAACCAACGTGCTAAAGTGCTGCTTGGTAGTTACAAGATGCTGAGTGGCTGACAGAAGGAAGAGTCCCCCACCAACCAAAGGAACTTTGGCAGGAAAAACCAGCCAAAGTGAGAACGTCAGGCAGAGAATGAGGAGACAAAGGGTAGTAGATATCAGACAGCAGTGAATCTTAATTCTAAAATGGAAGAAAAACAAACAAAAAGTAACCTTACTTAAATGGATTCTGGGCTCTGCCAGACCCACCTCCAAGGTTAGGGTTGTGTTGCAGCAACTCTGGCCTAGTTACATGGAGTTTTGTGGGGCTTTTTCTTTCTCTTTCTGTTAATCCTCTGGCAAGAACACCCATGCACCCCACTAGGAGGGGTTTGGAAAAAGCTAGTACTGACTCAGCAGCACAGAGCAGTAGCAGCCATTTTATGAGGGTTTAAGAGAAGCAGAAAACTAAGAAAAGCCTCTCCCCACTAAGACACAGGTGCTTCACCCAGAGACCCAGGAAAGAGGCCTCATCTTCATCACCTGGGTTAAGTGATCCTTCCCAAGCTCCATGCCACAAGATACAGGAATTAAAATCTTTTCTTTCAATGTGCTCGCTTCATTTTCATCAACCTTGAGAAATCCTGTTTGGAACAACAACAACAACAAAATTCCAGGTTGTTGTTCAGCCAATTGTTTTTATTTGACAGGTTCCTGATTTGATACAGTATTTTAGCCCCACTTCATAGTACTTTAATGAAGACATCCCATTACCAGTTACATCCTGTTCCTGTTGTATTTTAATGGAGCAACATCTTGTCAAACTAACCAATCACAAGAAAGTGTGAAACTAAGTTCTCACCTATAGGAACAAGTACTTCATTAGAGATTAAACCTAAACAGACTTCCCGGGAACGCCTCTTTTCTTGTTCATAACACGCTCTTTGGCAGAAATAAACAGAGTTCCTTAGGAATTGATGTCTTTATTCTGAAGGGATATCTCACTATGGGACATTTCCAGCAAAGCATTGCTGAATGTATTCCTCTACTGCACCCCAGCTCAAAGACGGAGGATGCATTGTCTGGGTGGATATGAATGGCAATGACTGCCAAGTTCAGTTATAACCCACCTGCCCCAGGTACCTGCCCAAGCAGGTAGAGGGAGCAAGTCCAGAAGGGAATTCTAACCAGTGGCAGAGGGCCACATGCACATCCCTGAGGGACTGCTTGGCTGGGAATTGAGCAGTAGGCGGCCACAGCCCTACAGCCTGGGGCTGGTTGGCAATAGAACAACAGCAATGATTTCTCCCTTGCACAAGCAGCAGCTTCAGAGACTCTGCAGACTTCTGTTTATCCCAAGGCAGGGGCAGGACATACAGCAAGTGCTGAGGGGAGTCTCAAAAGATAGGATGCTCCCTCTCTCTGAGAGGGATTGTAATGCGTTCAAGCCAGACCACACAATTTGGCTTTGAACTGCAATCCTCAGATCTTGGCTCCTAAGTAGGACTACAGGATTACAGGCGTAAGCCCCCAGCACCTGCCTTGATTTTATTTTTATTTTTTGAATTTGTTTGATTTTTGCTTTATTTCCTCCACTTTTCTGACCTTTTTTTTTCTTTTTCTTTTCTTTCCCCCACCCTTGCTCTTTATGCTCACCTACTGCATCTCACCATTCCCATACCTCGGAGTTATCCTCTTTTCTCCTTATATCTAACTTCTGACATCACCACTCCAGCTCAGAATCTAACTATACACTTAACTAGAGTATATCCCACTCTCTGCCTTATTATCTTCTTACTCCACATTTCTTCCCTCATCCTTCAGCTTCAAATTTCCTAGTAATAATCCCTATAGTACTATTTTTTAAAAAAAGAAAAAAAAAAACAGACACTGGCCGGGAGTTTGGCCTAGTGGTGGAGTATTTGCCTAGCATGCATGAAGTCTGGGCTTGATTCCTCAAAACTACATACATAAAAAAAGCCAGAAGTGGTGCTTTGGCTCAAGTGGTAGAGCTTGAGCCTTGAGAAAAGTCCAAGGACAGTGCTCAGCCCTGAGTTCAGTCCCTAGGACTAGCAAAAAAAAAAAAACCCAGACACCAAACATACAGAAGATAGGACTGTAGATTAAGCTATCAGTGGCATCCCACTGTATATAAAGATTTCTTTGTATTTTGATTTTGAGATGGTATTGGAGCTGAGATACCTCCATACAGTAATGATAGGTAGGATGACTCAATCAAACTAACTAGTCCACTAAGAATAGAAAAAACAGCCATCAGGAAGATTTTAGGCATTTTAAAAACCCATACTAAAAAAACTGTTTTCAAAGAGTAAATCCTAACACAGAAATACAAGAAGCATGACAAAGCAGGAAAATAATAACACCCTCAGAAAACAATCATTCCAAGTGAATATAAGTAAAAGACTAAGTAAGGTCAAAGAAAATACAGCTACATGGCTAAAAAAGATCAAAGAAGGCACAGATAAATAAATTAATGAAGCAAGGGATTCAATGCCGAGACATGAAAAAGGACTTCGATAAAGAGATAGGAATCTTGAAGAAGAAGGAAAAAAAAAGATCAAACCAAAGGCCAAGGGATTAAAAATAAAGTAGAAAAGTATCACCAACAGAATAGATGCTATGGAAGACAGAGTTTCTAGGCTTCAGGATAAAATAGATATAGTAGGGAGAGGAAGTAAATATACCAAAAAAAAATCCAAGAATGATCAAGATGCATGATAGCCATAAACTGACATGTTGAATTGAAATCCGTTTTAAAGATAATTTTGAAAATCAATAATTTTACCCAAGGTTAGAAATAAGTGTTCTTGGGTGGGGATGGGTAATATCTGCATCTCATTCACTCAACGATTCAAATCTTTACTTTTCATTCTAATTCCCTCTAGGCCAAAAACACTGATAACCTAGGCATTGTGGTGTATGCATATAATTCCAGCACTTAGAAAGATGAAGCAGGATTTCCAGGCCAATCTGAGTTACATAATGTGTTTAAGACTAGCTTAGGTTCCATAAGGAGATGAAACCTGTTGAATTGTTTTGGGACGGGCAAATGATAGAAGGGATGAGATTAATTGGAATGTATTGTAAATATGTGTAAAAATGTAGCAATGTAAAAGAGACAAAAACGTTGGAGGATAAAAATATGTTGTTGGGTCATGATCTAATGATAGAAATGAGACAACCAGCTAGAAATCGGATAGGAGTAAGACTGCATAGAAAATCAACATCAAATAATTACACTCAATGCCTAGAATCTAACTTTGAGCCCAGCATTGCCGTGAATAGTGGAAGTGTTGAGTGTACTGGAGTAAGTGGAGACAGGTAAGAGAATTAGGAGTGCAAGGGCAAAGACTAAAGCAAGGAGCTTTACAGGGGAGGGGGGAAAGTGGGTATTCAGCGTGACCTGGCCCCATCCCATCCTCTGCCCTGTCTTGTGCTCCAGGAAGCCATTCCTGTGGGTGCCACATTGCCCTCTAGCTTCCTGGTGTGGATGTTCAACCAGGGTTGGTTTGAACAGTGTTGAGTCCTCTGTCAATATCACCTTAATGGGATCTGTTCACTGGGAAATTTTCAGTAAAACCTATTGAGAAGATATCAGCTCCTGCCAGTCCCAGGCTGAAAGGCTGGGATGTGTGCACTGTAGTCAAAAGGCTACTTTTTTTTTCATGATTGTATTTCTCACAACCCTCATTATATGTTAAGGTGGATGACTGCAACACTCTAAAGCAAAATACAGTGGTTACAATTGCTTCTGTGTGCACTTGAGTTTGGAACTTCACTACACACAGAGTATGAGGCGATTCCTTTGTTTGATCCATTTAATAAAGAAACCTTTCCACATGTGCAGAGGTTATTGAGTCTTGGTAGCCAATCAGAATATAGGAAAGGCCTTTAATAAATGAATGGAGAACAGTGGATAAATATCCATAGAAATACCTAATGAACTTCTGATACATTAGTTGTTCTCAAGTTTGTTATGCTAAGTAAAATAAGCTAATCATATAAGAATTCACACATTGCATGATTTCAGTTACATGATGTTCTGGGAGAAAGCAAAATCATAGGGACAGAGAACAAGTCGATGGCTGACAACAGATCAGGAGAGAGAACGGGTTGACTGCAAAGGAGTTATAATTCAAGGACATTTGGTGGGAGACAGAACAGGTCTGTGGGGTTACAGTGTGATGGATATGACTATTCATTTGCCAACACTTAGAACCACACATCAAAGAGACTGAATTTGACTATATAATTAAAACAATAAAAATGCAATTTTTTTAAACTGCAATGTTATGTTGCCTTTGAGCATGCAAAAACACGTTAGAACTCTATCCAGCCACATACATTCTCCGAAGAGGTTGATCTTTCCAAAGTCAAAATAACGTGATCAGACATCTATCTACATATGTCCTTTAAAATATTTTGTTAAAAAATTTTTTTTTGCCAGTCCTGGGGCTTGAACTCAGAGCCTGAGCACTCTCCTTAGACTTTCTCAAGGCTAGTGCTCTATCAGTTGAGCCACAGCACCACTTCCAGCTTTTTCCATGTATGTGGTACTGAGGAAGGTGTCATGCATGCTAGGCAAGCACTCTTACCACTACCATTCTCTTGGCCCTGTGTTTTAATATTTTTAATGACTTATTTGTTGTACAAAGGGGAGTTTCCTTGTGGCATTCCCATAAAGGCTTCCAATGGATCCCAATCAAATTCACCTTCCTTTTCCAAACTCTCTCCTAACCCGCTTCCCTCGTATTCCCTCCCATCAATTCTCCTCCCCCTTCTTCCTCCCCCCTCTCTTGCACACCCAATACAGCCTTTTGTACTTTCTCGCATTCATTTCTTTTGGTGTGCAGTAAATTGATCCAAGAGATTTCATCATGGTATTTCAGATATACCATCTATTATATTCTAGTCAAAATCAATCATCTTCTCTGCCCCCCCAAATCATTCTTTCTCTAGAACAACAGGGTTTTGTCAATATGGACATTGGTACATGGTTTTCCCGAGAATTGCCAGGCTTTTAGCAACATCTACCCACCTGGTGTGAGCAGCAACTCCATACTCTTTCCTCAACTATGTTAACCAAAATGTTACCAAATTGCCATACTCACCCTGCCCTTAGGGAGGGAAGAATCTACCCTGGATTAATAATTGCTACTATAGACTAATATTTAGAATTACCTTATGGGGTTCTATATGAAACGTTATATATGTTTTACAAGACGCCTGAAGACTTTCCTGGGATAATGGGGATGAATAGAAATTGTTCACTTTTCTACTGACTTTGGGTGTCTAGACTCCCCAGGTATGAGGACTCCACTGTAGACAGAATGCATGACAGCACTATTCTCCATCCCAATTACCTCGTTGTGCCATTTTGTTTATTAATCAAAAGATTAAAACCACAAAAATTTGAACATAGCATAAGGAATGGATGGGTTAAAAATGAGAAAGAAGTATTCAGAGAGAGGAAAGACTTATGGCTTTGTAACTGCCACGATAATTGAATATTGTTACTGAAGTTTAATAGAGATCATTGTTTTCTCCTACCAGGAGGTAAAGTGTTTGCAAGATCACTCAGTCTATGTCCTTGTTATTTATTTTTAAACCATTTGTTTGTTCCAGATTAAGAAAAAAGAAAACAATTATGTCTTAATTATCTCATGTAAATTGTGAAGAAAGAGCAAGAGAGAGGTTCTCTTGCTTATCTTATGTGATGATGGGAAGGAAGTATTCCCATATGGTACAAGAGGAATTGAAAAAGAATGCCATAGTAGAATCACATTAAATGTTAACTTCCCTATAATTAAAATTAGTCTAGAATATCTAACTATTAATTTGATTATTAATAGATTTTTCCCAAAGACTTTAATAAGAATAATGTGAGCATTTACCATTTTACTACCAAGGTATTTATCACAAAGTGTATTATTTAAAAATTTGGCCTTTGGGCTGGAGGTGTAGCTAAGTGGCAGGACACTTGCTTAAGCAAGCACATGGCTATGAGTTTAATCCCCAGCACCAAAAAGAAAAGACCTTTTAGAAGAAGACTGGCCTTTGCCCTTGGTTTATAGTATTTCAGTTTGTGTCTAAAACGTGGCTCAAGTGCTAGAGCTCTAGTCTTGAGCAAAAAAAGCTGAAGGACAGTGCTTAGACCTTGCTTTAAAGCCCTATGACCATCATCAGAAGAAAAAAATGAAGAAGGAACGAGAGGAAGAGAAAGAGGAAAGGGAAGAAGAGGGAGGAGGTGGAGATTGAATCTTGTGGTTACACCTCACCTAACACACCACCCCCCATGATTAATTTAAGCCATTAGGTGACTCCAATCACTTTTCTCTGTGAATGGCTTAGGACAGGCATATCACCCAGCTTGGGCCAATGAGAAATAGGAGAATGTTGCAGAGCAAGCAAAATGTATAGATTAAGGAACACAATGTCGCTTGAGGAACCGCAAGACCTGGTACAGAATCATTCAAAATCCACTTTGAACTTGATCCCAAGCATCAAATCACCTGAAGGGATGTGAGAAACAGCCATTAGTAACATACAAACTGGGAACTCTGGGAGGACACTTTGTGTGGTGGAGGAGTCTCTCCTCCAGGTTGCCTCATAGCAACCTGGAAACAAAGAAAGACCACCCAACCCCACCTATAGTCCAGAAGGGATGCTAACCCATCATGGATGGAAACCCTCAGTAATGCCAAATAAGCATCTCCTGCTCATACGGTATTTTCTCTCAATGAAGTGTGAAGTGACAACACGGCATTTAAACAAGATTCCTATCAGCACCTCAATATGCATACATAACTCACAACCTTGGTTCTCAAACATCAAAAAGTCAGAAATGAAGCTGTGGCTCGAAAACCATCCTGAACATAAAAACTTAGGGAAAGTGCCCAGGCCCTGAGTTCAAGTCCTAGGACTGGCATCCTCCTTCTCCTCCCTCCCAGACACAAAGACACAACTTCCTTAATCTCTAAGTGATGAAATAAAAACAACTCTGAAACAGGAACATCATCTGTGATGATGTTCAGGCTTTTTTTCAAGTCATAGCTTCATTTCTGCCTTCTTGATGGTTAAACTGGAGATTAAAAAAAAAATCTCACAAAGAATGCCACCTTTTCTTTTAACTGCAAAATTACTTCATACATGTTTAGTGCTTAAAAAAAAAGTAATGACAACTATTCAAAATTCTCATTCCACGTTGGCATTTTTCTGTCAACTTTGAAGATTTAACACCACTGTTTCTGATTATTGCTTGTTGCTGGTAACTCATTCTAATTTCTACTTGGTGAAATAAACATCAGGTCCTTTCTGGATTCTTCACTGTAGCTGCTTGCACAATTTTGCTTATCTGGCCACTTGTACAAAGTTTCTCAGCCAAACTCACTGGGAGAGCTTTGATGATTCACTCCCCCTTCCCCCAAGAACTAAAAAAAATAATAATAAACAAAACAACAACAAAAAGACATGCTTTCGGTAAAGAACCACACTGCCCTCTGTAAGCTTTCCCACCCACCCTCATGTATATGGTCAAGCGAAGAGTGCTGTCACAGAGAGGTGCCTTGTGGTAGTTTGGGGCCCAGTTGTGAATGGCTGGAGTTAAGAGGTTGCTTGGTTTTCTGTAAACACAAGACCTCCAACAACTTACAGCAGCTTGAGGCAGTCAGCTCATGTATCTGGGTTTTCAATTCCTTAACTCTTGACTATGTATTATAGGGTTAAAAATCCAAAGATGATATTTGTGGTGGTGAAAGTGACCTGTGAACTCCAAAATGCTATAGAAATAGGAGATGAAATTAAAAATTTATACTCTTGTCATACAAAGCTAAGTCACTGAAAAAGCAATTAGTACAAAAATGTGTGTACCAGTGGAGGGAAAGTCATTGTGCAACTCAAGATGCTAAAACTCTGCCTTGGGCCCTCAGAGACATGAAGACTGGTTGTCCACATCCCAACTGCCAGTCCCACAGATATTCCTGGTAAATTCCTGCACTGCCTGTGGAGCAAGGGTGGGGGACCAGTGGTCTACAGGTTGTACACGGCTCCCAAAATAGTGTGCTGGCCTTGCCAAGGCAACCGCACCCAGAGCTCCAAATTTTTTCTCAGCAATCTAAACATCAGTACCAGCCCATGTCACATAACAAATGGCTCTCACAGGAAACAGACTCCTGACTCCTAGAAGTAAATCTTACATAGGGGTCATATGAGTGCCCAAAATGGAAGCAAGCAGAAAGTGAAGAACTACAGCAGCTGTCTACAGGTTAGAGGTGGGCACCACAGGCAGAGCACAACCCCCCCATCCTCAAAAGACTTAGCTGTCTTTCCTGTCTGTAGGCTGGCAGAATGACTGAACAATAGTCTCAATGAAAGTAGCCCAAGGATCCCCTCTGGAAGCCTTGGGACCCTGTACCCTGGCCAAAGCCCTTTGTGTGCAGGGAACACAGGTCTCTTGTGGATTAAGTCACTGAAGATGACTTACACACGCATTTTTAAAGCTCCAAAATTTATTGCTGTACATTTTCTCATAGCATTTACTATGGAAGTATTAATAGTGCAAATATTTATTTTGGGTTGTATAGCATTTGAGAGATCACAAAGCTTTTGATATCTTTTGCAGTCATCGATGATCTATATTACCCAATGTATATTACTTTTTAAATTTTAAGCAAGCATTCTTGTATTCAAAAGGATTACATGACACACCCTAGATATCCTCTTTAGTGGTAGAGGGAGGGGGAAGGACGCCACAGGGCCATTTTCTTTCTTGATAATACATATTCAAACAGTTTTCTAATTGCATGACTGTTCAATTACAAAGTCATTTGACAAAATACGTCTATTATATGCCAGGCACTGTGCGAGGCCCTGGAGATGTTAGGATGAGAACACACAGTCTTCACTTTCATGGTGCTTACAGTATCAAAGGAGACACAGACATGCCAAAGTTTACAATACAGATACAATAAAGTGCTTCCACAGAGGGATTTACAAAGTGCAGTGGGAACTTGGATGAGAGGAAAAGAACAGCTGTTTGGAGAAGTCAGGGACATCACAGAAGAGGTATCCACTGACGGAGACTGGATCTGTGATTCAAACTCGCCTTTGAGACAAGCAAGTAGAGGGATCGACAAGTGCAAAGACACAGAGGCCCGAGGGGAACTTGAAAGGAGCAAGCAAGTTTTCTGGAGGCCAGATTGCAATGCAGATAAAATAGTAGCAGGATGAGGCTCAGGAGACAGGCAGGAAAAGCCTTTCCACCATTCTTCCATTTATGCTGCAAACACTAAATGCTATGTGCCAGGCTGGGGCTTATAGCAGAACAAAATAGATACCTCCTTGCTCTTGTGGAGCGCACATTCTAGTAGAGAAATAGGCAGAAACAAATAAAGTAAAATACAGACACTGGAAACTGCTAGAAAGGAAACAAACAGGGTCTGGAGGTGTGGGTGACAATAAACATCTCTTGGAAGCAACTGAAAAAGGACACTTGCAGGGATGACAATCATGGCAGTGTACATACACACACACACACATGCTGTGCTGGGCACTGCATAAACACATGGCAAACAGTGTCTCATGGAATCCTCACAACTCTATGAGGTAGGTTTTCATTCACGTTTCCCTGAGGAACAAGCTCAAGGAACTTAAGTAACCTGACAAGTCACACACAAATGGCAGGAGCCAGGATTCAGACACAGGTTCTTCTCATTTCAAAGTGCTTAACCTTGAAATGTCAAACTTCACACAAAGATACAGTAGGGATTTTGATCGGGGAAGAGATACAACTACGTGTGCCCGTTTTGAGGATCACTCTGGTGACAAGAGGAGAGGAACAGAGAAGGGGAGTGGACAGGGGAACCTACTTCAAGTCCAGAGGGAGGAAAGCTAGACTGAAGTCAGTGGCTATGAGATGGAGGATGCACAGGTGGCAGTAGGGTTAGTATGGAGCTCTAACAATAGACAAGGAAAACCGACTTTAGAATCACTCCTGGATTTCTGCCTTGAGCAACTGAGCAAATGATTTGCCGTTACCCAGGCTGAGAAATACAGGCTTGGCAAGACAATTTGCTCCTTTAATTTTGGGTTTATTGGGAGGATCCTGGGCCCATGGCAAGGTCCCCAGAAGGACACCACTCAATGGCTTTCATACTCTGTCCTCTCCCTGTGCAAAGCATACAAGAAAAGGAAAATCGTTTTCTAGTGTGTAATACATTGTGATTTTTTAAATGTGTTTATAAAAATATATCTACCCTACTTGAAATTAAGCTCTAAAATCTATAATCAAGGTAAAAACATCCAGAGGCAATCATAAATAAAGAGCCAAGGGCTTGGAGAAGAGGAAAAAAAAGTCCTTTGGATCTCCATCCTAACAAGTCATACTAGCTCTTTATAAGAGGTCAACAGTAACTCTATAACCCCAGCCCAAAGAAGGGTACCCCCCCCCATTCAACAATCCTTCCAAAGACAGTAGAACTGCCTACTCACCCATCAACAAGACAACCCCCACAGAAATAACATGGCCTATAACTTGAATATAAAACCAAAAATTCCAAGGTATGTTAATACAGTTTGATAACAAGGGTCTAGAAACCCAGCAGTCCCAACTTAGTCATATTACTTTGACCATCCCCCTCTTCTTTCCCTTCTTTGGGATTAAAGAGAGCTGGAAGTACTGGTAACTGAATGCACAGATGACATGGACACATAATTGGTCATATTCTTGATCATATCTTTTGAGTCTATTTTTTTTCTTTTGTTCTTCTGCAGTACCAGAAATCGAACCCAGGCCTCACACATGTGAGCCAAATGTTCTACTGGGTCTAATTTTAAATGAAATCAAGATCTGAAATACATTAACTTTTCCCCTAGAGTGACAATTTTTTCCATTCTTCACAATTGCTTGGACTTGCCAATAACCACCCCTCCTGTCTTGCAGACAGATTATTTTCATTTTAATGCTCATTGAATAATGTAATGCCACCTTCGGTATTTAGGTCTCACAAAATGGTAATAAAGTTAGGTTGGAGACTGGATGTGGATTAGTAAAGTACTACAATCTGATTCGGTAGGCAACTGTCACCACAGTGAAGTGTGTGTCCCGTGCCTGCTAACTTAGTAACAGGCTAGTGATTATGAAGAAGTACAAAATGTTCTAGTAAAATGACAAACATGGACTTCAAGTGACACCTAAACAGTATCTGTGCACATAATTCGTGCCGCAGGGGAGAAAGGGTCTTGCTTGTACAAAATTATCCAAGTAGTAATCAGAGGAAAGAAAAACAAAATTGCACATGCAAAATGACAATGTAACACTCCTGGTGAAAGCACAGTTCCCACGCCGTCCAGAGGCAGGCAGGCTGCAGAGGCAAGAGTGCTTCTCCACCACCTCCAATTCAGATGGAAGGCCCGGAATCAAAATGTTCAGTGTGTGTCAGGGCTACTTGCTGTGTGTGCTTTTTAACAGAAAGAATCGAATCAGTCTGTGAATATAATCATTTATTTGTCTTTACAGTGATGATGGAAGAATGTACAGGCGTCCTCTTTCAATAAAGTATAAAAATCTGTTTATATACAGTGAAGTCATAGTAATCTTTAATTGGGGAATTTATTTGGGACTCCTGATCTGTTTATATTAAAACTAGGGGGGGTGGGGGGTGGAAAAAAATTTCATGTAAGTGCTACATTTCCAGTAGATTGCACCTGCATCAAAAGCTCTGCTTCCTTTTAAGGGTCTTGCTTGATATTACAAAAGACTAATTTTAAGTCCTAGGACTCAAAATAAACATCATTTTTGAATAATAGATATATACATCAAAAATACATCTAAAAAGGCATTGGTTAGTGCTATTAAAAAGCTCTATGTGCTCGGGTACATTTTTTTTTTCTTACAGGCAAACGCAGTGGAAACTTTTTATTCAATTTCTAGGAATTTTCTCTTGGGGAAAGTCAGTCAAAAGCAACCTGTAAGAAAAAAACAAAAGAATGTAAAGTAATTGCAGGACTTCTTAGGCAAGAGCTGGGCAACATATGAAAAATTAGAAGCCCCATTTCCCTTAGAACTATGGGATTAAGCATTGTTATAACACTTTGTAAAATTTCAATAAACTCATACTTCAAAAGGGGCTCAACATTTTCCTTCACTCTTCAAGTATTTTGGTACCCTTAATCCACATTTAATTTTCAAAGAAATCATATCACCCTTTGTTGGTTTAGATAAATATTTCAAAAACACACCAAAAAGTAAGATAACCAAACATATTTGGAGAAAATTTCTACTTAACAATACATCAATAAAGGTGCTATCAACAGTTAAACTCATGATCCTGGCATTCCCTCCAGGCAACCTGTGCCTCTTCATTGCGCTACCCACTAACACCAGCCTCATGAACAATGCCACTGAACACATCCACACCCCGACTGTCTCCCTGATTCACAGCTTTCTCTATTCTGATGCATTTTTCTACAGTAGCTGGCAAGTTTTTGTTTTTTGTTTTTAGGGTGGTACTTGGGCCCTTCAGCTTGCTTGCTTGGTTGCTCTGATACTTCTTGAGCCATGCTTCTGGTCCTGCTCCTAGCTGATTAGTTTGAAAATACAATCTAGAAGACTTTTATGGCCAGGCTGGTTGTGAACCATCACAGTACAGTAGCTAGCCTCCTGAGCGGCGAGGATTACAGGCACAAGCCCCTGGCACCTTGCCTACAGAGAGGATTGTAAATACATAAGCAAGTCTAACCACAGCACTGGCCTGTCCGCATTTCCTTCGTCATGGCCTCAGGCTCCACAGATTAAATGTGCAGCCCACCCACACAGGCCCCGCCCTGCCTCATACACACAGTAACCTGCCACACTCACTTTTTCTTGGTTCTGAAGTAAACCAAGTTTCTCCTGGCTATGCCTTCTAAGGAGACCATGTTTTACCTGAACACGCAACCCCTGGCTCATTTCCACACCTGCGTCGGCCCACGGTGACTGTCACCTCCTGGGAGGGCTTTGTTGAACTTTCACATCATGTGAGCTGCTACCCCTTGTCTCCTCAGTTGTGGCTTCAAAGGGAACTAAAGCCTGACAAGATGCAGGATTGAAGTTGAGAAACAAAATGCCACACTGATGCTGTGGAAACCTGGTGTAACCATCTAGAGAAATCAAGTCACAGAACAACAAAACTTGTCCTTGTACCTCAGCAGTGTTGTAGTGTCAGGGAAAATTATGTATTGTACGTGTCAATGTCCTTCCTGGGTTTTTTGTTGTTGTTGTTTTATATCAAGTCTATGGTACAAAGAACTTAAAATAAGGGAGGGATTTTGCCTCTATTGAGAGCCTAATTGTAAAGGTTGGTAGGATGCAGCTGGCAGCCATGGCCTCTCCTGCAACTCCCCTCTGGCCTGCCTGGGTCCACTCTCCTCCTGCTTCACACTCACGCCTGCCACATGCTCCCTCAGGGCTCAAACGGCCTCACAGAACGAGGACAAATGGATAGAATAACTTATATGGTTCATAAGTCAAGTGGGAAACATAGCACATGTGTAACTACACAGAGGTCCAGCTTTTCATTCTTTGCTAAGGAAGGCTGCAAAGGGAAAACAACAAGAAAATAAACAACGGCAGCGCCGCCTGCCTCTGTGACAGATGCTAATTTACCTGGTCACACCTTAGGCTTCATCTCCACTGTCCATTCCAATCTCCATCTCTTCTGAGTCAGCAGCCCTTGACAGGATGTCTGCCATCAGCGCCTCTTCCAATTTCTTGCGGACTTGCTGGACTCGCTCTTCCTGTTTCCTTTCCAAAAGCAGAAGAAAAAGACCTTGACAATCTGACAAGTTATGAAAATAATAAACTGCTACGTCTTAGAGTAGGGTTTCCCTTTGTCTTTATTTTTCTTTTTCCATACTTGCATGTGAACTCAGGCCTTGTGCTTGCTAGGCATGTGCTCTACAATGTAAGTCATGCCTCAAGCACCTAAGTTCACCCTCATTTATTTAAAAAAAAATCCTTAAAACAGATTTTCTCCTAAAAATATAACAAAAATAGAAGGGTGTTCACAGACAATTATCCCTTGACTCGCAAAGACAAGCAGTAACCCTTTTTCAGTAACTTTCCTGAACTTGAAAAGCTCCAAGCATGTGAAGACTTGCCTTTAATGCTATCAAGGATGAGTAGAAATAACTTGAAAACAGGAACACAAGTGGAAGGTAATATGGAAAATGAGGGAAAACCACCGAGAAAGACAGGAAGCAGAGGTAGAGTGGACTGGGATGTGGCCTGGCTCTCATGGCTTTGTTAGGAGACAGCATTCCTGAGCTCCCATGCCTGCAGACAACAGGTCAGCCCAGAAGAGCCACGAGCTTGTGAACTGAACATAAAAAAGCGCCATTTCAACTGAGATGAGCTAAGTAGTTCAAGACACCTGGTCAAATCTTGGTGAATACCAGGGGAGCTGGAAGTTGTGAAAGTACTAATAAAGGCTCTGAATCATTAGACAGAAAATAAAACCCAGGAGGAGGAGCTACCAGTGTGTACTTCATCTTCTAAAAGCAAAGAAAAAAAATTGAGACTAGATCCCGGGAAAGGCAAGAGAAAATTTACACCCACAACCAACTAAAGAAACACAAGTAGGAAAAGCAGTGACATGTGGTGGCTCATATCTGTCATCCTGGCTACTCGGGAGACTCGAAGCCAGGATCACAGTCTAAGGCTGTCACAAAAGTGTGAGACCCTGTCTCCAAAATCTAAAAAGTGAGCCAGGCACTGGCGGCTTACACTCATAATCCTAACTACTCAGGAGGCTGAGATCTGAGGACTGCAGTTCAAAGCTAGCCTAGGCAGAAAAGTCCATGAGACTCTTACTTCCAATTAGCCACCAGAAAAAATCAGAAGTACAGCTTTAGCCTTGAGCAAAGTTCAAGTCACATGACCAACAATAACAAAAAAGAGTAAGTGACTCAAGTGGAAGAACATTTACTTAGCAAGTGTTGGCCCCTGAGTTCAAAGCCCAATACCCACCCCCCAAAAAAATAAAGAAATGGAGCGATGCAAAGGTAGAGGTGGGAAGGCCAGCTTCAAATAGAGAACAGGTCAGGCACTCCCTGGAGAGAAGAAAGATGACTAGGATGAGAATGGTGAAAGCACAGTGACAAAGAGACAGAGGGAAAGTGTAGACTGGGGGCGGAAACAAGGTGAAGTTTTCTACCAGTAACTGAGGAAGTCAGACTCCAGCCCAGCCCAAGCCTGGGACAACAGAAAGCAGCAGAACCATGATTGGAAGAATCAATCACACCCTCCACCCCCACACCCCCATAGTCAGTCCCTGAAGGATCTTCAAACTGGACAGCTAGTAGTTGTTATATATCTTAAACGAATTTTAAAAACAAAGCCAGGAAGCTGAGGGACAGGGAATATTTACTGAGTCAATCCAAGCTCTATAGCTTCTGGTACATTAAAACAAACTCAACAGACCGTTATGTAATGGAGTAGGGTCAAAAGGAACACATTTTCTTGTTTTTATACAGTCTTCCTTCTGCCCAGAAATCCAAAGTTTATGCCCCCAGTCTCAGAAAACAAGAGAATTGTCAGCAGCCAGGAGTAATCCCCACAGGAAAGACGGAGAAAGTGGAAGAAATGGAGCAAATGGCATGGTATCTTTTTTTACTTTCCTTTTTTTTCCCCCATGCCAGTCCTGGTGCTTGAATTCAGGGCCTGAGCATTGTCCTTGGGCGTTCTCAAGGCTAGAGCTTTGCCACTTGAGCCACAGCACCACTTCTGGCTTTTTCTATATATGTGGTACCAAGGAATCGAACTTGGGTCTTCATGCATGCTAGGAGAGCACACTACCCCTGGGCCAAACTCCCGGTCCAAATGGCACTGTATCTTAAACCCACTATTGAATTTTTGTGAGCATTATTAGTTTTAATTAAAATTAATTTTAATTATTTCTTGAACATAATTACTAATTTTTCAGCACTTTTTCTCACTTTTATGGATATTAAAATTAAAGTGTTGCCCACTGTAGTAGTTAGAACTCTAAGATATTTATCCAAGAACCCCACCCCCACTCCAAACACACATATACACCTCATATACACTCCTTATAGAATTTTACTCTTAAGGGTGAATGAAATTGGTGGATGTTAGGGGCTATCACTCCATGATTAGGTGGATGTTAGGGGCTATCACTCCATGATTAGGTTATTAATCTAAAGATCTTGAGCTAACTAAAAGGAAAGCTCAATATAGTGGATCTGATAGCATAATGAAGCCAATTAAAACGTTTTTGTAAAGGTGAACAGAAAGGGATTAAGAAATAATATCAGAAAGGGTGAATTAGACCAAAGTACATCATATGTATGAAAAATCAAAATGAAAAATACCCCCTTGTACAATGAATTTTCTCTAGTAAAAATGAAGAGCTCTTAATGGGCCAAAGGACAATGAATATAGGTTGCCTTTAGAGACAAAAGCAGCCCTTTTCCCATAGTCAATGAAAGGACAGAGTTTATAGCCAAACAACCACATGAACAACTACATGAGCTTGAAGAAGAAACAACCACATGGGCTTGAAAGAGAATCTCAAGCTCCTGAAGGCAACACAGTCTCCAGCTTCTATTTCAATGCTATGAGCAATGAGCAGAAAACCTGGATTGCAAGCTCATAGATGGGTCTTCGGGCTTTAAAACTTGTGTGAATTTGTAACAAACTATTAGAAAACAAATATACCCATGAATGAAAATATTAACTTTGCCGAAAGTATATGCACTCTTCAGTTGAGTGTTCATTCTGGTGGTATACATGACAAAATGCAACACAGAAATATAGCATGGCCCCTGTGCAAAATGGTATCGTTGTTTGGAGGTTTACTATAATTAACATATTGGCTACATAATGAGAGAGAGCATAATAATTTCATCTACCATCACTTCTTTGGAACCCACATTAATTCAACAAGGAATGCTTGCCTAATAATTTCTGCTAAAATGATTAAATTCAATGAGTAATTTGTTAGGGACCTTTACCAAAACAGGAAAACAGTCTAGATCTGGCTTTGATAATTCCCTACATTATCAAAAGATCTTAGCATGCCTAAGATATCACCCAATAACCACCTGTGGAGTCCCTGCTGACTCACATGATTCCCATGTAATTTCCTTCCTCAAAAATAATAATCAGGGGCCGGGAGTTTGGCCTAGTGGTAGAGTGCTTGCCTAGCATGCACAAAGACCCGGTTTCGATTCCTCGGTACCACATACATTGAAAAAAGCTGGAAGTGGTGCTGAGGCTCAAGTGGTTGAGTGCTAAGCCTTGAGAAAGTCCAAGGACAGCACTCAGGCCCTGAGCCCAAGCCCAGGACTGGCAAAAAAAATAAAATAAAATAAGAATAATCAAAAAGAAAAAAGTTGATTTCCTGCTTTTACTTCTTGACATTTTATTATTCTTTTTCAGAACTGAAGATCACACACCCCATAAAATCAAAGCATATGAATACAACTTTGAACTCATTTATGGCTTTGCAAAAGGAACTACTTGAAAACCCCAGAGAAGCTTTCTAATTATAAAACTAGATAGATTTGCGCACTTAGAAACATTTTATACCAACCATGTATAGGTTTAGAGTAGAATACAAATTTTATTTTTTAATTATGATCCCAAAGTGCCATCTACTGGTTTTTACTAGAATAGTACTCCATTACTGAAGTTCATAAATCCTAACGAGAATTTCCTTGTGATCTTACTATCAAGAATAATTTTACTTCTCCTACTTTCAAAATTCTACCAATCTGAATCAGATGTTTTCCTTTTACTATTTATTTGCTGCTGAAAACCTAAATTGTGGTCCAGCATCAGAATAAATTAAAAGATGTTAATACATGCTGCTTATATCCTTTCTTACCCCTGACTCTGTTTTACAGCTTTGCTCTTTTTTACTTCATTCTCATCTTGTTATAATTGTGTATTTGTGCATAGATGGGTGTGTATGTGTGGTTAGGCACACCATTTTTGTTTCCTCATATTTTAAAACCAAATGAGACAAATTTTTTGCAAGGATTATTACTGTCATTTGAGTTCAAAAGTTTTCTAAGAGTTAATTCAAAATGTAATTTAAAAAATCAGTAAGGCAATAAGAAAATGTAAAGGAAGAGAAAAATTAGTAAAGAAAGCCTTGGGAAAGGGAGTTGAGGAAATAAATATGGTTTCCTTTAGATACAAAAGGATTTAGAAAGTAAGAATTGTCTTAAATGTTTGTTCCAAAATGGAAAAGGGGATATCTGGCCAGCTGGGGTTTAAGTGAGGAAGGGGCAGGGAGAAGGTGTGGCCAGGTGGGGAGAGGGTGAGACCATGCCCGTGGATGTGACTTCAGAGCCTGGGAACCTGGCATGGTCCTAAGGAGGCGTGGGTGGCCCAGGAAATGACCTCAGAGAGGGGCAGTAACTGGCTCTGGTGTGCCCATCACTAGAAACCCACGTGCTGCACAGACTCCCCACATGGAAAATAAAAGGAGAGGAGAGGAGCATTGCTTATGAGCAGTTTCGCACACTTGGGTGCACCTACCAAGTTTGACTCTGTAACTATCTTATACTTTTCCCTTAGAACAAAGTGAAAGAGAGATGGATCTCTAAATTGAGCTTCAGAGAGGTAAACATAATCAGGAGAACTGAAGTGACCTCGGAAAATACAACTAAGCTTAAAGCTGTATGGTTATGGTGACCACCTCCTTTAAAGAGAGTTAGGATTTGTAGACAAATCAATATACATGAAGCAATTATAAAAGATAGGAAGAAGGGGCTGAAGATATACATCAGCATTATAGTGCTTGCCGTACACATGGGAGATTTGAGTTCCATCTCAAGAATAACAAAAGCAAAAACAAAAAGAACATAAAGGCCTGATGAGTGGATGAGGCTCATTAGGGTGGAAATTCAGAAGGTCAAATTAGAAAAAACGCTGCAAATGATGAGTACCTGGAGTTGACACTCTTGTAATGATTCCTCTGATATGCAGCACTATCCACCTTTTTTGAGCATATGTGTGTTACAAAAGTCTATCATCATGTGCAACTAGTTTGAATTTTGGAGGATTTGTATATGCACTATAAAGTATCACAGAAATGAGAACTAAGCCCAAGTACAAAATTCACTTGTGTCATGTACATCATAGACTGGAGATAATTTAATACACCATTGTTAAATAATTTAATACATGAACCAAAGTGCTATAAATACTAAATTTTTCACTTAGTCACTATTTTGTAGCGTTTTCAAAGCAAGGATATTCAACTTGTGGAACTGTGTATCATGCACAACAGAATATTCACCCACAAGCAATACCAAAGTTTCCCAAGTCAAGGTGAAGTAACTTACCTAATGTCTTCATCTGTGACAATGAAAGCTTTGCAGAGAGGCTGAGATGTGTTTAGCCAGACAGCGGGGTTCTTTTCCACAGCTGGGGAGACTTGTCCCGTGATTGGTGCAGAGCTTGTGTGCAAAGCACTAGCAACAGCAGATAAAAGGGTCTCATCATTACTACCTGGACCAACTCCTGCAACAAGAAAGAAGCAACCCCCACATGATACAACCAACAATTGTGTATAAAATCAACATAACCAAAACAAAGAATAATACATATCCACTTAATGAGTAGTATACACACCAACAAAGAAATAATATTAAAATAGCGATAACAAAAGAATTAAGTGTTTTAAACTTTAAAATACATTTTCCAAAGTGACTAAACATTGGAAAAGTAAGCCACATTTCCTCAAATAGAACTATTTAAATAATCGGAGTCTATAAAGGTGCTATATTATATTAAATATCTCAAGTAACAAATCCTGGAATCGTTTCCTCTTGGACATTTTGGACATTAATTTCCAACAATGTGTCAATGGTTATTCTCTTTGTTTCAGGACTTGAAAGAAAAAGCTAGTACAAGCATACTACTGCAGCTTCATCGGTCTTTTCCGGGTTTATAGAGTGAATACTGGCACATCTTGACTACTTGTAGAAGACTGGCATTGTGGCAAAATTTAAATGAACCTCTTTTAAAGTTCTAAACTTAGCTATAGCAATCACAGTCAAGAACATGAAGCAAGGAGACAATCGCTCATCTGTAAATTATTAAGAGCTTTGATTCAGGTAGGACACATCAAGATTTAGAAGGCAAAGTTGTAGTAACAGATAAGCAATGTGCTTCCCTAGAACTTGGAGTTACTGTGTGATTAGCTATTGTTAGGGACCAAAGTGCAAGTTCCCTCTGCTATATACAGCAGCAGCTTATAGCAAGAACAACAGAAAGAAAGCTGTTAGCTATTCTTTTGGAAAGAGGATGAAGGAAAGAATAAATGTTGGGGCAGGAGGCTATATAATCAAGAAGCTTGAGCAACTCCATCTGCATCTAGTGCCCAGGCAGCACAAGTAGATGATGAACCTAACCATGAGCCAAAGCTTTTGATCATTAAAAAAATATGCAGCAGGGCCGGGAGTTTGGCCTAGTGGTAGAGGGCTTGCCTAGCATGCACGAAGACCCAGGTTTGGTTCCTTGGTACCACATACATAGAAAAAAAAGCCAGAAGTGGTACTGAGCCTCAAGTGGTAGAGCTCTAACCTTGAGAAAGCCCAAGGACAGTGCTCAGGCCCTGAGCTAATCCCAGGACTAGCAAAAAAAAAAAAAAATATATATATATAAAATATTAAAAAAATAAAAAATCTGCAGTAATATGTTGATGGAAATAACCCTACAAAATATAGGATTTTCATGTTCATTTTCCCTGGTTCACTATAATAGGTGCACCAAACAGCAAGAACATGGCTGTAAGTCAATTCTGAATCCACAGAATCTAGCTTGGCACACAGTAGGTACTTAATGAATATGTGCTTAACTAAACTTAGATAATACCTTGAAGACCTTTAGGTAGTTCCATGGTTTTTATAATTTGTTCTGTTACATCTGATGCACTAAGTCCTTGTAGCCTCTTCTCCCAGAAAAGCTGTAAGGCAAAATATCACTGTTAATAGATACATTCTTGACACAAGAAAGTAGCGCATCGATGCTGTTGAATAATGAAATTAAAACCATTCTGATACTTTCCTGTAATGTTCTCAACTTTTCCCTACAACAGGCTAAATGATGCTCAAGCCATGAGCTATTTCAACACACCATAATGTGTATGTGGGGGGGGGGCGTGGGCGCACATATACACATGTGCACGCTAGTCTTCGAGGTTAAACCAAGATATGGGTATTATCCCTGAGCTTCTTTTGCACAAAGCTAATGCTCTACCATTTGAGGCGCAGCTCCAACTTTTGGCTTCTTTGATTGTTTATTGGAGTTTTACTCACTTTCCTGCCCAGGCTGGCTTCAAGCCACGATCCAGACGTGAGCCACTAGCACCCGGCATAAACTCTTTCAGGTGACATTATTCAAAATATGTTCTGTTATTTTATGAAATCTATTCATTTGTATAATATTACTGACTGTTTATGCTATTTACCATAGTCAGTTTTTATAAGGTATCTTCCAAAGAATATAATTTGAATTATTTTAATGCTCACTTGGCATGAAATATAATGTTAACTTTATCAGGAAAAAAGAAAGAATTAAGACAAATATCAATCTCTGTATTCAATATCATGAGGGAAAGAGCTATCCTACATAGATGATGCTTCTAAGGCAATACCATCTACCTCTTCAGCACACTTTACAGGGAAAAAAGAGACCAAATGTTTTTATTAAATAGAAGCCTTCTAAAATAGTTTATAATGATCTTGGCTTTTACACTGGCTATTATATTTACAAGAGCCTTTCTCCCTTTTACAAAGGGGTTAGGTCACATCTTAATTGCTCAGTGGCCTAGGCCATCATTTGGAAAAGTGTGAGCACATCTTTGTCCTTGTTATAGTTTAGTCTAATTAAAAACTACACCATTCATTCAGCATGTATTTACTGAGTTCTACTATGGGCTATGCATAGCCTATGGATGTAATAGCCAATAAGATAAAGCTTGTTTTCATTCTCAAGACCTATTTCGAGTCTCCCTCATATTTACTGAAGTCAAAGGGGAGTGGAAGAACGATTCTAGAGGACTCTCTTGCCAGTATCCTAAATTATGGATTAAAGATATGTAATACTGAAAAACCACTGTCTTAAAAACTGAAAACAGGAGCAACTACACTCAGCCTAAGGATGTAAAAGACACACAAATCCATGATGAAGTCCTAGCCTCGAGGCCACAAGATGTATGGCTTTAGACATGCTCTATAAACACTTCAGAAGACTTTGGACATGTTCTACAGCGTGAAAGCAATCGCTTTCATATAAGATGACTAGGAATTAAGTTGTGAGGGGGGCGGGGGGAGGGAAATGGGAAAAAGGACATGAGAAAGGGTATCAATATTTGTGAAGGAATGTACCTTCTATCTGATGAATATAATAGTGTAACCCTTCTATTAATTACAAAAAATATATGAAAAAAAATTTTTTAAAAGATGACTAAGAATTAAAGAAACATAGCACCTGTCATATAGGCATAAGGTTTATTATTTTTACTTCTAGCAAACTTTGGTCATTCTTAGGAATAACAGCATCTACACAAGTTTAAAGATATGGTAGCATTTATTACAAAATAGCAGAATAAAAACCTCAATGTTACCATCAGGAGTAACCAGCAACAAAAAGGTTTCTCTCCTCTAAATAATTCTGGTGTATGGTTATAGTTATATCTCCGTTTTTCTCCCTACAAATTATATCACCAGTGAGAAGACAGGAGAGCAATAATCTCCATGACTATCAGGAGTTGAATTGGGTTCGGCATATATTTCAACCAACTATAGTCCAAAAATATTCAGAATTGTGTCTACTGAACACCTACAAATGTTTATCCATGTCATTACCCCATATACAATTCAGTGTGACAACTACTCATACAACATTTACATTGGGTAAAGTATTACAAAACACCTAGGTATAAGACAGATGGGGCATCTGTGGATTTTAGTATCAGCAGGGGGTCCTAGAATCAGTTCCCCGACAATGTTGAAAGGTGACTTACAATATAATTTTTGAAAATAAATCAACACTACTAAAAACTATAGTCATGTGAATTATGCACACACATAATTGCTATATATCTAAAAATTCTAATTTCAGATGTTAAAAGAAAATTCTTGATCCTATCCTTTGGAAGGGGGTCATTCTGGAAATTAAACTAGGGACTCATGCCTGCTAGGCAGGCACTCTACTACTTAAGCCATGCATACTGCCAGCCTAATCCTGTCATTTTCATTTCTTTTATGTTTGTCAACAAGAAGGTAATACAAAAAGGACATTTTGGCAAAGTGAATCTTAAGATTGAAACATGAGTAAAATAGCTACAGATTTCATCCAGTCTCAGTAACACTGTCATCTGACAGAACTCAACTACAGCTAAGTCAGATAAGCATAGGCAGATCTGCTCAAGTTCTTTTGATATTAAAAGCATCATTTGCAAGTTCAGCAGCAGAAAATATGGAATGCTTATGCCAAGAAAATAGATGTGTGTGGTGTGTGTGTGTGGTGTGTGTGTGTGTGTTCCTGTCTGTCTATTCCCAGGGAAGTAAAGGGAAATGGGAAAAAGTTAGAGAGGGAAGAAGGGTAGGATGAGAAAAGAAAACACTAAGTCAAGGCCACTTCCTGGTTTACATCTCTCTATGTCACTAATTCATTTTTGCTCCATATCCATCTTCTGAGTCTCTTCTCCATTCTATTGCTTTCAAGCTGTTGGAATGGGGCTTTCTGCATTGAAAATGTATTTTAAATGTACAAAGGGCAGCTAGTCTTTTCAACACTGTGTTAGTTGATCTTGAAAAGACAAGGCTTTACAAACAGTTGTTGGAGATTGGGTGGAGAGGGTCAGAGCGACGTACTTCTTTGGGATTTAGGGCTATAGTCTACAGTTTGGGGTTTTTTGTTTGGTTTTTGTTGTTGTTTTGGTTTTTTTGTCAGTCATGGGGCGTGAACTCTGGGCCTGAGTGCTGTCCCTAAGCTCTAGCTCAAGGCTACTGCCCTACACATTAGGCCACAGCACCACGTCCGGTTCTCTAGTGGTTAATTGGAGGTAAGTGTCTCAGGGACTCTAGTGCCCTGGCTGACCGTGATCCTCAGATTTCAGCCTCCTGCGTGGCTAGGATTACAAGTGTGAGCCACTGCACTCAGCTTCCAGTTTTTAATAATCCCATATTTAATACAGAGGAGACAATGAGACAAGGTACAGCTCATTCCCTATAGAGTGGTTCAAATATACACTATCTCCCTTCCTCCAGGCCTACTCTACTTTAGTACACTGTCACCATTTTTATACAATTTTCAAAATATTACCTGACCAAGAAGAAAAAAAAAAGCTCCTCTCCTCAAATTCCATGACCTTTCTTTTTATCTTTTCCATTACCTTCAGCCACTTCACAGCCCACAAGGCTTTAGGAAGAGCACAGCAGGGGAAGTATTTCCCTCCACCCAAGTTTAAAAAAAAAAAAAACCCTCCCCCTAACCATCCTAAGGTCAAAGACAATGTCCCAGAGAGCACCTCTCCATCCCAACATGGAGGTCATTCCTCCTCATCACAGGTGCCTACTCTCCTCCAGCACACTCTAAAACGCTACTGTTGTCATCCGTTCTCAATCTAACCCGGAAGCTGGATTTCACCTGCCTAATCAAAGGATGTTTCTCAACTTAAATTTTGTCATTAGTTCAATGTATATATTACACAGAAGGAATAGTGATTTACCAACTGCATAAAATCCAAAAACATGTGCTCCCACTCTTGGTTATTACAGTCCTCTCTAATCCAGTATTAGAAAACTAGTAGTTCTCGCATGTACATCACCTTCTATTGCTATTGGTCTAGGCAACAGCCTATACTGTTAAGAGAGATCAACATAGGATAGGAATAAAAGTCATCTAACTCCACAAAAAATGTCTAACACATTGATGGGGCCAATGCATTTCTGGAGAACGCTTCTTAGTAATCAGTAAAGCTAGTCACTAATGTTTCTCCTGGTGGAAGCCCCCTTGCCAGTGTCTTAGCCTCCCGGATGATATATCACAAAAGTTGCTGCTTCAGTGAAATGAGCCAGCAAATCCATTTACTCAAAGTAAAACCACCTCAGAACACAACTGGTGCATTTTCATATTTCAGTTGCTAAGAATTGAACTTGTTCTTTGGAAGATTTGTCAACTTTCATGAATAATATACAAGAAGAAGATGAGAGGAAAAAAAATAAGGATCGCAAAAACAAAACATCCTCACAAACACATACTCTACAAATAGATCAAGTTTGATCAGGCTTATTATTATGACCCGCTACCACCCTGAGCTTATTAATATGTATACAAACAAATTTGTATTCTCTGGGAAGTCAGGATAGCTTACTTCAGCATCCAAATCTTGGCAAAACATAAATGTGAAATGTGCTAGCAATGCAGCAGGTGAGAGTAACTGACATTAATTGGCATCCCCTGCCAATCTTCAGGACCTTTACATGGTAGAAAATAAGCAAAACTCTGTAAGGGGGGCTGTAACAGCAGTAGTGAGGACATAAAGTTTTTGTTATTCAGAAGAATCTAGGAAAGCTTTTAGAAAGAAGTAGCTCTAGAAAAATGTGTAAAAAATATTTTATAGGCATAGGGGAGAGAAAAAGGTGTCTCTAGTCAAGGAAACAGCCTAAGTAAAAGTCAGTGTTTCTAAGTAATTTTATACTGAACAACAACCAAGACAATTTGCTTTAAATATTTTGTTCACCCTCAGAAATTCTGTCCTACAGGTCCTATACATCTGTCCTACAGGTTTACTTTAATTATTCTATCTATCTACAAACACTTTAGGTGATTCTGATACAGGAACAAATTATCTTGGATTGAGAAAAACTGGTTTAGTCTGGGGTGAGAGAATGGTAGTGTGTACATAGAGGAACTATACTGTAATTACTGAGTTTCAATTCTAATTATACCAGAAGAAATAGAAATTATTCTAGCATGTTGGTTTTAGAAAGCTGTAGGATGATACTAATCTTCACTATTACTTCCAGTCTAGCTAGGCTGGGTACCAGTAGCTGACATCTGTAATCCTACACAGGAGGCTGAGCTCTGAGGATTATGATCGAAAGCCAGCCCACACAGGAAAGTCCTTGGGACTCTTGTCTCCAGTTAACCACCAAAAAGACAGTGGAGCTGGAGCCCAAGTGATAGGGCACTAACCTTGAGCACAAAAGCTCAGTGATAACACATAGCTGGAGTTTAAGCCACAAGAATGCCATAAAAAAAATAATAAAGTTTAGTTTATCCAGCAGACTAGGCAAAGCTACACCCTCTCAAGGGAACAGAAGGACACAGAGCAGACAAGCAGCTTGATTCTTCTTGGCTATCAAGCTGTTTCCACAAGTCCATTAGCTAAGTGCTACTGTGTAAGAAGTCAATTACTCTTTCATATACTATTTTGGAAATTATCATTCGTTTACAAATAATTTCTTAGAGGTTACCCAACTAGTTAGTAGTGCCACTAGAATTAAAAACAGATCAAGGTGGGCCGGGAGTTTGGCCTAGTGGTAGAGTGTTTGCCTAGCATGCACGAAGACCAGGGTTCAATTCTTCAGTACCACATAAAAGCCAGAACTGGTGCTGTGGCTCAAGTGGTAGAGCACTAACCTTGAGGAAAGCCCAAGGACAGTGCTTAGGCACTGAGTTCAGTCTCCAGGACTGGCAAAAAAAAAAAAAAATCAAGATCAAGGTGTCAGAACAGTCTATCTTAAAGGAAAAAAGTACGTGTTTATCTTTGTGTCAGATCATACAGTAGAGGCTTCAGATTTTCCACTCATAACATGAAAGGTTGTTAATGGATCAACAAATGTTAAAAAGAAGTTATCAAATATTCTCTATTTAAAGATGAGGGTCCCTTTTGTAACCTACATTAAAAATCCTTGCTTTGTCATTAGGTAATAAATACTTCCAAAGTCAACCTGTGTCTGAGGTCTGTTCTTTTATGTGGGATTAAGAAGCCTCAGATTGTAATGTATTTAGCTAAAACTGGCATATAAATCCGTGATTTGGTAGTTCACATGACTTTTTAGTCTTCAGAAATCAATTTCAACCACATAAAACATCACATTTTTATTTCAGTGTACAGAAATTCAAGATTTTTTCAACTGAGAACACTTCTTAGAAAGTTATACTCACAATATGAGCACTTCATAAAGGAGAGTGTTGTAAATCTATGTAATTGAAGGCTTTTGATTTCTGTTCTGTAAGAATACTGTTATAGGTTAAGAGTCTCAATGGGCTAGGTGCTGGTGGCTCACACCTGTAATCCTAAGAAGGCTAAGATCTAAGAATTGCAGTTCAAAGCCAGCCCAGGCAGAAAGGGCCCTGAGATTCTAATCTCCATAACCACCATAAAAATAAAAGTGGCTCTGCAGTTCAAAATGGCAGAATGCTAGTCTTGAGTGAAAAAAGCTCAAGGACAGCACTCTCCCCTCCCCTAATACTGTTGTAGATTAATTATACTAATAGCTATTGAGTTGTTTTTTTTTTTTTGGTCAGTAGTGAGTCTTGAACTCTGGGCTTTGGGCGCTGTCCCTGAGCTCTTCAGCTCAAAGCTACCTCCCTACCCCTGGAGCCACCCTGTCACTTCCTGTTTTCTAGTGGTTAACTGGAGGTAAGTCTCATGGACTTTAGTGCCGGGCTGGCTTTCAGATCTCAGCCCTCCTGAGTAGCTAGGATCACAGCCATGAGCCACCATGCCCAGCAATAATAGCTACTCTTCATGTTGATATTGAAAAGTACCTATGACAAATATTCCAACATAATTTTCATGTACCAATGTATTCAATTTGAAAAGCATGGATGCATCTACATGTTTTAAAATCCATGTTACACAAAAAGACTGACTATGTTTATTCCTGACCTCAACTTAACAGTCAAGTCCAAAACAGAAATGTCTAGCTTTTGAGCTATAGTGTAGCAGGAACTGGACATTAGAATCAGATCTACTGGAGTTAAGAGGCCTGGCTCAGTTGGACAAGTGCCTGCTAATGAGCCAATGACCTTAACAGTGTCAAACACCAAGTTCAAGTCCCTGTTGCGTTCTCGTTTCTCTCTCACTCTCTCTCACTCTTCCTGTCACACATACACATATAAAAGAATCAGAGCAACCAACCTATGTTCAAGACTAGTTAACAATTATCAGTTTACTTTTGTATTTTCACCTGTGGCTAACAGCACTTAATTTTCTAATTTCCAAAGCCAGTTAAAAAGTGAGTTCCCTCATTGAAAAAGTATTAAGAATCTGAAAGGTCAAAAACATGGGAAAGGGTATCAATGTTTGTGTAGTAATGCACCTTCTAGCTGGCGAATATAATGTAACCCTTCTATTCATTACAATAAAATATGAAAAAAAAAGAATTTGAAAGGTCAAGAGCAGAGCAACAAACCAGGCACAAGCTCTTTTCTTCCAGTGGTAAACGCTTCCAAGCATCAGGCTCTCTTGTGTGCCAACTGCCCAGACTGTATGCTCATCAAAGTAATAGTGACGGTAGAAGGCAATGGTGGAGAGGAGAGAAGGGGAGAGAAAAAAGAGGCTCCACAGGGCGCAGAGCACTGTGGGAAATGCTGTAATGCAATCGCGTCCTGTCAATTTCTCAAAAGGAAGAAGACAACAGAACACAGTTCTGACTGAATCTGTGTAGTACAGAGGAGCCCTGCTCTAACTCCTTATTAAAATAGCCCAGTTTTTCTCCTTGAAGCTTCTCACTGGAAAGGATAGAAAGGATGGCTGCAGGATGGATAAAGAACTAGGAAAGCCTAGGGGTAGGCAAAGCATTATGGAGAAAAATGGAGAGAAGCCAAGACAAGATCAAAATTTTGGTCTATTTCTATACTCCAATGGATAACACAGACAGCTTTTAATTAAGATTTCCCCAAAGTATAATTTTCCTCCTATTTTTAGCCTACCCATTCCTATATTGTGATGACAGTAGAGACTTTAGAAAAACCTCAAAAGTGCTTTGAGTTTACTTCGTAAATAGAAAATAGAGAAATGGGAAACAAAGATGTTTTTATGGTATGACTCAAGAAGGGGCGGGGGGAACCCTAAGCAGTACCAGTATTTTAAAGCAGTGTTTCTCAAGTTTGACAGTATTCACTTGTGGTAAATATTTAGCAGCTTCCTTGATCTATATTCATTAGATGTCAACAGCATAATCCCAGTTATAACAACGAAAAGTTGTCTCTGGTCACTGTTAAACTACTTTGGGTCTTGGGGGGGTAGGAGGGAGAAAGAAACAAAAGTTGAGGGGGGAGTGAGGGGAAGAAGGTAAGATATTTAAATTTGTGGAGACCTGTCAGGGTCCTTCGTCCCCGGTCCCTCTCGACTAGTAGGAAGGATGGGGAAAAACACACCCCGACCAAGAGGAAAGGGCCCACTGACCTCCCACACTCAGCCTTCCTTCCCAGAGCACGAACAGAGACGCCACACAGCTTCACCAAGGCAGGAAAATCTCTCTCTCTCTCTTCCCCAAATCCCTCCTCCTTATATTCAGTGCCGCAGCCTATCAGCACAACAGGTAGGCAGGACAAAGAGGCTCACGTGTTTACCCCTACTACACGTCTCAGCAGAAAGCTATTAGACATGGTGGTTACTCAGCCCCCAACAGGGACCCAAATACCAGGAGACCCATAACACTACTGTACTACCAGCTGCTTTCTCAATCATAAAGAGAACCACTAATCCAGCTCCTCCTCTATGGCCTTTGTGCAACTCACATAAGTAGCCTGACCTTGGTGTATCTTTTGCTCCTGCCAGACAACTAAGCAATAGGAGGAGACCTAGGTACTGGTAAGTAAAATAAAGCAGAACTAGAGAAAGGCATCTTACCATTGAAATTCTTGATAGAAACATGGCTATAAACAGTAATTATTTTAATAATGTAGACACTGGATCAGATTATATATTTTATAGGTTGTTCTGAGACATTAGAACCATTATAACATTGTTTCCATTGGAAGATGCAGAGTTCCCAATATTTAAAATATGAATTTCTGCATTACAACTCATAATTTAGAATGCATATTATGTAAGATATTGGAAGAAACTCTCTTATTTGCCACAGGATCAGGGGTGATGCACATTTGTCAGTCTATCACAGAATACTAAGAAAGGTTCCAGCCCAAAAGAGTAACTTGAAGTGTTCAAGCACAGGTATAACAATAATATAGAACACACAGCAGAGAAGAACATGTTAAAGTCCACAAATAATGATAACGTGCTTATCATTAAGCTTGACTACTTCTAAACTAAAACTCCAGAGGAAAAATTGAACCCCAGAAAACATCAGCACCTGGACATAAATACCCTCTTAAATCACACATTGGCACATAATGATTGTCAAATGCTTGAGAGCTATAGTCATAAAATAAGACTCTCATTCATCATGCTTAAATTATTCAGCGAGTTTTCTCTCTCATATGTGGAAGTTAAGCTTAAAATACAAAACTCAGATAAAAATACCCACAAGGATATTTACATATATAGACATCAAACTGACTATAGCAAAGTACATGTAAGAGTGAAGCAGCATAGTGTAAATTCTTTGAACAATGGATAAGACAGTTTAAGAAAATGAACACTAGGGACCTAAAAGAAGTTTTGAGTGGAGGCCTAGTACAAGGGGGGTGAGCTGGGTCAATGATAAAAGGAACAGTGAACACAGTCATAATACTCAATGTATATATGTGAAAAAAGAAGTGGCAAATTGATGTAACTGATAGGGGAATAAACAGATGGAAATAGCTGTGAGAATAATGGAAAGGGTAACTCTGAACAAGATGCACTGTACATATAAACAGGCATATCAAATTTTAACCTACCTACACAACCATCTGACAATTTTTTTTCATATGCTACTTGACTGAAGCATGGTCCTTCTCCTATGTACCTGTCATTTGTCATCACATTTGGAATAATTTGTTCAGTGTTTTCATTTCCTAATTACACTGAAAGTTTCTTGAGGATGTGGGGCAGGTCTAACTTCTTTGTCTATGTAACTCCTGTCATGTAGTTGCCATTAGATGCTGTTGAATAAATGAACCAGTTATTTCAAAAGCCACTCAACTGAAGAAATTTCCATTTTTAATAGACAGGCTTTTCATTAGTTTCTCATTAGAAGAGAGGCCTTTTAGAAAAGCCTCTGAAACCAAATTCAATAGTGTAAATTAAATTCCTAAATTTTATAGTAGGTATTATTTCCTATTTAATACCAATAATGCACAAAATGAAAATACATATGGATTATTTAAAACATGTCATTAAGTAACCACCAGAATTAAAACTAGGTTATAAATCCTAAAAAGGGGAAGGGGAAAAAAGGAATGTGGAGGGGAAAAGAAGAGAGGGGAGAAGTGGAGAGGGGAAAAGGAAGGCTGTTTTTGTTTTTTAATTTCTATTGTGAGGGTAATGTACAAAGGAGTTACAGTTATATAAAGCGGGTGTTGAGTACATTTCTTTTTGAACAGTGTCAACTGTTCCCTCAATTTCTGTTTGTTTTTTCTTTTTCCAGTCTTGGGGCTTGAACTCAGGTCCTAGGCACTATCCTTGGGCTTTCTGAGCCATAGCACCACTTCTGGCTTTTCCTGTGTATGTGGTACCAAGGAATTGAACCCAGGGCTTCATACATGCTAGGCAAGCACTCTACCACTAAGCCATGCTCCTGGTCCGAGAAGGAAGGTTTGTATCAGTGTAGTCTTAAGAAAAAATACAAAATACACAGACACAACTGATGAGTCAGAAATAATTTTGTCAATTATTTCACACACACACACACACACACACACACACGCTCATTCACATAGTGATTCAGAGACAGGGGTTAGTCATAGTATATAAGGCAAAGCAGTTCAAGTAATTTAAGGACTGAAACGTGTATATTCAATTTTTAAAGACAACAATTTTCAGCTCCCACTACTTCCCATAAAACCTTTATTTCTAAACAACTTATGTTCTCCTTCTTTGCCTGTTCTCAAGAACGGCTTTATGAAATCGACTCAACTGCAGTGTTCTCTAGCTTCCATTTCCTTTCTTAATCCTACTCAATCTTCAAAGCCCAGCAAATGTCTCTTATCTTCTCTAAAGCTTACCTCCAAATTCCTAATAAAGTAACAGTGACCCTCTTACACACTCAAAGCACTCATCTTGGTGTTTTGTACAAGGCATCTTCCAAACATACCCCAAAGTAATACTTTTAAGTAGAATGCCAGGACACCAATTTTTCTATGGAAAGAGAGGAGTAAAATATCCTCCATGTATTTGGTGGTTAAGTTATGTATCTCAATCATAAACACATAATAGTAAGATCATGCCAAAAATAATTCAAGAGATTAGGAAGAAGTAAATGTTGCTAGAATGACAAAATGAACAGTACTGGGAGGGGTTTACAAGAACTAAATAGTGAAATACATTACAGACTTCATACATCTTTAACATATTATTTCATTATAAAATTTATTTTTCATCTGGAAAATGTCTTCTAATATATTATAAAACATTTATTCTCAAAGAAAAGGCTGATTTCTAGGAGGGAGTAGTGGAAATTTTCTTATCTTTTAGAAGGAAGATTAGCAAACAAAACCAAAAGAAAAATTTATGTTAATAAATGGAAGGTATAAATGCATTCTTCACTGGCTTTCAATAAAGCAAAACAAAGAACAAGCCAAGATGGAGGGGACAAGCTGGTTAGAAACAAAGTGTATGGGAAGTAGGAAGCTGAGAATGGTCCATGTGCATCAAGGTTTCTATATCTGCTAATCTTTATAAGTTTTTTAAATGATAGCATTTGCCTTCTTTATGGAAAAAAACACTGCTCCCATTATCGTACAAAATAAAGTGACTATTTTATATCTTGTAAGAAATGTAAGCAATATTCACAGACCACTAACCACATTAAAATATAGGTCTAAAATGTAAATATACATGATAATATATACTAGGCTCTATGTATATACACATAAACAAACTGACTAAAGGATGGTATACTTAGGGGAAGAATCCAAAGGAATAAACTTCTCTGACAACTAATGTACTGTTTATCAAAATGGATATCAGAAGTGGAAATACATCTAAGGGGGAAGGGCAAAGGGATGGGCATGTGAATGGAAGGAGTAAGGGTAGCAAATTCAGTAAATGAACATCATGTCAACAAAATGAACTACATTACTCAAAGGTAGGGACAGGAGGTAGAAAAGTGGGGAGAATGATGGAAGGGGTGACACTGACCAAGAAGTATTGTTCTCATAACTTGACTTAGGAAACTAAAACCCTTTTGTACAAATACTTAATAAAAAAATAAAATAAAATAAAGTGAACTTTTAAAAAGCTTTAATTTAATAATTTAATAATTACCCTGTAATTTAATAGTTAAAACAAAGAATATCATGAAGATGAAATTTCTTTGTGGAAGACAAAAGGGAAAAAAATCAAAGATGACAATACCAAAGAATGAATGTAAGTACCACAATGGTGAGTTTTCCATATATTAAAAGAAAGACTGAAAGAAAGACATAATGTAGGAAAGACGCTCTTAGCAACAAATCACAATTCAATTAAGACTGTAAAGATTCTTGGGATGTATTTCATGTATGCTGCTGAAAAAGGACATTTCAATAACCTTACTATTTGAAGTAACAGTCTGATAGCTGGAGCTCCCTCACTCCAGGTTTCATTTCAAGGTAATAAGAAGGCACTACCAAGACACTGCGAATGTTACACATAAATACGGTGACTACTTACCCTCTCAAAACCAGGCTTCACAAATCCATTTTCTACTTTACAACATTAAATCACTACTAAATTCTCTACTCAAGTCTACTTAACACAATTAGTTTTACATATACTAATATGCAGTTTTTAAGTTAAGGCATATTTCTGGAGCAAAACATCAAAAATGTATAACCTATCAATTTTACAGAATTTATACTTGATTGTAATTAAATGACTTGGGCATATGATAAGCTAGGCACAGAATTAGTAATTTTTAAAAATTTCTTGTTATCTAAATTACTTCCAGTCTATTCAAAGGTGAAATCTGAATTTTTTAAGTTAAGGAAATTAATCCTAATATGGAGCTCAAACTCAAAATTTTTAAAAGAATTATAATACAATTAGCTGGTCTGTATCAGGTTTTGAAAAATGCTAGTTACAGGAAACTCAGAAAGAGAAATTTTCATGCATGAAAAAATAACTGCCAATGGGAACACTCACCAATTTAAACTGTCAATCTAATTTTAATAATCTAAAGTAATGGGTTTCCAACAATCTACTCAATAATATGGTTAAGCATCTTCTGCCTCAGTCCTTATGCTGAAGAAAATGAAGGGGGAAAGAAAATTAATGCCTTAGCATACTTAAGAGCATCTAGAAAATCAGGTTATTTAAGGATAAAGTACAAAATGGCCCGAGCTTTTAGAAAAGTAAATGAAAAATAACTTGGACTCTTCCTATCTATGCAAGCTTAAATAATTTTTTTAAAAAAGGTTAAACTGTCAAAAATTCTTTTGTGACATTTAATTTTAACTTTCGAATAATTTCACCAACGGTATTTAAAAAAAAACTTTAAAATTATTCAATATACCGAAGAATAAAGAAGAGCCAATCTGGTTATCTCAGCCTTAAAATTCTAGGTTGCCAATATCTCTACAGTTACTTATACTTCTAGTAATGATATATTGAAAAAAAAATCTATGGTTGAATTTAGTTACATAAAAACAGTGTTTTTCTACTTATAAATAATGCTAAAATGACAAGTATTTATAATTGACTGTTCTTTAAGCAAATCTGTAGGTTTAGAGAATACATTGAGGATGACTTAGTAAAGAGGAGGCTAAAATCTATTAAATATTACCAAGTTCTCAGAAGACAACTCAAATTTCCAATGTAGAACAGTTTTACTAAAGATTATATTCTACCTTTACTTTGGGGATTTCTAAAGAAAACTATTTTATTCAAGTACCTCTCTCCAAATTTCTAGTAATTAAAAAACTTGATGAAGAAACAATTTTTCAATCACCAAAAAACCTAAGGACAAGATATTCAAGATTTTAGAAGGTAAATGAGAAAGAATACAACCGGCATATGGTTTTATCAAGGACAGTATAGGTCAAGATGATGGATTTCCTCCCTTATTGAAATGAATAGGCTAAAATGACCAGCAATTTGGTGATAATTTTGGGTAGAATACTAAAATAGAAGGTAAAAAACATCATGCTGAAAGCTGTATGGCCCAAACAAAACCTAAGTGTTGACAAGAGCCTAAAGGCACATGCAAGTATGCATCTTTATAGTGGATGTGATACACTTACATGGCCCCTGTTGAATCTCTTGGGGACCAACAGTAAGGCAAGTTTACAACTTCACATCTTGAGACATCTATAGCAAGATGCTGATCCAATGTGGCTCCCAATATCTTCTGTTTTCCTGGCTCACCTGAAGAGGAAAAAACACTACAGAGGATGTGGGAACTGCATTTCTTTATGTACTTTCTTCTAGAGCAACTGTCTGAAAGTTTCAGCCCAATTCCTTAGGAAATCTAGAGAAGGAAGGACTAGTGAAAATCAAAATTCAAATGAAAAGGGGCAATGAGATGCCTAAAAAGAGAATATATGAGCAAAAGATGACTGTTGCACATTATGTAGTGTTTCTAATCCCTAGGTAAGAGAAGGCAGAGAAAGGAGAAGAAAAAATACACAGACATTTCTCCCTTCATTCACTCACCCTGTTATTCAAGCTTCATGAGCTACCTCAACTTCTCATCACATTTCCAGAGTCAACAGGCAACATTTTGTGAAGGTTATAACCTCTAATCAAGTCTCCCCCTCCTGTCTCTATGGCATTATTTAACAGCAAGGCAGGCTTTCTGATAGCCCATTTTCTAAGAAAAGAGTCTGATGGAATATAGCTTGAAACAGTAAAGGAGGAAAAAACAAAAAATGGAACTCACAGGGCAGGAAACCATATTGACAAAGTTTATCTAAAATATCTTACAAAAGGGGAGGGACACATTTCGTGAAGTAAGAAGTCAGAACCAAAAAGAAAAAGGAAAGAAAAGTTGTTTCCAAATAACAGAAAATATTTTTAAACTAAGCAACACAAACCACTTGCTTCAAATTGAAATATCATCCTTAAACAAGATAGCCTTTAAAAAACTAAGAGAATCATCTTATATATAATACCATACAAAAAGCATAATCATAGTCCATAGTATTAGATCATCTTTCTTTGTAAATTTATCAACACATTTCACCTAAATTTTATACTCATACATTCATATAATATCCCAGCACATAAAACACTTTTTCAAAAGTATTCCATTTTGATTAATAATGATTTGAATATATCTGTTAAAAATACTAGAATTTTCAGAAAATAAAACTGAAGGATAAATTAGATCCTTACCTGACGTGGCTGTTCATTCATTCGTTGTGGGTCTGATTTCACTTTATTACTAGGATGGTTTGTGACTTTGGTTACAGGTTGTTTGAATATTGATGCTGTTTGTCTAATTGGCAATGTTGTATTCAAGTCTGGTTTACCCTGTGAATATAAGTGGTTTTATTAATAAATATTGCATGTAAACATAATCAGATGAATTCCTATTCTATTTTAAAATGTATTCTTTTGAACCATATTACTCCCAAATTCTCATTCTGTCTCACTCTTCAAATACTCTACATGTACATTTTAGGCAGACACCAGTGGCTCACACCTAGCTCCTCAGGAGACTGAGGCTGAGGATCGTGGTTCAAAGCCAGCCTGGGCAGAAAAGTCAGTAGATTCTTATCTCCAATTAGCCATCAGAAAACCGAAGTAACACTGGGGCTCAAAATAGTAAAGCACTAGCCTTAAGTAAGAGAGCTCAGGGACAGCACCCAGTACTCAGTTCAAATCCCACAACGGAGACACACACATACACTGTACATTTTAGACACTTCATGATACGAGGCATAAATACAAAAAGTTGTCTGACAACAAGCACGACGAAGTAAGCAAATTCTCTATAAAATTCATAATGGATTTGATTAACAAAGTACTAAGGACTTTTAGGAATTAGGATAGTAGGCTTGCATAAAACCCCATAAACTAACATTTTCATGTAAAAATGAAATTACTAATTCTGGCAAACGAAACTTAATTTAGAAAAATATGATAAAACAAGAAGGTACAATCTAGAAGAATGGGATAAAATGGACTGGACTTGTATAACAAATGGCCATGAGTGATTAGTCATGGGTGACCACTAGAGGTGTCCATGTCTCTTTGCAAAATTCCTCATAACTGACATTTGCATTACCTATCTAGGACCAACTGGCAGTTTGTGGTCACTGCCTAAAGAATGTTAGTATTCTGAAAGTTATGACAATATTATTTGGATCCACTATTACCGGTATCCTCACCCTTCTTTCTTCCTACCACCACCCTCCTTGGGAGGCATTTGTATCTTTCCATTATCTTCACCTTCCCCAATGTGCTTCTGAAAGTCATCTCAACTGATTTCAGTAATTGTCCCACTGGCTTCACAAAAAACAACTCATACAGAGATTTAACTGGCTGCAAAATAACTACCTAAGGATTTCACCTCTAAAATATAAGCTCCAAGCACTTTTTAAATCTCCCCTGCTAATTTTGTGATGCAAAGGTTTGGAAATGTCTGATTTATGACGCTTAGCATTCTGAGGCTAGAAGTTATCAATACTTAAGCCTGTAGAGGCTTAACACATAAATGCCTATGGAAAACTGTTTCTGGCACTAAGTCTGATCATGTGATTATGCATCTCTAAGCAATACCTGGCTTGGTTTATTAACCTTCTTGTTTGGTAATGAGGAAGAATATGTTTCACTGGCATTGAAGCACTTACTGACACACAAGTACACATAGCTGTTTGCCTGGTCAAACATCATCAGCCATTCACTTACCGGTGTTACAAAGAACAACCAGACTGAGGGACTGTTTGGAAGAAAGTGTGGAATGACTTGTGTCAATGCCTTGCATTAAAACATGATTTGGGCCAGGTGCTGGTAGTTCATGCCTGTAATCCTAGCTACTCACTCAGGAGGCTGAAATTTGAGGATCATGGTTCAAAGCTAGCCCAGGCACAAAAGTCTTCAAGAATCTTACCCCCAAGTAACCACCAGAAAACTGGAAGAGGCACAGTGAGACAAAATGGTGGAGAGCTAGCCTTGAGCTGGAGAGCAAAGAGATAGCACCTAGGCCCAGAGGATACATACATACATACATACATATATATATATATATATATATATATATATATATATATATATGAGAGAGAGAGAGAGAGAGAGAGAGAGAGAGAGAGAGAGAGACATGATTTAGGTGCAGTAAAGAACAAACACGGAGATGATGGCTAAAATATCCAAAATATACAGTAACTTCCATTGCTTCCATGGTCTATGAGACAGTTTGTTCCTCAGTGGCCTAGAAATGGCAATCAAGAGTGTGCTGTTCCAGTCGCCAGTCCCATTCAGGGATTTACTATCTTTTCTCTCGTCAACTGGAGATGAACTAAACAACTCAATTTTGTTCTTTTCACTAATTTTATATACCAAAACTGTATCATGTAAAGCTGAATAATCTAAAAGTTAGACTACCAGGTTTTCCCAGTAGCTGTTACAAAACCAATAAATTGCATTACTACTCTCCACTGAAGACTGCCAATGAATCACTGTTAATGCAGGCCTGGCCCCTGCCTGAGTTTTTCCAAACTACCAATCTGCCATAAACTTCAGAATTTAAAAGCAAGCACTCTTGTATGGGACAGGATTATAGGTGTTCCCATATTCACATATGGGACAGATTCTTCCAAGTCTATATATTAAAAGAATAAAACCTAAGTTTTTACATACAGAATTCAAGTGGCAAATACATTGCAACATGAGAAATAATTTTCAAAAGTTTGTCAAATCCACTAAAAGGGCTGCCCTCTAATCAAAACTTAAATGAATTTTAGGTTAATATGTATACCTGTCCCAAAGTGTTGAAATGTTTGAGTATATAATCTATCATTTGCTAAGAGGAATTTTTTTAAAAAAACTATTTTTAAATGTGTTTCTTTTCAATAAATATGTACAGTGGATCTTTATATACTCACAAAGGAAAATATGCACTAAAAGTTAAATTTAAGCTCAGTACCCAATGGCTCACTCCTATATAATCCTAGTTACCCAGGAGGCTAAGATCTGAAGACTGCAGTTTGAAGCCAGCCCGGGCAAGGAAGTCCTTGAAACTCTTATCTCTAATAAACTTCCAAAAACAGCAACAAAAAAAGGTGGGGGGGAGTGAAGCAGTGGCTAGGGAGGGAGGGAGGAAGGAAGGGACGGAGGAAGGGACGGAGGGAGGGATGGAGGGAGGGACGGAGGGAGGGACGGAGGGAGGGAAAGAAAGAAAACAAGAAGGGGCAGCATCCAGGCCCCCAAGTTACAAGCCCCAGGACTATTACCAAAAAAAAAATTAATTAATATTATATAAGTATCATGGTCAGAAAAAAGGATGCACATCAATTAAATGAAGAAACAATTGTCCCAATATTAAGTCTACTAGAAAATGTAAAAAGCCAATGGCATAACAAATAGCACATTTGAAATGCTTCATTCTTCCTTAACCTTCTATAAAAGCTCAGAATGTAAGAACTACTCAGGGCCAGTGGTGCTGAGGACTGAACTTTGGGGCATGCTTACTAGCTTCGCCCAACTTGGTTACAGAATGGCTGACAGGTACATGAAAGCATGTATTACAGACAAGTGCTTGTCAAGAATCTTTTGTATTCCTACCTTGGAAGAGAATTTTGAAAATACATCCGCATTTTAAAGCTGACATCAGGACCATCTATTTCATTATAGGAATTTACAGAGAATGTACTTACCAGAAGTATCTTAAATACTGACAAATAGTTTTTCTTACTTTAACTCTAAAAGAATCTGGACTTACACATGGTAAAACTCTTCCGTAGTTGTGTTATTTTTCTTTTCCTATGTGGTATGGATGATCTTAAGCCTGCAAGGAGCTACCTGACCCCAGACTTCAAGAGTTTAGCACAAATTACCTTCTTAGCATTCATTTTTTATAGATGTAACACTGAAAAACCTTTTTTACACAAATGAGCAGAAAAACTTTTTTGGGGGGGGGAGGGGGCAGTTCTAGGGCTGAACTCAGGGCCTGAGTATTGTCCTTGGGCTTTCTCAAAAATGGAGCTCTACCACTTGAGCCACAACACCACTTCCAGCTTTTTCTGTGTATGTGGTACTAAGGACTTTGTGCATGCTAGGTGAGCACTCTACCACTAGGTCACACTCCTGGCCCCATGAAAAAGACATTTTAAGTCACTCAAATCTCTAAACTCCTTTCAGTCATGTTATACTATCATATGGAAAACCAGGAAAAAATACTTTTCTAAACTTTGTGAAAAGAACTATTATTAAGATGTGTTCATTTTCTCAATCATTTCTCAATATTTCAAATCACCTTTTTGCTGGAAATCTCTATGTCACATTCTCACAGCACACTCACACAAAACACTAGACTTTTACCCCTAAATTGTAAAAATGCCTCTTCTTAATCATGTTTCAAATAGTCACATGAAAGCTTTTCTGAAGCCAGGCATTGGTGGCTCAATCTGTAATCCTAGCTACTCACAAGGCTGACATCTAAAGATCACAAAACAAAGCCAGCCGGGCACAAAAGTCCATGAAACTCTTATCCCACCAGAAAACCAGAAATGGCTCTGTGGCTCAAGTGGTAGAGTACTAGCTTTGAGCTGAAGAGCTCAGGGACAGTGCCAAGGCCCAGAGTTAAGCCCCAGGACCTAACCAAAAAAAAAAAAAAAAAGACATTAAAAAAAAAAAAGGACTTAATCCTCTCACAGACCTAGAACCTACAAAATTAGGAAAATTTCTCAGGACTTACAAAATTTTGTAAAAGAAAGACCTCAAAACCTGAGATTCAAACTAAATCTCATCAAAGCCATAATATAAGCAAGTAATATAACCCACCTTTACTGCTATATGACATCTAAGTCAATGCTCTCTCAAAAGATTCTATCAGTAGACACATACAAAGCCCCAATATTATGACGAACCTAATATCATACAAAAGAAATTATTCTCAACCACCAGCCAACCTGACAATAAGAGTTCTGCTTTGGATTAAGTGGTAGAAGCCTAGTCTTTAACCAAAAAAAAAAAAGCTCAGAGACAGCAAACAGGTCCTGAGTTTACGACCAGGACAAAAAACTTAAAATATCATGCCTAAGCACACAGAATATGCTTTACAACTTCTGGAATTATATATCTTTTAAAAAATGCTATGATATGTTAGCTCCTATGTTATGCAGGCTCTATATTTGTCACCTTAAACTTATAGGTGTTAAGTAACTGGAACATGTTATAATTAAATGTAACCCATATGATCCATGTTGAAATTTTTAAGCCAAGAACGGAGTTATATTTATCTTCCTCTGAATCGCAGCCCTACATGAACATCCAGCAGGAAAATAATCCAAACTACAAATCATTTTAGAAAAGTCATAAACCGTATACTGTTGTATCATGAATGGAAAAACCTAACAAATCACCGCAAATAAGACTAACATCCAAAGAAACTGAACACTGGCCAGATGTAATACTACACTGCTCTTAAAGAGTTAGGCTGGGAACTAGTGGCTCCCACCTTAAATCTAGCTACTCAGGAGACTGAGATCTAAGGACTGAGGTTCTAAGCCATCTGGGCAACAAAGTCCATGAGACTCTTACTTCTAATAAACCTCCAAAAAAAAAGGTGGAAGCAAAGCAGTGGTGAATGAAGGCTTGAATGGTAGTGTTAGCACACACAATCAAGGATTAATGCCAAGTCTCTTAAGTTTATGCCTCAGAACCAACACCCCAAAATGAAAAGAGCTAATATCCAGAAGTGTTCAAAGTGTTCAAGTATTCGATTATGAATCAGAAATTTTACATCATCTCACTTTAAATAACACAGTAGCTTTATCTTGTACGGTGAGGAAAAGAAAATAACCTAAATCCTAGCACACTGGTTCTTGGCAAAGGAGGTGAGTATGGAGATTAACACCTCAAAGCATAGTACAAAGTATACGGTCAAATAACAGGATATCAGCAGGTAAGTTGTTAGATAAATTGTACCGAAAGGGTACTTGGTAAGTAATAATAAACTTACCTTAGGGAAAAAAAAGACCTAATAATCTTGGATACTAATAAATCTTAAGAGAATCAAACTTTACCCAAATATTCAACTATTCTCCTCTGGAGGTTAGAGAAGCACTAAAGAGGCCTACACTATAATGAGCAATCCTGTTTTAGATCATCATGTAGAAGGAGTCTGAAAATAAAGGCCAAGAATAAAGTCACTAGTTGTGGGGATCACATAGGTCCTAGCTGCTGTAAGAAAAATGTATGCACACAATTCTAGCCAAAATTCTACCAAAACTAACCCCATTGCACCTTCTACCTTCCATTCCTGTCCACTCGGATCAACCAAATGGCCTCATCTTTAGATCACATATCATCTGTAATATTGTTCATCCACCCCTAAATATTTTTACTTCATCTAAAAGTTTTATGTGTTTAATATACATAAGCACATATCATAAAAGTCTCCTAAAGCACATTTACTAAATATGATGCACACTAATCATTTCCATATTTTTCAAATTCTAGCTAGGAGCCATTATAGTAATAAAGTTTAAAAGTCCTACAATCTTATCATATATGCTTTCGTAACTGCTCAGCAGACATTCCTACAACCTCAGTGTTTTCTTTAAATATTACCTCCAATTGCTGGCCTTACTGCAATGAGACTGTCCCTTGAAGACATTCCCTTGCCTAAAGTTCTGTCATTCTCAAGGCTGTGACAGTGTGCTTTCATTTGCAGTGGAGATCACCACCTTGTACATCCTAGTCCAGCTCCCTCTTGATCACTTAAACATTTTGTGAGGATAATTAAACCAGGCGTCTTCTAAGATACAGTTATACAGAATCTAAGTCTGTGTTTATAAGCACAAAAATACACTATCTTAACCCAGAATAATTTATGAGAAATACTGTTGGACTTGATAGCAGATCCCATTCAAAAAAAATATGATGCTCTTTATTTCCAAATATATCAAATATGCACAGATGTGATCATAGAACTATGTCATTCTGTGATATTAGAACTGTCAAGTCAAATTTGAAAAAAATATTCTATATTGTATTTATTATAAACAATTGAAAAAATATATTACAGGTCATATGAGTGTTAGGAAATTTTATTAGCTTTATGAGTTTAATTTATATAATTTTAATATTAAGAGCTAAAAGCACAAACAATTCACTTTAATTTTTCCATATGAAGCATTAAAAAATTATAGTAAAAAAGAAAAGCTAGCCAGGCGCCAGTGGCTCACACCTATAATCCTTGCTACTCAGGAGGTTTAGATCTGAGGATCACAGTCTGAAGGAAGCTCAGGGAGGAAAGTCTTAAAGACTCTTTTTTTTTTTTTTCTTGCCAGTCCTGGGCTCTAGCTCAGGGCCTGAGCACTGTCCGTGGACTTTCTCAAGGCTAGAGCTCTACCACTTGAGCCTCGGCACCACTCTCGGCTTTTTTCTATGTATGTAGTACCAAGGAAACGAACCTTTGTGCATGTTAGGCAAGCACTCTACCACTAGGCCAAACTCTCAGCCTTGAGAGACTCTTATTTCCAATTAGTCACAGAAAAAGCTTGGTACCTTAGCTTAAGGAATTGAATGCTAGCTTTGAGCAAAAGAAGCTCAGTCACGGACAGCTCCCAGACCCAGGACTAGCAAAAAAAAAAAGTACCAGAAGCAAGATATATGTTGTTTCAGAATCACTGTATTGTAATTACAGTTTCCAATTAAATTTGTTTAGAAACCATCATCTCGTTTGTTCTCTGGTCTCTTTTCTCCTTGAAATGTTGAGTCATTTTTCTAGAACTTTGAAAACCTCTTCTTTGAAAAGTTGAAGCCTATGTAAATGTCTAAAATTTAGCTCTCATTATTTGAACTGTTTTGTCAAAAATGGAGCCTCTAGGCATAAGAGGCTATTTAAGTGTCCAGTCATACTAGCCATATCAAGCATTTAACAGCCACATGTGTCTGGGGCTCAGAGAACAGCATCATCGCTGGAATCAGAAGATGTGCGGTCCTACAACATATTCCTGGAGTAACTTCGAGAACACTGCTGACTTCAAGTTCAATTTTGAGTGATGGCTTACAAATCTTTCTGTGGTTTTTTTTCCATTATCCTAATGTAAAATCTTCATTCAATTGTGTGTTTTCAGCCCTGCTTTGTCTTTCAGAAAGCTGTATGGTTAGTGGGGAATAATTATGGCAGCAACAAGGAAATCAATAAAGAAGTATACTCAAGGATGAAACTGATTTTTAGGGTAAGAGAAAGACTGAGTTTGAGACAAGTAGAAATAAGTACTAATAAATATATTAGTCAAAAAGTGTATATTAGGGGCCGGGAGTTTGGCCTAGTGATAGAGTGCTTGCCTAGCATGCACGAAGACCCGGGTTCGATTCCTCGGTACCACATACATAGAAAAAAAAACAGAAATGGTTCTGAGGGGGCCAGGAGTTTGGCCTAGTAGTTAAAGTGCTTGCCTAGCATGCATGAAGACCCGGGTTCAATTCCTTGGTACCACATACATAGAAGAAAAAAAAAAAAGCCGGAAGTGGTGCTGAGGCTCAAGTGGTAGAGCTCTAGCCTTGAGAAAGTCCAAGGACAGTGCTCAGGCCCTGAGCTCAAGCCCAGGACTGGCAAAAAAAAAAAAAGAAATGGTTCTGAGGCTCAAGTGGTCGAGTTCTAACCTTGAGAAAGTCCAAGGACAATGCTCAGGCCCTGAGCTCAAGCCCATGACTGCCAAAAAAAAAAAAAAAAAAAAAAAAGTGTATATTAATCAAAAGGCAAACCCTCTTCACCCTACTGTCAACCTAATATAATTTTAAAATATTTTTTTCAAAGAACTCCAAAGCTATCTCCCAAAACATAACTGAAATATTTATTACCAAAAACTTACCTTTGGTATAGAAGTTACATTAAGATAGCACCCAATTAGTCAATAAAAATTGTATAAAAATTATAATTTAGCCTGTATCAAACATTATTTTATTCTCTCTCTTCTTGTGCTCTCTTGGTCTCTCTCTCTTCCCTTTCCCTCTCCTGCTCTCTCTCCTATCAGTCTAAGGATTGAACTCAGGACATGGGCATTGTCCCTGAGCTTCTTCTGCTCAAGGCCAGCACTCTTTCACTTGAGCCACAGCTCAAGTTGATTAGTTTTGCTTGACTTTTTTCACTGGTTAACTGCAGATATCAGTGCAGTGAAATTTTCTTGCCTGTGTTGACAGTTCTAACACTGATTCTCAGACCTCAGTCTTCTAGGCATGAGTCACCAACATCTTACAAGTGAGCTAATACTTAAAAAACACAAAGGTCTACACTCTGTGTACTCTCTGAAATACAGTCAGATATGAAAATCAGACTAGGTCCCCAAGTCTTCACCAAGAATGTCAGAAAATAAAAAGGCATTTCAAAATACTTTACGGTATATTCATTTATTCAATAAACATTTATCACCACTATAAAACTCTAGAAGGGGTGGATAGCTAGTTAAACATCCAGCAAGATTTGTTAAAGTACCTACCGTGAACTTGGTTTGGGAGCACAGATACAAAACTGTAGCCCACAGACAAAAAAAGACAGGGTCCCTGCCCTCACGGAGCTCCCAGTCTAGCTGAAGCAGACAGTCACAGACACAATGGCAAAGCAACAGGGAGGATTATGGAAGGACTGCTGATGCCTGGAGAATGCAGGATAGGCGTCCCAGAAATGGAGACAGTGGAGCTGGGCCTTGGATGAGTAGATCGCCAGATGGAGGGGAAGGGGAAGCGCATTCCAAGCAGAGGAAACAGCACATAAGCAAGCACAATCTTGAAAGCACATGCCATGATGCAGGATGAGTAGTCCAGTGAGGCTACAGCAGAAAGGTGCACACAAACTAGAGATGAATTAGGTGCGGATCTGTAATGGTGAACCAGAACTGTTAGGAAGTAAATCTTCAAATTGCACTACATGAAACTAAACTTTGATTTCTGGTAACAACAAGGTAATTTGAATTCTCCTCATTTCGTGAGTATAAGGAATCTTTCCATAAATGCTCAGCTGTACTTAGTTTTAAAAAGAAAATGTAGCTATATAGATATAAATCTTAAGAGATACAAATGTTGGCTTTCTGTTTTTAAACTACATACGTATATTTGGTTATTTCTTTTTTTTCTTTGGTCATACTGAGTTAGAACTGAGGGCCTGGTGCTTGCCAGGGAAGCTCCACTTGAGCCATGGTCTCAGTCTTTTTACTTCTACTTTGCTTTTCAGACAGTGTTTCATGGTAACTTTGCCTCAGATTTCATTCCTCCTACTTCTGCCTCCCTAGTACCTGGATTATAGGCATGTATTATCACACTTAAGAACATAATAACTACCCCCCAAAAAAGGTTTCTTTAAACTGAAATCACAGCTTATAGAGGAAATTACCTATCCTTTCACATAGTCCTATTTTTGCCAATTTGAGCTCCTTTTTCTCCCATTATTATCTCCTATTTTTTTCTAAATACTTTCACAACTATTAGCCCAAATTAACTCCAAAGTTAAGCAATGTAAAGGCAATTTAGACTTCCCTTTCCATTCTGCTTCTCCAAGCAAATTACCTGCCAATGTTCCTATGGCAACCAGTGACAGATATTATATGACATAAGCAAACAATGCAGTCTAACCTCTACACCAATTTTTATGAACTGCTCTGAAACAAACCAGTAAAACAAATTCTGAATACTTATACATACCTTACCTTTCGGGCAAAGTAAAAAACAAAGAAAACTCCTATACTGGACTATACTGGACACCAAGCTAACCAAGGTAACATAGTGCTAAGGCAGATGATAGCTCAGGGAAGGGAAAATAGGAAAAGAAAAGGAATTCAATGTAGTTCAATACTCTGCCATATATATTTATCTTGTTATGTAAATTCCAGTATGTAAAAGTAATAATGCTAAGAGAAATGTTTTAACATATTAATTTTACAAATGAAAAGCCTGAGACTAAAAGCCGCAGAGGCAAAGAAAGTTGCCTAGGACCACATGAGCCAGTAGGTAGCAATCAATTCACCAAACCATGCCTACCTGGTCCGAAGACCTGGGGTCCTATACACAGCCTCTGGGGTCCCAAAATGGACTCAAAAGGACTGATCAGCCCAATCCCATTTCCTATTATTTTCATACTTCTTGTGTGAGACAGTGTCAAAAAGACATATACAAAGATCTCTAAAAGCTATAGGAATAGAAAATTAACTGATAATCAAATTAATAAAATAGTTGACTTGGGCATGTGCCTCAGCAATGAGGACTTCAAGCTCCGTTTCTGGCTCAATACTGAGGGAAACCATCTGCTTGACAACCTCACAAAGATGTACAAGTCAATGAGTCACCTGTGGTGATACATGCTTGGCTGCCTTGGAAGAAAAGAAGTTTACCATAAAACAATAATGGGTGCTTTATTACAATTCAATCAGTATTAGAGTTTAAATGTGACAAGGTTGAAGACCTGTACAATAAACTATCAGCCAAGCTGCTCAGGAAAACTAAGAGCTAATGGGAAAATCTCTAATAAAGGTATTAAAATGAATATTGTGCCTGAGATTCAACACTGTCAACACTAGCAAAACTAAAAAACAACTGTCCTCTCTCCAATTCTGAACCTGAAAAATTCTAAACTAATTATCACCTGTAATGGTAATACACACCACATTAATTTTTTTTTCCTTTTAAAGGAGTAGAAACTACTTTAAGGAGAAAAAGGAAACCTGGACAAGTAATAACAACAAAGAAAATTTGGGAAATCATTCTAATAGATCAGAAAGTGTGATGCATGTTGGCCAAGGGAGAAATGTATACTGAAATGTCATATTCTACTATGCCGAATTTATTTAGGCCTTTTCCGTGTGTGTATACTTCCAAATAACAGAAAATATATCATCTTCGTAAATCAAAAAGCTTGATAGTAAGCAAAAGATAATTCAGATAGCCAAAATGTCAATAGTGTAATTAGAGCGTAGGATACTTTTCGGAGAAGACATTTGGAATGGCATATATGTAAATTAACCAACCTTATTTTGATTGAGAGAATCATTCCGCAGTCTTTGTTTGTTCTTCTGTAGTTTGCTAGGCATCATCTTTCCAGTTCTGAAGTCAAAACTGCTGAGGTCAACAGTATTTCCCAGGTACCTTGCCAACTGAGGTTTGCTTCTGAACTTCTTTCCACTAGGACTAAAAGAAAGACAGTAATAAACATTCTAGGTCCTACATAAATTTTTTCCTCATGTGTGTCTTTCTCTGTCCCCTTCAATTGTCACATTACAATTGTACAAGTTCATTTGTTGTTGTTGTTGCTGTTGCCACTCCTGGGGCTTGAGCTCAGGGTCTGAGCAGTATCCTGAACTTCTTTTGCTCAAGGGTAGCACTCTACCACTTAAGCCACAGCGCCATTTCTGGCCCTTTCTGTTTTTGTTGTTCTAAGGAATCAATCCCAGGGCTTCCTGCATGCTAGGCAAGCACTCTACCACTAAAGCACATTCTCAGCCCCTACAGGTTCATTCTAAATTTGCTTTATGTGGGAGTTCATGCTTGTAATCCTAGCTATTCCAGAATGCAGAGATTGAAGATGGAGGCCAGCTTACACAAAAAGTTAAGACTCTATCTCAACCAATGGTGGCATGCACTTGGCATTCCAACTACAAAGAAATACAAACAGGAGGATCACAGCCCAAGCTGGCCCTGTCAAAAACACAACACTGTACCCAAAAACCTAAGTAGAAATGCTTCAAATTGCACTGAACAGATGTTTCTCAGATTACCCTACTTATCATTTACTCAGCAAATGACAGCAGAGCACTGCATGATAACTGTTTCATGTCTTCTCTCTTACAAACTGTCTTTACAAATTCACTTTTGAAAATGCTGGCTGCTTCTTCTATATTATATACATGAAGTTCCAACAGAAAGTCAATAATTCTTTTAAAAACACACATACACAGAGTCCAACTCAGAACACCGATAATGGAAAAATAATCAAACAACATTTTAACGCTTCCTTCCATAATGATTAAAATGAAAACACCAAGGCAAATATCCTTGAACCTACTTTTACAATTCTTAGATGACCAACTGCTATCTTAAGAGAATAATTTACCTATCAAGAACAATTCCAGGCCGGGAGTTTAGCCTAGTGGTTAAAGTGCTTGCCTAGCATGCACGAAGACCGGGTTCGATTCCTCGGTACCACATACATAGAAAAAAGCCGGAAGTGGTGCTGAGGCTCAAGTGGTAGAGCTCTAGCCTTGAGAAAGTCCAAGGACAGTGCTCAGGCCCTGAGCTCAAGCCCAGGACTGGCAAAAAAAAAAAAAAAAGAACAATTCCTTTCACAAAAGATGAGCAAACAGAGCAACAGTACTTACAGGACACTGTGTTGAAACTGAACTATAAAACTTCTGGGTAGGAAAATTGGAAGAAAGTGTGGAAAGGATGACACTGTCCAGAAAGAAATGTCTTTACCTGACTTGTGCAAATGGAATTCTTTTTATATCACCTTTATCATAACAATTTAAAAAAGAATTATTTACTTATTGTAAAAATACTACAATGTTGGAAAATTATAAAAGCACTATGATACTGAAGATTAAAAATTACTCTTTCCTAAATAGTTTTCCTGCGAGGCATTAAACTAAGTTTTTCATAGGAAGAATGTCCCCAAAGTCTTATCTAACAAATTTTGAGCCAAATGTGCTGTCATTGGAAGTAAATTCTGAGAATTTCAGAAAACCTTTCTAAAAATCCAGTATGTCATTTGAAATGTAACCTTACACCAGCTGATCACAAAGGAGCGTTAACTCAAAGGCAAAGAAAACTGCTGGGAAACAAACAATAAAATGTTCCCCAGAAACAACAAAACAACTCTGTGTCAAGTTAAAACAAATATAGGCAGGTATCATCACAAGCTTTAAGTCAACTGAAGACCTTTATCAACAATTTCTTTTCAAATCACATGATGCAAGTATTCTTGAAAAAGAACTCAAATAGCAACCAGAGCAATTATACTCAGCAAACCTCAACACCCATTCTAACATAGATTTACAAATACACTCAGTAGTAAGTTTTTCAGGTGTTTGGGGATTTTTGTGTTTTGTTTACTACATTCAGGTTTAAACTCAAAGCCATGCATATGCTGGGCAGGTGCTCTACCACTTGAACAAAGCCTCTAACTTTTTACAAAAGTCATTTGCATTGTTTTACCTAAGACAAACCTGTCTAGACCTCTGGCTACTACTTTTGCCTCCAATGTAAGTGGGAGCCCCCAACTTAATGGATAAAATGAGGTCTTACTTTTTTGTGTAAGCTGGCTTAGAACTATGATCTTCCCTGTCTCCCTCTGGAGAGCCAGGATTACAGATGATATGAGCTATCTACAACCTGAATCCTCACTTTCCATCACATCCATCCACCCCTACCTGACCATTTGTTCTCCCCCCATATTTGTTACTGGCATCATAGCCCCTCAAATATGTAAACTCCAAGCCAGCTCACCTCACCCCACAGCCATACATCAAGTACCCAACTCCTCAATGCTGACAAAACAGTTTCCAAACCAAGTACATCCATTCACCTTTGATTCTTTCAGATGTGTTTCCAGATGGAAGAACAAACACAGGCAATATCCTGCTTTATCAGGACAACCAGAATAACCTGCTGCTATTATGCAGTCTGTTTTTTAAAAAGAAAAGAAAATGCTAGCTGGGCACCAGTGGTCCCTGCCAGTAATCCTAGCTCCTCAGGAGGCTGAGATCTGAGGATCGCAGTTCAAAGCCAGCCAGAAAGGAAAGTCCATCTCCAATTGACCACTAGAAACCCAGAAGTAGAGTTGTGTCTAAAGATAGTAGAGCACTGGCCTTGAGCAAAAAAAGCTTTGGGGACAGCACCCAGCCCTGAGTTCAAGCTCTGTGACCACCAGAGAGAGAGAGAGAAAGAGAGAGAGAGAGACAAGAAAATGACACCTTAGATATCCCACCAATAAACTACATTGAGATTTAGGGGAAAAGACAGATGTTAAATTGTAAATTGTAATGATTAGTACATCCAGAAGGAAGCTCTAATTCATTTTGAGTCTCCAGCTCCTGCCATAAAGCTGAAATGAGATGAAGCATCTGACAGATACTTCTTATACATAGTGCTGTCTTCAAAAGCAGCGGGACAAGCCATTGTCTTTACTATACTATAACTTAAGCATCTGGATGAAGGAAAAGTCAATCTTGCCGTCCAGGTGATTTTGAGATCAGAGACCCTTGGAGCCAGGGCAAACGCAACTGCAGTGCTTGCCTAGCATGTGGAAGCACTGAGTTCCAGAACCAAAACAAAACACAGTGAGCTGCTTGCTCTTCAGGAGACGAGGTAAACTATGGAAGCACAAGACCTAAGAAGGAGGGGCATCTAGAAGACATCCCTATCATCCACACAGTGGCAAACTAACTCCAGAAGTAGAGAGCTGAGGATGTAAGCTCCGTCCTCCCCTAAAACACGAAGCTCCTACTGCAATGGCTGCTATAAATCCTCCTGTCAGGATTTAAACAGTGATTAAGCTTTTACTCTAATAACTTAGGGAAATTAATTGGGGGGGGTGTTTTTTAACCCTATTAGATTGAGGAATAGTAGTCATTTTCAGTTTTCTCTGACTGAAGTGATGACTTTTAACACCAGCAATGAAATACCTGTTTCATTTTCAACCACACAAAAAAAATCCCCAATCAACTGCCCCAGCAGGCCACTCCTGAATGAATTTGTGACCACACCTTTACTCTCCTACCCACTGTTTAAACACCGAGGAAAGACCTCGTGTGTTTTTCCAGGTCATAAAAAAAAGATCACGGATCACCTGAACTTTGCCTCCTTTCCTCCTGATTAAACTATGTAAAGTAATTCTTAAACCTGATTCCCATCTGAGAGATCTATCTAAAAGTCACTACTCAAATGCATTTGTACTCATAAATTGCTTGGTTAAATGACAACTCCGTTTAAATAAACATATACAAATAAGTAAAAACTAACTGAAATACCAGAATCCTTAAACTAGTCCATTTAATTTAGTGGTGTTCACATTTCTGTCACACTATGAACTCACCTGTAGTTATTACTGCCTGAACCAGCCATGTCCATCACACTCCCAGTCTTTAAAAGGCCTGCTGTGGGCCTGTGAAACTACAGCCGCCTGGAACTACCCCTCAAATACAACACAACATATCTTCATGTTATTTTTTATAACCTAGGCCATCAAGATGCATAAATTGTTATGAAGAAGTAAACGGTGTATCTTCAAGCCAGCTACTAAGATAAAGGGGAATAAAATGAAGTTGTCTGTGACAAGAAAGGTCACAAATAGCTATGGCCACCTACTCGGCCAATAAGCAAGGTACTTCATTCATTCACTTATCAGTATCAGGAAGCATTTAGGGGAAGTAATAAAGTCTTCACCTTTAAAATTATGTAAGCTACAGCACTAGAAAACTCCAACAATGAAGGAACACCAACTATTTCCTAAATCTCCTGGCAAAAAAAAAAAGTAATATTAAATATTCCTGCTGGGTGCCTGTGGCTCAAACCTGTATTCTGAACTACTCAGGAGGTTGAGGATCACAATTCGAAGCCGGCTTGGGTATAAAAGTCCCCATGAGACACTTATCTCCAATTAACCACTCAAAAACCGGAAGTGGTACTGTGGCTCAAGTGGTAGAGTGCTAGTCTTAAGCAAAAGCAGGCTCGAGGACAGCTGACTCTGAGTTCAAGCCCCACAACCAACAACAACAAAGAATCCAATGGGGCTAGAAATGTGACCTAGCATTTGCCTAACATGCTGGATGCTGTGATCCCTACCAGCAACACCAAAAAATAAAGCTGACTCAGTCCCTTACCTTGAAAAGTTCAGAATCTGCTAAACAACAAAGACCTGTCAACTCATTATTAAAGTATTTATGAAAATAGTTACTTAGTAATAGCTATTTCTCCTACAGGCCTCAGGGAAAAAGTTTTTTTTCTTTTCTTAAAGATATGTATACTTGTTAAAAAAAAAAAAAAAAGATTTTAAGATGCCGAGTGTGGTGTCTCACACCTGTAATCCTAGCTACTGAGAGGCTATTAAGATCCAAGGGTATCAGTTCAAAGCCAGCCAGGCCAGGAAAGTCCCACAGACTCGTATCTCCAATTCACTACCAGAAAATTGGATTTGAAGCTGTGGCCAAAGTGATAGAGAGCTAGCCTTGAACAAACACTCAGGCCCTGAGTTGAAGACCCATGACTGACAAAAAAAAAAAAAAAAAAAAGAGAGAGAGGGAGTGGGCTGGGAGTTTGGCCTAGTGGTAGAGGGCTTGCCAAGCATGCATGAAGATCCAGGTTTGATTCCTCGGTGTAACATACATAGAAAATGCCCAAAGTGGTGCTGTGGTGCAAGTGGTAGAGCTCTAGCCTTGAGAAAGCCCATGGACAGTGCGCAGGCCCTGAGCTCAAGCTCCAGGACTGGCAAAAAAAAAAAGTTCAGTTTATGGACTCTTCTATTGTAGAACAGAACACGAAAAAGAATACCAACAAATAGACTTCAAAATGGTTAAAGGGGCTGTGAATTTGGCCTAGAGGTAGAGTGCTTGCCTAGCATGCACGAAGACTCGGGTTCAATTTCTCACTACCACATACATTAAAAAATAAAATAACTTTTAAAAAGAATAACAATGGGAAGAAAGGGGAATGACAGGAGGGAGATTTTTTGGAGTATATTATAATCATGTGAAAATGTAATAGTGAAATTCTCCTCTATATAAATAAAGCCAATAAAATATGCTGTAAAAATGTGTGTGGCATTCTTGATTCATATTTATAAAAAATGTATAATAAATTCAAAGTACTCAATATTAGGTGAAATTTTAATTCTTATTTGCATTTACACACAATTTACATATTATCAAATTTTCAAACTAATGGGGTTGAATTTATATTATCTTGACAATGAAGACAGCAAAATCATAAGTTCTATAGTTATCCTTTTAATTTTATTCTATTTCATGCCTTTTTCCCATTTACTTGGGGGAGTTTTAATTTTCAAAAGTTGCAGTGAAATTGAATAAAATTTCATTATACAACTTTTCATCTTTTAGTGGAAATATCTAAAAGCAATAAAAGAGCTGTTTTTAATCTCAAAATAAGCAGGAAATTCATGAAGTAAGAGTCAGTTTATTTCGCCAGGCTCTGGAGGCTCATACCTGTAATCTTGTGGCTGAGATCTGAGAATCGCAGTTCAAAGCCAGACCAGGGAAGGAAAGTCCTTGGGACAGAATAAGCTGCACACTGGTGGTTTGTGCCTATAATGCTAGCTACTCAGGAGGATGAGATCTGAGGATCACAGTTCAAAGCCAGCGTGAGGCGGAAAGTCTGTGAGACTCTTATCTCCAATTAAGCACCAGAAAACTAGAAGTGGTGCTGTGGCTCACCAGTGCCTCAGACCTGTAATCCTAGCTACTCAGTAAGCTAGAATCTGAAGAGCATGGTTCTAAGCCAGCAGGGTAAGAAAATAGTCGGTGAGACTCTAGTTTCCAATTAACTGACGAAAAGACGAAAACTAGAAGTGGAGGTGCAGCTCGAATAGTAGAAATCTAGCCTTGAGCACAAAAAAAGTTCGAGGACAGTGCCCAGGTCCATTTCAAGCCCAAGCACCCACCAAAGAAAAAGAAGAAATGAATGCAAGAGTAATGCAGTGACTCTAGGTTTAACTACACAGGACAGTGACTTTAACTTGTATATGTCAGAGCTGAGACAATGGTCACATAATCCTGACTCAGGCCAGTTTTCTCCAAATACTACCTAAAAGATATTTTGTTTGGGCTTTTGAGGCAAAGTGGTAGAGAAAGAAGGTTTGGAATTTAACAGTTATTCAAAATTCAAAAGCCTTTATTCAGAATTCAAAAATACTGGCTCAAAATTCCAAAGCATCGTAGTAACAAATTATATGTATACATATATATAATACACACATATACATATATATATACTTGTTTATATGATCAACCCATAAAACAAGAATTAGCTATTGGATCCTTTTTTTTTCCCTTAGATCTTAAGTATGCTTAAAACTCCAAGAAATCTACATATTGATTTTAGTTCTGTGGAACTGAACCCTTGTAATACACACAGTAATAGACAGGGGATAATCACACTCATCTAATAGATAATTAGTATAGGGAATTTAAATAACCTGTTTAAGCCTCTACCAAGTCCACGCCTCTTAGCCTCTGAGCTCTGCTGTCTTCCTTAACAACTTCCTATTTATATTAATATCACTGGTGATTTTATAAGCCTCAATCATATTTGAGTCCTCTTCTTTCAAGATCAAGAAATCTTTTTAGTGCCTCTTCATATGTTTGTTCCATGAAATTATTTTCATTCTCTGGTTCCATTATACCTTTATACAGAGAAACAATATTATACAAATGCATCATAGTTTTGTTAAAAATTTTAAAAATGTTTCCTATTACATTTTCAGTACTCAACCAGATAATATTCTAGAGCAGCAGCAGTAAGTTTGCCATAATCCCCAGGTCTTTCACCTCAGTTAGAACCAAATCTACAAATTTAAATGATTTAAAGAAGAGGAAGAGGAAGAAAAGGAGGAGGAGGAGGTGGAGGAGGAGGAGGAGGGGGAGGAAGAAGAGGAGGAGGAGAAGGAAGAGGAGAAGATGATTTACTAAAGACTCCTACAAAGAGGAGAAAAATATTTCAAAAACATCAATCAGCAAGCGCAGGAAACCAAGAACTGGGAATGACAGGACTGAGAAGAACAGTAGAAAAGTACTATTCAAATACTGGGTTCAAACAATAGCAACAAACTTTTTCAGAAACTACACCAATGGACCCAATAATTTAACAAACCACACCCTTCTGAAAAAACACACTTCAGATGATAATATGAACTGCCACAGCACTATCAGTAATCCTGACAGAAGGCATAATTATATTGTTTGGCAACCAGAGACGCATCTTCCTATTAGAACTTGGCAACATCTGGAAAAGGCCTAAAAAATATCCTACCAAAATTTGAGGCTTTCTCTTTAATTTCCTTTCAATTAATACATGTCAGCCAGGCGTGTCATTAATGGCTCAGGTTAGTTTAAATTAATCTCCCCAGGGGCACACTAATTCAGGGGTTAACGTTATTAGAGTCTATATGAGCCACTGGCTGCAGGTGTTCACATTATCAACAGGGGAGTTCACTCTCAACCCATCTGTTAACAGACATGGCACAGAGGCTTTCTACCCAATTTTTGTAAGAGCAAGGTGTATAAGGGGAAACATGTAAAGCAGTGACACTGTGGGCTGAAAATAACTTCTCCTCCTTTACAACCACTATTCCTCACTGCAAGCTACAGTCACAAGTCAAGTAACAACTTACTGCAAGTGTCACAGTGCTACAGGAATTCCTACTGCAGAGTACCCATCCACTACAAAAACTAAGTATGGACAGTCAGTAAGCTGCAGACAACGTTCCTCCTAGCTCTCAACTGTTCAAGGTAGTACTTTCACTTCGCTCAAACGATCATGCTCCAGAAACACACAAAAAGATTCTCAGTTTAAAAAGACTATGAATACAGCGATTTGTTATTTTCTGCAAGACGATGTTAGAAATTTTGCTCTAAATTGATCATGTCAGATTTTTCTACAATAATACATTTATTGAGTTCATACAAAAATTTAACAACAAAAAAAAATTTACAACACATTTAAGGAAAGAAATTTGGCCACAAATCTAAATGAGCACCACAGGAATCTTTCTCCTCCTGTGGTGCTGGGGAATGAACCCCATGCCACATGCATGCCAGGCAAGAGCTTTGCTGTTGAAGTAGCCTAAAGTTCAAGTTTTTTTTTTTTTCCACAGACAGAATTTCTCTAGGTGGCCCAGGGTGGCCTCAAATCCCAGGACTAAAGTGATTTTCCACCTCAGTCCCTTAAGGAGCTAGGATCAGACTTTAGAACTGATGTATTTTTAGTGCTGTATTTACTATTATTCAGTCTCATTGTTATGTTTTGCGGGAGGTGAGTTTTTAACTGTTGTTGTTTTGTTTTTGTGACAGGCCCAGGTCTGCCTCATTCACAAGCATCATTCTTCTGCCTCAGACACCACCAAAACTAATTAAATTTCGTGTGTGTGTGTGTGTGTGTGTGTGTGTGTGTGTGTGTGTTGGATGTGGGGCTAGAACACAGTGGCACTATCACTGAGCTTTTTTGCTCAAGGCTAACAATCTACCTTTACTTTGATTCACTTTTCTTCTGGTTAATTGGAGATAAATCTCCAGACTTTCCTGCCCTAGCTGGGTACAAACAGTGATCCCCAGATCTCAGCCTCCTGAGTAGCTAGGATTATAAGTTTGAGCCACCAGCCCCTGACAAACTTCACTTTTTAAAATGACTTTTCCAGCTTCTTTTTTTCAGATACAAGAAGAAAAGAAAAAAACAGACTTGAAACAATCAAAAGCTAGCTCAAACAAAAATATCACCCTCAAACCAAACCAAACCAAACCACCCCAAGAGAACCATCACAGAGAATGCACTGGGTATTGGTGGCTAATGCGTGCAATGCTGCTACTCAGGAAGCTGAGATATGAGGATCAAGGTTCAAAGCCAGCCAGGATAGGAAAATCCATGAGTCCCTTATGTCCAATTAACCACCTGAAAACCAGAAGTGGAGCTGTGGCTGGAAGTGGTAGTGCACTAGCCCTGAACAAGAGCAAGAGCTCAGGGGCAACATCCAGACTCCGAGTTTAAGACTCACAATCGACAAGAAAAAAAAAAAAAAAAAAAAAAAAAAAAAGATGTTCACTGGGATTAGATCCATTCCTCAAAAGAATTTTTTTTTTGTCAAATCTAACTTTGTATGAGATAGCAGCACATACATAGTTCCCAGAAGGTTATGGAGATTGCCTACTTAAAAATATAGAATGTGTTGTAAATGAAATACCAAAAATGAACAATTGTGAAACAAATGAACTTGGAAGAAATATCCTTTTTTTTTTTAAATCACAGGAACTTTCATTCATTAAATCATTTCCTAACAGTAAAGCAAACATTCAATGACCAGGAAATACAATGCAAGACAATCATTCATCTTTATATCTTTAAGGAAAGTCTCTCATTTACTATGTGAGCTTTCAAAATGGGCAGTCATGGGGAGCGTGACCTACTGGTAGAGTGCTGGCCAAGCATGCACGAAGCCCTTGGTACCATATACACAGAAAAAGCCGGAAGTGGTGCTGTGACTCAAGTGGCAGACCACTAGCCTTGGGCAAAAAGTGTCCAAGGACAGTGCTCGGGCCCTGAGTTCAAACCCCAGTACTGTCAAAATAAATAAATAAATAAATAAAGGCAGTCTTTGGTCAAGTGAAACACTTAATAAAACACACTTCATTCTTTTTTTCTCCCCCTCCCCCATGCAACACTATTTTCATTTCTTTTCTTTTTTTTTTTTTCTCTCGTGAGAGATGAAACGATGGAAAGTCTGTGAGACTTTTATCTCCAACTAACCACCAGAAAACCGGAAGTGGAGCTGTGGCTCCCAGGGGTAGAGCCCTAGCCTTGAGCAGAAGAGCTCAGATGTCTGCAATGCCCAAGACTCTGAATTCAAGCCCCACAAAGGGAGGAAGTGGGCGAAGAAGGCTGCGCTCAGGAGCTAGAGAAGACAGTTCAGTGGTAGATAGCTTACCCACAGGTGTGCAAGGCCTTAGGCTGGATTCTCAGCACCAGAGACATAAAGGAAAAGCCATGCCCAAATTTATATGGATATATGTTTAGACATCGTTGCGTATGGACCATTTTATTTATTTATTTTTTAATGTTTTACACTTACGGGTATTTGCAAGTCACAAATAACCTCGTGTACATGTATAAGTTCGTATTTCCGCAGGAGGATGAACGGGAAAGCCTTCATGACACTTCAATGGCTAACGAAATAGAGGCCCTGAAACATGGTTCTGCCCATAACCCCTCCAGGCCAGGGACTATGTTTACACTCTCTTCTATAAATAGGAAAACCGAGTAAACTGGTTTACAATTCCTCTAATATTCATGTCCACAGATCATTTCCTGGGCATGACATATACAAATGAAGGGACTGGACAGGACTGACCACAGGATTGCAGAGTAACATTTAGGGGAGCCTGCTCAGAGCCCTTGAGGCCAGAAAACTCGTCACTGCGGAGGCTTGTCCAGTTCGGGGTGGCAGAGCTGCAGCTCTGCCATTCAGCCTTCGGATGCCAGCGGCACCCCCACTTCCCAGGGGTGATCCAACCACTTCCTAGGGTGTTTCCGCCGTCCCAAGAGACGGACGGCGCCAGCACACAGAGGAGTGGCACGGACAGACCGACCCTCGACGCCTGCCTCCTGGGAAACGTCTCCCGGACCCCCACCACGGAAGGGAAACTTCGCCCGCGTCGACGGCTGGCTCCCGCACGTGCGCACGATCTACACACTCCTGGGACGACGGGTCGGGGACGGGTCGGGGACGGGCTGGGACCGCAGCCAAGGATGACTGGCTTTTATGGTTTCGATGAATTACACCTTGTTTTAACCCTTCGGTGGGCCGGCCAAGCGCCGCTCCCGGGCACCCGACCCCGGCCAGGCCTGCGCCCCCACCCCGGCGGGGCCCTCCAGCCAGACGTCCGCGGGCCTGCCAGCGCCCTCCGGGGAAATCTCACCCAAGGGGCGTCACCAGGCCCGGGACCCCGCCGCTCACCGCACCGCCCCCCCCCCCCTGCTCCCCAGGCCAGCCCGTGACCCCTGACCCCGGCCTGACCCCGCCGCCCCCTCCAACGCCCCCTCCCCCCCACCCCACCTGGGGCGATACCTGAAGTAGTAGACATCGCTCTTGCCGGCGCTGAGTCCAGATTTTCGGATCACTTCCTCCTTCTTCCATCCGGGGGGAAGGGCCGGGCAGTCCATCCTCTTCCCGCTCTCCGCGGCCCGGGGTCCCCTGGGCCCCGGCCCCGCGCTCCCCGACGGGAAAGGGACCGGCTCCCGCCGGGGGCCGCCGCCGCCACCGCCGCCGCCGCCGCCGCCGCCGCCGTCGCCGCCAAGGCCGCCGCCGCCACTCGGGGGACGGCCGCGGCCCCGGCCCCGGCCCCGGCCCCGTCCCCGGCCACGGCCCCGGCCCCGGCCACGGCCACAGACGCCGCCGCCCCGGCCCGCCTGCTTCCACCGCCCCCGGCCACGGCCGCCGCCCCGAGCGACTTCCCTGCGCACGCCGCTCACCGGGGACGGGGCGAGCGCGCTGCCCTGGCCCCCCTGCTCTATGGCGGAGTCGCCGCCGGCGCCGCTGCCGCCCGCCGCACTCTCCCCCTCCTCCTGCTCCGGGCAGCAGCGGCCTCCCCCCGGGTGCGCGCGCATCCAGCCCCCTCCCCAGCCGGCGCTGCGCTTCTTCCGTAACCGAGCCCTTGGAATCCCGGAGACCCGCCCCGCCCGCAGCGCGGCGCGCGGGGGACGCGCGCAAGCATCATAGAGCGGGCGCGCACAGAGCGGCCCTCCCGCCCGGGGCGTGGCCCCGGCCGCCGCCTCTTAGGTCCTCCAAGCGCTCGGGGTGGCCATCTTGTCCCCGCCCCCTCGAGGACACGCCCATCCCGGATCGCTCCGCCCCTAGGCCCGCTAGCCCCGCCTCTTGGCGTGCCCTTCCAGGTCCTGAGCACTGGGCTGGAAGGGCTGATAGGCCAGAGTCCTGGGGAGGGTTGATCAGAGGGAATGTGGTTACTTTGTTTCAAGTCAGAGGCCTTCCATTGTTTTGTGTTGACTGTGTTTGCAGCACAATTAGTCAACTTCTGGCAATAGAGATCTCAAATAGTATGAGAGCCCATCAGTCCTTCCCACCTCTGCACTTGGAAACCCACCTGAAGGCATGGAGCAGGCCAGGACCCATTGTCAACTCTCAGACTTTCACTATAGGAAGGGAATGATTATCTGGACTAGTCCTTCTAGTCCTAAAGTGTTTATTATTTCATTCTCATTATATATAACTAAACATAAATTGTTTACTCTTTTAATTCACCAAAGATGTACTTCATGGTCACAAGCAAAGTCAAATAACCTTTGATTTTGATAGATATTTCTTTATGATGAAAGTTAGCCTATTACAGAATATCTGCATAGAATTTATCTAGGTCAACCAAATAGCTATTCAGGAGGTAATTGGAAAGGGTGATACTAAGTTTATCCAGGAAAGTGGTTTACATTTTAGAAAAGAATCCTGTCTTATTTTTTCAGAGAAGAAATCTCACTATGTTTGCTCCTGAACTCAAGTGCCCTACAGCCTCAGCCTCCAAGTGGCTCCTTCCACTATGCCAGCTTACATAAGAATTTTATAACTGTTCAATATTTATAGAAATGTGCTACTGAAATTCAAGATGATAGATTATGAAATAGTTTGAAGACAGAAAAGTAGAATGCATATTTTTATGACAATCTACAAGGTGGAGACCAAGTTTAACATACAGAGAGAAAAAAAGATTCATATAATGTAATGAAAAGTCAAAGTTGCTTTGCCTCAATATGCAAACATTAACTCAGAGAAACAACTTCTCTGTCCCTGGTTTCATTTAATGTCCTTGATTAGAATTATATGATCTTAAGTTAATAGCTTTCTACAGAAAATCTATCTGAAAATAAGAACAGAAAAAAAAAAAAGATGTTCAATTGGAGTTCTCAGGCATGAGGCCATTTCCCAGAAACCTATTTAATAATGATTTAAATAATCAATTATTTAATAATCATTTAGTAAGTCAGTGGTAGAACCCTGAATGTATCCTCACAAAGTCCTGGATTTGATTCCTAATGCTGAAACAAACAAAACTATTAAGTAAATATGAACTAAATCTGAATAGAAAGAACAACTGAAACAACAGGTGGGGAAAATACATTGTTGGTAAATTCACCTTTCTATGTTGTGCCTACTAAAGCTATAGATCAGATACATAGCAGATATGAAAGCATAAAAGTAGTAAGTCACTTGAACTTCTGGTCATTATATTGGCTTCCACCACCAGATTCTATTCACTAAATATCAGGAGATATAATATTCCTCTGTTTTTGTGTTTTTTAATCTCACTTAAACATTCTAAAAGCTTTTCAGTCACACTTGAATTTTTCTGCTATAAAGCCACAGAGAAAAATACAAAAAGTCAATTATTTAGTCTTCAATTAAAAGAAGAAAACATCCCAACTAAAGAAACAATAAATAACCATAGAGACCAAATTATAACCCCAAAAGTACTGAGAATATAGCTAAATATGTTTCTCTTCAAATACCAGATGAAACTCAATAATTCCAGGAAATAAATTTTCTATTACTTCTCAAAGAAGCACAGCAATATTATAAAGTTGTGACTACATTTTGTTCTTTTTGTCTTTCTTACTATGAAAATTACCTTGTTGGCTTATTTTATGGAACAACAAAAAAAGGCAAAAACACGCCTGTATTATGTATGAAATCTGGCTCACTCATCAAACAATAGAGTTAATCACTTCTGATCACCACTCCCAGGTGTAAAGGCAGGCACTCCCATACCAACTGTCACCCCTGAAAAATTATCCATTCTTTCATTTTGAATTTAACAGGTGAAGCTAAGGTTAAGCCATTAAAGAAGTCATTTTCAAGAAAAATAAGTGTTAATTTCCATTTTATCAAAAAACTCAAAACTACTATGAAATTTTTAGATTTTTAAGGATTTTTTTAAATGTAATAAATTCATAGGATGAAATTTAACTGTTGAGGTAATGACTAGATAGTTTTAAGTGTATTTTCTTGACAGATAACATATTTGAATCCTTGACTGTCATAAACTACCAAAATAAGAAGACTTAAATATTAGAAAGCATTGTTTTCCAGTGAGCATACTTGCATCGAGTGGTAACAGGGTATCAGTTTCTTTCTCTTGCTGAGCTCAAATGGTAGTCAGAATTTATACAGTATAATATAGGAGTAAAGGCACAAGCAAAAGAAATTTTCCAGTTCTAATTAGCAGGTCTCATGATTCATTCAGTTGACTCCACAACAGTCCACCTAATTCCCAACTGAAAATGCTGCTGCCGCCAACACAGCATGTTAAGGGCCCAGATGACACATTCAAGTACATGTAGTATTAATAACAATTCTTTTATAGCCTTCTACTTGGAATGACTACAAAAGAATCTACCATCACATCGTTCACATTCAAAAGAAAAGAGCTAATTATCTAAAAAGCAAGCAAAAACAAGAAGGGGTAGCTTCATTTTGAACCAAGGGAAATCTCTCTAAGAACTAACATATTTTTCTTTTCATTTCTCCTTTTTATAACATTACCCACAAGTAAAGGTTGGAGGCTATAGGTTGAAACAATGATAATTTGATTCAATTATCTAAAAGCAAAAAATGAAAATGAAAAATACAACGTTGTCAATAGAGAGAAAAAGATCTTTAGGTTTTAGAGTCCTGGGATACCACTTGCTACAATTAAATGTGCTTTGGGGTTGTAATCCTGGCTATTAAAAACACCAGCAGGCTAGAACCCAGAATCCATCGGAAATAAGGACTAGTCTTAAGTTCTTTCTCTTTGTGATAGCCATTACTGTTAAAAAAAAAAAAAAAAAAAAAAACCTTTCCTAACCTCCACAGCCCCCTTTTCCAACATAAATAACATAAATATCCTAGGTGGTATTCTGTGTGCCCCAAAACTATTAAGTATTTTCCTCATCCATTTACTCTACTTTATTCTCACTATCTAGTTATCTTTTCTTCTTTGTATTTTCCTCTGCATTTCCAGTGCCTATTGGTGGACCTGTCAGGCATATGGGAAGGACTCATTTGATTCCTGATGAATTAATGCATATGATAAAAATTTTATGAGTTCTCCGCCAGGAGCTGGTAGCTCACACCTGTAATCCTAGCCACACTCAGGAGGCTAAGATCTAAGGATCTCCATTCAAAGGCAGGAAAGTCCATGAGACTCTTATGTCCAATCAACCACCAAAAGACCAGAAGTGGAGCTGTGGCTCAAAGTGGTACAGTGATAGCTTTGAGCACAAAAGCTTAAGGACTGCACTCAGTCCCTTAGCTCAAGACCCATAATACACTGAAAAAGAATACTAACATCCTTCTAGTCCCAGAAAACTTAGGTTTCTATACTCAACAATACAGAACAATGAATTTAACTTAAAATAAGTCTTAAATTCCATGTTCAAACAAGTATGTTTTCTTTAATCTCTTCTACATCAAGTTTAACTTGAACTGAAAAATCTTGGGAGAACATGTCATAAGAATATGCACAAAATGAGACTCTGCATTTAAACAACCACCCCTGAAATTCAATGTTTCTTCTGATTTTTTAAACTATGAATCATTCTAATATTTCCTGGTTTCAATTCCTTAGTACCACATAGACAGAAAAAGCCAGAAATGGCACTGTGGCTCAATGGATAGATCACTAGCCTTAAGCCAAAGAAGCTCAGAGACAGTGCCCAGGCCCTGCGTTCAAGCTCCAGGACTGGCAAAAAAAAAAAAAGTAAGCCCACATTTTGATCCAGTAATGCCATTCCAAAATGTTTTAGACTTTATAACAATTTATATCCCTTTCAACTCTCTGATGATCCTTCAGCAAGCAAATCACAGTTATACATTTCTACCTATTACACCCCATTACTTATCTCCAGGCTTCTGTTATTATTGTCACATGCATGCTCCTCTGCAGAGCTTGGAAGTCTGTCTTCTATGGAGGATGGGAACAACAATGGCTCAGAAGTTTCTTTGTCACCATTGTGACAAACTGGTTATCATAATCCAATACCTAAATACCAATTACCAACCTGAGGCTCCCTTGCCCACCTCCATGACAGTGACTAGAAAACACACACTCTCCAAGCCTACCTTAAGGAAGAACAGAGGAGGGAGAAGAAAGCAGGAGAAGGGAGGGGAGGGAAGGAGAGAGCAAAAAGACCGGATGGCTCTATCCCCTTACCCTTGTGAACATGATTCTGAAAACTACTCATCCATTTGCAACTATAAAGCAAGGAACAATTAGCTTACTGTCATTTTCCAGCAGCTGAACAGAGACTTGCAACTATTTATCTTTGGCTTTCTTACAGTATAAGAAAGGGTGACTATTTTCAGATTGAGTCATTGTTAGGATTTTGGATACTTAAAGCAGAGCATGTTCTTTACTGAGATATAATTTCTAAATCTTGTTAGAATTCAGACATCTCCCTAAGTTGAAGGCCTTGTATAAGATACTGCAATCAGTAAAAGGAGGGAGTCAGGGAGAAATGGGATCAGAGAGCAGGGAAGGCTTGCTCTGACAGGCCTTTTTCCCCTGGCAGTAGGAGGCCCAGGGTCTCTCCCCAACTTCCTAACAGAAGGGAAAAATACTTTAAGGGACCATCTCTGTTTGGACTCTAATCACCTTTCTTGGCATATTGAAATCTCTAGCTCAAGACCATGGTCCTAGAATCCATCCCTCTCATCTCTTTATAACAGGGACAGAAAAGAAAGCTTTGATTGTTGCTTCAACAACTGAGATGTTGGCTAATTCTTTACAAAAAAAAAAAGGGGGTCAAGTTTTTATTTCAAATATAATCTCTGTTTTTACTAACAAAATCCATAGAACACAGCAGAACACAGCTCCTTCTTCTGTGTTGAGTCTAGTTGAGAAGAAATATGAAGAATAAGAGAGAACTCATTGCTTAATTTTTTTAAAGAGGCAATCCTCTGTAACAGTGATATCATTTGTGACTGCTGAGAATTGTCCCTTTCAATTATGCATTTCAAAATCACATAGGAAGGCTGGGAGTTTAGCCTGGTGGTACAGTGATTACCTAGCATGCACAAAGACCTGGGTTCGATTCCTTGGTACCACAAAGTCAGAAAAGGCCAGAAGTGGTGCTATGGCACAAGTGGTAGAGCACTAGCCTTGAGGAAAGCTCAATGCTCAGACCCTGAGTTCATACCCCAGGACTGACAAATTAAATAAATAAATAAATAAATAAATAAAGCTATGATTTAAAAAAAATCACATAGGAAAGAGCTTTGGGGGTAATATTTTGATTTGTTTGTTTTTGTTTTTGTTTTGTGAGAAGTTTTTCAGACCTTCAGAAGAGTTAACATCTTTTAGAATGATCTGCTATCTCCAGTGACAACTTCGAAGGGTTCCCTAACATAGAAATACATGATATTGCTATAATCATTCATTCAGGTGAAACAAGTTTGGATGTTTATAGCAGAGTTGGGAAGAACATAAGAAGTCAGTAATATGATATGAAAGAAATAAAATTTTGTTTAGATGTAGTTTTTTCCTAAATATCCTTTACTTTGAAAAAGTTGGAATAAGGGAACCATGTCTGATCAGATTTTGAAATGTGAGATTCTTAAAATAATCATTATGATAATGTAGAAATTTTCTTTGCCAAAGAAATTTAATTTAGAATAGATGCTATTTACTCTTTTAAGAGACTCCTGGCTAGAGTTCTTAGCCAGGCAAGAGGCTCAGATACCAGGTCTAGTCCATGAAGAACAAAAACAGGAGGTATATCCCTAGAAAAAATTATGAGTGAAGCAGGTTGGTTATTGATGGCCAGGGTGTGGACTAGTGGTAGTGTGCTCGTCAAGCATGCCTGAAGTCTTGGGTTCGATTTCCCAGACCCACATACACAGAAAAAGCTGGAAGTGGTGCTGTGGCTCAAGTGGCTGAATGCTAGCCTTGAGCAAAAAGTGTCTAAGGACAGTGCTCAGGCCCTGAGTTCAAGTCCCAGGACTGGTAAAAAAAAAAAAATATATATATATATATATATATATATATAGAGAGAGAGAGAGAGAGAGAGAGAGAGAGATTATTGATTCTGATGGCTGTGAAGAAATTATGTTAACATGCTCTTGAAGATTTGGGAGCAGGTAAATCAGTAATGATAATATAGTGTATTAAGAGAAAAGTCAGAGGCTAGCATTAATTTTGGCAGAAAAAGAAAAAATCTTGTAATCGTTTTCACAGTATTGTGATATTTTGTAATATATAGAACTATTTGAGTGATTGAACAAAAACTGGGAAGATAAACCTATGCTAGAAAAACCAGCTGAAAAAAACGCCTAAATTTGAAGAACAAAAAGAGATGAGTGAGGCACTAGCTTTCTTTATACTTACTATGGTACTACTTCAACTTTAAAATGATGTGAATCTATTATTTTAATAAAAATAATTCATAAACATCACAGTAGGACTGACCTTTTCTCACAATGTTATGATAGAAAGGATAATTATAATTTTTCTGAATGCTTATTATGTGCCATCCCGTGGACTGCACAATTTCTATGTGTTTTATCTAATCACAACACCACACAAAGTAGACGTGATTATCATCAACCTACACACAAGTCTACTAAGGCATTGAGACTCTGAATTACCTATCAGAGTTTACCCAACTGATTATAATAAAGCTGGAGTTGAGCCTAGAGCCATCTGATTTAAAATCTGAGCTCTTTGAATCCCACATTGGAGTAAAATATGGTCTTCCTTTGTTTGTGTGTAATTTTAGCTTTTGTACATTAGATAATTATGGCTGTGTAGCTTTCATGTATGTTTGGATCAATACTTTCTGTTAGGTGACCATTGCGTAAATAAGCATTTTAAATATGTAAATGATTTTTTTTTTTGCTGTTACCTACTATATACTTTTTAAAGGGCTCCAGTTTTTTGAGTTTCAGACATTGCTCTTAGCCATAGGAGCTTTAGCTTTAGCTTAAGTTCACAGTATTCAGTCAGTATTTTCTGGCACATTTGCTTGGAAAGTAGAATTGAAGAAGGTTATTTGTGTCTAGAATGGCAGAATTTCTGCAAGCCCCATGATAAGAGAGCCAAACATTAGAGCTGCAGGGAAGAGAGGAAACCTTGCTATTTTAGTTACAAGTCCATCCTCATTCCTTTCCTTGCTCATCTCCTTTATTTATTTATTAATTGGAGTAATTATCCCAATCTATGAATTTTATGATGTCAACAATGAATGAAATATCAGTGTCCAAACATTTAATGGAAAATGGTTTTCTTTAGAAAGCAAATATAAACATTTATAATGTTTTGAAACATGCAATTCGTGTCTAGTGATTGCACAGTTTTTGGAATCTAATAACAATAACAGAAGGTTAGGAATATTAATTTTTAGGCAACTAAACCTAGATCAGAAAGAAATTATTTTCAAACTGTATTTTTTATAATTTATGCTAAACATTTGTATCTTTTTTTGCCAGTCCTGGGCTTGAGCTCAGGGCATGAGCCTGTCCTTGGACTTTCTCAAGGTTAGTGCTCTACTACTTGAGCCTCAGCACCACTTCTGGCTTTTTTTTTCTATGTATGTGGTACCGAGGAATCAAACCCAGGTTTCCATGGGTGCTAGGCAAGCACTGTACCACTAGGCCAAACTCCCGGCCCAACATTTGTATTTCTGTGGTAAATTGTAATACATACTACAATTTAACACAATACTGCAATTAATCCTGAATAATAAACAATATTTGAAGATGCATAAGTAAAAATATAATATTAGAGCAAAATATTAAAAAATACATGAATATGTGGGAAAAATAGTTTTGCTTATTCTGGAAATTATTTCCTGCAACCTTTTCAAAGTCTTTCATTATGCAAACCATACTCTACTGAGAAAGAAACATTAACTGATTACTGAAAGCACAAATTGAAGATGTACAATTTTTTGAAAAGGAGTAGAGAGCTTATGTGATTGCTGCATACATAACAGTTTTGTTTAGAATTGTCATATATTTCTAAAAGAAAAACAAAACAGACTTTTACAACAATGTGTCATGGTGACTACTCTAGAGGTTTTCCAATTAAGACTAAGTTTTAGGGATTTTAATTTTTTTATTTTAAACAATCACAACTTCTAGAAAGATCTCAAAAATGCCTGTTTCTTTTCAGCATTCTGAAGTGTTATTACTCGTGGACATCTTTAGGCCTACAAATACTTCAATGTGTGATTTTTTTTTTTATAAACAAGACATCTCCTCCCTAACAGCCACAATACAACCATCAAAATCACAAAATAAATGTTGAAATGTTACTACAATCCTTGGCACCCGTTCAGGTTTTGCAAATCATTTCAACAATATTCTTTACAGTGGAACAGTCCAGCTCCAAATCATATGATACATTTGACTGTCATGTCTTTTTAACATGTTTCATTGAAAAAAAACAGTCACATTATTTCCTTGATTTTCATGGCTCTAGATTTCTGAAATTTCAGGTCAATTATTTTGCAGAGTGCCTTTTCATTTGTTTTTGTTCAGTGTGTCCTCTTGATTACCTTCAGCTTATGTGCATCTTTGGCACAAACAACAAAGAGAAAACACTATATACTTTTTGTTTGCTATGCATTGTGTTGTTGACACAGGATTTGAATTTGAACTATTCTTGGTGACAATACCCTGTATCTCTTTTTAAAAAATTGTTATCTATTAGTATTTGTACAGAGACACACTTTGTGTATCTAATGCATCTAAATCAATAACACTTCTTTCATAATTCTCCCCCATCTCTCCTAACTTTGAGCTTTTGATCAAAGCTCCTACATTGTAAAGTTATTTTTTTTACTTTTGAAGTGTATTCATATTTAAGTATAAAGTTTTACAAAATTAAAGCAATGATAAAATATAGACTCATATGATAAATATCATCTGTTAATCCATTGAAATCTTTTTCTTTCTTTTGCCAGTCCTGTGGCTTGAATTCAGAGCCTGAACACTACCCCTGAGCTTCCTTTGCTCAAGGCTAGCACTCTACCATGGGAGACATAGAGCCACTTCCTGCCTTTTCTGAGTAGTTTATTGGGAATCAGGGTTTCACAGACTTTTCTTCCCTGGGCTGGCTTCAAATCAAGATCCTCAGATCCCAGGCTCCTAATTAAGTAGGATTACATGTCTTAGGCACTGGAGCCTGGGTCACAGAAACAGTTTTATGCTACTAAGCTTCATTCATTTTTCCAGAGAGTTTAACACGCAGTTTATTATTTTTCCTCAAAGTCTAAGTACACTGTTGAATGGATCTGCCTGCTATTCTTTCCTCTGTTTGATCTGAATTTCAGCAATTAATCTCAGCTACCATTCTCATCTCAAAGAAATGCTAAAACTGAATGGAAGCCCTGAGCACTTCAGTCTTCATTTGCCTGAGAATAAAGCCTTTTAGTTATTTTTCTGTTATTGGAAATAAAATTGCCACAGACTAAGCAGCAGCATAAAGCAACTCACATCCGTTATCACAGAATTTCTGCTTAGATCTTTACTAATGTTCTCACCTCTAGGTCTCTGGCCTTGGGCAAAAATTAACTTAAAAAGGCTATATGAGGGCCGGGAGTTTGGCCTAGTGGCAGAGTGCTTGCCTACCATGCACAAAGACCGGGGTTTGATTCCTTGGTACCACATACTTAGGGAAAAAAAGCCAGAAGTGGTGCTGAGGCTCAAGTGGTAGAGTTCTAGCCTTGAGAAAAATCCAAGGACAGTGCTCAGGCCCTGAGCTTAAGCCTAGGACTGGCAAAAAGAGAAAAAAAAAAGGCTATATGAGGCTCTTGGTTGATTTCCTGCAATGAATAAATAACAAATGACTAAATAAATACATAAACAAGTATTTAAGTTTCTGCCCACATTTAAAAGAGAGGATTACAGAAGGTCATAGATTTTTAGGATCTGATTTAAAGGTTTTGATTATTATGCCACTTAGATTAAGGTAGTTCAATTTCTTGCACTATTTCAGTGGTGATTGACTGTGTTCTAACTCAGCTTTTTCTTCCTTCTCAATATTAATTTAGAGCTTTACATGTCTGAACTCATCAAATCTTATAAAGAAAAAAACACTGCTATGACATGTATGCCCCATTGTGAAATACCAAGCGAGGCACAGATATGTCTGCTTCATGGGTGTCTATTACCAAGTAAATGTGTTGTAACAAGTAAAATACTTTCTGTGGTTTTGTTGTTGTTGTTGTTGTTGTTGTTGTTGGTTGTGGGGCTTAGGTGCTGTCCCTCGGGCTCTTTCTGCTCAAGGTTTGCTCTCTACCACTTGAGCCACAGCTCCACTTCCAATTTCTGTGTTTCTTCACTGCTTTGGTAAAGAATGAAATTAGATATTATTAGTAACACAATTTAAAGACAAATATTTGTGACTATCCTCTCAAGCTTCTGAATCAGTTTAGCTGAAGAGTTCACTGAGTTTTAAATAGGTGCTAACTTAACAAAAAATACCACTTAGAGTTTGAAGACATAGTTCAATGATACAGTAAACTGCCTAATGTGGATGAGGGTCTGGTTTAAAGCGGAACTAAAAATAAATACATAAATAAATAAATTAGCTTATAAAACTCTTGAAAGACTTCTCTGCATAGATCTGGACTTCTATAAAAATTTTTGATATCTTTGATATCAGTTCAGCAGGTCAGTTTATGAGTACAACAAATTTTTACAAAAAGGATTACAACCCAGAAAAAAAAGATAGAAATGGGTATTGAAGCTAACCTATCCTTCACAAACCATATTTGACAAATCTTGTAGTCATCCTTTGGTGGTTCTGTTATTCTAACTGATTATAAGGTTTAAAAGTGAAGTTATAAAAATAACATGATCATAAGCTTCTGCCTCTTTTTTATATTTTCATAATAAGATTTCCCATCTGAAATACTGATTGCCCCATCACTTTCAAACTAGCCAAGATGTGTATTGTCCTTTGAAGATCATAGGTTATCACTAAAAGTAATGCTTTACCCAGCCACTGAACATCAAAGTTAACAAGCAGTGCTGTGTGGAAAACACACTTAATAATCACATGAATAGAAGAAACACAGAACAGAACTATATTTAAAGAAAGATTAAGCTCCGTTCTTATCATGTGCCATATAAGTGGATACTCAGTGGTTTGGGTGCCTCTTAGATGCAGGGATTCCCTGCTTTGACCCTTTCTACTCCACTCTGTTTCCACTGCCAATGCTCATGAAGGCAAAGGAATCCTTTCCTGAAAAGATTGTAAGGAAATTGAATACTAATTAGTCGAATTTTCATAAGAAAACAAGTTAACATATGCACAGCCTAACGTGATATATATTAAGCATATTTCTCTAGGAGTAATGATAAGAGAAGTCTATGTCTTAACACTTTAAAACATTTAACATTTACTGCTTAAGCAATTCGTAACAATCTTTCGGTAGCTAGAAGCAGTAACAGAATTTTCACAAAGCACTGAAGAGAATTTGAGTATGGCAAATTAGGCCCAAGGTTATTAAACAGTGTAAATAGAAAGCAAATGATAAATATTGATTGAATCCCCCTTTGCTGATCGACGACTGCTCACATAGGTAATCATAACTACACAGGAGGCTAACATCTGAGGATTGAGGTTTGAAGGCAGCCTAGGCAGGAAAGTCCGTAAGACTCTCAATCCCAATTAACCATCAAAAAGCTGGAAATAGATCTGTAGCTCAAGTGGTAGAGCATTAGTCTTGAGCAAGAAAGGTTCAGGGGCAGTGCCCTGGTCCTGGGTTGAATCTCTAGGACTGGCACATGTGCCACACACACACACACACACACACACACACACACACACACACACACACACACACAGACTCCCCGTTTCCTTATAGCCTTGAAAATTGGCAAAGTTTTTGAGGCCAATTCTGTAATGCTAAATATTAAGTAACCGCAAAGGCTGGAAAATTTAATTACACAAAGTGAGTTAAAATATTCTAGATGACTTTGTTTAATACAATTTAGTTTTTAGTTAAGGAAACAAAGTAAGAATTTAACAAAAGTAGTCACATCAACTGACCTAGAAATCAAATGAAATAGATAGGAATGAAATCTCTGAAATCCTTATTTAAAAGTGAACATTAACACTAATATTGAAGTTACACAAGAATTTGGAAGATTCAAGTCTTCTGGGACAAAAGTCATTTCAAAGTCATTTCAAAAAGTCATTTCAAATTATTTCTATCTCAGCTGAGCGTGAAGAGGGAGGGTGAAAAATAAATGAGTACCTCTATTTGCGCAGCTAGACACTAAAAACACAACAGTAGCCTCCCCTGGGCTCCCCTGATTGGGTGAATTAGTTCACTTAGTGAGGTTAGCTGCTGAGCAGGCAGGCACCATTAGGAGCAAACTTAGACATTAATGCACTTTCAAAGTGCAGTAAGTGTCTTTTCTTTTCTTGTCACCTTTAATTGGGGGGGGGGCTGTGCATAGTGATACATGGTTGTAAGTCCCACTATGTAAAAGGCAGATATCTGGGAGGCACAAATCAGGATAGCGGCTCAAGGATGCACTAGACCAAAAGCTGGTAAGACTTTGTGTCAATCAGTAGCCAGGGATGATAGTTACATGCTTCTCAGCTAACTATGAAGGAAGCATAAATAGTATGGTCACCATTTAGGCAATCCTGGGCAGAAATGTGAGACTAGGCCCAAAATAACTGAAGCCAAAGGGTTGATGAAGTGCCTCAAGTACTAAAGCCCATGCCTACCAATTATGTGGCTCGGTGTTGTTTTTTATAATTTAGTAAGGCCCACAAAGTTTGAAATCAGGAATACTGATGTCATATTTCTGAGCTAAGGATTTATTGTGCTGTCTTCAAGATCTACAATGATACGTATAACCCACCTTGCATCACATTAAGCCATAACTTCCCTACTACCAACATCTGACAATCTGCATTTTATCTGACACCTATGTCAGAGTTTTAGTTAATGATAGGCTCCCTGAGGTCCACAATACAAATTTCTAAGCCCAGATCCCTTAATAAACAAATACCTAGTAAGTAGTACAGACTGGTCTTCTAGAAAGAGTACAGGAAAAAAACCTAAAATCTAAACATTATTAAGGCCAGGTGCCAGTGGCTCATGCCTGTAATTCTAGCTACTCAACAGGCTGAAATCTGAGGATCACGGTTTGAAGCCAGTCCAAGCAGAAAAGTCCACGAGACTCTTTGAAGGACATTTCAAAAATCCAGAACCATAACAGTCTTTTACCTCTGTACATCTTCTCTTACAGGGCATGTACTATTCAGTATTGATTTGGTGCTCCATTTGTGTATTATTATATTCAGTACTTGTGGTTGATACTATTGCTAGAAACTTGAACACTTGAATTTGTTCAGGAACTACTGAAATCCTGTTGCAATCAAACAATGGAAATGTTCTGGTGTTTTATTTTGCATTGATGGTTTATCATTCTAGGCCAAGTATGTCAACTTAAGTGGAGTACTTTACTCTAAGTATATCAACAAATAGGCAAGATATAGCTGGCAGAAGTCTAAAGGAAACTTACTACCCTTTACATTCAGCATCATCTATTTAAAATGAGAGGTTCAAGACAAACTTTTTTTTATTTTTTAAAATGATCCAGACCCCAAAGAAATCAACAATAAATACTAACTTAAATATTGAACAAAATCAAGTCATCTAGATGCATAAGAAAAATACAGATGTTTCCTTAACATATGAACTCCTATGCAAGTCATTTTGCAAACTTAAAAGTTAGAGCTGGCAAATTCCCAAGTCTCTAAGGTTTACTTATGCTTACTAGTATTCATTGCAGAAACAGAATTGAGGACTTTTGCTTCGCATCTTCTCTCAACTAGACATGAGAAGAAGCAAGACTGAAAGACGTACTATATTAGTGAAGACACTCAAATTGGGGAATGAGGTAAACAGAGAAAACAGATAATTTTCACCTTCAAAATGCTAGCCGCTCATCCATCATGCTCAGTTGGTCTTGGGCAGCAACGGGACAAGAAAAGCAAATGAATCTGGGTTGCAGTGAATGTTGATGAAGGCCTACTTTATGCAAGAAAGATTTTTTTAATCCACAACTCACAAATTCCCAAAGGAACAGACAACTTTCGAAGCAGTTCCAAAGGAAAAATAAAGATATAATGAACCACATTGCAACAGATCTTCAAATACCAACACTTTCAACAGTATAGATACAATGAAATACATTATAATGGCCTACATCTCTCCAGACTGCATCACATAGGTCTGCAGAGGACCTAAGAAATGTGATTGTGGGCCAGAGTGGCTGAGGACTGGTGAATGCGGAGCTAGTGAGAGATGGCATCTGACTAGAGTGATTAGAGAAAACAAGCACTCTTTAGACCTGAGTCTAGAAATGTTGGTAGGTAAGCATTTCTGTGAGATTGGACATTCTTTAAATCTGTTTGTGATCAGCTACAGCATGGTTTACGCTAAGTTTCAAAGAGGAAGATACAATAGTGCAAAATGCACAGCTCTACTCACTAAAAATTCGAACTACACTTGGCGGTCATGAAATATTTACATGTCTAACATGTCTCCAAAATAACATACGTTAGGTCTTCAAATTGTGTGGTAGAGATGTTTAGGCATAACAAACATTAGCTACTTAGTAATCTAATTCCACAAGTATCTATTGAGCATTCACTATGTTTAATGTACTGAACAAGACAGACATAGCTTCTATAGTTGTCTGGGTAGCAAATTTCCAGTAACATCACAGTACATAATAATACTCTCTTATTCCACATTGTAAGTTTTGATTTGGAGATCAACAGATATAACCTCTTCAGAAAAAATATCCTCTAGTTTCCAACAAAATTAAACATACCCTGGGACTTGGCCTTTGCACTCCTAAGTATACATTCTAGAGAAATGTCAGCCTGTATCTACAAAATATTTGTACATAAATATTCATAGTGACTTTATTTATAATATTCAAAGAGAGAGAAAGACAGCCAGGGTGACATGGATCTCACAATTTGTACAACTACTGAAGAAAATCTTTTTTTTCATATATTTTTATTGTAATTAATAGAAGGGTTACATGATATTTGCCAGATAGAAGGTGCATTAATTCACATACATTGATACCCTTTCACATGTCTTGGTCCCCATTTCCAGAAAATCATTTTTAAAGAGATGAACATAGATAGCAACAGGTGAAATGATAAACCAATCATGGGACATTTATGCAATGGAATTTTTTTTTTTTTGCCAGTCCTGGGCTTGAGCTCAGGGCCTGAGCACTGTCCTTGGATTTTCTCAAGGCTGGAACTCTACCACTTGAGCCTCAGCACCACTTCCAGCTTTTTTCTATGTATGTGGTACCGAGGAATCGAACCCAGGTCTTCATGTATGCTAGGCAAGCACTTTAACCACTAGGCCAAACTCCCGGCCTGCAATGGAATTTTATATAACAGCAAAAAAGAATGAATTTTGGCTTCACACCACATTATGAATAAATACAAACATGTTGTGTCAATGAAGATAGACAAAAAGAATATATGTTATATGATCCCATTTATATGAATAGGTAAAAATGACTGATGGTAATCTCTAAGGTAGAGATATACACCAGAAAGGTACAAGAGGGAGTCACTTAGTATAATGGAAATGACACACATTTCAATACAGATGGTGCTTGCACCAATATATATATATTTGCATAGTTAAAATGATGGAAGTGATGCACTTTACTGTGTGTGTAGTGTGTCTCAGTTAGTGGAGCAAAGCCCCATATAACTTTTTGTTTTCCTCGATCTTCTGGGGCTTGAACTCTACTCTGGGTTTGGGCGCTTTCCCTGAGTCTCTTTTGCTCTGCCATTTGTGCCACAGCTCCACTCTATGGCCTTTTCTATGATTAATTGGAGATTGGGGTCTCATGGACTTTCTTTTTTTTCATATATTTTTTATTGTAATTAATAGAAGGGTTACATGATATTTGCCAGATAGATGGTGCATTAATTCCCATACATTGATACCCTTTCACATGCAAGACAAACATTTTATTCACTCATCTTCAGAGTCTATTCTTTGGCCTCAATAAACAGTGAGTGTCTTGAAAAGTTGGCCCCAAGCTGAGTTGCAGTATAATTTGATATTAAAATCTATAGTGTTTAATAATTTGATATGAAAAACCATAGTGCTTCATAAAAAGAATACAAATAAAAAGTAAGGGTCACATCTTGCTTTTTCTGTTTGCAACGATTGTGATGGAGTGTGTACGTGATGGAGAGTGTCCACTCTGTTCTTCCCCAAGGCAAGAACAGATATTTATTTAAATAATAAGAAGAGCAGGGCTTGACAATCAGAAGGCCAGTTGGACCTAATGGCACTGGATCCAGGCCTTTAGAATCCTTCCTTCCCCAGGGAATTGTGAGTTCAACTGTGTTTCCAAGATCTAGTCAGTGAACTGGCAGATGTGTTCACTTCCACAGGCCTCAACAAGCCTCTGTTGTCTGAGAAGCAGCTTCTTACCAGCTGCGGAGTGGAAAAGTCAGTTTAGCTATATAGGATTATTTATATTCCGTTCTATGCTGCAGACAGAAATGGTCTCAGGAGAAAATTTCTTTTTCCCTCCTAAACATTTTAACTGCTGATAAAGTTGAGAATTGAACCAGAAGCTTTGAGATAAAAAAATAAAATAAAATAAACAGTGATTGGCTTGTGTAAACACAACTTCCAATCCTGTTTCCTTCTTGGAAGCATTGTTATTCAGCACAGAAGAAAGAGAAGACACAATCCATGGTTCATGAGTTCTGTTTTTTTGTCTATCTTCTCTGAATATGACTTCCAAACTGGGTTCCCTCCTCTCTTCATTATGTAAGTTTTAAGATGCCTTGTAAAAAGGACAGAGTAGTAGGCAAGCTTTTGCTGAGACCTACTAAAAACAAAAACAAAAACATAAACAGAGGGAAATAATGGAACAGTAAATTTCTAGGCAGGAAGGGCTGGTTCTAAAGCTCAGAGTAGAGTTACAATCTGAGATAAGATACTGCTAACCTGAGAAGGGACCACCGCAGTGTCTTCTGAATAATTGACAAAGATGACTCAGAAAAGGGTGACCTGCTGGAGTCAGTATGCAATGCAAACAAATTGCTTTTTTCCCCAAGAGCTGATAATCCTTACTTTTATTTACTGAACATTTACATTCATTTTCTCTTACATATGGGTATTTTCTGTGATCAAAATTTTATTAACACTCTAGTTTGCTAAGCACAGTACTACTCAGGAATCAATGTAAGATTGTCATTATTTTTATGCCTGGACTTCTAATAAAACAATAATTTAAATAACTTGATTTAAAATTATGAGCATTCAAGTTACACTTTTTCTTAAAATTTCATGATTAGTCAGAGGCACAGACTAAAATAGCACTGTCTGGAAATTCAAATTTTAATTTAATTTAAATTTACTTCCTGCAAAACAGTCTATAAAATCTTAGATATGGTCACTCAAACCTCACTCAGAACAATGAGCTATCTTGGTACATGATGTTATGAAGGTTTTAGAAGTCTTACAAATTCTGGAGGTCTATTCGATTGTACTGTTCTAATAACTTCCCTGAACTTCATATATTTCAGGCCTTTTCCCATTCAGATCTAGTTAAACTTTTTAAATTAATTAGGGTAAACAATAGAGGTCTGAATTTTAGAGCAGTTCATTATCCTTTTAGAGATTCAAGACTATCATTTTGCTTCTGATATTCCACCAGTGATTGATTTGAATGGATTCAACCCAATGTCAAAAAGGGCATTTGTCCAACAACCCACATTACACACAAATTCATTGCCTATTTCATCTGAAAGAATCATCAGCAACTGCAAATGTTAACTTTCAAATCAATATTGATTTGGAATTTAGGTAGGAGTTCTTCACTATTGTCCTGTTGTACTGTTTTTCCATCTTATGATTAGCTGGAAATTATTCAACTAATTACAATATTTTCAATATTTGTTGAAAAATGACAAGACTGTAGGCTGTTGTCATTGGGCATTTACTGATGTTGAAAAGGATACTGTAGAAACTTAATCTAGACTGTAGGTGTTAATAGTTTTTACCAAAGCTTCACTTCAGTTGGCAAGAATGATTTTCTGACATGTTTGGAATAATCTGGAGAGCAGAAAGGGAGCTTAGAGTGGCAATGGCGACAAGAGGCCCCTCCCTAGGGGTTCTGCATGGCCTCGAGCAGTCCTGTGTATAGGTTCCTACACATTATATCACCATGGCCTTGAGCGGTAGCACATTTATCCCCTGGTCATCATACCATGAGAGTTGCTTCTGTACACTCACATATGAGTGATTTGGGGTCCAACCAGTTTGCTGAGTGGACCCAAAAGACATCGGCATCCAGTCAGATTGTCTGAGGAAGATATGGCTCACAGGCTGTCTAACCATCTTAAGGATCTTGTAGGTCTCTTCTGGGCATACCTTATTGACCCCTTCACAATGCACCCCAGGCATGTCTCCATTTTATTTTTTTGCAATCCCTATCTTGCAGGAGCTCTGCTTATCTCTACATCTTTGCTGTTTTACTTCTCCTTCTGTGTCAGCGGACTTATTCTCCCAGACCAAAGTGGCAAAACATCTGAATTAGGTATTGGAGTTTTTCAGTGTCAGTAGCAAATAGAATTATGAGCCAGCTCCAATCATTGTGCAGTCTCTTTAAATTGTATAACTCTTCTTTCTGAATGTGTATATTTCTTTAAACTCTGACAGTTGGCTCTTATACATGTGCTTTTCACAACATAAAACCATATTGGAAAGAGCACTCTAGGAAGAGTTTGCTGAGGTTGAAAGGCAGTTGTCTAAGAATCAGGAAACTTGGCTTTGTCAAACAGATTAGCTTATGAACCAGTCATTTAATCTTTCTGGGTTCTAGCTACCTCATCTGTAAAATAACCCAGCAGGACTGGATAACCTCTATCTCTATTCTATTCTATTCTATCTTTCTATCTTCCACACCAGAT